>NC_088233.1:11895453-12609800 GCF_036934945.1 Oncorhynchus masou masou | reverse complement strand
TTTTATAATTTTTCCCTTTTATATGTATATCATAGACAGGCCATTCTGACCTTTCACGAACTGAAATCTGCCACAAACAAGCAAACAGACACAGACTTTGATCTGCACCACTATTTTGGCCCCCTGTTGTTTCCAAATGTCACTCACCAAGACATACTAACTCAAGTATTCTCATAATCAAGTAGATTAGATTAGAGACACGCTAAAGATGCCTCTGAAGGATGATGCCGAGGATGTCTGTCTCCTGTCTACCTCAAGGCTAAGTGACGCCAACCAATGGACCCTCGTCAAATGTAGTGCACTATATAGGGAATAGGGTGTCATTTGAGTCCCGTCACTTCGACTGGTTTACTGGCATCATGATATCCTGCTGGGATGGGATTATTCTATTAATGTCCACTTCCATTACCAGTCACCATGGCAACCTCTTCCCTTCTTTGAAGCCGCCCACCGCAGCAAAAAGAACAGTACAGTAGGTCTACACTGCAGACTGTGAGACAGCAGACACTGTCCTTCACAAACACACATTAAGTCTTTTAAACTGAACGTTTAAACTGTGAAGGTGTAAATTGAGGCACGTTATTGATAAACACTAATTAGGGTTGAACCGAGCTCACTTTCAAGATCCCCAGTTTCCCTCCATAGTGGATAAAATGACGTGGCTGCAGGTCTTTATCCAGCATCAAATCTTGGACTAAAGCTTGGCTCTGATACTACACATGCTGGCACAGTCTCATACATATGTGTGTGGGTATGCGAGCAAGTGTTTGTGTGAGAAACGCACAGTAGAGCTCCTCAGAGCCCCCAATAGAAAGTATTTCCCTTCTGTGTTGAGGTGTATCTGAAGGTGTCTGTCGTACTAACTGGGATCTGGGTGTTAGAAAAGAACGCTGACAGTTCAGGGAGCTAACCAGATAGCTACTGAACCCTTTGAGCCTGTAGTTACAAACACATGTAATGAACACACTAGCCTAGGCCTCTTGACTGGCATCCTTGCACACTCTATTGCTTCTCTCTCTTCTCTAACGGCCTAACATTTTGTTCCTGGACTGCCCTGATGCAGCGTCGATAGCGAGTGTTGTGTTAAAGTTTCTTCTGCCTCCTTTCCCCCTCTGAACAGCATGCAGCTCGCTCTGCAGAAAATGAGGCTGAAGAAACCGCTCAGCCCCACCTCTCCTCCCTCTATCTTCTCCCTCGATGCAAGCAGCCTTTAATGATTTATGGAAAGAGTGCTGTGGATCTGGAATAAGGGGGGGGGGGGGGGGCAGGCAGACAGCAGTTTGGGGCGTGTTCAGTACTTCAACCAGACTTGTAAACATTTTGGGTTGAGAAAATGACCTCACCTTGGCTGCAAAGCTGAATGTTAAATAGCTGGTTTCTGAGCTGGTTTAAATAGCTGATGAGCTTAATCGCTCTGATTAAAAAGCAGTGCTGGGCCCGGGGGTATTTCCCCACGGTTTTTTAAAGAAAGAATGTAACTTAAAAGCTATCGTGAATATAGTCTCTCATTGAGGGGTAGTGATGGGGAGGAAAAAATGCTAATTACTAATCGCAATGGACAATATTTTATATTTACTTTTGACTCCAGGTATTTTTGCTAGGTACCGTTAGCAGACGATAGTCGGCTGTACCTCTGCCAATACTCAGGTATTTTTCATCCTATAGCTCGTTCTCCATCTTCTTTTGTAAACGGTGAGCCAACATGTTTTCAGCACTTACTTCCTATGACTGATCATCTCGTTTTATAATGCTCTCTCTTGTCTATCTGCATCAGACATATAGTTAGCAATATGTTTGGAACATCAAATCGCCCCAAAAAAAATCCAGTATTGACAATACACAGAATTGTGAGAATCGCAATACATATTGTATCGGCACCTAAGTATCATGATAATAGCATTGAGGTTCCCCGTTAGTTTTTTTCCTTGTTCGGGCACACGCTATGAAGGCTCCAGAACAATGACGTTTTACACAATTGTGCACAATTTTCTGGACCCGTTTTGGCTCGTGAGCATTACTTTCAAAACTACTGGTTGAAATTAGACAAAACCTTTAATAATTGGCTCAATCACTTTAATTCACTGGTTTTAAAATACATTTTGTATTCACTGGTTTTAAAATACATTTTTGGCTTTTTTAAATAAATGTTTTATTTTATTTGACTCGGCATGTCAGCTAAGAACAAATTCTTATTTACAATAAAGGCCTACCCCGCGACACTGGGGCAGTTGTGCACCGCCATGTGTGACTCCCAATCACGGCGGGATGTGATATAGCCTGGATTCGAACCAGGGACTGTAGTGACACCTCTTATGCTGACATGCAGTGCCTTAGACCGCTGCACCACTCGGGGGTATGTACAGTATTAAAGTATATCAGGATTTAATTCTGTGTTGAAACCCCTTGAAGAATTCATAAAAAAAAAAAATACAAAAAGACATTGGCAAAGGTGTTCAAAAATCAACTTTTCTCTATCTTGCCCCCAACTCAAACTGAGAAGGCTCACTATACATGGGAGGATAGGGGATCACTACATATTTGGGAGAGACCATGTGTGCCCTGGGGAGAGGGGAGAAACACATTTTTGAAAACGGTAGGATTACATGGCAAATTAGTATGTTAAACTGCCTGAAACAAAGACATCCCTTGTGGTAATGGAATAGGATTAGCTCTCTAGAGTGTGCAGGAAATCTTCAATTGGTAGAAAGGGGAGGTTCTGAGACTGGCATGTCAGCAAATGGATTTCATTCTGGGCTTGGCACCTGTGTGCTTAATACATTATGACAGCCTTAAATGACAAGGGAGGAACGAATTTGAGGATAAAAAGTTTGATAACGTGTTGGCTCCTTTTCTCTCTTCTTCAACCAAAACAAAAAAGAGGATTAAACCTAAAAGCTTATTTTAAATTGTTTAAATTGTTTGATTTTGTGTATTTGTGTATTACATCATGTCACGCAAACAGATTTTGAGTGAATTTAAAGCTAGGCCTATGTTACTGTTGCTATTGTTTTATACAGTTACACTATCAAAATATTATTTTTGAATGATATATAGATATTTGTCTCCAAGTATCGATTTGTAAATAAAATAAGTTTTTATTTTCTACTGTAGGTAGCGTTAGCTAGCTCTTGTCGGCTGTACTGTACCTGTGCTAAATCTCCAGTATTGTTTCATCTAATAGCTTGTTCTCCATTTTAAATAGTGAGCCTGTTTCAGCACTTTTATTTCCATGACTGATCAGAACTCGTTATGTCATGCTCTCTCGTCTCTCTGCAGCAGACTCACTCAGTATACAAAACATTAAGAACACCTGCACTTTTCGGGACAGACTGACCAGGGGAAAGCCATGATCCCTTATTGATATCACCTGTTAATACCACGTCAATCAATGAAGATGAAAGAGAGGAGTCAGGTTAAAGAAGGCGTTTTAAGCCTTGAGACAACTGAGACATGGATTATGTATCTGTGCCATTCAGAGGATGAATGGACAAGACAAAAGATTGTGTCAAGAACTACAATGCTGCTGGGTTTTTCAGTCAACAGTTTCCCGTGTGTGTCAAGAATGGTTGTGGGGGTATCGTGATAATTAAAGGTTGACCGATTTAATCGGAATGGCCGATTTTTTTAATTAGGGCCGATTTCAAGTTTTCATAACAATTGGAAATTTTGTATTTTTGGACACCAATTTGGCAGATTGTTTTTTACACCTTTTTTTTACACCTTTACACCTTTTTTTACACCTTTATTTTATCATTATTTAACAAGGCAAGTCAGTTAAGAACACATTCTTATTTTCAATGACGGCCTAGAACGTAGGTTAACTGCCTTGTTCAGGGGCAGAACGACAGATTTTTAACTTGTCAGCTCGGTGATTCAATCTTGCAACCTTACAGTTAACTAGTCCAATGCTCTAACCACCTGCCTCTCATTGCACTCCACGAGGAGCCTGGCTGTTAGCGAATGCAGTAAGCCAAGGTAAGTTGCTAGCTAGCATTAAACTTAGCTTATAAAAACAATCAATCAATCATAATCACTAGTTAACTCCACATGGTTGATGATATTACTAGTTTATCTAGCGTGTCCTGCGTTGCATATAATCGATGCGGTGCGTATTCGCGAAAAAGGACTGTCGTTGCTCCAATGTGTACCTAACCATAAACATCAATGCCTTTCTTAAAATCAATACACCGAAGTATATATTTTTAAACCTGCATATTTAGCTCAATGAAATCCAGGTTAGCAGGCAATATTAACCAGGTGAAATTGTGTCACTTCTCTTGCGTTCATTGCACGCAGAGTCAGGGTATATGCAACAGTTTGGGTCGCCTAATTTTCCAGAATTTTATGTAATTATGACATAACATTGAAGGTTGTGTAATGTAACAGGAATATTTATACTTATGGATACCACCCGTTAGATAATATAAGGAACGGTTCACGTATTTCACTGAAAGAATAAACGCCTTGTTTTCGGAGATGATAGTTTTCGGATTCGACCATATTAATGACCTAAGGCTCGTATTTCTGTGTGTTATGTTATAATTAAGTTTATAATTTGATAGAGCAGTCTGACTGAGCGATGGTAGGCAGCAGCAGGCTCATAAGCATTCATTCAAACAGCACTTTTGTCTTTGCCAACAACTCTTCGTTGTGCTCCCAAGCATTGTGCTGTTTATGACTTCAAGCCCATCAACTCCTGAGATTAGGCTGGTGTAACCGATGTGATATGGCTAGCTAGTTAGCGGGGTGCGCGCTAATAGCGTTTCAAACGTCACTTGCTCTGAGACTTGGAGTAGTTATGCATGGGTAACGCTGCTTCCAGGGTGGCTGTTATCGATGTGTTCCTGGTTCGAGCCCAGGTAGGGGCGAGGAGAGGGACAGAAGCTATACTGTTACACTGGCAATACTAAAGTGCCTATAAGAACATCCAATAGTCAAAGGTATATGAAATACAAATGGTATAATAGAGAGAAATAGTCCTATAATTCTTATAATAACTACAACCTAAAACTTCTTACCTGGGAATATTTAAGACTCATGTTAAAAGGAACCACCAGCTTTCATATGTTCTCATGTTCTGAGCAAGGAACTTAAACGTTAGCTTTCTTACACGGCACATATTGCACTTTTATTTTCTTCTCCAACACTTTGTTTTTGCATTATTTAAACCAAATTGAACATATTTCATTATTTGGGGCTAAATTGATTTTATTGATATTAAGGTAAAAGAAAAGTGTTCATTCAGTATTGTTGTAATTGTCATTATTACAAATAAATAAATAGGCCGATTTTAATCGGTATCAGCTTTTTGGGTCCTCCAATAATCGGCATCGGAGTTGAAAGATCATAATCGGTCGACCTCTAATAAAAACTATATAAGCACTCCAAGAGCTAAAAAGCATTCAACAAAAATACTGAATATATACATATAAAGAATATTGGAGGGGTCAGTGAGTTTTCAGGACCTTACACAGGATTATCATACCAGTTCAGTCTTTGAGTCCTCATCAATTTCATGCAGGCTTATAAAACAGGAGTGTTCGGCATTGGTCTTCCACCCCTGCCTTGTACCATGTCATAACCCTGTGTTACTGTTATCTAGCGGACATCCCATGACCTTCAGGCAGGGCTTACATCTCTCCATCCCTCCCTCTGTCCAGCAGGCTGTGTAATACTGTAGTAGGTTTGGTAGTTGGGGGTAATGGTGGGATCCAGTGTCACACAGACACAGTGAGTGCACTGTGCACCGACCACAACATTGTTCTCTGTGCCCACAGGGGACAATACAGTCCTTATATTCACGCAGGAAGGCAGGCCCACTGCCAGGTGCCTTTCTTAGCCGTTAGTTTGACCCCCACAGTGGAGTCCTTTTACCAGAGGAGTTGTGTACACTAAGAATAAACGTCTCCCATTTGTGTAAAATGGCTGGCAGAAGATACAATATATTAGAAGCTGTTACAATATATTGTAAACACTGTATTAGACCTGGTTGGGAATGCAGTGGTATGGTACAGGCAGCATATGTAAACGCACAACTGTATGTATTTACCTTCTATATCTTTAGCTCTTTATCTGCCAATCACATTGTTTCTCTTGCCCTCTAGCACAGTCTCTCTTTCTCTCTGGATTTGACATCAGGTTTAATAATCCAGGGCCAGTTGGCCTTCTATCAGGAGGGCATTATAGACATTCAGCATTGGGGCTTAGTGCATCTGTAGCTCACACTCGTACTCCACACACTCACACACACTCAGTCTCACACACACATGTGTACAGTGCCATCAGTAAGTATTCATACATATTTGACTTATTCCACATTTTGTTGTTACAGTCTGAAATCAAAATGGATAAAAATTGATTACACAAAATACCCCATAATGACAAAGTGAAAACATGTTTTTAAATTTTTTCCAATGTATTGAAAAGTATCTAATTCACACCCCTTTGCTATGACACTCCAAATGAAGCTCCGGTGCATCCAATTCCCCTAATCATCCTTGAGATGTCACTACAACTTGACTGGAGTCAAGACTGATTGTTTGGACATGATTTAGAAAACACACCTGTCTAAATATGGTCCAACAGTTGACAGTGCATGTCAGAGCAGAACCTATACCATGAAGTCCCAGGAACTGTCCGTCGATCTCAGAGATATAATTGTGATGGAGGCATATATTTGGGAAAGGTATAAAAACATTTCTAGGGTGTTGAAAGCACATTGGGAAATTGAAAAAATATGGAACTACCCATGCCGTCTGACCAAACTGAGCAACCGGGCAAGAAGGACCTTTGGTCAGGTGAGGTGACCAATGACCACTTTGACAGAACTACGGAGTTCCTTGGCTGAGATGGGAGAACCTGCCAGGAGGACAACAGTCTCTACAGCACTTCACCAATCTGGTATTTATGGAGAGTTCCCAGAAAAGGCACATGACAGCAAGACTGGAGTTTGCAAAAGGGCACATGAAAGACATAAGTATAAGGCAAAAGATTCTGTTGTCAGATGAGACAAACATTTTACTCTTTGGCCTGAATGCAAAGCGCTATGTCTGTAGAAAAACCAGGCACAGCTCATCACCTGTTTAACATGGGCGGCAGGTAGCCTAGTGGTTAGAGCTTTGGACTAGTAACCGAAAGGTTGCAAGTTCAGATCCCTGAGCTGACAAGGTAAAAATCTGTCGTTCTGCCCCTGAAGAAGGCAGTTAACCCACTGTTTCTCTGCCATCATTGAAAATAAGAATTTGTTCTTAACTGACTTACCTAGTTAAATGAAGATTTAAAAGCACCATCCATACTGTGAAGCATGGTGGTGGCAGCATCATGCTATGGGGATGCTTTTCAGCAGAAGAGACTACAGGAACAATGAATTGAGCCAAATAACAGCACATTTTTGATGAGAACCTGCTTCAGAGTGCAAACGACCTTCGACTGGGGCAAAGATTTACATTCCAGCAGGACAAAGACCCCAAGCATACAGCCAAAGCAACACTGAAATGGCTTCAGAACAAGAATGTGAAAGTCCTTGAGTGGCCCAGCCAAAGCCCAGACTTGAATCCCATTGAAAATATACGCACTCCATCTAATTTAACAGAGTTTGAGATAATCTGCAAGGAAGAATGGGAGAAAATCCCCAAATTCCGATGTACAAAGCTGGTACAGACATGAGATATTTCTGTATTTCATTTTTGAATAAATGTGCAAAATGTTCCAAAAACATATTTTCACTTTGTCATGGGGTGTTGCGTGTAGATGTGTGAGAATTTGTTTTATTGAATCCATTTTGAAATCGGGGTAAATGCTAAACTCTGGAATAAGTCAAGGGATATGAATACTTTCTGAAGGCAGTGTGTTAAGCCAGCAGGCATGTTTTATGAGTCAGAGTATTGGGTCATAGGAATTCAGGGTAGCGTTATGACCTAACGTATGAGCTAATGCTTTAGGCCAGGGATGGGCAACTGGCGGCCCACGGACCAAATGTTATTTTGTGGGGGCAACTCAGTCGGGGTCTAAACTTTAGAATAATAGGTGCAATTTCAAAATGTGGTTGTGCATCAGCAGTCACTCAATGTCAGCAAAACATTTTAGATTGGTAAATTAGTCTAGCGGACATCTATCTAAACTTGTAGTAAGCATGGTCGCATTACCAATCGGGGGGGGGGCATTGATAATCAGTTATCGTACTTAAAACTGCAAACATTTGCCACCATCCTATGGCAAAATGTGTGGAAATGCAGCAAACTTGCTTTTTTTTTTTTTTAAAGGCAACGTTTTTCTACTCCCCATGGCAAAATGTTCAGAATTGCAGGAAATGAACTAAAGAAAGTTGCCTGCTTTAGCCCGACCGGTTACTGTATACTTCCTGTTGCTAGACTCATACTTTTCTTAGACTTGTAAGGGAAACGTAATATGCCATTGCTAACTCCTTGTTTGAAGTGTACATTTTAATATTACAACAGCTTAAATCAACAGTGGTGCATGTTGCTGTACGTATTGAACACTTACTAAAAACAGCATTACGCTTACATACAGTGCATTCGGAAACTATTCAGACCACATTACCCTTTTCCACATTTTGTTATGTTACTTATTCTAAAATGTATTAAATTGTTTGTTTACCTCAACAATGTACACAATACCACATAATAATAAAAAACAGGAATATCACATTTACATAAGAATGCGCAAAGCTGTCAGGGCAAATGGTGGCTAGATTGGAGAATCTCAAAAAAAAAATGATTTGTTTAACACATTTTTTGGTTACTACATGATTCCGTACGTGGTATTTCATAGTTGTGAAGCCATCACTATTATTCAACAGTGTAGATAATAGTAAAAATAAAACCCTTGAATGAGAAGGTGAGTCCAAACATTTGAAGGGGGTACTGTATATAAATTAGCAAACATTTCAAAAAACCTTTTTTTCCTTTGTCATTATAGAGTATTGTGTAGATTGGAGAGAAAAATATTGCATCCAGTTTAGAATAAGGCGGTAAAGTAACAATTTGGAAAAAGTTAAGGGGTCTGAATACTTTCCAAATGTACTGTAGGTTTTAGGCCAATTACAGTATGTTTGTCTCTCTTGTTGACTGAATGACATTGTTTCTCTCTATCTCCCCCAGGATTCGGTCCTCAACTGGCCCGGGGAGAAGATCGAGGGATGTCACATCTGTACGTTTGTGACCCCAGGGAGCCCCAGGTGATGCTGGGTAAAGACAAGGCCTTTACTTATGACTATGTGTTCGACATGGACTCCTGTCAGATGACAGCATCTACGCTAGCTGCACTGAGAAGCTGATCGAGGGCTGCTTCAAGGCTACAACGCCACCATTTTTGCCTATGGCCAGGCAAGTCTTACACAGCCCTGTCTCGACTGACACCTGGGGAATTCTAGTCACAAAGTGTTGATATTTAGTTTGAAGGACAGAACTCTTTGTGTATAGCCCAGGGGTTTTCTTGGTCAGGTCAAATGACCTGGGAAACTATGGTCCTATCTACAGTATGCAGTAGGCTAAAGCGGTTATTCCAGCCATATTCCACTAGTTTGCACTGTGCCTGACATTGTAAGGCTGGTATTTGTGTAATGTAAAACTTCTGTTTGATGAGGACTCAAAGACTGAACTGGTATGATAATCCTCACTGACCCCTCCAATATTCTTTATATGTATATATTCAGTAATTTTGTTGAATGCTTTTTAGCTCTTGGAGTGCTTATATAGTTTTTATTAGAGGTCGACCGATTATGATCTTTCAACTCCGATGCCGATTATTGGAGGACCCAAAAAAGCTGATACCGATTAAATCGGCCTATTTTTTATTTATTTATTTATTTGTAATAATGACAATTACAACAATACTGAATGAACACTTTTCTTTTACCTTAATATCAATAAAATCAATTTAGCCCCAAATAATGAAATATGTTCAATTTGGTTTAAATAATGCAAAAACAAAGTGTTGGAGAAGAAAGTAAAAGTGCAATATGTGCCATGTAAGAAAGCTAATGTTTAAGTTCCTTGCTCAGAACATGAGAACATATGAAAACTGGTGGTTCCTTTTAACATGAGCCTTAAATATTCCCAGGTAAGAAGTTTTAGGTTGTAATTATTATAAGAATTATAGGACTATTTCTCTCTATTATACCATTTGTATTTCATATACCTTTGACTATTGGATGTTCTTGTAGGCACTTTAGTATTGCCAGTGTAACAGTATAGCTTCCGTCCCTCTCCTCGCCCCTACCTGGGCTCGAACCAGGAACACATCGATAACAGCCACCCTGGAAGCAGCGTTACCCATGCATAACTACTCCAAGTCTCAAAGAGAGTGACGTTTGAAATGCTATTAGCGCGCACCCCGCTAACTAGCTAGCCATATCACATCGGTTACACCTAATCTCAGGAGTTGATGGGCTTGAAGTCATAAACAGCGCAATGCTTGAAGCACAACGAAGAGCTGCTGGCAAAACGCACAAAAGTGCTGTTTGAATGAATGCTTACGAGCCTGCTGCTGCCTACCATCGCTCAGTCAGACTGCTCTATCAAATTATAGACTTAATTATAACATAACACACAGAAATACGAGCCTTAGGTCATTAATATGGTCGAATCCGGAAACTATCATCTCGAAAACAAGACGTTTATTCTTTCAGTGAAATACGGAACCGTTCCGTATATTATCTAACGGATGGCAACCATAAGTCTAAATATTCCTGTTACATTACACAACCTTCAATGTTATGTCATAATTACATAAAATTCTGGAAAATTAGGCGACCCAAACTGTTGCATATACCCTGACTCTGCGTGCAATGAACGCAAGAGAAGTGACACAATTTCACCTGGTTAATATTGCCTGCTAACCTGGATTTCATTGAGCTAAATATGCAGGTTTAAAAATATATACTTCGGTGTATTGATTTTAAGAAAGGCATTGATGTTTAGGGTTAGGTACACATTGGAGCAACGACAGTCCATTTTCGCGAATACGCACCGCATGGATTATATGCAACACAGGACACGCTAGATAAACTAGTAATATCATCAACCATGTGAAGTTAACTAGTGATTATGATTGATTGCTAGCTAGCAACTTACGTTGGCTTACTGGATTCACGTAACAGGCCGTCTCCTTGTGGAGTGCAATGAGAGGCAGGTGGTTAGAGCGTTGGACTATTTAACTGTAAGGTTGCAAGATTGAATCCCCGAGCTGACAAGGTAAAAATCTGTCTTTCTGCCCCTGAACAAGGCAGTTAACCCACCGTTCCTAGGCAGTCATTGAAAATAAGAATGTGTTCTTAACTGACTTGCCTAGTTAAATAAAGGTGTTTTTTAAAAATTGCAAAAAAAACAATTCAGCCAAATCGTTGTCCAAAAATATCGATTTCCGATTGTTATGAAAACCTGAAATCGGCCCTAGTTAATCAGCCATTCCGATTAATCGGTCGACCTCTAGTTTTTATAAAATGTTTCTGAGCGTATTGGAGGTGCTTCTGTCATTGCAAGCCCTCACAAAAGCTCTCTGAATCTGTAGTAGCACCACTAAAGCACACACTCTATCCCTCTCCTATTCAACAGTTCTTACTCCTCATGCAGTTTGGCGGCTGAGCCTCTCTCTCTCTGTCATAGGGGCTTCCTAGAACTAAAGTATGTTTGATGGGAGGATTTCAATGCTGGTGGGTCTTAAGTGATGCAGTTAAGTAGGCCTGCACAACTCTTAAGATATTCATTAATGTTTTTATGTGAACTCCTCTCCCCCCCCCACCCATCTGTTCCACACCCACCACTGCTGCAGTGACTGGTGACCTACTTCTTGTCTGTATCTCTACCATACTGTACAGTGGTTGGCCCTGGCTCTCGGTCGCCTGGTTCAGTTTTACCCTGTGTTTTTACTCAGACTAGAGACATTTGGTAGATATGTGTCTGTCTACACTGTGCTGGACTAATTCATCTTTAACAAAGTCCCAACAGTTTGACCCAGTCAGCAGAATCCTGGGGTTCTTCCCACCGTTACAAGCACAGCAGATTTAAATTAAAACTTCAATTAATTAATTAAGTTGAATAAATTAATCTCGTTATCTCTCTCCTTTCTCATCCCCTCCCCCATTCCCACTCCTTTCCTCGTCCTTATCTTTGCTCCCTCCTCCCCCTCTCCCCCTTCCTCCTCTTTCCATTCCTGCTCCTCTCTCATCCTCCCCTCTTTCTCTCCCCCTCTCTCTTGTCTGCCACCCCATCTTATCCTCCTTTTTTCTTCCCCTTTTCTGTCCTTCATCTTCCTCCTCCTATAGACAGGGTCAGGTAAGACCTACACCATGGGTACAGGGTTTGATGTTAATATCGGGGAAGAGGAGTTGGGCATCATACCCCGGGCAGTCAACCACCTCTTCAGGGGCATCGAGGAGCGCCAGGAGGCCGCTAAAGAGCAGGGACGACCCGTTCCTGAGTTCAAGATCAACGCACAGTTCCTGGAGGTATGGACTACGGAGACACAGAGGCAGGGAATATAGGTAACATTCTACTTGTAAATGTGTTATAGAGTGAGCTAGGGACAAAACCACACTCTCCGACAGAGGATTACTTCAAATAATACATCAACCGTAGACTGGCGCTACGTCAGCCTGACATGGCTGTTTGTGTATTATTTTAGGTAATCCTCTGTGTCTGAGAGTGTGGTTATGTCCCTATCTCTTAACCTCACTCTATAACATATTTACCAGTAGAATGGGGGATTACGTAGCGCCAGCGTCAGTCTGTGTTTACACGGCACAATTTAACTCGCTCCCATCTCTAGTCTCCTACACACGTTTCTCAGACTGTTGACAGTGGACAGCTGTCAGCGGGTGGGAGCAGGTTTGTTAGGGTCACGGTTTGGGGTGGCAAGGGTTAACACACGATGACTGCACAGTTGTGTTTGCTTGTCATACTGACAGAAGCCTCATGAGGACAGACTTAGTCTGTTCCTTTTCATGACAGAGTAATATACTGTGTCTGTCATAGAAATAGAGTTAGTAGAAAGGATATGGCCGGAAAATCAACAGGATTTTGTTAAATCTACCCAATATTGTAAGCAATGATCACTCCAGCCGCCTCAGAACAGTGAATGGGAATGTCCATTCTACCAATACTAATTCTATGTCTGAGTTACCACAGAGAAAACAAACGGATCGATTATCAGCACAAACAAATAACTCACTGTTTAAATGCACACATTAAAGGGATACTTCGTAATTTTCGCCCTTTTATCTACTTCCCCAGAGTCAAATTAACTTTGGATGACATTTTTATGTCTCTGCATGCAGTTTGAAGAAAGTTGCTATCTAGCACTAGCACAATTGCTAACTAGGGTTAGCGCAATGACTGGAAGTCTATGGGTATCTGCTAGCATGCTATTGGCGGCCATTTAAAATATTTACATATTTTGGCATAACAGTATTAGCATTTAGCAGCTTTAAAACTTATACTCTACCATAATACATGGAATACCAGATGAGGGACGTTTTGTTTGCATCTTAGGTTTATCCCACATAGCCTCTTATAACAACCAGAGATGGGAATGACTATAGAAATGGGTAACACCTCATTTGGGTACTATATCAGTAGCATGTGGACTGGCAACAGCAAGTTCAACAAATCAACCAAAAGAAATGTTGTTACTTGTTCACCCCCCTTCCATAAAACTAGGCACTGGCAGAGCCATTTATTTAGAATATATACTGCTCTGAACCTTAGCCACTAGGACCTTCGCCACTAACACTAAGCTACTGTCGTAGAAGGGTCATTCTTTGCCCTCCCGAGTGGCGCATAGTCTAAGGCACTGCATCACATTGCTTGAGGTGTCACTACAGACTCGGGTTTGATCCCAGGCTGGCCGTGATTGGGAGACCCATTTGGTCCCAGCGTTGTCCGGCTGTCTGTCTCTCTCTATATAACATAATCAGATGTGATCTTGCATAGTTGTGATATCAGAACTCTGGCATAGGATTTAAACATACTGTTAGAAGGTGTGGTATTTCAATAGAATTTCACGGTGCTGATTTCAGAACGGTAACAAATAAGACTAATATTGTATTTCTGTATGTCCTGGTTAAGCTTTACAATGAGGAGGTGCTGGATCTGTTTGACTCTACACGGGACCTGGAAGCTCGGACGCAGAAATCCCACATAAAAATCCACGAGGACGCTAATGGAGGAATCTACACAGTAGGGGTGACCACACGGACGGTAGCCTCCGAGGCAGAGGTGTGTGCATTGGGATGTATAGTCTGGGGTCCAGAAGAAATGTATGGCTGTGTACATACAATGTAGGACTTTAAAAAACCGGAATAACACTGGACATGTTACCGCATAAAAGATAATTTACAATCTCGTCCCTGTCTCCTCACCCAGATGATGCAGTGTCTGAAGCTGGGTGCTCTGTGTCGAACCACCGCCAGCACCCAGATGGAACGTCAGAGCTCCCGTTCTCATGCTATCTTCACCATTCACCTGTGCCAAGTCAGAGTCTGTGCATCCGACAATGTACGTACAAGAGCAGATTATTCATTAGCCGAGGCCTGTCCCCTTTGTGCTGTCTTTCCAACTCCTATCTTATTCCGTATCTACTCTTTCGTTGCTATGAGGCGACTCTTGTCACGTGTTACGACACTGTTACGACATGCTATGACAGTGACTAGAGTTACTCCTAATCTTGACATTTTGCAGAAATCATATAGCCACACAGCTGCTCCTACACTGTCATGTTCTATTACGCTAATGTGAATGACATCTATAGAAAGTAGAGGTCGATCGACATCGGCATGGCTGATTAATTAGTGCCGATTTCAAGTTTTCATAACAATCGGTAATCGGCCTTTTTGGACGCCGATTACGTGCAATCCACGAGGAGACGGCTTGGCAGGCTGACCACCTGTTACGGCAGGCTGACCACCTGTTACGCCGAGTGCAGCATCAAAAGGACCTTGTGGCTGCAATGAGCCAAGGTAAGTTGCTAGCTAGCATTAAACTTATCTTATAAAAAACAATCAATCTTCATATAAATCACTAGTTGGCTACACATGGTTGATGATATTACTAGTTTAACTAGCTTGTCCTGCGTTGCATATAATCAATGCGGTGCCTGTTAATTTATCATGAATCTGAGACTCCTTCAACTTGTAATGATTTAACAAAGTGCATTCGCGAAAAAGCACATTCGTTGCACAAATTGATCTAACCATACACATCAATGCCTTTCTTAAAATCAATACACAGAAGTATATATTTTTTAAACTACATATTTAGTTAAAATAAGTGCATGTTAGCAGGCAATATTAAACTAGGGAAATTGTGTCGCTTCTCTTGTTCAGTGCCAGCAGAGTCCAGTTATATGCAACCGTTTGGGCCGCCTGGCTCGTTGCAAACTGTGTTTCTTCCTAACAAAGACCGTAATTAATTTGCCTGAATTTAACATAATTATGACATAACATTGAAGGTTGTGCAATGTAGCAGCAATATTTAGACTTTAAGAACATCCAATAGTCAAAGGTATGAAATACAAATGGTATAGAGAGAAATAGTCAACGTCATAATTCCTATAATAACTATAACCTAAAACTTCTTAACTGGGACTATTGAAGAACTGGGAATATTGAACCACCAGCTTTCATATGTTCTCATGTTCTGAGCAAGAACTTAAACATTCGTTTTTTACATGGCACATATTGCACTTTTACTTTCTTCTCCAACACTGTGTTTAATATTATTTAAAGCAAATTGAACATATTTCATTATTTATTTGAGACTAAATAGATTTGATTTATGTATTATATTAAGTTAAAATAAAAGGGTTAATTGCTCATTCAGTATTGTTGTAATTGTCATTATTTTATATATATATAATATATATTTATAAAAATGTAAAAATCATACGATTTTAATCAGTATCCTCTTTTTTTGGTCCTCCAATAATCGGTATTGCCGTTGAAAAATCATAATCAGTCGACCTCTAACAGAAAGTGCTCTTATTACTGACATTCTATGTTTATGGTACTGACATTCTATGTTTATGGTAGTGGCATTCTATGTTTATGGTACTGACATTCTATGTTTATGGTACTGGCATTCTATGTTTATGATACTGGCATTCTATGTTTATGATACTGGCATTCTATGTTTATGGTAGTGGCATTCTATGTTTATGGTACTGGCATTCTATGTTTATGGTACTGGCATTCTATGTTTATGGGACTGGCATTCTATGTTTATGGTACTGGCATTCTATGTTTATGGTACTGGCATTCTATGTTTATGGTACTGGCATTCTATGTTTATGGTACTGGCATTCTAAGTTACATTACACTAATGGCATGGACAGTGCTTTTGACTTGTGGTACTGAAACAAAGGCATCCACCTTGGTGTTATTTACATGTACACTTTGATAATTTAGCCAATGCTCTTATCCAGAGCGACTTACATTAGCAATTAGGGTTAAGTGCTGAAGGGCACGTTGACCGATTCTTCACCAAGTCGACTCTGGGATTCGAACCAGAAAACTTTTGCTTTCTGGCCCAATGCAATTATCCTCTAAGCTACCTGCCGCCTGTTATTTCTACCTCACAGAAAGACAACAACGAGACAGACAACAACGAGACTGACAACAGGATTGCTAACGGCAACTCGGAGATGGAAGAGTATGAGACACTGACCGCCAAGTTTCACTTTGTGGACCTGGCCGGTTCTGAAAGGCTGAAGAGAACCGGTGCAACAGGGACCGAGCTAAGGAGGGAATCTCCATCAACTGTGGACTGGTGAGTGTTTGGCTGTGGCTCAAATGGACCCTATTCCTATAGTAGTATGCAGCTTCTGACCCACCCTTTCCCCTAACACTACAGGGATCTGGTCAAAATACAATATAGGAATATTATATCATGTCAGATGAGTCCTTTAAAAAGAGGCAGCCTTTTATTTCTTAACCTTAAAGAGCCATCTAGTGGTTAAAAGCAGTACCTTGTAAATACTGTGTAGTCGTGACAGCCCAGTATGAACACAAGTAGACTCCTGGAATGAGAATCTTTCTGAAAATAACTTTCAATGTCTGTTTTTCTGAGTTGTGTTTGGTCAACTCCTCCAAACTGCAGCTTGCTCTGGGGAATGTAATTAGTGCTTTGGGAGACAGGAGCAAGCGATCCACGCACGTGCCCTACAGAGACCGCAAACTCACCCGCCCTACAGGACTCTCTAGGTGGAAACAGGTCTGTTTGCCATTGGTCTGGCCTTTCTCCCTCTCTCTATAAGCATTGTTGTCTTAGTAATCTGGTATGATGTGCATGCCAAACTAAATGCATTTGGTCAATCAATACAAATTGTACATATTAAGAGTCAGCTTTGAGGTGTCAGTCTGTTTCTTGTTCAGCCCATTTCATTGGCTTGCCAAGGCAAAGCTGTTATGTTGTTGAATGCATACAATGAGGAACCAATGTTAATTTGAATTATCCCATTACGCTCAGCCAAACGATGATGATAGCCTGCATCAGTCCGTCTGACCGGGACTTCATGGAGACTCTGAACGCCTTGAAGTACGCAACAGAGCCAGGAACATTAAGAACAAGGTGATGGTGAACCAGGACAAGGCCTCCCAGCAGATCTCTGCTCTCAGGACAGAAATCGCCAGGCTCAGATGGAACTGATAGAGTACAGGACCGTAAGAGACAGGGATGGAGGGAGGGATGGGAAGGAAGGGAGAGGAGGGAGGGAGGGAGGGAGGGATAAGGGGTTGGATAGGGGAAGAGGGGATGGATAGAGAGATGGGGAGATGGATGGGAGATGTGGGGAGGGGATGGATAGGGGAAGAGGGGGATGGATAGAGGGATGGAGTGATGGAGATGTGGGGAGGGGGAGAGAGATGTGGGGAGGGGAGAGAGAGATGTGGGGAGGGGGAGAGAGAGAGATGTGGGGAGGGGAGAGAGATGTGGGGAGGGGAGAGAGAGATGGAGAGATGTGGGGAGGGGGAGATAGGGAGAGGATGTGGGGAGGGGGAGAGAGATGTGGGGAGGGGAGAGAGAGATATGTGGGGGAGGGGGAGAGAGAGATGTGGGGGGAGGGGGAGGGGGAGATATGGGGAGGGGGAGAGATGAGAGATGTGGGGAGGGGAGAGGCGATGTGGGGAGAGAGCAAAATTATGTGGTGGACTTAGATGACCATGTGTGGGGCAGAGTTAGAGTTGAGGAAAGAGAGAGATGTGGGGAGGGGGAGAGGGATGTGTGGGGAGGGAGAGAGATGTGGGGAGGGGGAGAGTAAATTAGTGGGAAAAACTGGATGAAAAAGAAAACTGGGGATGAAGAGAGTCCGAAAATGTTTCCCGTTAGTGAATTATAATTTGATCTAAACCCATTTTCCTCTGGTAGAAGCGTAGGGGGAGAGGATGGTGTGGGGAGCATCAGGGACATGGTCCATGAAAACAGATGTGGAGAGAGAACAGCATGTGAGGAGGGAGGGTCAAAGATGCAGATGTGACGCCCAGAGGGACTCAGAGAGTACCTCAGTGACCAGGGAGGTCCTCGAGGAGCAGATGAGGGGGTGGTGAGGTCTCCTGTGAGAGATGAGAGAGATGTGGGGAGGTGTGGGGAGAATGTGTCGATGTGGGGAGGGACGTCTTAAGAGAGTTCATAAGTGGGGATGTGTGAGGTTTTTGTGTTTTGTTTATTCAGGTAGAGGGCAGTGAAGAGATGCTGGGGAGGAGCTATATCAAAGGGGGATAGAGGGAGGGATCAGGTAAGTAAATGGATGGGGAGAGGGGGATGGATTTGATTTCAGATGTCAATAAGGGAGATGTGGGGAGGGCCAAATCCTGGAAGAGTGAGTCTAGAGAAAACCTGCGTAAGAACCTGTGTCCCGTGCCTCCTCACGCCAGTCCTTCTACCCAGGAACCTTCTCCCCCCTGCCCTCCTGGCCCCCGAGAAGGAGGCCTCGGAAGCATCATCGAAATGGCCAAGAAAGATCTGGAGAAACTCAAGAAGAAGGAGAGGGAAGAAGAAGAAGAGGTAAAAGAGATGGTGGTTTATGGAACCAAATGATTGTTTTTTCCAAAACAAGAAAACAATCTCTACTACACTGGCAGTTATTGTACAGTATATCCTCAATGTGTTGCCATGAGTGATAACAGTTTGTTTCTCCTATGACTTCTCTTCCTTCCAATTCTCTGTACTTCTTGATTTCTTTCCTTCCTTCGTTCCTTCCTTGTCACCTCTCCCCTGTGACCTTCGACCCTTACCTTTCCCTGAAGGCTCCAGCAGCTGCTGGAAGAGAGAGAAGAGGGGAGGAGCTTGTAGAGGAGGAGGATGGCAGGTTTGTCACAGGTTCCCCCTTCCCTTTACCACATTGCCACTCCCATCCCTCGCTTCTTCTAAACCGCCATTTTGTTTTGTTTAGCAGGCAGTTGACACACCAGAAGGAAAACTTCAGTTCTTTCTGTGCTCACTTGTTTGTTCACCCCGACTTGCTGATATGATGGACCACCAATGGTCTTACCTCTAGCTTTTTAACACCCTTTATTTTGATCCTAAAAAAACGGATTCCTTTGAACCAATTACTGTACTTACTTTTTTTTTGTGCTGCTGCATGTTCTGTCATGCTATTATGCTTCCGGTTGTCTTTCCCCCTCTAGAAAATAAATACTATTGAACCTTTGGTCTGCTCAGTTCAATGTTGTCTCACCCTGCCTCTCTGTTCTCCCCGACTAGTGTCGTCAAGGAAAGAAGGTCCCCGACAGTGACCAAGACCAAGGGATGGAAAAGAGCGGCTGAGGCGGTCCAATGGCCAGGCCTGAGATGGTATATTTGACAACCTATTAGTCCAATGATATCTCAGGATTAAAGAAGTGTTTTTGCCCACCCCATTTTGCTGACACTAGATCATTTTCTATTCTATTTTTGTTTGTGACCTCAGGAGGGGAGTGACCATGAGGATGAGGAAGATGAGGAGGGAAGAGGAGGAGATGGATGTGGAGGAGGCTCTGAGATTCAGACTCTGAGTCAGATGAGAAAGGTAAAATAGGAGAGAAATAGCATGTATAGAAGGGACATGGCTCTCCATGTTTGACTCAGTGAGGAGGGTTACATGCACACAATAATACGATTATGGGGAGGGGGAGATAATAGTTTTGTTTAAAACGTGTACATGCTTTGAAAAACTAATTTCCCTAATAGACCTGTTTCCATGGACACATCTGGGAGAGCCTACCTGATGGGACTTAAATAAATGTGGGGAATCACCAATCAAAATAAACGTTCTACCACGGACAGATAAAATGGAGAGATTCTTGTAAGATGTATACTTTTAAGTTTTTCAGAACTCAGACTTGAGCTTAAGAGGGAGGCTGGTGCTACCCGGTGCTGTCACATACTCAGATCAAATACTTTGGGAACGCCAATTTAAGCTTTTTACATGTATTAATAGTTTGAAAGATTGCTCAGAAAACCAGGGGGTTTTTTAATCGGGATCCTTACTTTGATTATGACCTTAGACAGAATTAGGTGTTTACATGACTAATGCCATAATCAGCCCACTGCCATAATCAGTTTAATATCGAATTATTAGTGTGCATGTAAATGTACTCATAGATTTTGTAAGACAAAAACATTGGAGTGCTATCTATTTTAGGGAGAGGCAGCATAAGAGGGAGATGTGGGGAAATGGGGACAGGGAGATGTGGGGGAGGGGAATAAAGAGCAATAGATGTGGGGAGGGGGAGAGAGACTGTGGACGGGGATATGAGATATGGGGAGGGGAGAGGGAGGATGGCCAACATCATGGGGAGAGACCCTGGGGATGGGAGTGATGGAGATGTTCACTAGGCGGAGAGAGAGATGTCCAGGAGGGACCCAGAGAGATGTGGGAGGGGGAGAGAAGAGATGTCTGGGAAACCCTGGAGACTTCAGCCAGAGATGTGGGGAGGGGGAGAGAGAAATATGTCTGTCTATGTGGGGAGGAGAGAGATGGAGGACCTGGCCAGGAGGGAGATAAGGGAGGGATAGATGAACTGAGGGAGGGTCTGAGGGGAAACAGCAGTACGAGAGAAACTGATGGGGAGGGAGAGAAGATGTGGGGAGGGGAGAGCTGGAGGGAGGGGCTGAGGGAACATGGGTAGATCAGGGAGGGAGGGGAGAGATGGGGGGAGAGAGAGCAAAATATGTGGTGCACTTACACTACATGACCAAAGTGCGTGTTTTGTTGGGCATAGTTAAGAGTTGAGGAAAGGGTCAATTGTGACACGGAGGGAGAGGGGCTGAGAGAGGGGGTGTAGAATGTGTAGGAGTGAGAATGTTAGTGACTTCTCCAAAAAACTGGATGAAAAGAGGAGTATATGAAAAACTGAGTCCAAAAATAATTTCCTTTTGTAATTATAATTTGATCTAAACCCATTTTCCTCTGGTAGGGTAAGGCTTGTTGGTGGAGAGGATGGTATGGAGAGCATCAACGACATGGTCCATGAAAACACCATGCTGCAGACTGAGAACAGCAACCTGAGGATCAGGTCAAAGCCATGCAGGAGACCATTGACGCCTGAGGGCCAGACTCACACAGTACCTCAGTGACCAGGCCAACCAGTTGTCCTCGCCAGGGCAGGTGAGATATGGGGTGTGTGTATGTCTCCTGTGAGAGATGAGGGGAATGTGAGGTGTGGGTTTAGAATGCCGATGTCTGTGCCAATCCCCTGGTGAGCAGCTTAAATAGTTCATAAGTGTATGTGTTTTTCCTAAGGTTTTCGTGTTTTGTTTATTCAGGCTCAGTGGAGGGCAGTGAAGAAGATTGGGAACATGATCCTGAGCATATATCAAAGAGATAGAGGACCCAGAAGGTAAGTAAATGTCTCCCCTATATTAAGATTAATACTCAACTTTCATTTGTCATTTCAATTTGTCAATAAGCTTTACTGTTCTCCCCTCCCTCCCCCTGTGAGGGCCAAACTCCTGGAAAGTGAGTCTACTGATATTGAAAACCTGCGTAAGAACCTGTCCCGTGCCTCCGCACGCAGTTCCTTCGCTCCACCAGGAACCTTAAGTAATTCAAGACTGATATTGATGTAAATGTGAATGTGCTGTATTGTGCAGGTCCGTCTGATGAAGCAGATGATGGATCAAGAAAGATCAGGATGACCGACTCCAGGGAGAAACCGAGAGATCGCCACCCTCAAGAAGAAGAAACAGGAGGTAAATAGGATGGTGGTTTATGGAACAAAATGATTGTTTCATCATGCTGACCCAAACTGTTTTCTTATAGCTCTTATCCACTGGCAGTTAAGTTGTAGCAGTTTCCTCAATGTGTTGCCATGTTAATGTAACTTACTTACTGGTTTCTCCCATGCTAATGCAACTTCTCTTACTTCCAATTCTCTTACTACTACTGATTTCTTTCCCATTCAACTTACTGCTACTGGCGTTACTGAATGTCATTCCCTGTGTGTTTCACAGCACCCTTACCTTTCCCAGAAGAGCTCCAGGAGCTAATTTTTGGGGAAGACTGAGGAGGGAGCAACACGTAGTAGTAAAAAGATGGATACAGCAGTTTGTCACAGGTTACACAATACTCGAAAGCAGTTACACACACTGTCGACTCCCGTCCCTCGCTTCTTCTAAACCGCCATTTGTTTTGTTTGAGGAGACAGGCCAGGCCTTGTCTGGTAAGGCACCAGAAGGAAGGTGAGTCTAGAGCCCCTCTGTGCTCACCCCCTTGCAGTCCTCTGGCTCCACCGCCACTTGCTGATATGGGGATGGACCACCAATGGTGCTGTTTTGTGTGTTTAAGTTTTTTAACACCCTTTATTTTGGAAGATACTTTTACAGCTTCTAGCGAGAGAACATAGACTTGCAGACAATTACTGTACTTACTTTTTTGTGCTGCTGTGTGTGTCTGTGTGTGTGTGTGTATGTGTGTGGTTGTCTTTTTCCCCCTCCTGAAAATAAATACTATTGAACCTTTGGTCTGCTCAGTTCAATGTCCAGGTCCTACACCCTGCCAGGCATATATTCCCCCGACTAGTGTCGTCAAGTGAAGCAGTCTCTGGGCAATGACCAAGACCAAGGGATGGATAAAGAGCTGACTGAGCGGTCCAATGACGAGCCTGGAGATGGCATATTTGACAACCTATTAGTCCAATGATATCTCAGGATTAAGAGAAGTGTTTTTGCCCACCCCATTTTGCTGACACTAGGATCATTTTCTATTCTATTTTTGTTTGTGACCTCAGGAGGGGAGTGACCATGAGGATGAGGAAGATGAGGGGAGGAGGAAGAGGAGGAGATGGATGTGGAGGAGAGCTCGATGATTCAGACTCTGAGTCAGATGAGAAAGGTAAAATGCCAAACATTATGCAATGGCATGAAGAAGGTGACATGCGCTCTGCCATGTTTGACTCAGTGACCCGCAGGCGTGCAAGCATGCACACAGGAATACTGATTATTGTGGCAGTTTTTAGATTAATATAATATCTGCATTTCCAGGAGGTTGTACGGTGGATGTTCACGCAGTCATCAGCTCCCTGTGCTCTAACAGAAGCCCGCTTCCTGCTGGACCACTTCATGTCTATGGCCATCAGCAAGAGTAAATAACTTACTGCGTTTACCTGTCCCTCCTGCAGTTTCTACCCCGTCTCTCACACCACGGACATATAAAATGTGAATGTAAACTATTTCTAAGATGTATACTTTTAAGTTTTTCAGAACTCACTTTACTTGAGCTTAAGAGGGAGGCTGGTGCTACCCGGTGCTGTCACATACTCAGATCAAATACTTTGCTGGAACGCCAATTTAAGCTTTTTACATGTATTAATAGTTTGAAAGATTGCTCAGAAAACCAGGGGTTTTAATCGGCGTATCCTTACTTTGATTATGACCTTACACAGAATTAGGTGTTTACATGACTAATGCCATAATCAGCCCACTGCCATAATCAGTTTAATATCGAATTATTAGTGTGCATGTAAATGTACTCATAGATTTTTTTGTAAGACAAAAACATTGGAGTGCTATCTATTTTAGAGACTCCCTGCAGCATAAAGTAACTAACATTCTTGCAAAATGAGACATTTGTTTTTTTGATAGAAAAATGTGTTTCATTAACTTACCTGGTTGAATAAAGGCAATATGTTTTATTTTAAAGGGTGTGTAACAGCTACTGTGAAGTATATGCCACCATGTTCACTATACTTCAGCCAGAGAACGTCCAGGCGGACCTGGCCAACATCACTGTGTTGAGAGACCCTAAATATGTCTGTCTATGTGAAACCCATGTGAATGTACTTCACCCAGCAGAGAACGTCCAGGCGGACCTGGCCAACATCACTGTGTTGAGAGACCCTAAATATGTCTGTCTATGTGAAACCCATGTGAATGTACTTCACCCACCAGAGAACTTCCAGGCGGACCTGGCCAACATCACTGTGTTGAGAGACCCTAAATATGTCTGTCTATGTGAAACCCATGTTCACTATACTTCAGCCAGAGAACGTCCAGGCGGACCTGGCCAACATCACTGTGTTGAGAGACCCTAAATATGTCTGTCTATGTGAAACCCATGTGAATGTACTTCACCCACCAGAGAACTTCCAGGCGGACCTGGCCAACATCACGTGTGAGATCGCCATCAAGCAGAAGCTGATAGATGAACTGGAGAACAGCCAGCGCCGTCTGCACACGCTCAAACAGCAGTACGAGCAGAAACTGATGATGCTGCAGAGCAAGATCAGAGACACACAGCTGGAGAGAGACCGGGTGCTGCACAACATGGGTAAGCGCTATCACGGTAGGAAGTGAAAAGTGTGACTGCTGCAGAGCTACGGGGTACGGCTAAGGCCGTCACTGGCTTCAGTTGACACTGTGAAGAGGTTTGATTTTGCTGTGGTTCTTTAGAACCAGTGACCCGAAAGAAAGCAATTGAACAGCTGGATTTTACTGGAAAGCTGGATTTGATGTAGGTGTAGAGGGGTGTGTAGGGGTGTGGGCAGAATGTTACAGTGACTTCTCCAAACTAAACATCCGTGTCGCCGAGCAAGTGACAAACACTGGTTGCGTTTTCTACAAGATTGATTGTCCTTTTGAATAATTTAAAAATAAATGTTAGAACCCATACTTCTTTGCAGAAGACAACTTGTTGTTCATTATATTGTTCATCAATACATGATTGTGATCTCCTGCCTTGGTATAGGCTCTGAAATGAAATGGGCTATGATGTCATGCATCTACTCCTATCACACAGCAAATATAGCTGTAATGTCTCATACGGTCAAGGCTACCGGTCTATTTACTTTCCTGTATGCTTGGCTATTGAATGGGGGATTTTGATAAATGGTAGACTACTATTTGTTGTGTAGCAGGAATCATTTAAACCAGTTGTGTCAGAAAGGGAGAGACGTCCTGTGATATGCGTGGAGATGCGCACACTTACCTGCCAGGTTCAAAATGTAGAACTACCAACATTTGCAGGAAAACTGGTGCAGGCAAGGTTTAGAGTGTATGTGCAAGCACCTTGGGTAAATAAGACCCCTGGTGAGCAGCTGACCAATAGAGTCACAGGTGTGAAGGGTTACAGCAGAGAAGGGATATTCCTTGGGTCAAGAAATGACCCTTTTGTCTTTACCCCCCTCCCCCCTCTTAGGCTCAGTGGATTGTTTCATGGTTTGATAAGGTTATAGAGATGTGTTTTGTTTCAGGAGTATGGTTATAGAGATGTGTTTTGTTTCATGAACAATGGTTATACAGAAGTTTGTTTTGTTTCATGTTTGAATGGAACACGCACGCCTGTTTTTGTTTCATGGTTTGTATGGTTATAGAGATGTTTGAAGCTTCAACTGGACGTCACAGAGATGTGTTTTGTTTCATGGGTATCAAGAAGACGTACTTTGAACCATGGTTTGTATGGTTAACCACTGTGAGGTTTGTTAATGTTTGTTGGTATAGAGATGTGTTTTGTTTGAATGGTTTGTATGGTTATAGAGATGTGTTTTGTTTCATGAAGGTTATAGAGATGTGGTCCGCTTCATGGTTTGTATGGCTCCACCAGGAATGTTTTTGTTTAATGATATTGATGTAAATGTGAGATGTGCTGTATTGTTTCATGGTTTGTATGGTTATAGCAGATGAAGGATCAGCAGGAGAAGAACAGTGTTTTGTTACCGGGTTGACAGGAGAAACCGGAGAGACCAGTATCTGTTGAGAAGGACCAGCTGTCAAACAGGAGACCGAACCATATGGTCTTTTGCTTAGTTTTTCAGGCTTGGAGCTGAACGGGTTTTCATCATGGGGACCCAATGACTGTGTTTTATAGCTCGTTATCCAGTTAATGTAAATGTTTTTGAGTTATGGGGAATTTGAATGTGTTTTTGCTTTAAGCACATGTTAATGCAACTTTTTTGATTTGTGTGTTGCCTTTTTTTCTGTTACTGCCATTACTGAATGCCTTAATGTAACAGAGCTAGTGTTACTGAATGCCATGCTAATGCAACTTACTGACTGGTGTTACTGAATCCCATGCTAATGCAACTTACTGCTACTGGTTTACTGAATCCCATGCTAATGCAACTTACTCTCCTGAATCCCATGAAACTTACTCCCATTACTAAATGCCAGGTGCTAATGCAACTTACTACTACTGTCTTCAGGCCTCCCCCATGCTAATGCAACTGACCCTGCTACTGGCGTTACTCCCAATGTGAAAGAAATGTCCCAGTGTGTTACAGCCACCATGCCTAAGCTGTAGAAGCCTGCTAATATAACAACAGGAGCTGTATCTTTTGCGAGAAGACTGAGGAGGTAGCAACACGAAGTTTGTAAAAAGATGTGGACCCTGTATAAACCATACTGCTGTAAACTATATTCCAACCTTGTTGACACAATCTCAAAGCCCCTCACACTGACCTCTCTTTACCCTCTCACCCTTTGTCTCTGTGTCAGGTGTCTGCATCTCAGTGACAGGCCAGGACCAGTTCTTTTAAGGACTTTTCCAGGAACTTGTATAAAACAGCATGGCCCTGCGGACATCATCTGCTTCTTCTCCTTGTCCATTATCATCACTCCACCTTGTTCACCAATGGAACCAGGTGGGGACTGGACAACACAGTACTAGCATAACCTTTTGGTTTAAAGGTTTTGTCCTTGTTCCATGTTGTGTTTGAGCAATGGGCAGTATTTGGCTTTTACAGCTTCTAGCGAGAGAACTTATTTGTTGTTATTTGCATGCACACAAAGAATACAGTGTACTATGGATCTTGTTTGAGATTTATGACATACAGTACAACTGATGTGTCAGGTCCTAATTTCACAGGCGGTCAACAGGCATATATTCTGCCCAGAGTGGCCAGAGGGACAGTCAGTATCACTCAAGCGTCATTTTTCTGATGTTTACATGCAGAGTTTTATGGTAACCATATCCAACATGGAGTCCCTGGCATGAATCTAATGAAACTCTGTGGAAGGTAAACAAGGAGCTGTATGGTTAACATGAACTGCTGGTGAATTTACTGTCCTTACATATGTGTATGACACTTACCATGTTAACCTAAAATTAGAGTGTTAGTCTTAACATTACTGTCCTCGAAAACGTGTGTGTAATCTTGTTTTACTGTCCTCGATCGTGTCCTCTTCCTGTCCACAGCAACGTGAGGAGCTGACTCAAGTGTGTGGGAGAACTGTCCTCGTGGGGACAGGCTGGTCGGGGAGGGGTCTTGTTTACAGTCCTCGAGGGGGCGTGTGCTTCCCTGTCCTCGTGGAAGTGGACGTGTGGTTGTTTAACATCGTGGGGACTACATGTGGTCTTGTTTTACAGCCTCGAGGACTGCCAGGCCAACATTATGCAGATGGAGGAAGCCAAGGTGACACACGCGGTCACGCGCACATGCACACACAGGCGTGCACGTAATGTGCACGTCTTGCACAGACCTCGCAGGCGTGCAAGCAGGTGCACACAGGAAGGTGATTGGGCTGATATTAGGCAGTTTTTATAGACTGTGACCATAATATCTGCATTTCCAGGAGGAGGTTGACACGGTGGATGTTTTACAGTCATCAGCTCCTGTGCTGTGAAGCCCGCTTCCTGCTGGACCACTTCATGTCTATGGCCATCAACAGAGTAAATAACTTACTGCCGTTTACCTGTCCCTCCCTAGTTCCTACCCCATCCTCGTGGGGACCATTGGTTTATCCGAGAATTGACTTAGTTTAACCCTCGTGGGGAGGTTCCATATGTACCCAATTAAAGTCTGTTTCTACGATTGTTAATGTGTTTAGTTCTGTGTGTATATGTTTACAAGCACCCGTGAGGACGTCCTCATTGTGTATTCATCTTTCGTGTGTGCACTGTGAAGTCTTACACACAAGCATAGCACTGATTGCTGACTTTTAGTGTGACCCTTCTTATAGCTGACTTTTGACCTCAATCCCAGGGTCTGCAGGCGGCTCAGAGGGAGTCCCAGGTGAAGGTGATGGAGGGCAGGCTGAAGCAGATCGTGGAGATCACCAGCGCCAGTCCTCAGAACCAGCTGCTGTTCCACATGCTGAAGGAGAAGGCTGAGTTTTACCCTCGAACTGGACGTGTGCTGGGGAACGTCCTGCAAGGTAACATCACTCGTGGGGGCAACCTGCCAGCCACACACTGCATGACGTATACAGATGTAAGATCAACAGGAAATTTAAAGCTTGTAGTGTATGTGGTCTATTTAAAAAGGCTTCTAAAGTTTGTAGTTTCCACTTTAAAATCCTCGTGACCTGATTTGCCCTAATGAAACATTAATCATTTGGGGATTATTTTCCTGCTGTTTAACTGGCTCAAATTCCGGGCCTACATCCTGTAGTTCAGTCCGAGGCCTTGACCCTGACCTACTCAGCCTTTGCCACTGGCAGTCCGTGAGGTCAAGCCCACAGCGCTAACAGGTCTGGCTCACCCCATAATTATGTAGGATTGAAGCAATAACTCAGCCAAAGTATCTAAGCAAAGGCATTGAACCTGCATGTTTGTGTTCACCTTGTCAGCACACTGATTTGTTGGGATGGCCTCCAGAACCAGGGCTGGGTGACTATGGTCTACTGCATGATGATTTAAATATCCTGTTTCAGTTGATGTTGTTCATTGCCTCCTCCTGAATAGATGCTGCTTTTAAAAGTCACCTCGTGACAAATTGTTGCAATCACACAAATGTCAGTTGGACTAAGCCAAGCCTCTCTGGCTCTGTCACTTTTGTTTTGACCTTTTTGTTTCATGGTTTGTATGGTTATAGAGATGTGTTTTGTATGGTTATAGAGATGTGTTTTGTTTCATGGTTTGTATGGTTATAGAGATGTGTTTTGTTTCATGGTTTGTATGGTTATAGAGATGTGTTTTGTTTCATGGTTTGTATGGTTATAGAGATGCGTTTTGTTTCATGGTTTGTATGGTTATAGAGATGTGTGTTTTTGTTTCATGGTTTGTATGGTTATAGAGATGTGTGTTTTGTTTCATGGTTTGTATGGTTATAGAGATGTGTGTTTTGTTTCATGGTTTGTATGGTTATAGAGATGTGTTTTGTTTCATGGTTTGTATGGTTATAGAGATGTGTGTTTTGTTTCATGGTTTGTATGGTTATAGAGATGTGTGTTTTGTTTCATGGTTTGTATGGTTATAGAGAGGTGTGTTTTGTTTCATGGTTTGTATGGTTATAGAGAGGTGTGTTTTGTTTCATGGTTTGTATGGTTATAGAGAGGTGTGTTTTGTTACGGGGTTGTTTAACATTTGGTTATGGTTCCATTGAACCAGTATCTGTTGATGAGGATGCCCTGACTGTCGAACAGTAGACCGAGCACTCATATGCTGTCTTTTGTTTTGTTTTTCAATATGAATGAATGTGGTTTTGATTATGGGGGAATGAATGAATGTGTTTTTGATTTATGGGGAATGAATGAATGTGTTTTTGATTATGGGGAATGTGAATGAATGTGTTTTTGATTATGGGGGAATGAATGAATGTGTTTTTGATTATGGGGGAATGAATGAATGTGTTTTTGATTTGTGTGTTGCCTTTTTCTGTTCCCCTGCCCATGGTGCCTTAATGTATACAGAGCTAGGTAACATGCCATTGGGTAAGTAACAGACACCAGACTCTGTCTCTATATTTATATATATGTTTATCTGAATGCATGGGTCCCTCTCCTGGAAACTAACTCAGCAACATAACATGAGCAGGTGCATGAGGTGTAATGTCTTCAGGCCTCCTCCATCTGTCAGCTGACCCTCCTTCTTTCCTCCCAATGTGAAAGAACCCCTCTCCCAGTGTGTTACAGCCACCATGCCTAATAGTGTAGCACCTGCTAATATAACTACTGTACCTGTATCTTTAGAGAACTCCGCCCTTCACAGGTAGAACCAGGAAGTTTGTCTCAGTTGGACCCTGTAGGCAAACCATACTGACAGTCAGACTAATGATTCCAACCTTGTTGACCTCTCTAGCCCCTCACACCTGACCTCTCTTTACCCTCTCACCCTTTTCAACCCCTGGAGCCCTGTCAACGCTTCCATCTCAGTGACTGGACAAGGACCAGTTCTTTTCAGACTTTTCCAAGCAACTTGTGGGAAAATAGTGTGTGTGTGTGCGCTGACATCATCTGCTTCTTCTCCTTGTCCATTATCATCACATCTACCTTGTTCAATAATCTAAACCACATCTTGTTAACATCTGTTTGTAGCCAACACAGTACTAGCATAACCTTTGGTTCAGTAAAAGGTTTTGTCCTTGTTCCATGTTTGGTTTGACAATGGGCAGGTATTTGGACTACTAGACAGAACTTCAAAAGTAAACCAACTTAAGTTTGTTGTTATTTAGTCATAACACACAGTGAATAATAGTTGTCTATGGATGTTGTTTGGTTATGACATACAGTACAACTGATGTTTTTGGTCCTTGAATTTCACAGAGAACGGGGATGACAGCAGCAGTGACGAATCTGCCCAGAGTCCTGCAACAGAGGGACAGTCAGTATCACTCAAATTCCATTTTTTTTAATTAGTTACCATAAAACCATAAGTCAAATGTAAACTCATGCATTCCACTTCCTCGTTCCAGCTCCCTGGCATCAGATCTAATGAAACTCTGTGGAGAGACCAAAACAAGGAGCAAGGTATGATTATCAGTCTGTTAGTGTGTGTTTTACTGTCCTTGTGGGGACGTGTGTATGGTCTTGTTTTGTCGTGGGGACGTGTGTGTGTGGGCTTGTTTAACTGTCCTCGTGGGGACGTGTGTGTGTGTGTGGTCTTGTTTAACTATCCTCGTGGGGACGTGTGTGTGGTCTTGTTTTACAGTCCTCGAGGGGACGTGTGTGTGGTCTTGTTTTACTATCCTCGTGGGGACGTGTGTGTGTGTGTGTGGTCTTGTTTAACTATCCTCGTGGGGACGTGTGTGTGTGTGTGGTGTGGTCTAGTTTAACTATCCTCGTGGGGACGGTGTGTGTGTTTACTGTCCTCGTGGGGACGTGTGCTTGTTTAACTATCCTCGTGGGGACGTGTGTGTGGTCTTGTTTAACTATCCTCGTGGGGACGTGTGTGTGTGTGTGTGTGTGGTCTTGTTTAACTATCCTCGTGGGGACGTGTGTGTGTGTGTGTGTGTGGTCTTGTTTAACTATCCTCGTGGGGACGTGTGTGTGGTCTTGTTTAACTATCCTCGTGGGGACGTGTGTGTGTGTGTGTGTGTGTGAGGTCTTGTTTAACTATCCTCGTAGGCAGGGATGGACTGGGAATGGAAAATGGCCCTGGACTTTTTGACTCAGACCGGCCCACCAAAACGCCCCAGCGATACACCACAACCCACGTCACGTCAGCAAGATTACTGAACAATATTTATAACAATAACTTTAGTAAATAGAACAAGGGAATGTGTTGCTCTTAGGAGGAGGCTGGCTAGAAGGAGCACATATTGGCATAATGGCACTGGCAGCAAGGTGGCAAGAATCTCTGGAACCATCTGACCAGTAAAACAAATAATACAGGATGAAATGTGTGGTGAAAAGACCAGAGTAGGTAAGTCATAGAATAAAATGTAAATAAACATATTTCCTACCTCAAATGATCAATTTCTGCAGCAGCTCACTTCTCTCAGCAATGCCATCTATAACCAGGTCACTGTCCAGGGCCTTTAAAACATCTCGCTCAGTAGTCATGAGCATAAAAGCCTCCAGGTGCTGTTGAGAGAGTGTCCCTGAGCCTACTCTTCATGAATTTCAGAGTAGAGAAGCTCTGCTCGCAAGCTACCTGGGTTACTGACAGGGTAAGTAGGAACCTGTAAGCAAGGCCCAGGATGTGGTATGCGTCAGTCAATAGGTTGTACTGACTAAGAATACAGTAGCAACACACTGGACAGTCCTTGCTAGATGAACAGCTCTTGTTCACCATCTCCACCTCGTCTTCATTTCCTTCAGGTCCATGATCCTCCATAGTCCTGGTTGTGTGTTCTTCAAATCCTGATTGTTTTAACCTAGTCCGCTGTTCTGCCAGTCTCATGAGCTCACTCTGTAAACTGGCCACCGTTGTTCTGCTGTCAAATTTGATCAAACATTTGCTGTAGAAGGCCACTGGCACTGGATGTTAGCTGACTAAAGTTTAGGGTCCAGAAGAGCCATGACGACATACAAAGTGTCATTACTCAGAATTTGATGATGGACACCAGTCCTGTATTCACTCTCTGCCCCAGTAAAAGTCTTGTTTTGTGCCATCTCTCCAGCCATGGTTTTCTTCTTTCGAGCCCTTTTCATTGGTAGAGTGGTTTCAAACTCCAGCTCTGTTTCCTCATCCCGTTCCTGCAACTTCCTGTTGGCCCACTGAAGAAATGTTTCTGCAGCTACCTTGACTTTTTCAAAATGTCTTGCTATTCCTTTCAGCTACTCCTCTGTAGACACAATCATATGATGTGCAGACAGAATGTCCATTCCACTTGTTTGAAGATATTTTGAGACTGGTGAGGCGACCTAAAATATTCTAAGGAATATCTGAGCTGTAAGTATTGTTTCATACTTCAGCAACCCCTCAATGTATCCTTGTGCCTTGACCTGTGCAGTAGTGTTGATGTTTTTCTGATCTCACACTTTCAACCATAGAAGAAGGACACCAACATTCAGACCCTCATCTGGATTTCCAAAAGCTCCAAAGACCTTCTTTAAGGCACTGTCTTTAGCCCACCAGTGTGTCTCTCCAATTGGAGCAAGGCGTCTCCCAAATGTTCATCCTCTGGTAGGATTCACGGAAGGACACAGCTATGTTGTTAATGAGTGACCCACTTGCCAAGACACTCTGTTGTGTCTGCCAAAACAAGGTTAATAATGTGTGCATAGCACTGCACTTGATTGGTGGGCTTTCCAGAGAGCAGGGCAGAGAAGCCTTTATACTGGCCTTGCATACTGGAGGCTCCATCAGTGGAATTGACAAGGCACTTGCTGATGTCAAGCTTCATGTTTTCCAGTACCTCACTCTGTACCTGGACAAAGTATTGTCCAGTGGATGCCTCTCATGGAGGATGTTTGTCACATATCTGACTATAATAGAGCATTGATCTTGTGTTGTAATATCCTGCATAGTGTCAGTTTGGACTGAAAACATACCAGCTTCCTGGATTTCACTTGCTATGGTAGCCTGTGTGTTGTGTGGTGGTAATGACGTTATCGATGGTAGTCTTTGATAATAGAGTGATTAGAGAGCCTCTGCCCCCTCTTGACCCAAACTCTATGCAGGCAGTGAGATGCTCTTTCACACACAGGTCATACTTTCCCATAATGATCATCTCTAAAAAGTTGCCATGGTCAATGCTGCTGTCATCTAGTGTATAAGCTGTTTCAGACAGCATGCCTCTGTAGCTCAGACCCCTCTTGTTTATGACTTTAACAACATCTATAATGCGCTCTAGCCTTCTTCTGCGTACTTGCTCTCCATGAGCAGACATCTGACTACCGATGAACAGGCCCTCAATGTTAACTTCAGGGGACCTTAGAAAGTAGGCCTCAGCATGACCTCTATGCATAATGCTGTTCTCATTCTCTTCCACTCTGATGGATATGCTTCCAGTCTGCTATTCTCTGTTGGCTTTGCAAATGCCATACAAATGAATTAGAATAAAGCATGGTTCTCTTCACCACTTCCTGTTGGTCCCATCTTTACAAAAGAAAAACCTTCTGCACCACAGACTTTTCACACTTTTGTTGGAGGTGAAACTAAAAAAAAACATATCTATGTCCCCCTGACTTCAGCCTCCTAAAATAATACAAAATTGTGTTGGCAGTGTCATCCTGGTTCTGCTCAATCTACATCTGTCCACTGCAGATGCACTATCCTCAACCTGGATGAGAAATTAGTATAAATGTGTATATTAGTATAATATTATAACATTATTATATTAACATTTTACTTTTTATTTAAAAGTCCTCTCACTGTCAACTGTCAAACATAACATTTGTAAATATATGTTTGAACATAACAAGATTCAACAACTGAGACATAAACTGAACAAGTTCCACAGACATGTGACGAACAGAAATGGAATAATGTGTCCCTGAGATCTGGGCTCTTCGTTGGCCATGGCAGAACACTGACATTCCTGTCATGCAGGAAATCACGCACAGAACCAGCAGTATGGCTGGTTGTCATTGTCATGCTGGAGGGTCATGTCAGGATGAGCCTGCAGGAAGGGTATCACATGAGGGAGGAGGATGTCTTCCCTGTAGCACAGCTGTTGAGATTACCTGCAATGACAACAAGCTCAGCCCGATGATGCTGTGTGTGGTACACCGCACCAGACCATGACCGACCCTCCACCTCCAAATCGATCCCGCTCCAGAGTACAGGCCTTGGTGTACGCTCATTTTTTGACCATCAACGCTAATCCGACCATCACTCCTGGTGTGACAAAACCACGACTTGTCAGTGAAGAGCACTTTTTGCCAGTCCTGTCTGGTCCAGCGACGGTGGGTTTGTGCCCATAGGCGACGTTGTTGCCGGTGATGTCTGGTGAGGACCTGCCTTACAGCAGACCTACAAGCCCTTAGTCCAGCCTCCCTCAGCCTATTGCAGACAGTCTGAGCACTGATGGAGGGATTGTGCTTTCCTGGTGTAACTCGGGCAGTTGTTGTTGCCATCCTGTACCTGTTCCGCAGGTGTGATGTTTGGATGTACAGATCCTGTGCAGGTGTTGTTACACATGGTCTGCCACTGCGGGGACGATCAGCTGTCCGTTCTGTCTCCCTGTAGGGCTGTCTTAGGCATCTCACAGTACAGACATAGCAATTTGTGCCCTGGCCACATCTGCAGTCCTCATGCCTAAGGCACGTTTACGCAGATGAGCAGGGACCCTGGGCATCTTTCCTTTGGTGTTTTTGACAGTCAGGAGAAAAGCCTCTTTAGTGTCCTAAGTTTTCATAACTGTGACCTTAATTGCCTACCGTCTATAAGCTGTTAGTGTCTTAACGACCGTTCCACAGGTGCATGTTCATTAATTGTTTATGGTTCATTGAACAAGCATGGGAAACAGTGTTTAAACCCTTTACAATGAAGATCTGTGAAGTTAATTCGTAAAAATCCAAATATCTTTGAAAGACACGGTCCTGAAAAGGGGCGTTTTCTTTTTTTGAGTTTAGTATGTTAGTATTATGTTAATCATATAATGTTAGTATTTTCATATAATGGTATATTATATGCCACTAGTATAATATTTATTCCAATTGGACAATACAGCAGTTTAAGAAATACACAACCAGCATTTATCCTTTATGTAGGCTTTGTTCCGTCATTAAATTCTTGTGCAAGAAAAATGGTCTACATTGTTGGCTAGTCTCTAGTTTGTTAATGCTCAGTACTAACTTACCATCCCTTGTGTGTAGTCTTGTTTTACTGTGTGTGTGTGGTCTTGTTTTACTGTTCTCGTGGGGCCGTGTGTGTGTGGTCTTGTTTTACTGTCCTCGTGTGTGTGTGTGTGTGGTCTTGTTTTACTGTCCTCGAGGGGACTTGTGTGTGGTGTTGTTTTACTGTCTTTGTGTGTGTGGTCTTGCTTTACTGTCCTCGAGGGGACGTGTGTGTGTGGTCTTGTCTTACTGTTCTCGTGGGGACGTGTGTGTGTGGTCTTGTTTTACTGTCCTCGTGTGTGTGGTGTTGTTTTACTGTCTTTGTGTGTGTGGTCTTGCTTTACTGTTCTCATGGGTCCGTGTGTGTGTGTGGTGTCGTTTTAATGTCCTCGTGTGTGTGTGTGTGGTCTTGTTTTGCTGTCCTCATGGGGACGTGTGTGTGTGCGGTCTTGTTTTACTGTCCTCGTGGGGACGTGTGTGTGGGTCTTGTTTTGCTGTCCTCTTGGGGACTGTGGGGACGTGTGTGTGTGTCTTGTTTTGCTGTACTGTGGGGACGTCCTGTCCTCGTGGGGACGTGTGTGTGTGTGGTCTTGTTTTACTGTGTCCTCGTGGGGACGTGTGTGTGTGGTCTTGTTTTGCTGTCCTCGTGGGGACGTGTGTGTGTGGTCTTGTTTTGCTGTCCTCGTGGGGTGTGTGTGTGGTCGTGCTGTCCTCTTAGGGACGTGTGGTCTTGTTTTGCCTCGTGGGGACGTCCTGTCCTCGTGGGGACGTGTGTGTGTGTGTTTTGCTGGTCTTGTTTGCTTGTTTTTTGCTGTCGTGGGGACGTGTGTGTGTGTGTGTGGTCTTGTTTTGCTGTTTTACTGTCCTCGTGGTGTGTGTGTGGTCTTGTTTTGCTGTCCTCGTGTGTGTGTGTGGTGGTCCTCTTGGGGACGTGTGTGTGTGGTCTTGTTTTACTGTCCTCGTGGGGACGTGTGTGTGTGAGGTCTTGTTTTGCTGTCCCCACGTGGGGACTGTCCTCGTGGGAGCGTGTGTGTGTGTGGTCTTGTTTTGCTGTCCTCGTGGGGGACTTGTTTTGCTGTCCTCGTGGGGGCGTGTGTGTGTGTGGTCTTGTTTTGCTGTCCTCTTGGGGGCGTGTGTGTGTGGTCTTGTTTTACTGTCCTCGTGTGTGTGTGTGGTCTTGTTTTACTGTCCTCGTGGGGACGTGTGTGTGTGGTCTTGTTTTACTGTCCTCGTGGGGACGTGTGTGTGGTCTTGTTTTACTGTCCTCGTGGGGACGTGTGTGTGGTCTTGTTTTACTGTCCTCGTGGGGACGTGTGTGTGTCTTGTTTTACTGTCCTCTTGGGGACGTCCTGTGGGGCCGTGTGTGGTCTTGTTTTACTGTCCTCGGTAAGGAGACGTGTGTGTGTGTGTGTGTGGTCTTGTTTTGCTGTCCTCGTGGGGACGTGTGTGTGTGGTCTTGTTTTACTGTCCTCCTTGGGGACGTGTGTGTGTGTCTTGTTTTACTGTCCTCTTGGGGACGTGTGTGTGTGGTCTTGTTTTACTGTCCTCGTGGGGACGTGTGTGTGTGGTCTTGTTTTTACTGTCCTCTTGGGGGCGTGGGGGTGGTCTTGTTTTACGTCCTCGTGTGTGTGAGGTCTTGTTTTGCTGTCCCCACGAGGATAGCAAAACGTGTGTGTGTCTGGTCTTGTTTTACTGTCCTCGTGGGGCCGTGTGTGTGTGTGAGGTCTTGTTATATCTCCTCGTGGGGACGTGTGTCAAATCATGTCAAATCAAATTTTATTTGTCACATACACATGGTTAGAAGATGTTCATGCGAGTGTAGCGAAATGCTTGTGCTTCTAATTCCGACAATGCAGTAATAACAAACGAGTAATCTAACCTAATAATTTCACAACTACCTTATGCACACAGGTGTAAAGGGATGAAGAATATGTACATAAAGATATATGAATGAGTGATGGTACAGAACGGCATAGGCAAGATGCAGTAGAGTATATACATATGAGATGAGTAATGTAGGGTCAGTGGCATTGTGCGTTTGAGGTCTTGTTTTACTGTCCTCGTGGGAACGTGTGTGTGTGGTCTTGTTTTACTGTCCTCGTGGGAACGCGTGTGTGTGTGGTCTTGTTTTGCTGTGTGTGTGTGTGTGGTCTTGTTTTGCTGTCCTCGTGTGGTCTTGTTTTGCTGTCCTCCTGGGGACGTGTGTGTGGTCTTGTTTTACTGTCCTCCTGGGGACGTGTGTGTGTGGTCTTGTTTTGCTGTCCTCGTGGAGACGTGTGTGTGTCTTGTCCCCACGAGGACAGTAAAACGTGGGTGTGTGAGGTCTTGTTTTACTGTCCTCGTGGGGGCGTGTGAGGTCTTGTGTGTTTAGTCTTCCTCTTCCAAGCTTGTTGTTTTCTTGAATGTAAATATGTTTCACCCCTCGCAGGCTCGTAGAAGAACCACCACTCAGATGGAGTTGCTCTACGCCAATAGTGACGCCACCCCTGACATGCCCAGCGGTGATTTCTCCTCCCCCTGTCTCCCATTGGCTGAAACACCAGAAGAGGGCAGAGATCCTGAGACCCCCATTGGCTCATCAGTCAGGGACAGAGACTTTATGGCTCATTCTCCTGGCTTGGCCTCTAAGATGGGCAGCATGTAAGTCTGGGCCAGCTTGTGCTGACTGCTAACCAGCTACTTCCTGCATGTTCATAGAACTGCTGCTTAATCTGTTTTCAATTTGCCTGACTTTGCACGACATGTTCTTTAAACCTGCCCTATTGGATTGTAAGTCTCCTTCCTAGGCCAGTAGAAACCAAAACTTTATTCCTTTAGAAATAACAGTAATATTACAGACAAACAAATGCATGCACACACAGAGACAGGCACATGATTATACAGTATGATCATGCAGGTCTCATGTTCTCTCGCTAGATGTTATGCTCCAACTGCAATAGCCCTATGTTAACTTTCCACAACAATAACAGCTTCATCTTTTAACATTTAACTTCGAGTTAATAATTCTAGCCAGTAGTGCACAGTAGCTTTCTATGGCTTGAGCAGCAATACCTTTTCTCTGAGTTGCTGGAGTGTTGGCTGAGAACCAATTCTAGTGGGACTTGAATTAGTAAGAGGTGGAGCTGGGGACTGATTTGAGTGTGACCGAGTATAGCCCTAATGCTACACCATAGTGTCCTGATGAACCTCGAGCTCTGTGAAGGAGGACGTCTTGGTTGGGACTGAATGTCAGGTAACAGTGTGCTGTGTGTGTATTGCATTGCTCGCGCCCCCACATGGTTTTATTTCTTATTTTGTTTACATCCTTGTTGTCCTTTTTGTTCCTTATGTTTTATGTCGCTAATAACAACCAAACTAAATGTTAGTTCCGGCTCCATGGCTGCCGCCTCGGGGTGGAAAGAGAGTTCCAGAGCCCTCGCCGCTCTCTCGCAGGAAGACCTATGACAGGGCACAAGCGGCGGCTAAGGTGAAGGAGATCAAACAGTAAGAGACTAGCGACGCTCTGCTGGCCGGAGGCCAAAAGCACATTTTCCCAACAGACAATGATATCCACCTTTCCTTTTCTTCATTTCCTATCTCAGGGAGCATGTGGCATCTTAATCAACAAGTATCTGCCTGGTGTGATTATAAACTTACCCTGCCAAGTTCTGCACTGAATGTCAAGTAATGAGCTTACTCTTGGGAAATATAGCTAAATAGGTTCCTATATCTCTCTTGAATGAGATGAAATGATTAACTTCTGTTTCTCAAAGTGATTCTTTAGTATTCCATTTTAATTCCGTGTTCAACTTGGCCCTCTCAACCTCTTCAAACCCTCTAATGCAAATATGGCAAATACGATATATAAATCCTATATATTGTCATTACAGCGCTAACCAGCTGTTCCTCTCAAACGCTGGATGTAATCTAAAAAGCAAAAGGTTGGGTGAGGGGAACCATGCTGAAAGCTGTTTCCATTTTGATTCAAACCCTGAGGGAACAAACGGTCTTTCCCGATCAGTTCTCAGGACCCCAGGTGATGAGCGTACAACTCAGTGTTTTCGCCAAACATGAAAAGACTTGTGCTGAGTCTCAGAAATGAGTGCCGAGCATCCTGTGTTTTAAAAGCTTTCTAAAAGGAAGTGAAAAAGGGGATAGTTTCCAACAATGAAAGATGTTTATTTATTTTAGCCTGTACTATCTGAGGTACACTACTGGTCAAAAGTTTTAGAACACCTACTTATTCAAGGGTTTTTCTTTATTTTTACACATTGTAGAATAATACTGAAGACATCGAAACTATGAAATAACACATATGAAATCATGTAGTAACCAAAAAGTGTCATCCTTATTATATGATTAACTTCTGTTTCTGTTAACTTCACTTGTTTCAAATATATATATTTATATATTTGAGATTCTTCAAATAGCCACCCTTTGCCTTGATGACAGCTTTCCACACTCTTGGCATTCTCTCAACCAGCTTCACCTGGAATGCTTTTCCAACAGTTTGGAAGCAGTTCCCACAAATGCTTGTTGGCTGAATTTCCTAAGTCAGTAGGCCGACTCACCCCAAACAATCTCCAATTTGGTTGAGTTTGGGGGATTGTTGGAGCCAAAAATCTCCAATTTGGTCTCCAAATTTCCACCGGTCTAATGTCCATTGCTCTTGTTTCTTGGCCCAAGCAAGTCTCTTCTTCTTATTGGTGTCCTTTAGTAGTGGTTTCTTTGCAGCAATTCGACCATGAAGGCCTGATTCACACAGTCTTCTCTGAACAGTCAATATTGAGATGTCTGTTACTGTGAAGCATTTATTTGGGCTGCAATTTCTGAGGCTGATAACTCTAATGAACTTATCTTCTGCAGCAGAGGCAACTCTGAGTTTTTCATTCCTCTGGCGGTCCTCATGAGAGCCAGTTTCATCATAGTGCTTGATGGTTTTTGCAAATGCATTTGAAGAAACTTTCAAAGTTCTTGAAATGTTCGTATTGACTGACCTTCATGTCTTAAAGTGATGATGGACTGCCGTTTCTCTTGGCTTATTTGAGCTGTTCTTGCCATAATATGTACTTGGTCTTTTTACCAAATAGGGCTATCTTCTGTATACCTTGTCACATCACAACTGATTGGCTCAAACACATTAAGAAGGAAAGAATTTCCACAAATTACCTTTTAACCTCTTGAAACTCCCCATCCCGGATCCGGATTAGTGACTAAACCTCCAGGCTCATTAGCACTCTTAACAACGTTAACGATTTCTGAAATGCCAAATAAAATCAAAATAAATGCGTTTGCTCTCAAGCTTAGCCTTTTCTTAACAACACTGTCATCTCAGATTTTCAAAATATGCTTTTGAACCATAGAAATTGACTTCAATTTGTGTAAGAGTATGCAAAGCTAGCATAGCATTTTGTGTAGCATGTAGCACGCAACATTTTCACAAAAGCCAGATAACCAAATAAATAAAATCATTTACCTTTGAAGAGCTTCTGATGTTTTCAATGAGGAGACTCCCAGCCACATACCAAATGCGCAGTGTTTCCTGAAAGCGTCTGTGTGTAGGAGAAATCGTTCCGTTTTCTACATTGCGCCTGGCTACCGAAACGAACCGAAAATGCAGTCACCTACAACGTGAAACTTTTTCCGGATTAACTACATAATATCGACCGAAACATGGCAAACGTTGTTTGGAATCAATCCTCAAGGTGTTTTTTCACATATCTCTTCATTGACATGCAGTTCGTGGAAGCTTGCTTCTCTCTCTGTGCCCCATGGAAAAATACTGGCAGGTGACTTTTGCGCACCAATTTCGGCGCAGGACACCGGGCGGACACGTGGTAAATGTGGTCTCTTATGGTCAATCTTCCAACGATCTGCCTACAAATACGTCACAATGCTGCAGACACCTTGGGGAAACGACAGAAAGGGCAGACTCATTCCTCTTGCGTTCACAGCCATATAAGGAGATCATGAAAGACAGAGCCTCAAAAATCCTTGTCATTTCCTGGATGCCAAGTCATCTTGGTTTTGCCTGAAGCTCACGTTAAAGGGCACGCACAGAGAAGATATTTGTATTTCTGGACACGTCAGAGTGTTTTCTTTCGAACAGTAGCAATTATATGCATAGTCGAGCATCTTTTTGTGACAAAATATCTTGTTTAAAACGGGAACGTTTTTCTTCCAAAAATGAAATAGCGCCACCATAAGTGTAAGAGGTTAAGAATGCACATCTGTTAATTGAAGTGCATTCCTGGTGACTACTTCATGAAGCTGGTTGAGAGAATGCCAAGAGTGTGCAAAGCTGTCATTAAGGCAAAGGGTGGCTATTTGAAGAATCTCAAATATAAAATATATTTGTTTAACACTTTCTTTGTTACTACATGATTTCATATGTATTATTTCATAGTTTTGATGTCTTCACTATTATTCTACAATGATGAAAATGGTCATTTAAAAAATTAAAAACTTTGGACCAGTAGTGTATGTGTATGCGTCCATGAATGTGCATATCCACTGGGGTGCGTGTGTGTGTGCGTGCGTGCGTGTGTGTGTGTGTGTGTGTGAGAGAACTTATACACTGTACACACTCAGTTCAAAGGCAACTGACTTGTCCTCTGCTTATGTATGTAAACTGAGCCTCAGCCTCCCTGTCCATTGTACCAGCTGTGAGACGAGGAACTCGGACGCCAGCACCCCGTCTCCCCCATCCTCCCCCTCCACCCGTCCTCGTAGCCAAGGCAACGTATTTGTACGTCTGACAGGGTGTCTGGAGAGAGCAGACAGACCACCGGATAAGTAAGAGGAAGACGTACAGTGCTGTGAAAAAGTATTTACCTCCTTCCTGATGTCTTATGTTGTTCACACATTTGTCACACTGAAATGTTTCAGATCATCAAACACATTTTAATATTACACAAAGATAACCCAAGTAAACACAAAATGCAGTTTTTAAGTGATAGCCTTTTTCCCTTAATAAATAACATTTCCCGAACCTTCTTGGCCCTATGTGACAAAGTAATTCCCCTCCCTTGTTAAATCGTGAATTTACTGTGGTTAATCTCGTTTTTTGGAAAGCGGAGTTCAATTTCCCTCACCACACCCAGGCCTGATTACTGCCAGACCTGTTGAATCAAGAAATCACTTAAATAGAACCTGTCTCACAAAGTGAAGTAGGCCAAAAGATCTCAAAAAGCAAGACATCATGCCGCGATCCATAGAAATTCAGGAACAGATGAGAAAAAAAGTAATTGACATCTATCAGTCTGGAAAGGGTTACAAAGCCATTTCTAAAGATTTGGGACTCCAGCGAACCACGGTGAGAGCCATTATCCACAAATGGAGAATATTTGGAACGGTGGTGAACCTTCCCAGGAGTGGCCGACTTCATTGTACACCACTGCTTTGCTGCTTCCAGGACCTGGACGACTTGCTGTGATTGATGGAACTATGAATTTAACATCTTTACCAAAACATCCTGAAGGAGAATGTCCGGCCATCAGTTTGTGACCTCAAGCTGAATGTCCGCACTTTGGACATCTGTTCTGCCATCAGTTTGACAAGCTGATCCAAAACACACCAGCAAGTCCAACTCTGAATGGCATAAAAATAGAAATAAAGGTTTTGGAGTGGGCCTAGTCAAAGTCCGGACTTGAATCCGATTGAGATGCTGTGACCTTAAAAAGGTGGTTCACGCTCGAAAACCCTCCAATGTGGCTGGAATTAAAACAATTCTACGGAAGACGACTGGGCCAAAATTCCTCCACAGCGATGTGAAAGATTCATTGCCAGTTATTGCAAACACTTGATTGCAGTTGTTGCTACTGAGGGTGGCACAACCAGTTATTAGGTTTAGGGGACAGTACTTTTCACATAGGGCCATGAAGGTTTGGGTAGTTTTTTCCCCCTTAATAAATAAAATCATCACTTAAAAACTGCATTTTGTTTTATCTGTGTGTAATATTAAAATGTGTTTGATCTGTGACAAATGTGCAAAAAAATAAGAAATCAGGAAGGGGGCAAATACTTTTTCACAGCACTGTAAGTTATAAGTAATAAGCATACATTTATAGTTAAGTTATACGCATTGAATAAGTATTGACCATTACTTTTAGTTCAAAAAGTTAGTTATAGTCTATACAACAAATGTTATGAGCAAGAAGGAGGCCTTGGCAGTCAAGTGACCAATCACTTCTATTGTTTACACGTATGCTGCATACATTAGGTAGGCTATGATATTGGGATTGGTGAGCTCTCTCGACTGCACATTAGGAGCCACATCTAAACCACTCATGACACTTTGTCACCTCTCCTCTAGCAAGATTTACATTTTTAGAAAACGTTATTGTCCACAGAATTCCCCTGTCCTGTTCTAGATCACCTTCCATTTCCCACACCCACAAGAGATAATTGAAAATGTCAATCAAATCAAAGTTTATTTGTCGCATACACAGATTAGCAGATGTTAAAGCAGGTGCAACAAAATGCTATGTGGTGTGTGTGTATGGACAATATATAAGTAGGAAAAATGCTGTATGTACAGCAGTAGTTATATAGGATGAGCTATGTCCAGAATACAGTATGTACATATAAAGTGAGTAATCGATTAGCTTAATTGCTCAGAGATCAAATGACATTTCAACAAAATGATGTTGCAGGATGTGGATAGAGTTGTGCTCACTCTGCTGTCTCCTGTAGTCCAAGATCAACTCCTTGGTTTTGTTGACGTTAAGGGAGAGGTTATTTTCCTGGCACCACTCAGCCAGGACTCTCGACTCCTCCCTGTAGGCTGTGTCGTCATTGTTAATAATCAGGCCTACCGCTGGTGTCATCAACAAACTTGATGATTGAGTTGGATGAACAGGAGGGGGCTGAGCACACACCCCTGTGGGGTCCTCGTGTTGAGGATCAGCGTGGCTGAGGTGTTGTTGCCTACCTTCACCGCCTGGGGTCGCCTCGTCAGGAAGTCCAGGGCCCAGTTGCGCAGAGAAGGGTTCAGACGCAGGGCCCTGACCTTAGTGATGATCTTGGAGGGCACTATTGTGTTGAAGGCTGTGCTGTAGCATAGATTCTGATTGGTCAGACCAGCTTTGAACAGTCCTTACCATGGGTGCTTCCTGTTTAAGTTTCTGGAGGAGCAGAATGGAGGCGTGTTCTGATTTGCCGAACAGAGGAGGACCTCAAAGCCGTCCCGGAAGGGAGAGTAACAATGATCAAGTGTCTTCTATCCACGTGTAGCACAGGACATGTGTTGGTAGAATTTCTTAAGCATTTTCCTCAGATTTCCTTTCCAATGATCTATTTTCCTTCTGTTCACATAGCGTGGATGAAGTCTCCACCTATGTCATTTTCTTACACAGTCACACGGTGCGCTTTATCTGGTGTGTCCCTACCTGCACAACGACTTGTTTTTGTTGTCACCCATCAACTTTTATTCAAGAACAAGAATTGTAGAAGGATTGTGTTGATATGAAGAACAAAATGTTACTTTCAGCTCTATTGAAAATCTCTGCCAGTTATGCCACCAACATCTACTTGTCTGCCCCGTGTCTTCGGCAGTGTGATGTCCTTTGTATGGTTCCGTTCAGCTCTTGTTAGTCTGACCATTCTCGTCATTTTGGGAACTTCGTTTTTTACTTTCATTTGCAGCATGTTGCTCACTGGCATGTAAATGTGTGCCTGCAGTGGTAGGCGGAAACCAGTCACCATTTTCTCTGACCCTGCTATTGACATCTCTCTGTGTGTGTGTCTCTGTGTGTGTGTGTGTGGTTTCTTCCTCTCTAGAGGGGTAATCAACCCAGTGCCCTCTTCAAAGGGCAGTCGGTCAGCAACACTACAGTGTGTCCACGTGGCTGAGGGTCACACTAAAGCGGTGTTGTGTGTTGACTCTACTGATGACCTCCTCTTCACCGGCTCCAAAGGTCAGTCTCTGTCCATTTCTCTTCCTCACTCACCTTCATCAGCAGATCACTTTAATTGATCACAGATCAATAATGTCTCGTGTCTTGTTGTTGTTATCCTTCCAGACCGTACGTGTAAGGTGTGGAACCTGGTAACGGGTCAGGAGATCATGTCCCTGGCGGGTCACCACAACAATGTGGTGTCAGTCCGCTACAGCTCCAGCCTGGTCTTCACCGTCTCCACCTCCTACATCAAGGTCTGGGACATCCGAGACTCAGCCAAGTGCATCCGCACCCTCACGTGAGTGTCGAGAAACAGAAACGGTGTCAACACCGTAACGTCAACGCCATAAGAGGGTCAACACCATAATGATTTTTGGGGGGACAGGCTACACAATATGACATCTGTAGCACCTGTATATGATTAACTTGACTCAATCATAACACCAGTGCAAGTGTTACACCTGTTGTTTATAAAGACAATCTGGGATTAATTACTTGAAGATCTACCTGCATCTACCTGGATTTGCAAGTCATTTGCCAGATAGAATGAGGTGTTTAACAGAATCATCATATTCTACAGGTCTTCTGGTCAGGTGACTCCTGGCGATGCCTGTGCGTCCAGCACCAACCGGACTGTCACCATCCCGGCAGGAGAGAACCAGATCAACCAGATTGCCCTCAACCCCAGCGGCTCTGTCCTGTACGCCGCCGCCGGCAACTCTGTCAGAGTCTGGGACGTAGGAAGGTACTCTATGGCACAGCATGGCAGTCATTTTGTCAGAGCCAAGTCCAGAAAAGGGCTCTGTCTTCAGAACAATTCTCTCTTTCTCACTACTATAATGTAGTAGGATGTCTATCTTTGATAGAGGCTTCTGCTTGTATTGAATGTCGATTCCCTTGCTGATCTGTGGTAGAGCTTGTACCTGTTCTCTCAGTGAGTGTTGTCATTCCAAGTTGTCTTTCTTGCAGGAACGCAATGCTTCTCAGAAGATTTGCTATCATATTAAATCCCAATATTCTCTCTCTCTCTTGGTCAGATTTGTATCTACAGGGAAGCTGACTGGTCACCTGGTCAGTCATGTGTCTGACTGTGGACAGAGCGGAAACGGTCCAGGATCTGGTCATCAGCGGCTCCAAGGACCATTACATCAGTGTGTGAGGCTGGGTTATGGTGTGTGTGGGGGCTGGATTTATGGTGTCAATGTGAGAGGCTGGGTTATGGTGTGTGTGAGGCTGGGTTATGGTGTGTGTGAGGCTGGGTTATGGTGTGTGTGAGGCTGGGTTATGGTGTGTGTGAGGCTGGGTTATGGTGTGTGTGTGTGAGGCTGGGTTATGGTGTGTGTGTGTGAGGCTGGGTTATGGTGTGTGGTGAGGCTGGGTTATGGTGTGTGTGTGTGTGAGGCTGGGTTAGAGGCTGGGTTATGGTGTGTGTGAGGCTGGGTTATGGTGTGTGTGTGTGGAGCTGAGTTATAGTGTGTGTGTGGGGCTGGGTTACGGTGTGTGTGTGTGGGGCTGGGTTACGGTGTGTGTGTGTGTGGGGGCTGGGTTACGGGTATTATTGTGTGTGGGCTAGTTCTTGGGGTGTGTGTGTGTGGGTTCTATATTCATTGTAGAAAAGAAGTTAAAACACACAATATTACATCTCTGAATTATTTATTGTGTTGACCTTTCAGTCAGAGACCATTTTCTGCATGTTTCATGTTTGCATATGGATCGTGTTGGATTTTGTATTTCTTTTCTATATAATACGAATTAACCTAGCTGATTCTCTGCTGTGACTTGAGTAGTGCTGTTTATGGGCTGTCTGTTTCAGATGTTTGACGTGGCAGAGGGGCCCTGGGTGCTATTGGCCCCACACACAACTTTGAGCCTCCCCACTACGATGGGCTATCGAGTCCCTGGTGGTGCAGGGGGACGTCCTCTTCAGTGGCTCCAGAGACAACGGCATTAAGAAGTGGGACTTGGCCCGCAAAGAAAGACCTACTGCAGGTAAGAGATACAGATTGATGTTTATTGACATGAATCTTGCCCTGGAGCCAGAACTGAGAGATTTCTTCTAGATGGGCCAGCTGCAAAGTCAGAATCGGCTATTTGTACAAGTATGCAAACTAAAATGAGTTTTCTTAATTTAGGGTTAGGTTCTTCATTTAAGGGTTAGGTTTAAAATGGGGAATTATGACTTTTCCAGTCAGTGACTTCCAGGGAAGATTCATGACAATAAATGCTAATCTGTGTAACAGGGGAGAAGTGTCACTGACTATTTTGGTGAATCATGCTTTTGGGGAGATAGTTGCTTGAAGTGAGGGGCAGGTATTTTAAATGGAAAGTTATTTGATAAACACTGCTACCTGAAAACTAGTTGAATGGGAAACGGAGTCTGTATGTACTAAGTTGTCTGTATGTCTAACAGCTAGTGCCCAATGCCCACCGTGACTGGGTGTGTGCCCTGGGTGTGGTGCCTGGCTCTCCGGCCCTGCTGAGCGGCTGTAGAGGAGGGGTGCTCAAGCTTTGGCACACAGACACACTGGGGGCCCTGGGGGAACTCAAGGGCCACGAGAGCCCCATCAACGGCATCTCCACCAACAGCAGCCACCTCTTCACAGCATCTGAGTGAGTCACAGAACCACAAACACACAAGGGCCTGGATGCAGCCATTGCAGTGACACTGTTTTTCTGCTCTGTAATTTGATAGTGATCGAACAGTGAAGATCTGGCGTGCCCGAGGCGGACTCGACAGCACCTTGGAGACGACGGCGGACACCACTGACGAGGTGGCCAATAACTGAACATGGCTGTGACCTCCCGTCGTGACCCTTAACCTTGGACGCTGCTGACTAGCACTTTTACCTCTGACCTTTCACCTTGGAAACCATGGAAACCACCTACCCCCCCCAGCCCCCACATATTGTAACCATAAACTGTGCAAGCCCGCAGGAATGGAATCTTATCTCAGCAAAAGTAGCTGTAGTCTTTCTCCAGAGTGAGATAGATGTATCCTTAGGGAAATTTATCTAGTCTAACCTGCCTGGCAGTTGCACTGACTTGTGCAGAATAAATTATCTGTTTGCTTGGTAGACATCTTTCCCTCTCAACTCATATTAAGTATATAGTAAGCCCACACGGGTCATATTTAGACACACACACATACACACATACATACATATAGAGGCAGATTTTTAGGGTCTTTCTGGGCTGGGGGAGTTAATGAAGGTGAGTGGTGCAGAGAGGAGGAAAATAGGATGGGTGGGCCACTGGGCTCTGTAGCTGGGCTCTGTAGCTGGGCTCTGTAGCTGGGCTCTGTAGCTGGGCTCTGTAGCTGGGCTCTGTAGCTGGGCTTTGTAGCTGGGCTCTGTAGCTGGGCTTTGTAGCTGGGCTTTGTAGCTGGGCTCTGTAGCTGGGCTCTGTAGCTGGGCTCTGTAGCTGGCCTACAAGACCTGGACCAGGTTCTCCAGTGGCACAGCAAAGGAACAGAAGCACTGTAAGCAGAACCACTGTCCCTCTTTATCTGATATCAATGTGGCTTTATGTCAACTGACAAATCACCGCACCCCCTTAAATCACCGCTTGGTTTAAACGTTATTTTGCTTCGAATTCAGCTCCCACTTATTGTAGCTGACCAAATTGTGAAACTTGTCTTGCACTGTCAACTGGATACACTAACTAACAATACTCTTGTAACCACTTGGAAAACGTCTTCAGTCAGTCACCTTCTGTCTGCTATCTTCGTCTTTACACGTAATCCTTACTGACTCTATGTGCAAATACAATGTCTCTTTGAGGATACACCGACTGTCTTCACTCACTCGTCCACTGCTCATAATTTATATCTATGTAGTAATGTACGATTCTCCTCTTAATACTGTTACCACACCCTCCCTCTAAAAGTTGTGAACTAACCTAACGCCTGTGCTGCTAAGTTGTTTGCTCACCTTTGACCCATAGAGGTCTTCTGTTCTGAACCCCAGGTGAGGTCCACATGGTAACCGTAGTTACGTACTGTATATAATAATGTAAAGTGTGAGGAGGAGAGCAGCCGTTTACCTGTGCCTGTACTGTCAGCCTCCTATCCTGGTCCTGGAAGTCCCCCGTGTTTGGTGGTTGTATCATGTGCCAGTTTTACTGCACATTACAACTGCAATATTTGTGATTGCTGTGAGCCAGGGCTGGGGTCAATACCATTTCAATTCAGAAAGTAACACAAATTAGAGATTTGAAATGGAATTGACCCCAACTATGGTGTAAGCTGAACCTGTCAAATAATTCATTGTATCTGCTAGGACTATTGAATGTTAAAGGACAAGTAGCAGCAGCCATCAACACATGATCTATATGTTAACAGTATTGTATGATGAAATCAACTGAAGGTTAGCATTGTTGATCACCAAAACTCGCTCCACAAGGGAAACTGAGGACCATAGTTCGGAGACGGTGTTCTAACAGCACTCTTAATGCTTTTGAACAGAGCCTCTCTCCCTGACCCTGTGTCAGCCTGTTATGTTTCCTGGTCTGAGTCTGAAATTGCACCCTATTGCCTATATAGTGCACTACTTTTGTACATAGCACTATGGACCCTGGTCAAAAGCTTGTGCATTATATAGGGAATAGTGTGCAATTTCAGATGCAGCCCTGATTCTCTTGTTCTGTTAAACTGTATGTAATTAAAACCAATCCTGGGTTCCCTTCTGGGGTTTAACTGTAGATGGCCCTCCCCAAAATGTCTGACTCTGTACTGTAGCAGTTCTGATGTCAGATGCCTGGTGAAATAAATGTCATCCTTCAAAAACCACCCTATGTGTGGACATCTTGGTCTGTATTTTGAGGGAGGGTGAGAGCACTGATGAAGAAGCGCACTACAGGGATTGGAGCTATAGTACTCACTGATCTACGAACCTGATTGGATAGGTGAAAGTAAGGTTTTCACCTCATTGCATTCACCTACGTTAAAAAGCTATGCTTACTGGAAGGGAGCAGGGTTTCAAAATAGCATTTTATTTTCAAAATGCTAACCAGATGTATCTCTAGATGGCAGTAGTGTAACTTGTAATTAATCAACAAGCAAGGCACAGAATGGCTAGCTGTACATTGTAATGACTTCATTGCTTACAATACAATGTTGGAACACAAACATCCAAGTGAAAACTGTTATTTACTTGTAACTCATCCGGAAAACCAGAACCAAATCTCAGACTATTTTCAAAATGACTATTGTCATAAAATAATCTGTACTGAACTAGATCACGGATTGCTGCACGTAATGGCTAGTTTCTCAGAGACTGATAAGGCTAGTCTGAACTCAATGAAAAAACGGCCCTAAATGTTTTTAACTGATTGTATTTGTGATGGTATGACATTCAATTACAGGGTGTAGGTGAATATTTTAGAACTACAGAGTAAAGCAAAGGTTTCTGAATTGCCAGTTCCGTGTCTCAGTTTGTAGTATGCCCTTTGCAATAGAAATTGTAGCAAATTATTTAACAGCTGTGATTTTGCTCATGATGATTTTATCGCAGAGAATATTGTTTGATTTCAGAATAGAACACATTGGTAGCCTACGTGTGTGTTGACAATTGAATTTCTGGTAAAACAAAACTAAGTTAATAAATTAGTTATAGACTTAGGAATTAATACATGTTATAACCAATAGTTACTAGACAAAGTGTATAATGTTTTCAATTGAATGATCTGAATGATCTGACTATATTGTTTTTGTTGAAACGATAGCTTTCTTACCCTACAGTATTTACAGAGCATAATGCCATTCAGAACCATGGGCAGAGGCGATAGGGGAGTTCCCAGATTCAGCACCGCAGAACATCGGATAGCTGCAGCCAGCCCATCCCTTGTGTCGGGAATGACCTTGACTCAAAACACAAACTCCAGATTATGGCTTTAAAGTAATAAACCCATTGGACGTGTTTTAATGTAAATGGCAGATTGGATCAAGCAATTCTGTCTCAGAATATAAAAGATCAAGACCCCGGGCTTCAGCAACTGCGTCTGAAGATAAGACGTTTTGGCAATTAATCAGCAATTGGGCACACTGATTAAAACGCTAATTTAAGGAGACTAAACTATAATCTAATTTGACGCAGGTGTTCCTATTTCGCTCACTGGGCTGCTGCGTCTGGTTGAGAAATTAGATCACTTGTTAATTGAGCGATTTGCTCAGGTGGTCCTCTTCTCACCTGGCTTTGGTGTGCCTGTCTTCCTCACTTTCATCGCTGTCAAAACCCAAGCAAGCGGATAACTGTGTGTGCTGGCGTGCAATATGATTTAATCAACCTGCTATACTATTTTGAGATGAAACCAGGTGGACACTCAATGTCTTGACAGCAAATTGTTTTATTTGGAAAGGTCCAGAGAGTGGCAATGAAAACCAGGTGGCCCATGATGCCCTTGTATTGTCAAAGAAATGTGTTCCTCGCGGATTTCTTTCTTTTAATGTATTCTCATTCATTTCAAAGCATTATCAGGCTACAAATCCTTATGTTAATTTATGCAATAAAGCATTTGCAATGGCTGCCTAAAAACAGCACAGTAGCCTTTAGACCTCCTATAATGTGTTATCTTTTTTATTTTTCAAATTGTATTTCTGCAGTGTTTAGGCTGACCTTGTGAGCTTCACCCTCCGCACTATCACTCATATAATAGGCTCGTACCTCGTTCTCAGCTCTGCATCCTAAAATGAGATGAATCTTTCAACAGTCACACATGACGCTGGGCTGTTATTAGACAGCCTCCTCTCGCTTCCTCATGCAACCGCGACCCTAAGCAGCGCACCGTTTTTAACGGTTGCTTCCTCTTTTATACGACCGAAAAAGGACTGTTTAACGGGAGATTTCGACGATGAGTAGCTTTATGAATATGGCGTGTATTGGAGACTTTGACCCGTTCACCGCTGCCATTCCCGCCACCAAAGTTGAGCTCACTGTGTCGTGTCGGTGAGTTGGCTAGATGGGCTCTTTCAGCATTCCTTCACATTGCTATTAAGTGGAATCGGAATGCTTGCAGTTTAGGACTATGGAGAACGGTGCTTATGATGATTGGCGTACTGCAAAATATCAATAGTTTAGTGTCTAAAATTAGTCAAGTTTTCAATACATTTCCATCAAGCATTCTAGCACTAACAATTCATTTTACTTTATGTGGCCAGGAAACACACGTCTGTTAATCATTAACCAAATGATAAACATTTCCATATATCTGCCAGTTTGACCATTATCATTATTGCTTTATATGTTTATCAATCAAGGTAACATTTGAGGAATGTTTAAATCAAGTTTATGACCGTAGAACAACGTGGTTTTTAGTGTTTCCTAACGTGAAAGCTCTCGGGCTTCCCTTTGGGCTCCAATTAACTAAACAAACCGCCGTCCCGAAAATGGATGATGCAACTGAGCTAATTTATGGATGCTTTAACTGCATCTCCCCGGAAGATGTGACTTCCAGTCAGATACAAGTACAACTGGGAGCCGCATCTGGCTGGCTCGGGCTCCATGTTGCGTAAGAGCCACGCTACGCCTCCTTCAGCCAGGGTCCTCGCGGAGTTCCTTCTACCAGAATGAGGTGATGCTTCCGCGGCTGGTTGGTCACACGGTCAGTCACAAGACTCACTGGGGACATCATTTAACATACACACACACGGGAATTATCTGTGGTGGGAGTGGCTGCACTGTGCACATGAGACGGTCTCTGTCCATTCATGTGGTGCTGAACTTCCGAATTCGGATTCCAATTCTGTCGCTTTTATAGCCGATCGCCATTACATCTTGTTTCTTTAAGCCAAACTGACCTATTATTCTGCCTATGTTTATTCGTATGGCGGTGTATAGAATGGATAAATAGCCTACGTAGTTATGAGGTTGTTTTGGATGTATTTTTAAAGGGAATGCGGTTGCTATGCTCTTTGTGGTGACTTAATTGAGAGGGGTTGTAAATTGGCATACTGTCTATTTTCTATGTATGTTGAAGTGCATACTGTATGACATTGTTTACAGTCACATAAGATGGTTTATAGGTTTATAGCTGGGTCTTAATGATGATGATAGTTATCTCAGGACTCCTATGACCACCCCTTAAAGTTTTGACATAGAATGGTAATGGGTTAAGTCCTTCAAGGGGACCTTTCAGTCAATTAACCCACAATCATCAGCATGCCATGCAGTGTAGTAAAGCAGAACAGAGAATCGATACATTGATTAGTTCAGACACAATTACTGTAAGACGTCAATGTACTGACAAGCATGTGTAACGGATAGATGCGCGCACACACACACACACACACACACACTACATGTTAATGTTTTTAAATGTATGTAAATTGTAAAGTATGTTGTCTGTAATGCCTTTTTCGTTATGTCTAGGACCCCAGTAATAATAGCAGACGCCATTGGGGATCCTAATAAAATAACCATCTGAAACATATCTCTGCTGCCACAGCAGCCAACCCTGGCAGTGACAATCATGGTTTTGTCTGCATTCCACACGGCACCCTATTTCCTATGTACCGTTTACCAGGGCCCGTAGCGTGCCATTTGGGACACAGACTTATAGTTGATTCATGAGGGACTATCACCCTTGATCACCATCGCCCAGTAATATAGTTTGCGTCGTGTGTCTACATATGTGCTCAAGAGGCTTGCGGCTTCAGGGCCTTAAGGATCAAAAGAGCTTTGATTCTTTATGAAACGTTTCATAAGAAGTGGCACATGCCCCCTCTGTTGTATCCACTTGTCCACTGAAAATACTATTTAAATACAAAGATATAGCCTAGTTTCCTTCATGCATAATTCATTCAAATATGTCAGTCAGTGTCCTTTCAAAAAAAAAAGGAGGTGCATGATGCCTCTAAGAGAGATTTCTGTTTTGAAAGTGTCCACTTGAGAAAGTGTTAGCCTAGATTGGGATGCTGTCATCTGGTTGGTCTGAGCTGCAGGAGGGAGACAGTCTTATTATGGGAGACCTTTGGGCAGACAAGAAGCAGAAAGGGTATCCTATTGAAGAATTGACGTGTTGTGATGTGGCTGTATTGAGCAGGGATCCCAACCTTCAGGGACTTTAGATCCTCGTGGAGCTGCTGGGTCAATATGTCACCATGGGTAGGAATGAATGAATGGACACACTCCCTGTCTCCTAATCTATGCGTACTGTGAATTTCTCTCTGTACAGAATACACCTACAATTTAGAAGCAGCACTTTTCTACAGTGGTCATTTTGATAGTTGGTGCAGATTTAGAAAGGAGCAGTTTTTCTATGTCTCGTCAAATCAGGTTGCCTCAGAGTAGGCTCTGACAGAGAGAGTCTTGAGAATAGACCTACTAAATGTTTAACTGTTCAGTGTGTGGTTTACTCTTTACATGTGAGCATTATTGGAATCATACATTGACTCTTGGGGGTGAGATATCAATATTGATGTCAGTATCTGACAATTGTGGGAGGGCCCACATTGCTATTTCAATTCTTATATACAGGCCTATCAGGAATCAAGCCCAAGTGCTGACTGTGTGAAGTAACAATGTTTATTGTAACAGGGGCAGGCAAATGGCAGGTCAAGGCAGGCAGGGATCGATAATCCAGAGTAGAGGCCAAGGTACAAAACGGCAGGCTCAGGTCAGGCAGAGGTCGAGGCCAAGGTCAAAAACCAGGAGGCCGAGAGAAAGAGACTGGGGAAAAACAGGAGCAGAGACAAAAAGCTGGTTGACTTGGACAAACAAGACACTGGAGCCAAGAGAATCCCAATACCACGGGAACCTGCAGAGACTTAACCAGCAGGAATTGGATCGTCTCGTTGTGGTTCCCCAAACACTCGTAGGTTGACGGGGTGGTCTGCGCGTGACCAGGTTGCCAAAGCGCCCGTCCAGCACTCTAACTCCCATGGGAATGAGAGGGGCTGACTCAACTCGGACGCCAGACTGCAACCCATGAGACTCCTATCGCCTCCAGTCGATGGAGTACCTGAGAGACTTGAATGGTCGCCCACAGCAGGGTGGCATGGAGGGGCGGGGCGAGTAAGAGGAGAAGAACAATTATCTTGAAGACCAACCAGTGTACTCACTCCAACAAATGAGATGTCTCTTGAAGGGGTGACGGCGTTGCTACCAGCCGGATTACAGAGGGGCTGGGAGGTTACTGTCGTGGTCGTGTGCCAAGTAGGCAACCCACGGAATTTCTCACCAATGCTAGGTCATGATGTTCTGCCATGGACCGGAACCCTTCAATCAGACCGCGAAGCAACTCCTCATGCCTACCAATGGTGGATCCTTGGGAGGAGATGGCGTTGCGGAGGTGGTCCAAGTCTGCTGGGTCAGTCATGGCCAGTTTGTACTATCAGGAATCAAGGTAAGACCCAAGTGTAGACTATGTGAAGTAACAATGTTTATTGTAACAACAGGGGCAGGCAAAATGACAGGTTAAGGCAGGCAGGGGTCGATAATCCAGAGTAGGGCCAAGGTACAGGAAGGCAGACAGGCAGAGGCCAAGGCCAAGGTCAAAAAACAGGAGGACGAGAAAAAGAAGATTGGGAGAAAAGCAGGAGCAGAGGCAAAACGCTGGTTGACTTGAACAAACTGGCACAGACAGACAGAAAACACAGGTATAAATACCCAGAGGATAAGTGGGGAAGATGGGCGACACCTGGAGGGGGTGGAGACAAGCACAAGGACAGGTGAAACAGATCAGTGTGTGACAAGGCCCCAATTGTCATAGAGGTGCCAAGGTCCCCTAGTCTTGTTGCAATTTGCCAGTGAGCTGATAGACCCGAGCAAACATTAACACTGCCGGATGTAATGTAAAGGCCACAAAAGGTTAAATGGTACAAGACCTAGGAGCATAGAGGCTCCAGGGGCCTAAATCACACAAGAGCTGGATCATATGTAGGTGTAGAATCTTAATTTGATCACCCTGTTGCAGGAACTGTCCTGCAGTTTTTGGGGTGTTGTAGATGTGGTAGTTGAGTAGGGGCCTGAGGGCACACAGCTAGTGTGTTGGGAAATCTGTTATGAATGTATTGTAATTGTTTGGGGATCCATAATAAACCCCAGGAAGAGTAGCTGCTGCCTTGGCAGGAACTAATGGGGATCCATAATAAACCCCATGAAGAGTAGCTGCTGCCTTGGCAGGAACTAATGGGGATCCATAATAAACCCCATGAAGAGTAGCTGCTGCCTTGGCAGGAACTAATGGGGATCCATAATAAACCCCAGGAAGAGTAGCTGCTGCCTTGGCAGGAACTAATGGGGATGCATAATAAACCCCAGGAAGAGTAGCTGCTGCCTTGGCAGAAACTAATGGGGATCCATAATAAACCCCAGGAAGAGTAGCTGCTGCCTTGGCAGGAACTAATGGGGATCCATAATAAACCCCAGGAAGAGTAGCTGCTGCCTTGGCAGGAACTAATGGGGATACATAATAAACCCCAGGAAGAGTAGCTGCTGCCTTGGCAGGAACTAATGGGGATCCATAATAAACCCCAGGAAGAGTAGCTGCTGCCTTGGCAGGAACTAATGGGGATCCATAATAAACCCCAGGAAGAGTAGCTGCTGCCTTGGCAGGAACTAATGGGGATCCATAATAAACCCCAGTAAGAGTAGCTGCTGCCTTGGCAGGAACTAATGGGGATCCATAATAAACCCCAGGAAGAGTAGCTGCTGCCTTGGCAGGAACTAATGGGGATGCATAATAAACCCCAGGAAGAGTAGCTGCTGCCTTGGCAGGAACTAATGGGGATCCATAATAAACCCCAGGAAGAGTAGCTGCTGCCTTGGCAGGAACTAATGGGGATCCATAATAAACCCCAGGAAGAGTAGCTGCTGCCTTGGCAGGAACTAATGGGGATCCAATAAACCCCATGAAGAGTAGCTGCTGCCTTGGCAGGAACTAATGGGGATCCATAATAAACCCCAGGAAGAGTAGCTGCTGCCTTGGCAGGAACTAATGGGGATCCATAATAAACCCCAGGAAGAGTCAATTTGTAAGTCGCTCTGGATAAGAGCGTCTGCTAAATGACTTAAATGTAAATGTAAAAATCCATAATAAACCCCAGGAAGAGTAGCTGCTGCCTTGGCAGGAACTAATGGGGATGCATAATAAACCCCAGGAAGAGTAGCTGCTGCCTTGGCAGGAACTAATGGGGATCCATAATAAACCCCAGGAAGAGTAGCTGCTGCCTTGGCAGGAACTAATGGGGATCCATAATAAACCCCAGGAAGAGTAGCTGCTGCCTTGGCAGGAAACTAATGGGGATGCATAATAAACCCCAGGAAGAGTAGCTGCTGCCTTGGCAGGAACTAATGGGGATCCATAATAAACCCCAGGAAGAGTAGCTGCTGCCTTGGCAGGAACTAATGGGGATCCATAATGAAACCCCAGTAAGAGTAGCTGCTGCTTGGCAGGAACTAATGGGGATCCATAATAAACCCCAGGAAGAGTAGCTGCTGCCTTGGCAGGAACTAATGGGGATCCATAATAAACCCCATGAAGAGTAGCTGCTGCCTTGGCAGGAACTAATGGGGATCCATAATAAACCCCAGGAAGAGTAGCTGCTGCCTTGGCAGGAACTAATGGGGATCCATAATAAACCCCAGGAAGAGTAGCTGCTGCCTTGGCAGGAACTAATGGGGATCCATAATAAACCCCAGGAAGAGTAGCTGCTGCCTTGGCAGGAACTAATGGGGATGCATAATAAACCCCAGGAAGAGTAGCTGCTGCCTTGGCAGGAACTAATGGGGATCCATAATAAACCCCAGGAAGAGTAGCTGCTGCCTTGGCAGGAACTAATGGGGATCCATAATAAACCCCAGGAAGAGTAGCTGCTGCCTTGGCAGGAACTAATGGGGATCCATAATAAACCCCAGGAAGAGTAGCTGATGCCTTGGCAGGAACTAATGGGGATCCATAATAAACCCCAGGAAGAGTAGCTGCTGCCTTGGCAGGAACTATTGGGGATGCATAATAAACCCCAGGAAGAGTAGCTGCTGCCTTGGCAGGAACTAATGGGGATCCATAATAAACCCCATGAAGAGTAGCTGCTGCCTTGGCAGGAACTAATGGGGATCCATAATAAACCCCAGGAAGAGTAGCTGCTGCCTTGGCAGGAACTAATGGGGATCCATAATAAACCCCAGGAAGAGTAGCTGCTGCCTTGGCAGGAACTAATGGGGATCCATAATAAATATAAATATTCACACCACTCCCAGATAGGCCAAACAACATTTGCAAAGAAGGCATTGTTTCTTTTTGACCATTTTAATTGAAAACGATCACAGTAAGATACTTAATTGTTACCCAGAAATGATTTGATATTGAGATAATGGCTGCATTGGACCTTTCATTTATGTTATAGTTCATACAATAGTTCACATTTCTTGTTGCTGCAGGATTACTTACTTGTTGTGAGAAAATGATCCAATTCAGATCCCTCATCTGTTGGACAGATGCAGAAAGATGACGGTGGTTTCCAGGGTAACAGTGAAGTAGCAGGACTATAAAGTTAGGTGAGTAGCACGGGGCCAGAATCCCTGCCCCAAGGGGGTCACACTTAGTGACTACGTTAATGAGCTTTTCAAAAGGGCCATTTGGTCTCATTAAGGCCCCACCAGCCTTGTGATTATAACTATTTACTTGAGAGAAAGGACAGTGGGCTGTTTTCTGTCTGTCTTCAACTTGCTCCCCAAATTGCAGTGCAAGTTTTACAAAATAATTTCCAGAAAACCCCTTGAGCAGTGTGCTATTGTCAGCATCAGCGGTGTATAGTTGAGGACTGAATCAGCGCAGGAAACAGAACTGAGTAAAAATAATGTAGTTTACTCGGGGAAAATAAACAGTACAATAAATCCACGTAGGGATAACAAACCCTAAACCACAAGACTAACACATAACAGGAACAATCAAGCACAACACATACTGGGAACCAGAGGGTTAAATAGGGAAATAATAATCACTTAATGGGAACCAGGTGTACACTCAAGACATAACAAATGGAAACAGAAACATGGATCGGTAGCAGCTCGAAGCCGGTGACGACGAGCGCCGAACGCCGCCCAAACAAAGAGAGGCACCAACTTCGGTGGAAGTCGTGACAGCTATACAGTGCGGTGAGAAGGTATTCACGTCTTGACTTTGTCCACATTTTGTTGTGTTACAGCCTGAATTGAAAATGTATTAAATTGAGATTGGTAGTCACTGTCCTCCACACAATACCCCATAATGTTTTTTCTAGATGTTTACAAATTAATAAAAAATTACAAGCTGAAATATCTTGAGTCAATAAGTAATTAACATAATTTTTGAATGACTAACTCATCGCTGTACCCCACACATACACTTGTCTGTAAGGTCCCTCAGTCAAGCAGTGAATTTCAAACACAGATTCAGCTACAAAGACCAGGGAGATTTTACCCATCTACCAATAGGGGCATCTATTTTAATTTTTTTACCTTTATTTAACTAGGCAAGTCAGTTAAGAACAAATTCTTATTTTCAATGACGGCCTAGGAACAGTGGGTTAAGTGCCTGTTCAGGGGCAGAATGACAGATGTTGTACCTTGTCAGCTCGGGGATATGAACTTGCAACCTTTCGGTTACTAGTCCAATGCTCTAACCACTAGGCTACACTGCCACCCCCTATTGGTAGAAGGGTAAATATAATTAAGCAGACATTGAATATCCCTTTGAGCATGGTGAAGTTATTAATGACACTTTGGATGGTGTATCAATACACCCAGTCACTACAAAGAGACAGGCGTCCTTCCTAACTCAGTTGCCGGAGAAGAAGGAAACCACTGGGATTTCACCATGAGGCCAATGGTGACTTTCAAACAGTTACGGAGTTTAATGGCTGTGACAGGAGAAAACTGAGGATGGATCAACAACATTGTAGTGACTCCACAATACTTACCTAATTGTCAGCGTGAAAAGAATGAAGCCTGTCCAGAATAAAAATATTACAAAACATCTATCCTGTTTGCAACAAGGCACTAATACCGCAAAACATTTGGCAAATCAATTCACTTTTTGTTTTGAATACAAAGTGTTATGTTTGGAGCAAATCCAATACAACACATTACTGAGTACCACTCTCCACATTTTCAGCCACAGTGGTGGCTGCATTATGTTATGGGTATGCTCTTAATCGTTATTAAGAACTGGGGGTTAAGCACAGGCAAAATCCTACAGGAAAACCTTGTTCAGTCTGCTTTCCACCAGATACTGGGAAATAAATTCAATAACCTAAAACACAAGCCCATATCTACACTGGTGTTGCTTACCAAGAAAACAGTGAATGTTCCTCAGTGGCCAAGTTACAGTTTTGCCTTAAATCTATACTGATCAAAAATATAAACTCAACATGCAACAATTTTACTGAGTTACTGTTCATATAAGGAAATCAGTATATTGAAATAAATTCATTAGGCCCTAATCTATGTATTTCACATAACTGGGCAGGGTGCAGCCATGGGTGGGCCTGGGAGGGCATAGGCCCACCCACTGGGAGCCAGGCCAGGCCAGCCAACCAGAATTAGTTTTTCCCCACAAAGGCCTTTATTACAGACATACATCTTCCTCAGTTTCATCAGTTGTCAGTGTGGCTGGTCTCAGATGATCCCGCAGATGAAGAAGCCAAAAGTGGAGGTCCTGGGCTGGTGTGGTTACACGTGGCATGTGGTTGTGAGGCCTGTTGGACGTACCATCAAATTTTCTAAAACGACATTGGAGGTGGCTTTTGGTAGAGAAATTAACATTCAATTTTCTGGCAACAGCTTTGGGGGACATTCCTGCAGTCAACATGCCAATTGCATGCTCCCTCAAAACTTGAGACATCTGTGGAATTGTGTTGTCTGACAAACTGCACATTTTAGAGTGGCCTTTTATTGTTCCCAGCAAAAGGTTCACCTGTGTAATGATCATGCTGTTCAAACAGTTTATTGATATACTACACCTGTCAGGTGGATTATCTTGGCAAAAGAGAAATGCTCACAAACAGGGATGTAAACAAATTTGTGCACATCATTTCAGAGAAATAAGCTTTTTGTGCATATGGAGCATTTCTGGCACCTTTTATTTCAGCACATGGCACTAGTTCTACTCCTCTAGTTCCTGTGTTCTGGTTCTAGTGTTCTAGTGGTCTAGTTCTAGTACTCTAGTTATAATGTTCTTGTTCTAGTGCTCTAGTTCTAGTGTTCTAGTGTTCTAGTTCTAGTGTTCTAGTTCTTGTGCTCTAGAACTAGTGTTCTAGTTTTCTAGTTCTAGTGTTCTAGTGTTCTAGTTCTAGTGTTCTAGTTATTGTACCCTAGTTCTAGTCTTCTAGATCCAGGGCACTAGATCTAGTGTTCTAGTTCCAGCGCTCTAGTTATTGTGTTTTAATGTTCTAGTTCTAGTGTTCTAGCTCTAGTGCTCTAGATCTAGTGTTCTTATACTAGTTCCCTAGTTCTACTGCTCTAGTTCTGGTGTTCTAGTTCTAGTGCTCTAGTTCTAGTGCTCTAGTTCTTGTGTTCTAGTTGTAGTGTTCTAGATCTAGTGTTTGGGTTCTAGTGAACTAGTTCTAGTGCTCCATTTCTTGTGTTCTATTGCTAGTGCTCTAGTTCTTGTGTTCTAGTTCTAGTGTTCCAGTTCTTTTGTTCTAGTTCTAATGCCCTATTTCTTGTGTTTTAGTTCTAATGCACTAGTTTTAGTGTTGTCGTAATAGTAGTCTAGTTCCATCATTCTAGTTCTAGTGCTCTGGTTCTTTTGTTCTAGTTCTAGTTCTAGTGTTCTAGTTATTGTGATCTAGTGTTCTATATCTAGTGCACTAGTTATAGTGTTTTAGTGTTCTTGATCTTGTGTTATACATCTAGTTCTAGTGCTCTAGTTCTAGGTAGTTCTAGTGTTCTAGGGCTCTGGTTCTAGTGTTCTCATTCTTGCGCTCTAGTTCTAGTGTTCTAGTACTCTAGTTCTAGTGTTCTAGTGTTCTATGTCGAGTGTTCTAGTTCTAGTGCTCTAGTTATTGTATTTTAGTTATAGTGCTCTAGATCTAGTGTTCTAGTACTTTCGTGCCCTGGTTTTCCTCCTCTAGTTCTAGTGTTCTACTTCTAGTGTTCTAGTTCTAGTGTTCTAGTTATTGTGTTCTAGTTCTAGTGCCCTAGATCTAGTTTTCCAGTACTAGCTCCCTTGTCCTACTGCTCTAGTTCTAGTGTTATGTTGTAGTTCTAGTGCTCTGATTCTAGTTTTCTAGTTCTGGTGTTCTGCTTCTAGTGTTCTAGTTTTAGTACTCCATTTTTTGTGTTATACTGCTAGTGCTCTAGTTATTGTTTTAGTGTTCTAGTTCTATTGTTCTAGTTTTCTAGTGCAAGTGCTCTAGTTCTAGTGCTCTATTTCTAATATTCTAGATCTAGTGTTATAGTGTTCTGGTTCTTGTGCTATAGTTCTAATGTTCTAGCTCTATTTCTCTAATTCTAGTGTTCTTGCTCTAGTGCTCTAGAACTTGTTTTCTAGTTATAGAGTTCTAGTGTTCTAGTTCTAGTTCTCCAGTTCTTGTGTTCTTGTTCTATTGCTTTAGTGCTGATGTTCTATTGTTCTAGTTCTAGTGCTCTAGTTCTTGTGTTCTAGTGCCCTAGTTATAGTTTTCTAGTTTTTGTGCTCCAGTTCTTGTGTTCTAGTTCTAGTGCTCTAGTCCCTGTGTTCTAGTTCTAGTGTTCTAGTTCTTGTGCTCTAGTGTTCTAGTTCTGGCATTCTAGTGTTCTATCTCTAGTGCTCTGGTTCTGGGATTCTAGTTCTAGTGCTTTAGTTCTAGTGCTCTAGTTATAGTCTTCTATTTCTAGTATTCTAGTTATAGTCTTCTAGTTCTATTGCTCTAGTTCTAGTGCTCTAGAACATTCTTGGGCTTGCTTTCCTTTCTTGTTTTCTTCTGAACCTCTAAAGGTAATAATATTTTATGCTGCCCTTTTTGGGGAATACTGTGTGTTCATGCTAGTCTGATCTCCAGTGTCATCTCAGGTGGAAGTTGTCCCCTTCAAATCACATAGCTTTAGTCTGACTTTGGGAATGGCTTGTAGAATTGAATAGGTGACTGCTGCATGATGTAAGTGGTGGAATTTCAAATGTAATTCTGATGTCATGCTAGTTTACTGTGCTCGTAAATGTTTGATGAACGGTGAGGAGTCACTCTGTGCGGCCCACCTGAAATTCCTGGACTGCCCGTGGTTTGTGGGGGAAGGAAGGGCTTTTAAAAATATTTCCCTGAATGAACAGTCAGAGAGAGGCCGCTGGCCTTGGGCACACGTGAAGCAGCTGGAACAGAGGAGCTCACACACACACTCTCCCTCTCTCTTTCCCTCTCTCCCTCTCTCCCTCTCTCTCTCTCTCTCTCCCTCTCCCTCTCCCTCCCTCTCTCCTCTCTCTCCCCCTCCCTCTCTCTCGCTCTCCTCCAACACCTCTCTCCCACACACCTTTACCATCACACCTTTCCCATCACAGACCTTTCCCATCACACACCTCTACCATCACACAGCTCTCCCATCACAGACCTCTCCCATCACAGACCTCTCCCATCACAGATCTCTCCCATCACACACCTCTACCATCACACACCTCTCCCATCACACACCTCTCCCATCACACACCTCTCCCATCACACACCTCTTCCATCACACACCTCTCCCATCACACACCTCTCCCATCACACACCTCTCCCATCACACACCTCTACCATCACACACCTCACTCATCACACACCTCACCCATCACACACCTACCCAGAGTTGTCTCCACTCTCCTGTCTTCTCCACTCTCCTGTCTTCTCCACTCTCCAGTCGTCTCCACTCTCCAGTCGTCTCCACTCTCCAGTCGTCTCCACTCTCCAGTCGTCTCCACTCTCCAGTCGTCTCCACTCTCCTGTCTTCTCCACTCTCCTGTCTTCTCCACTCTCCTGTCTTCTCCACTCTCCAGTCGTCTCCACTCTCCAGTCGTCTCCACTCTCCAGTCGTCTCCACTCTCCTGTCTTCTCCACTCTCCTGTCTTCTCCACTCTCCTGTCTTCTCCACTCTCCAGTCTTCTCCACTCTCCAGTCGTCTCCACTCTTCCGTCGTCTCCACTTTCCTGTCTTCTCCAATCTCCTGTCTTCTCCACTCTCCTGTCTTCTCCACTCTCCAGTCGTCTCCACTCTCCAGTCGTCTCCACTCTCCAGTCATCTCCACTCTCCTGTCTTCCCCACTCTCCAGTCGTCTCCACTCTCCAGTCGTCTCCACTCTCCAGTCGTCTCCACTCTCCTGTCTTCTCCACTCTCCTGTCTTCTCCACTCTTCAGTCATCTCCACTCTCCAGTCATCTCCACTCTCCTGTCTTCTCCACTCTCCAGTCGTCTCCACTCTCCAGTCGTCTCCACTCTCCTGTCTTCTTCACTCTCCTGTCTTCTCCACTCTCCTGTCTTCTCCACTCTTCAGTCGTCTCCACTCTCCAGTCTTCTCCACTCTCCAGTCGTCTCCACTCTCCCCTCATTACACACATTTGATGTGAACAGCCCAATTCTATCTCTTATTATCACTTCTATATGGTTCCAGCCAACTAATTGGCTAGTGTAGCTCTGCTCTGACAGAGGCATGCAGCGGTCAGCCAGACCGACATAGTGTGATACCATCTGGGGCAGGCTGGGATCAGCACAACATGGGTGGCTGATCTAGATACATCACTAACGATCAACGCCCAAAGACACTTGCTGCACTTGGCTGCCTTGTCACAGAACGAATGCCCCTCTCTCCCTATTTCTCTCTCTCTCTCTCTCTTTGTCTCTCTGCGTGTCTAGTGGTCTGTAGATGCCTGCCTGATGGACAACTATTTTTCTTCTAGTCTCTTAAATAAGTCAGAGTTTCACAGCTCAGAGCTTCAACAAAACAGAGCATGAAAGGTTGATGGAGTTTAATGTATTATCTGGCAGGAATTCAAGTTGTGAGCGGTTTTGGGTTTTCTCAGGCTCTTTTCTGTGTTTGACCTGGACTCACCACAGTGTGGCATACAGTGCTGTTAGAAACTAAACAGAGTAACAGATCCCCTCTCCTGCTCACGTATTACACACACAAACACTGTGTAATATGTTATTACACACACAAACACTGTGTAATGTGTTATTACACACACAAATACTGTGTAATGTGTTATTACACACACATACACTGTGTAATATGTTATTACACACACACACACACACACACACACACACACACACACACACACACACACACACACACACACACACACACACACACACACACACACACACACACACACACACACACACACACACACACTGTGTAATGTGTTATTACACACACAAACACTGTGTAATGTGTTATTACACACACAAACACTGTGTAATGTGTTATTACACACACAAATACTGTGTAATGTGTTATTACACACACATACACTGTGTAATATGTTATTACACACACACACAAACACTGTGTAATGTGTTATTACACACACAAACACTGTGTAATGTGTTATTACACACACAAACACTGTGTAATGTGCTATTACACACACAAACACTGCTAACGAGGCATGCTGGGACATGTTGTGTGTCGGGGCAGCACATAGCATGGTGTTGTGGTGGTGTTGTTGTGGTGACCTCCCTAACCCAGACGACGCAAGGCCAATTGTGCTTCGCCCCACGGACCTCCCGGTCGCGGCAGGTTACGACAGAGCCTGGGCGCGAACCCAGAGTCTCTGATGGCACAGCGCCCTTAACCACTGCGCCACCCGGGAGGCCTGTTTCTCCTCCATTTCAACAACAAAACAATAACAAAGGTGCTGGAGTGAACATTGGCGCTGTTTCCCCTAATACAGATAACATCTTTCACAACGAATAATGGCTGTTTCTTTGCTTTCTTGTTTTACAGAAATCTCCTGGACAGAGACACATTCTCCAAATCAGACCCAAGTAAGATTGTCTTTTATACACACATTTACACACGCACATACACACGCACACACACACGCACACGCACACACTCTTATTCTCTCTTGTTTTCTCTGGCCCTCTCTCTTCCCCCTGTGAATCAGTGTGCATTTGCATATGCCAGATGTCGTATTTGTCATTGTAATCTCAACTCTGGCTCAACTTGACTGAGCAGAAACAGTATGTCCTCGTGTACACCAGCCATAGGATTCCTCTGCTGCTTATTCCCTGCTGATTCTAGAAATATTCAAAATCATGACATTTTAGTCATGTTTCTGGATGTTTGCCTAACCTTAACCAGCCATATCTGTCATAGAGATAAAGGGATGTCTGTGGTCTGTGGTGTGTAGATAAGTACATCCTTAAAATTAGGACATTTGGCCCTCTGAAGGAGATGTGGTCAGACTCAGCACTAGCAAGGAGGGAGGACTCTGATCCGAGAGGCCTACTGGCTGGTTGGCTTGCTACAGGCTGGCTGGGCAGCTGGCTGGCTGGAGGCTAGCTGACTGGCTGGAGGCTGGTTGGCTGGAGGCTGGGTGGCTGGCTGGCTGGCTTGCTGATGGCTGGCTGGCTGGCTGGCTGTGGCTGACTGGAGGCTGGCTGGCTGGCTGGAGGCTGGCTGGCTGGAGGCTGTAGCATGTTTATCAGGAGGCTGGCTGTGTCCATGTCTCTGATGTGCTGACAGTACTGACCCCATCACACATCCTCATTTACCATGTCTCATGCACTGACGGTACTGACCCCAGTCACACAGCATTATACCTCCTCAGCACTGCACTGCAAGCCAGGGGGCCCAAGACGCGCACACACACACACACACACACACACACACACACACACACACACACACACACACACACACACACACACAAACGCACAAACGCACAAACGCACAATCACAAACACACACACAAACATATGCACACCGGGTTGGGTAGGTTACTTACTAAATGTAATCTGTTACAGTTACTAGTTACTTGTCCAAAATTGTCACGAGTAACCTAACTTTTGGATTATCCAAACTCAGTAACGTAATCTAATTACTTTCAGTTACTTTTAGATTACTTTCTCTTAAGAAGCATACAAAGAAGACAAAAATGTATATTACCAATTGAACGACATCTTTTTAAGCAATAAGGCACGAGGGGTTGTGGTATATGGCCAATATATGCACTTATGCACCACGCAACGCTGAGTGCCTGGATACAGCCCTGAGCCGTGATATATTGACCATATACCACAAACCACCGAGGTGCCTTATTGCTATTATAAACTGCTTACCAACCTAATTAGAGCATTACAAATTCATGTTTTGTCATAACCATGGTATACAGTCTAATATACCACGGCCTTCAGCCAATCAGCTCGAACCACCCAGTTTATAATACCATATAAATCAATGTTAGAGTTTACATAGCTGGCCATAAATTAATGTTGCATTTTACTTTATGGGTTGGTTATGTAGGCTTGAGTGAGAAAGTTACAGACCCACTAATATCATACCCCCAAGACATGCTAACCTCTCGTCATTACAATATCAGGGGAGGTCAGCATTTATTTGATTTTTTTGGGGGGGGGTGACTCTGTAACTTTCTCACTCATCATTATTCACAATTCATTCAGGATTACCCCATAATCCTGGTAGTGTAACATTTGATAAAATACTTTCACCAGGTTCATATATTAATATAGTATGCTGATTTGTTATTATGCATGCCGGCATCCTGGGAATAGGGGAGTGTGTACTTGCGTCTTGTCCTATCTGCTCATGCTCAAACCATTCTGATGGGATGCTTTTTCTGTCATCTTCAGAAAAGTTAGATTCCTTTAATCACAAAGTCATGACACACAGTGTTTTGTTTAATGAAAAATGTTGGACATTTAGATATTTAGAGTTTATTTAGAGTTTTGAATTCAACATGTTGTTACTATCTAGCTAACGTATTGTATGTGCAAACGATGGTTAGCTCCTTTGTATTGTGCGTCTGTTGTAGAAAGAGGTGATGATTGGCAGGACATATTTGTACAGATGTATTTTGTTTTGGATGCAGGTTTGTGGTTTTAACTACAGCGCCTCCGGAAAGTATCCACAACCCTTTACTGTTTCCACACTTTGTTACGTTACAGACTTATTGTCAAATGTATTAAATAAAAAATGTTCCCCAATGTTCCCCATCAATCTATACCCAATACCCCATAATGACATGTTTTTCAAATGTATTAAAAATAAAATGTAGGTATTCAGACCCTTTGCTGTGAGACTCTAAATTGAGCTCAGGTGTGTCCTGTTTCCATTGATCATCCTTGAGATGTTTCAACAACTTGATTGGAGTCCACCTGTGGTAAATTCAATTAATTGGACATGATTTGGAAAGGCACACACCTGTCTATATAAGGTCCTACAGATGGCAGTGCATGTCAGAGCAAAAACCAAGCTATGAGTCCAAGGAATTGTCTGTAGAGTTCCGAGACAAGATTGTGTCGAGAAACAGATCTAGACAAGGGTACCAAAACATTTTTGCAGCATTGAAGGTCCCCAATAACATAATGGCCTCCATCATTCTTAAATGTAAGAAGTTTGGAACCACCAAGACTCTTCCTAAAGCTGGCCGCCTGGCCAAACTGAGCAATCGGTGGAGAAGGGCCTTGGTCAGGGAGGTTACCAAGAACCCAATGATCACTGACAGGGCTCCATAGTTCTACTATGGAGATGAGAGAACCTTCCAGAAGGACCAACATCTCTGCAGCACGCCACCAATCAGGCCTTTATGGTTGAGTGGCCAGACGGAAGCCACTCCTCAGTAAAAGGTACATGACAGCCCTCTTAGTATTTGCCAAAGGACCTCTAAAGTACTCTAAGCCCACAATATTCTCTGGTCTGATGAAACCAAGATTGAACTCTTTGGCCTGAATGCCAAGTGTCACATCTGGAGGAAACCTGGCACCATCCCTTCTGTGAAGCATGGTGGTGGCAGCATCATGCTGTGGGGATGTTTTTTAGTGGCAGGGACTGTGCGACTAGTCGGGATCGAGGGAAAGATGAACGCAGCAAAGAACAGAGAGATCCTTAATGAAATCCTTCTCCAGATTGCTCATGATCTCAGACTGGGGCGAAGTTTCACCTTCCAACAGGACAACGACCCTAAGCACACAGCCAAGACAACGCAGGAAGGGCTTCGGGACAAGTCTCTGAATGTCCTGGAGTGGCCCAGCCAGAGCCTGGAACCCAATCGAACATCTCTGGAGAGACCTGAAAATAGCTGTGCAGGGACAGTCCCCATCCAACCTGACAGAGTCATCTGAGAGGATCTGCAGAGAAAAATGGGAGAAACTCTCCAAACACAGGTGTGCCAAGCTTGTAGCGTCATACCCAAGAAGACTAGAGGCTGTAATTGCTGTCAAAGGTGCTTCAACATAGTACTGAGTAAAGGGTCTGAAAACTTATGTAAATTGTATATTTTATAAAAACGTGTTTTTGCTTTGCCATTATGGGGTATTGTGTGTAGATTGATGAGGATTTGTTTTGTTTTATCCATTTTAAAACAAGGCTGTAGCGTATCAAAATGTGGAAAAAGTCAAGGGGCCACTGTCCTGATATTTTTGGAGCTCACTGTTGATGATTTTGTTGTCATGGACAACTGATTGGTCTCATTGCTTCCAGTTGAAAAATAAATGCTGCTCTCATGGAATGAAATATTTTGAGAACTACCGAAAAGTGCTATTTTTAATTTGAAAAATACATGCCGGAACCTGCATTTGCTATAGGGCTGTTGTTTAAGTTTTTGTTGGTGAAACTTTGATACCTCCATAATTTGCAGCTGTTTAAGTACATCAAAAGTGCACAAGTTTGAGCATGTGATGTCAGTTTTTGTTTTATCAGCAGGAATTAGATTGAGCCATAAAAGCCTCTCTCGTGTTCTTCTTAAATTTAACTTGTTGTTGACAGTATGGACCACAATACCTTGGAGATTAGAAGGGAGGAACTCCTCAAAATTTTATTCCATAGACTGGGCTCCGCACTGTGCAGCTGTTGCAAGAGCGCATTTGTCACTGACTGTCCACTAGATGCAGAAACAATGATTGATATGCAGCTTAAACTACCACATTATGTAAGGCACAAATAGCTAAATGAGAGAGCAGCAGTGTGATTCACATCAATGCGCTATATCCACTAGGCCACACCACTGCTGTTGTCCTTACCTCCAAGCGTTTAGTGAAAAGGGATAACCTTCAGATGTAGACAGCATTCACACCATTGGAAGACATACACTATATGGCCAAAAGTATTGGGAGACCCCATCAAATTAGTGGATTTGACTATTTCAGCCACATTCAGACAGCTGAACTCAACTGCATTACATGACAGTACATTACAGTATATTACACTACATTACACTATATACACAAATAATAACCACAACAGCCAGCTGGAACCCTTTTTGACCACGAAAACATGCATGCCCTGGCCACTGAGGTAACTACTGGAGAATGGGCATTTCTCCAGAGCTCTTTTCACTAGCATACATACAGAGCTAGTGAGGGCAGGCAGAGTAGAATCACTCTTGTTGATTCTATGGACAGAGGCCATTGGAAGCCCTCTCAATGGAAGTGATCACGGTCAGTCAGGTGGAATGGGGGCTCTGACCCCTCTGATTCTGATGAGGTGTATTTTGATTTGAACATTTTAACACCCCTCCCCGTAGAGGGAATTGGCTCAGATTACAGTAGTTTGCGCCAGACTGTATTAAAACAGATGGTTTTGGGACACTAAATCTGTCCGTGTGTGTGTATTTTTAAACAAAATACATTCATAGCTGTTTATTTTGGTCCATATATTTCGGTGTATAAGCCATCAACCGTATGATAGGTCCAACAGTCAATTTCATGCTCTTGTAAAGGTCTGGGTTGGGGTTCAGACCCAGGGCCTCAAGCTTAATGATGAGCTTGGAAGGTGTTGAATGCTGAGCTATAGTCAATGAACAGCATTCTGACATAGGTATTCCTCTTTGTCCAGATGGGACAGTGTGCAGTGCGATGGCGATTGCATCGTCTGTGGGTCTATTGGGGTCGGTAAACAAATTGAAGTGGGTCTAGGGTGTCAGGTAGCGGTTATGTGATCCTTAACTAGCCTCTCAAAGAACTTCATGATGACAGAAGTGAGTGCTACGGTGCTATAGTCATTTAGTTCAGTTACCTTAGCTTTCTTGGGTGGACATCTTGAAGCATGTGGGACAGCAGACTGGGATAGGGAGAGATTGAATATGTCCGTAAACACACCAGCCAGCTGGTCTGCGCATACTCTGAGGATGCGGCTAGGGTTGATGTCTGGGACGACAGCCTTGCAAGGGTTAACACACTTAAATGTCTTACTCACGTTGGCCACGGAGAAGGAGAGCCCACAGTCCTTGGTAGCAGGCTGCGTCGGTGGCACTGTGTTATCCTCAAAGTGGGCGAAGAAGGTGTTTCGCTTGTCCCGAAGCAAGACATCAGTGTCCGTGACGTGGCTGGTTTTCCATTTGTAGTCCGTGATTGTCTGTAGACCCTGCAACATACGTCTTGTGTCTGAGCCGTTGAATTGCGACTCCACTTTGTCTCTATACTGATGTTTTGCCTGTTTGATTACCTTGCGGAGGGAATAACTTCACTGTTCACATTCTGCCATATTCCCAGTCACCTCGCCATGGTTAAATGCGGTGGTTCGCGCTTTCATTTTTGCGCGAATGCTGCCATCTATCCATGGTTTCTGGTTAGGGTAGGTTTTAATAGTCACAGTGGGTACAACATCTCCTATACACTTCCTGATAAACTCAGTCACAGTATCAGTATAGTCTTCAATGTTATTATTGGAGGCTACCTGGAACATATCCCAGTCTTCGAGATCAGAACAATCTTGAAGCATGGATTCCGATTGGTCAGACCAGCGTTGAATAGTCCTTAGCACGGGTACTTCCTGTTTCAGTTTCTGCCTGTAGGAAGGGATGAGTACAATGGAGTCATGGTCAGATTTGCCGAAAGGAGGGCGGGGAGGACCTTATAGGCATCCCGGAAGTTGGAGTAGCAGTGGTCAAGTACTACAGTCAATATGTTGATAGAACTTCGGCATCCTTTTTCTCAAAATTGCTTTGTTAAAATCCCCAGCTACAATACATGCGGCCTCAGGATATGTGGTTTCCAGTTTGCATAATGTCCAGTGAAGTTCTTTGAGGGCCGTTATGGTATCAGCTTGAGGGGGAATATACACGGCTGTAACTATAACCGAAGAGAATTATCTTGGGAGATAATACAGACGACATTTGATTGTGAGGTATTCTATGTCGGGTGAACAAAAGGACTAGAGTTTCTGTATGTTATCACAATCACACCATGAGTCGTTAATCTTGAAACATACACCCCAACTCTTCCTCTTCCCGGAGAGATATGTATTCTTGTATAAATTCACGTGAGAGTGGATTCCCCTTAGCAGGGTGTTTCCCTAAGGCGTGCACATTTCAGTTTTTGCCCTAGCACTTACACAACTGATTCTCATCAAAGGCTTGATTACGAGTCTGATACTTTGTTAGTGCTTGGGAAATATCTAAAATGTGCACCCCTTGGGTCACCAGGACCAGGATTCAGAAACACTGCCTTAGCATTTTAGCACTTTCAACTCTGTTCCTTTTTTTTGTCCTTTCTCTTTGAAAAATCTTCATTGCTGCCTGGCAGAGTTACACTGACATTTACATTAATTAGGAACAGAGCTTTCCTCTCATGATGTCATAGCCTAGGCGATAGAATGTTATCTTCCAGGATTTCTTATGCCGTGTTTCCTCTGTGTTTTAACTGCTGTTTCCTCTGTGTTTTAACTGCTGTTTCCTCTGTGTTTCCTCTGTGTTTTAACTGCTGTTTCCTCTGTGTTTTAACTGCTGTTTCTTCTGTGTTTTAACTGCTGTTTCCTCTGTGTTTCCTCTGTGTTTTAACTGCTGTTTCCTCTGTGTTTTAACTGCTGTTTCCTCTGTGTTTTAACTGCTGTTTCCTTTGTGTTTTAACTGCTGTTTCCTCTGTGTTTTAACTGCTTTTTCCTCTGTGTTTTAACTGCTATTTTACACAGGCTTTTCCTTTTTGTTTTCTTCTTCTCCTCTTGACAGTTTGTGTGCTGTACACTCAAGGAATCTCCAACAGGGAATGGAGAGAGGTGAGTAGAGGTGAGGGGGGAGAGGGTCCAAGGCTCTGTGAGTATTGCCTCACTCATTTTAAATCAATACAAACCAGTGGCTGTCCCCCCTTCTCTCTTTCATTCTAGTTTAGTCGGACAGAGGTGATAGACAACACACTGAATCCAGACTTTGTCCGTAAATTCCTCCTGGACTACTTCTTTGAGGAGAGGCAGAATCTCCGCTTTGACCTGTGAGTATGCACGTGTGTGTGTGTTTTGTTTAGAGAGGGTGAGTTAGTGAGGTGAGTTAGTGTGTGTACATGGTGATGCGTGGTTGAGAGAGAGTGGTGCTGTGTGAGTCTGTAAGCACAAGTTGAGTTACGAATAAAGTATTTATAAAGTCAGAGAAGGGAGATGTAAGTGTTCACCTTTTAAATAAATAAAAATTCATAAGAATTTTGATAACATTTCTTTATGAATTCCCCTTGTTAATAAGATGTTTTGTAATGTAATACGGTCATGGGGCAAAAGCTAAAAAAGGTCGATATTGAAATACTCACGATGTTCATCATTTTTTGGAATTCATAAATGTATGTCAGTTAAATTGTGGTCTTATCTCAGAGCACATCACATGGTTTAGACTGACACCATTGGTCCGTTAATTTTTTCTCAATGTCACATAGTTTATGCTATAGCTTGGAAAATAAACATGTGGGTGACAACATCAAGCTGCTTGTCTCCAACATTAGGACGGCTTTCCACAGGAAATGTAGTCTGCTTCATGTTTTGTTTCCGTGCCGCAATATAGCTGAGTGCCTGCCTTAGTGTTGAGTTGAAGAGAGTATGAGTAAGTGTGTGTTACGTTTGAGAGACAGAGCGTGAGGGTGTGTGTGTGTTTGGGTTAGGAAGGGGGAGTTCGTGAGGATGATGAAGTGTGTGTTGGTAGCTTAGCAGATTCTATTGTCAGTGTGTGAGCATCAGGCTGTATGACAATCTACACTGATGGCCCTCTAATGGCTCTCAGCAAAGAATGGTTGCCGAGGCGCTCTCACACACTCCCGTCACACATGCACGCACGCACACACATACACACACGTACACACTCACACATGTAGACACACACACACACACATGCACACACACACATACAGCTTCCCCCTACACACATAAGCCGCCCGAGGGCATCCTCTCTGACAAATATATATGTGTACTTTTCCCCTTGTCATTATATGAATCATTTATGAAGATTTGTGAGTGACCGAGGCAAAGACGAATAGTACATTAGGTACACCTGTGCATTCTGCCATCGGCGGGCCCGGTTGCGTAACAATGTTCCCTAGTCTTATGGAATTACATCTGTACCAACATAGTACTGTATCATCTCTCTCAGCTGTGACATGGCACCTTGTCTGTAGAGACAATTATACACACCATCACACATGCACACACGCGCAGAGGCGCACGTACAGGCACACACACACACATGCGTTCACTCATGCACAGAAACAGGCACACATACACACACGCAAAGTGAAAACACCTGAGCAATGGATTAAGGAAGGGATATACTGTACTAGAATATTAAATGGGTTTCTTTTTGAAAATCAGGTGGATACATTTCAGCACACAAGTTGTTTTTATAATTTTATGGAGAAGCTCCGTTTTTTTCAATGTCTGATTGTTTATAACCATTGACACTGACGACCAAAGCCTTTTTGTAAAATGGTACTATGATTTTCCACAATCAGTGGTCACATTTACATTTGAGTCCTTTAGCAGACACTCCCATCCAGAGCCACTTCCATTGAGTTCAGATAGCTGGGTGGGACAAACACATATCACAGTCATACACTCTTAGAGCAAAGGGTTCAAAAACGGTTATTTGTGGAGATGTTGAATTCTACCAACAACTCTTTTGATCTGAAGAACCCTTTTTGGAAAACAAAGGCGATTCTTTGGAAGACAAGAAGGGTTCTACATAGAACTAAATATCATGATTCCCAGCATGATCTATTGAAGGGTGATTTTAAGAATTGTTCATTATAATATCTGTGTTTTTGCATGTACATTGATTGATTGATTCATTTTATGCTACACAAGAAATATAGCATACAATTTTCCAAACTAATCCAATCTGTTATTAGTTGGATTTATTGCATCCATTACTGAGATGGTTGTTCCAGTTTAGATGATTGAGATAGTCTCAGTATTCAGTCCCTACCCTGGCAGTCATTCTGAATGCAGATTGCGGGTGACAAAACACTCCACTTGTTGGATATCCTAACTCTGGCTGGATTCCAATAAGAATTCAACATCACTTGGCAAGCCAGAATAGTGAAGGGAAAGGGGGATACCTAGTCAGTTGTACAACTGAATGCATTCAACTGAAATGTGTCTTCCACATTTAACCCAACACCTCTGAATAAGAGAGGTGTGGAGAGCTGCCTTAATTGACATCCACAGTGCCCTAAATAAGATCTGGTGCAACCAATTACCTTCAGAAGTCACATAGTTAGTTAAATAAAGTCCACCTGTGTGCAATCTAAGTATCACATGATTTGTCACATGATCTCAGTATATATACACCTGTTCTAAAAGGCCCCAGAGTCTGCAACACCACTAAGGGGCACCACCAAACAAGTGACACCATAAAGACCAAGGAGCTCTCCAAACAGGTCAGGGACAAAGTTGGGTTGTTGGGTTATAAAAAAAATCTGAAACTTTGAACATGCCACGGAGCACCATTCAATCCATTATAAAAAAAATGGAAAGAATATGGCACCACAACAAACCTGCCAAGAGAGGGCCGCCCACCAAAACTCACTGACCAGGCAAGGAGGGCATTAATCAGACAGGCAACAAAGAGACCAAAGATAACACTGTAGGAGCTGCAAAGCTCCACAGAGGAGATTGGAGTATCTGTCCATAGGACCACTTTAAGCTGTACACTCCACAGAGCTGGGCTTTATGGAAGAGTGGCCAGAAAAAAAGCCATTGCTTAAAGAAAAAAATAAGCAAACGTGTGGTGTTTGCCAAAAAGCATGTGGGCAACTCCCCAAACAAATGGAAGAAGGTACTCTGGTTAGATGAGACTAAAATTTAGCTTTTTGGCCATCAAGGAAAATGCTATGTCTGGTGCAAACCTAACACTTCCATCACCCCAAGAACATCATCCCCACAGTGAAGCATGGTGGTGGCAGCATCATGCTGTGGGTTGCTTGTCTGAGAAACTGGTCAGGGACGGGGAAACTGGTCAGAATAGAAGAAATGATGGATGGAGCTAAATACAGGGAAATTCTTGCGGGAAACCTGTTTCAGTCTTCAAGAGATTTGAGACTGGGACGGAGGTTCACCTTCCAGCAGGACAATGACCCTAAGCATACTGATAAAGCAACACTTGAGTGGTTTAAGGGGAAACATTTGAATGTCTTGGAAGGGCCTAGTCAAAGCCCAGACCTCAATCCAATTGAGAATCTGTGGTATGACTTAAAGATTGCTGTACACCAGCGGAACCAATCCAACTTGAGGGAAGTTTTGCTTTGAAGAATGGACAACAATCCCAGTGGCTAGATGTGCCAAGCTTATAGAGCCATACCCCAAGGGACTTGCAACTGTAATTGCTGCAAAAGTTGGCTCTACAAAGTATTGACTTGGGGGGGGGGGTGAATAGTTATGCACACTCAAGGTTTCAGTTTTTTTGTCTTATTTCATGTTTGTTTCACAATGAAAAAAATTTTGCATCATCAAAGTGGTAGGCATGTTGTGTAAATCGAATAATGCAAACCGTCAAATCTATTTTAATTCCAGGTTATAAGGCAACAAAATAGGTAAAATGCCAAGGGGGTGAATACTTTCGCAAGTCACTGTAATTGTCATAAATAATTGAATTGAAAGGCTGGTGGAACCGTTCATAGAGGGTTAGAGGATGAAAGGGTTCTTGGTATAATCCTTCATAGAGGATTTTAGAATAACCCTTCATAGAGAGTTCTAGATAGAACAATTCACAGGGGGTTCTATGAAGATCCCTACATAAAGTGTTGTAGGTAGAACCCTCCACATAGGGTTCTACCTACCACCAAAGAGGTTTCTACCTAAAACTCTCTATGAAGGGTACAAACTGAAGAACCTTACATGGTTCAACTTACCAGCTTTTTTTCTCTAAGAGTGTTGTAAGAACATTTATACTCAATGAAGTGTGTCAGCAAAGTCAGAGCTAGTAATGGGGCGAACAAGTCAAGTGTGAGTGTTAAAAGGTCATTCTAATAAAAAAATATATATATTCTTTACCAGTTTTTTTTATTAGATTTTTTTATTATGTGTCGTTTCCTGTTTCTCTCCAGGTATGACCTCGACTCAAAAGCGACAACCTGTCTAAACATGTGAGTTGCCTTTTTCCTCTCCTGCATAACCACTCTGTCTGTTCACTAATTAACTCATAGGACAAATACAGATAGTCTCTGGAACTCCTTCCAGTCCCAAACCATATCACAGACATGATGCCAGGTGATGCTAAGACCAAACTGCTAGTCTCTGGCTAGGCTACCACTGTAGTTCTATGGTGGCCGTGACTTTATCAAGAGCTCCTCTCTCCATCCGTCCACACATCCAGCAGAGTAGCCCCAGCTCCCCTCGAAGCCCCCAGGCTAACACTGAAAGCACTGAGCACACAGAGTCACTCTCAGTATGATGACTGAGGACGCTTGGATGCGCCCTGTCGCCACTGCAGATGTGGGGGATTGGAGATATGGCACGCAGCGTTAGCTTGGCTTCCATTGTGTCTATCCACGTTTCCACGTTCTCTCCATACTAGCTGCCTGCCCGCCCACCCACGGCGCTAAAAATAAATGCGAACTGAAAACGCGTAAAAAGTACAATATCTCTCTTGGCAGCATCCACCGATGCGAAGACGGGGATGGTAGGGAGACCCATCACAGCAGATGTTTTACCCTGGCCATAGTGTTTCCATACCTCCAGCTGATTGGACTGGGGAACGCTGACCACGTTTCACGGATAGAGAACAATAATGCACAATTAACGAGTCTTTATGTTGTTTTCTAATATGTCATGTAACTCCCTGACCATACATTTCAGATCAGAGTTCCTATTTGTTGAACCACTTTGTCATCTGATGGTTTTTAGGGCTTTGGGAGGCTAGCAAAGACTTGGCCTATTCTCCAGAGGTTTGCTGGTCTGTTGTGTTCAGTACAAACCTGCCCCTCTCTGCCTCTAGTGGAAAGCTTATCCCACGGCCAGCCCATCCTGCATATCATATTAGTGACAACACAGACCCCCAGGAGTTCTAAAATCTGCACTGAAGGAGGAATGGCTTTTTTCCACACCCTCTCTCTCTGTCTCTCTCTGTCTCTGTCTATCTCTCTGTCTCTGTCTCTCTCTCTCTCTCTCTCTCTCTCTGTCTCTCTCTCTCTCTGTCTCTCTCTGTCTCTTCTATGTCTCTCTCTCTGGCTATCTGTCTCTTTCTCTCTCTCTCTCTCTCTCTCTCTCTCTCTCTCTCTCTCTGTCTCTCTGTCTCTCTGTCTCTCTCACTCTCTCTCTGTCTCTCTGTCTCTCTGTCTCTCTGTCTCTCTGTCTCTCTGCTCTAGTGGAAAGCTCCCAAGCCCATCCTGCATCTCTCTTCTAAAATCTGCACTGAAGGAGGAATGGCTTTTTTCTCTCTCTCTCTCGTCTCTGTCTCTGTCTTTCTGTCTCTGTCTGTCTCTCTGTCTGTCTGTCTCTCTGTCTGTCTGTCTGTCTGTCTGTCTCTCTGTCTTGCCTCTGTCTCTCTGTCTCTCTGTCTCTGTCTCTCTCTCTCTCTGTCTCTCTGTCTCTCTGTCTCTCTGCCTCTCTTATCCCACGTCCTGCATATCATATTAGTGACAACACAGACCCCCAGGAGTTCTAAAATCTGCACTGAAGGAGGAATGGCTCTGTCTGTCTCTCTGTGTCTGTCTCTGTCTCTGTCTCTCTGTCTCTCTGTCTCTCCCACTCTCTGTCTGTCTTTGTGTCTGTCTCTGTCTCTGTCTCTCTGTCTCTCTCTCTCTCTCGCTCTCTCTAGCTCTCTCTAGCTCTTTCTAGCTCTCTCCGAAGAAGAAGATAGTTTTTGTCATTTTTAGCAAGAGGCCCTGACTGCACGGTGGGACGGGGAGGGGAGGAGCGATCATCACCGACCGGCAGAATAGATCCTAGGAGCAGCTTTCTGCCCGCTGGACCAAACACAGCTCATCTGTCAAGTGCATTTATTCTACACAAAGCATAGCAGAGCCATCCAGGCCCAGTAGCACTGCATGTTACAAGTCCTCACTCCTCAGTCTCATACACACAGCTAGTTTCATTTCATGGCCCCAACCCAAAGGCCATGCAAACAACACCATGCACACAAAACACTACTACCATCTCTACTTGTGTTGCCAAGCAACCATGGCATAATTGGCAGAGAAGTGCCAGAAAATCCAATGCGCTGTGTATTATGCAAATGGTCAAAGCCATGTAGAGTTGCATGTAGGCACCATGGCCCAATTGGTTAGGGCATGGTTGAGGCGCTTACGGGACAACGTTTTAGGGTTGATTCTCCCTGTATGTTACCTGTATCTGTGACCTGTATGTTATTTGTATGTTACCTGTATGTGCTACCTGTATGTGTTACCTGTATGTGTTATCTGTATGTTACCTATATGTGTTACCTGTATGTGTTACCTATGTGTTACCAAGCAACCATGGCATAATTGGCAGATGTGCCTGAATGTGTTACCTATGTGTTATTATGCAAATGGTACCTGTAGAGTTGCATGTAGGCACCATGGCCCAATTGTGTTACCTGCATGGGTTACCTGTATGACAACTTTTAGGTTGTTACCTGTATGTTACCTGTATGTGTTACCTATATGTTACCTATATGTTATACCTGTATGTGTTACCTATATGTTTACCTGTATGTTTACTTGTATGTGTTACCTATGTGTTACCTGTATGTTACAATACCTGTATGTGTTACATGTATGTTACCTACAGTGCCTTACAAAAGTATATGGCCCCCTTGACCTTCACCTGTACAAACATTTCAGGCTTCAGACATAAAGATATAAAACTGTATTTTTTTGTGAAGAATCATACCGCTCAGGAAGGGACACAATCTGTCTCCTGGAGATGACATTTATTGGATATTTCAAACTTTTTTAACAAATCAAAAACTGAAAAATTGGGCGTGAAGATTATTCCAGGTGCTGGAGGAAAGAGGTAAGAAGTATCTGTATCCACCTTTTGCTGCGATTACAGCTGTAAGTCCTATATTGACATGTCCTATCAGTTTTGCACATCGAGAGACTGAATTTTTTCTCAAACCTCCTTGCAAAACAGCTCAGCTCAGTGAGGTTGGATGGAACTGCATTTGTGGACAAAGTTTTCAGTTCTTTCCACAGATTCTCGATTGGATTCAGGTCTGGACTTTGAAACAAAACACCTGGATATGTTTATTTTTAATCATTCCATTGTTATGTTTGGTTTTGGATCATTGTCTTGTTGGAAGCAGAAATCTCCATCCTAGTCTCAGGTCTTTTGCAGCATCATGTTTTGCTTTGCTGCAGAAGGTCCTGTACTGGTCCATCTTCACAAAATTTTAAATAGAATCATGTCCCTGCTGAAGAAAATGATGTGGATATATTGAAGCAACATATTTGACATCAGTCAGGCAGGAAGTGATGAGCTGTGTTGCAAATGGGTCTTCCAAAACATAACATTTTGCATTGTTGCCAAAAAGTTCAAAATGGCTTAATGACAGAGCAAATTCTTCCCAAGGTATAGGTGTGTCTCACAAAGGCTCCTATAGAAAATTTGTGGCAAACCTATAGAAAATTTGTGGCAAACCTTAAACAGGAGGAATGGGCACTTTTGTGGGAAGCTTGGATATCTTTTCTGAAGCTAAGCAGGGTTTCCTGGTCAGTTTCCTGGATAAAGACCAGATGCTGCTGGAAGGGGTGTTGGAGGGCCTATGGACAGCATCTCCCACCTCTGGTCTAAAAAATCTCCAATGCCCCAGGGCAGTGATTGGGGACACTGCCCTGTGTAGTCTTCTCCTTGGATGGCTGATGTTTAGAGGGTGTCCTGGTCTTGAGATTTGCATGGTAAATATCCTTCCATTTAAATATATCGTAAAAGTGTAGATGTTTAACCCCGGTGTCCTGGCTAAATTCCCAGTCTGGCCCTCAAACCATCACGGTCATCTAATAATCCACAGTTTACAATTGGCTTGTTCTTCATGATGCTCTCTCCTCTCGGACCTCTAACTATTCACCAGTGTCAGGTGCTTTATTTACCACAGTGGATTGTATTTATCATCATTAGTCATTTAGGTCAACATTGGATCATTCAGAGATCCTCACTGAACTTCTGGAGAAAATGCACTGAAAGTAAAGGGGCTTTATTAAATAAAAAACATGTTAAACAATTTTGAAATATCCAAATAAATTGAGTGTATGTAAACTGAAATAAATTGTTCTCCCAACTATTATTCTGATTTCACATTCTTAAAATTAAGTTTTGATCTTATGTTTGAAGCCTAAAACAGGGAATTTTTACAAGTTAATTGGCAGGAATTGTGATAAACTGCAGTTTAAATATATTTGTATGTGTTACCTATACTTTACCTGTGTATGTTACCTGTATGTTACAATACCTGTATGTGTTACATGTATGTTGCCTATATGTTACTTGTATATGTTACCTTCACCTGTACAAACAATAGTACGCAAGTATAAACACCATGGGACCACGCAGCCGTCATACCGCTCAGGAAGGAGACCCGTTCTGTCTCCTAGAGATGAATGTTCTTTGGTGCGAAATGTGCAAATCAATTCCAGAACAACTGAAATGACGTGAAGATGTGAAGGTGCTGGAGGAAAGAGGTACAGAAGTATCTATATCCACAGTAGAACGAGTCCTATATCGACATAACCTGAAAGGCCGCTCAGCAAGGAAGAAGCCACTGCTCCAAAACCACCATAAAAAAGCCAGACAACGGTTTGCAACTGCACATGTGGACAAAGATTGTACTTTTTGGAGAAATGACCTCTGGTCTGATGAAACAAAAATAGAACTGTTTGGCCATAATCACCATCGTTATGTTTGGAGGACAAAGGGGAGGCTTGCAAGCAGAAGAACACCATCCCCAACCGTGAACCACTGGGTTGGCAGCATCATGTTGTGGGGTGCTTTGCTGCAGGAGGACTGGTGCACTTCACAAAATAGATATGTAAATAGAATCATGAGGTAGGAAAATGATGTGGATATATTGAAGCAACATATCAGACATCAGTCAGGCAGGAAGTTAAATCTTGGTTGCAAATGGGTCTTCCAAATGGACAATGACCCCAATCATCCCTCCAAAGTTGTAGCAAAATGGCTTAATGACAACAAATTCAAAGGTATAGGAGTGGCCATCACAAAGCCCTGACCACAATCCTATAGAAAATTTGTGGCAAAGAACTGAAAAAAAGTGTGTGCGAGCAAGGAGGCCTACAAACCTGACTCAGTTACACAAGCTCTGTCAGGAGGAATGGGCCAAAAGTCACCCAGCTTATTGTGGGAAGCTTATAGAAGGCTACCCGAAAGACCACTGCTGGCTTGCTTCTGAAGCTAAGCAGGGTTGGTCCTGGTCAGTTCCTGGATGGGAGACCAGATGCTGCTGGAAGGGGTGTTGGAGGGCCAGTAGGAGGCATTCTTTCCTCTGGTCTAAAAAATATCCCAATGCCCCAGGGCAGTGATTGGGGACACTGCCCTGTGTAGGGTGCCGTCTTTCGGATGGGATGTTAAACGGGTGTCCTGACTCTCTGAGATCATTAAAGATCCCATGGCACTTATCGTAAAAGAGTAGAGGTGTTAACCCCGGTGTCCTGGCTAAATTCCCAGTCTGGCCCTCAAACCATCACGGTCATCTAATAATCCACAGTTTACAATTGGCTCATTCATCCCCCTCCTCTCCCCTATAACTATTCCCCAGGTCGTTGCTGCAAATGAGAACGTGTTCCCAGTCAACTTACCTGGTAAAATAACAGATAAATAAAAAATAAAAAAAAATAAAAAAAACATTTGACCCAAGTCAAACAATTTAAAGGCAACGCTACCAAATACTAATTGAGTGTATGTAAAAGCTGAAATAAATTGTTCTCTCAACTATTATTCTGACATTTCACATTCTTAAAATTAAGTGGTGATCCTAACTGACCTAAAACAGGGAATTTTTACTGGGATTAATTGTCAGGAATTGTGATAAACTGAGTTTAAATATATTTGGCTAAGGTGTATGTAAACTTCTGACAACTGTATATGTTACCTGTATGTTACCTATATGTGTTACCTATGCTACCTCTTTGGACACTGTGTTAACTAACCTCCAGATGAGCTTCAATGCCATACAACTCTCCTTCCGTGGCCTCCAACTGCTCTTAAACGCAGGGGAAACTAAATGCATGCTATTCAACCGATCACTGCTCGCCCGTCCAGCATCACTACTCTGGACGGCTCTGACTTAGAATACGTGGACAACTACAAATACCCTAGGTGTCTGGTGAGACTGTAAACCTTCCTTCAGACTCACATTAAGCATCTCAATCCAAAATGAAATCTAGAATTGGCTTCCTTTATTGCAACAAAGAATCCTTCACTCATGTTGCCAAACATACCCTCGTAAAACTGATCATCCTACCGATCCTCGACTTCGGTGATGCCATCCATTTTGTCATCAAAGCCCCATATACTACCCACCATTGCGACCTATACGCTCTCATTGGTTGGCACTCGCTTCATACTCGTCGCCAAACCCACTGGCGGCAGGTTATCTACAAGTCTCTACTAGGTAAAGCCCTGCCTTATCTCAGCTCACTGGTCACCATAGCAGCACCCACTCGTAGCACGCGCTCCAGCAGGTACAGTGGGGCAAAAAAGTATTTAGTCAGCCACCGATTGTGCAAGTTCTCCCACTTAAAAAGATGAGGCCTGTAATTTTCATCATGGGTACACTTCAACTATAACAGACAAAATGAGGAAAAGAAATCCAGAAAATCACATTGTAGGATTTTTTATGAATTTATTTGCAAATTATGGTGGAAAATAAGTATTTGGTCAATAACAAAAGTTTATCTCAATACCCTTTGTTGGCAATGACAGAGGTCAAATGTTTTCTGTAAGTCTTCACAAGGTTTTCACACACTGTTGCTGGTATTTTGGCCAATTCCTCCATGCAGATCCCCTCTAGAGCAGTGATGTTTTGGGGGTGTTGCTGGGCAACACGGACTTTCAACTCACTCCAAAGATTTTCTATGGGGTTGAGATCTGGAGACTGGCTAGGCCACTCCAGGACCCTGAAATGCTTCTTACGTAGCCACTCCTTCGTTGCCCGGGCGGTGTGTTTGGGATCATTGTCATGCTGAAAGACCCAGCCACGTTTCATCTTCAATGCCCTTGCTGATGGAAGGAGGTTTTCACTCAAAATCTCACGACACATTCATTCTTTCCTTTGCACGGATCAGTCGTCCTGGTCCCTTTGCAGAAAAACAGCCCCAAAGCATGATGTTTCCACCCCCATGCTTCACAGTAGGTATGGTGTTCTTTGGATGCAACTCAGCATTCTTTGTCCTCCAAACACGACGAGTTGAGTGTTGTACCTTAAAGTTATATTTTGGTTTCATCTGACCATATGACATTCTCCCAATCTTCTTCTGGATCATCCAAATGCTCTCAGACGGGCCTGGACATGTACTGGCTTAAGCAGGGGGACACGTCTGGCACTGCAGGATTTGAGTCCCTGGCGGCGTAGTGTTTACTGATGGTCAGCTTTGTTACTTTGGTCCCAGCTCTCTGCAGGTCATTCACTAGATCCCCCGTGTGGTTCTGGGATTTTTGCTCACCGTTCTTGTGATCATTTTGACCCCACGGGGTGAGATCTTGCGTGGAGCCCCAGATCGAGAGAGATTATCAGTGGTCTTGTATGTCTTCCATTTCCTAATAATTGCTCCCACAGTTGATTTCTTCAAACCAAGCTGCTTACCTATTGCAGATTCAGTCTTCCCAGCCTGGTGCAGGTCTACCATTTTGTTTCTGGTGTCCTTTGACAGCTCTTTGGTCTTGGCCATAGTGGAGTTTGGAGTGTGACTATTTGAGGCTGTGGACAGGTGTCTTTTATACTGATAACAAGTTCAAACAGGTGCCATTAATACAGGTAACAGGTGGAGGACAGAGGAGCCTCTTAAAGAAGTTACAGCTCTGTGAGAGCCAGAAATCTTGCTTGTTTGTGGGTGACCAAATACTTATTTTCCACCATAATTTGCGAATAAATTCATAAAAAATCCTACAATGTGATTTTCTGGATTTTTTTTCTCATTTTGTCTGTCATAGTTGAAGTATACCTATGGTGAAAATTACAGGCCTCTCTCATATTTTTAAGTGGGAGAACTTGCACAATTGGTGGCTGACTAAATATTTTTTTGCCCCACTGTATATATCACTGGTGGGGTGACAAATTCCTCATTTGGTCGCCTTTCCTTCCAGTTCTCTGCTGCCAATGACTGGAACGAACTGCAAAAATCTCTGAATTTGGAGACTCATATCTGTCAGGACCCGGTTACAAACCTGGGTCTCCGGAGTGAGAAACAGTCACTTAACCAACTGAGCCACGAATAGTCAGCAGAACCCAGAAGATGAGGCAGACACAGCAGTACTTAAGACGGTGTATTTAATAAAGTAAAAAGGAGAAGTCCTTAAATACAAAAATGGCAAATCCAAAAGGTGGTAGGAATAGCACAAAAAAGCCTCAGATACTCAAAAACAGAATTCCACAAGAGCATCCACCGGAATCGACAAGAATACACAGAACACTAGGGCTGGGTGCTAACATACAAACACAGAGCACAGAACTGAGGAAACTAAGGGTTTAAATACAATCAGGGTAAAAACGAGGCACAGGTGCAAATAATGGGGAACAAGGGAAAAAACATAAGGTCAAAAAGCACAATGGGGGCATCTAGTGACCAAAACCCGGAACAACCCTGGCCAAATCCTGACAGAATCCCCCCTAGGAACGGCTCCTGACGTTCCTACCAGCTCTCTCAGGGTGGAGGGCCCTGAACTTTGAATGAGGTCAGGGTCCAGGATGTCTTTGGCAGGAACCCAGGAGCGCTCCTCGGGACCGTAGCCTTCCCAGTCCACCAGATACTGCCAGGACCGCTGCACCCGGCGGAATCCCAGTATCCGATGGACGGTATCGCCGGCTGGCCTCCAATGACACGAGGCGGGGGGAGGTCTGTCTGCCGGGACAAGGGGAGAAAAAAAAACAACAGGTTTTAACAATGAAATGTGAAATGTGGGATTAATCTTAAGGGATCTGGGTAAGTGTAGGCTATAAGAAACTGGGTTAACTCTCCTGGCAACCTTGAAGGGACCGATGTATTTTGGACAGCTTGCAGAGACTCCACCCGTAGAGGTAAGTCTCTTGTGGAGAGCCAGACTCTCTGGCCGGGCGCAGGGTAGGCCGGACGGGCGGCGCGTCTGTTGGCTTGTTGTTGGTACCTCTGTGAGGAACGCATAAGATTAAGACGGGTCTTCCTCCACATAAGCCGACAGCGTCTGACGAACTTCAAGGCTGAAGGCACTCTGACTTCTGCCTCCTGGTCCGGGAACAATGGAGGAGCATAGCCAAACTGACACTCGTCGGGGACATACCAGTGGAGGAGGAACGCAAGGTGTTGTGGCGTATTCGGCCCAAACAATAAAGGATGACCATGTGGACGGGTTGTCACCAGTCATACATCGGAGGGTGGTTTCCAGCTCTTGATTCATCCTCTCTGTTTGGCCGTTGGACTCCGGATGGTACCCTGAAGATAGACTGGCAGAAGCCCCATGAGTTGGCAGAAGGCCTTCCAAAACCTTGAGGCGAACTGGGACCTCTGTCAGAAACCATATCTTGAGGAATGCCGAGACTCGGAAAACATGATTAATTACCAACTCAGCCGTTTCCTTGGCAGAAGGTAACTTAGTCAGAGGGACGAACCTGGCCGCCTTTGAAAACCTGTCGATTATGACTAGGATAGTAGTATTGCCATGGGATGGAGGAAGTCCAGTAATAAAGTCCAATGAGATATGGGACCAGGGTCTGGGGGAACAGGTAAAGGGTGAAGGAGTCCTTGAGGGCGGAGGTGAGAAGATTTGCCCTGGCAGCACACGGGACAGGCATTGACGAAAGTGGCAACGTCTTCTCTTATGGTAGGCCACCAGAACTTACGCTGGATGAACTCCAAGGTGCGACCTACGCCCGGATGACAGGTGAGGCGAAGGAGTGCCCCCACAGAAGGACCTGAGTCTCACTGCCTTGGGGACAAACAACCGATTGGCAGGACCTCCTTTCGGGTCCGGTTCGCTAGCTTGAGCACGTCTCACGGTATCCTCAACTTGCCACGAGATCGGAGCCACAATCTTAGCAGCAGGAAGGACAGGCATGTCCGTGTCATCTCGAATGGCAGGAGCGTAGACTCGGGACAGGGCATCCGGTTTGAGATTCTTTGACCGGGCCGATAGGTGAGGATAAACTGGAATCGATTGAAGAAAAGAGACCATCTAGCTTGTCTAGAGTTCAACCGCATCCTGCTGGATATACTCCAGATTTTTGTGGTCCGTAAGCACTTGAAACAGGTGAGAAGCCCCCTCGAGCCAGTGTCTCCATTCCTTCAATGCCATCTTAACCGCTAGGAGTTCACGATCCCCACATCGTAGTTCCTCTCAGTCGGGGTAAGCCGGTGTGAGAAAGAAGCGCACGGATGAAGCTTCTTGTCTTCACCCCTCTGAGACAGGACAGCTCCAACACCAACCTCTGATGCGTCTACCTCCACCACAAATGGTTCATCCGTAGTCGGTAGTATCAGGATGGGAACAGAGAACGCGCTGCTTGAGTCCTTGGAAGGCCGTCTCAGCTTCTCTTCCCCCACAAAAACCTTGCATTGCCACCCTTGGTTAAAGCTGAGAGAGGGGCTGCCACCAAGCTGAAGTTCTTGATGAACTTGCGGTAGAAGTTTGTGAAGCCCAGGAAACGCTGAACTTCCTTAACGGATTTGGGGGTGGGCCAATCCGCTACCGCCCTACCTTCCTGGGGTCCATTTGGACTCGACCGGGTTCCACTACAAATCCCAGGAATTGTACTCGGGATGAATGGAATTCACATTTTTTCGGCTTAACGTACAGATGGCTGTCCAGGAGGCGTTTGAGTACTTGTCTGACATGCCAGTGTGTTCTTGAAGGGAGCTCGAAAGATGAGGATGTCATCCAAGTAAACGAACACAAATATGTTAAGCATATCCCTAAGCACATCGTTTATGAGCGCTTGGAACACCGCTGGGGCGTTGGTCAGGCCGAAGGGCATCACCAAGTATTCATAGTGACCAGTAGGGCGTGTTGAAAGCGGTCTTCCACTCGTCACCAGGTCTGATCCGCACAAGATGGTATGCGTTCCGCAGGTCAAGCTTAGTGAAACAACTGCTTCCTGGAGCAGCTCGAAGGCTGTGGCCATAAGGGGTAGCGGGTAACGGTTACGGACGGTTTATGGCATTGAGTCCCCGGTAGTCAATGCAAGGACGTAATCCACGTCTTTCTTGGCCCAAAGAAAAACCCTGCTCCCGCGGGAGGTGGATGGACGCATGAGGCCTGCTTCCAGAGCGTCCTTGATGTAGGTATCCATAGCAGCTTGTTCGGGTGGAGATAGGGAAAGATCCGACCCCTGGGGGGCAAGTGCCCGGAAACAGGTCGATGGGGCAATCGTAAGGTCTATGGGGTGGTAGCATGGTGGCCCTCTGTTTGCTAAACACCAGTTTGAGGTCATGGTAACACTCGGGAACTCGGGTCAGGTCGATGGATTCTAAAGACTCGGGAGTAGAACTCGGGGAATTTTGGAAAATACAAGTAGCTTGGCACGTAGGACCCCACTGCTTGATAGTGCCCACAGACCAGTCGATGTGAGGGTTATGGCTGTGAAGCCAGGGGTATCCAAGGACGAGAGGGAACTCGGAACAGGAGATCAAATGAAAGTTCATCAATTCCTGGTGTTGTGAAACTGAAAGTCGCAAGGAGGTAGTGACATGAGTGACAAGTCCAGATCCCAAAGGGCTTCCATCCAATGTAGTGACCCTCATGGGTTCACTTAGAGGTTCAGAGGGAACGCCATTCTCCTTCGCCCAGACACCATCCATGAAGTTACCTGCGGCTCCAGAGTCTACCAAGGCTTGAAGGTGAAGCTTGTGGTTGTCCCAGGAGAGGGTGACTGGAATGAGCAGACGGGAGTTGGACGGATGGGAGGAGGTTATGTTTCCGTTACAGTTCCCCCGGTCTGTACGGGACAGAGCGTTTCCCTGGAGCCCGGGACACGTGGAACGAAATGGCCCGGTTTGCCGCAATATAGACAGCGTCGCTCCTCATCCGGCGGTCTCTCTCAGCCTGGGAGATGCGTCCAATCTGCATGGGTTCCGATGGAGCCAGCGAGGATAAAGGTGGGGACTCGGAGCTGGGACTGATAGGGGCTAGAGGTCTACGGTTGATTCTCTCTCTCTCTCAGACGCTGGTCAATGCGTGAGGCCAACTTGATCAGGGACTCGAGATTGTCCGGTGGTTCCCGAGTGGCCAGTTCATCTTGGATAGTGTCGGAAAGGCCTTTCAGAAAGCACACCGTGAGCGCCTCGTTGTTCCAGCCACTTGCTGCTGCCACCATGCGGAACTGGATGGCATAGTCCGTCACGCTGCGCCAACCTTGGTGGAGAGTCAGGAGCTGTTTGGCTGAGTCAGAACCACTGCTTGGGCCTTGAAACACTCGTTTGAATTCCTCAGCAAAGGCAGAGTAGCTGGCACTGCAGGAACTATGGGCATCCCACACAGCAGTAGCCCAGGCCAGGGCTTTCCGACAGCAGGGTGATGATATAAGCGATCTTAGACCGGTCGGTGGGAAACGACGAGGGTTGTAGCTCAAAGGAGAGAGAACATTGGGTGAGAAACCCTTTACAAGCACTTGGATCACCTGAGAACCGTTGGGGAGGTGGAAGACGAGGTTCAGCCAGGGGGTTAACTGCCATGGGTACGTGAATCTGAGGTACTGGGGCCAGGAACTGTTGCCGGGGTAAGACGATCAGATATTTGCTTAATGGAAGTCAGCATCTCCGACAGAAGATGAGAATGTCTAGCCATTAAGGCCTCTTGCTGAACCAGGGGCGGCTTTGTGGCGTTGGACAGTCTCCTGGTGGTGGGACAGCATGGCAAAAAGGTCCTGGGAACTGGCTGCCTCTGGGTTCATTTTTGGCTCTGTGTTTCTGTCAGGACCCGGTTACGTACCTGGGTCTCCGGAGTGAGAAACAGTCACTTAACCAACTGAGCCACGAATAGTCAGCAGAACCCAGAAGATGAGGCAGACACAGCAGTACTTAAGACGGTGTATTTAATAAAGTAAAAAGGAGAAGTCCTTAAATACAAAAATGGCAAATCCAAAAGGTGGTAGGAATAGCACAAAAAAGCCTCAAGAGATACTCAAAAACAAAAACAGAATTCCACAAGAGCATCCACCGGAATCGACAAGAATACACAGAACACTAGGGCTGGGTGCTAACATACAAACACAGAGCACAGAACTGAGGGAAACTAAGGGTTTAAATACAATCAGGGGAAACGAGGCACAGGTGCAAATAATAATGGGGAACAAGGGAAAAAACATAAGGTCAAAAAGCACAATGGGGGCATCTAGTGACCAAAACCCGGAACAACCCTGGCCAAATCCTGACAATATCTCCCTCACTAGCTTTAAGCACCAGCTGTCAGAGCAGCTCACAGATCTGTAAACAGCCCATCTATCTACCTACCTCATCCCCATACAGTATTTATTTATTTATCTTGCTCCTTTGCACCCCAATATCTCTACTTGCACATTCATCTTCTGCACATCTACCATTCCAGTGTTTAATTGCTATATTGTAATTACTTTGCCACCATGGCCTATTTATTGCCTTAACTCCCTTATCTTACCTCATTTGCACTCACTGTATATAGACTTTTTGTTTTCTTTTGTTCTACTGTAATATTAACTATGTTTTGTTTATTCCATATGTAACTCTGTGTTGTTGTATGCGTCAAATTGCTATGCTTTATCTTGGCCAGGTTGCAGTTGCAAATGAGAACTTCTCATTAGCCTACCTGGTTAAATAAAGGTGAAATAAAAAAATAAAAATGTGTTACCTATATGTTAAAATATCTGTATGTTACCTGTATGTGTTACTTATGTGTTACCTGTATGTGTTACCTGTATGTTACAATAACTGTATGTGTTATCTATATGTTACCTGTATGTGTGACCTATGTGTTACCTGTATGTGTTACCTGTATGTTACAATAACTGTATGTGTTATCTATATGTTACCTGTATGTGTGACCTATATGTTACCTGTATGTTACAATACCTGTATGTGTTATCTATATGTTACCTGTATGTTACAATACCTGTATGTGTTATCTATATGTTACCTGTATGTTACAATACCTGTATGTGTTACCTATGTGTGTTACCTGTATGTGTTACCTATATGTTACCTGTATGTTAACTGTTACAATACCTGTATGTGTTATCTATGTGTTACCTGTATGTGTTACCTACGCGTTACCTGTATGTGTTACCTATATGTTACCTGTATGTGTTACCTATGTGTTACCTGTATGTGTTACCTATGTGTTACCTGTATGTTACAATACCTGTATGTGTTACCTATATGTTACCTGTATGTTAACTGTATGTGTTACCTATATGTTACCTGTATGTTACAATACCTGTATGTGTTACCTATATGTTACCTATATGTTACCTGTATGTGTTACCTGTATGTGTTACCTGTATGTGTTACCTGTATGTGTTACCTATATGTTACCTGTATGTGTTACCTATGTGTCACCTGTATGTGTTACCTGTATGTGTTACCTATATGTTACCTGTATGTGTTACCTGTATGTTACCTGTATTGTTACCTTACCTGTATGTGTTACCTATATATTTACCTATATGTTACCTGTATGTGTTACCTGTATGTTACCTGTATGTGTTTACCTGTATGTGTTACCTGTATGTGTTACCTGTATGTGTTACCTGTGTTACCTGTATGTGTTACCTGTTATGTATGTGTTACCTGTGTATGTGTTACCTGTATGTGTTACCTGTATGTGTTACCTATATGTTATTGTTATTTGTTACCTATATGTTACCTGTATGTGTTACCTATATGTTTACCTGTATGTTACCTGTATGTGTTACCTGTATGTTACCTGTATGTGTTACCTGTATGTGTTACCTGTATGTGTTACCTGTATGTGTTACCTGTATGTGTTACCTGTATGTGTTACCTATATGTTACCTGTATGTGTTACCTATGTATGTTACCTATATGTTACCTGTATGTGTTACCTATGTGTTACCTGTATGTGTTACCTATGTGTTACCTGTATGTGTTACCTATGTGTTACCTGTATGTTACAATACCTGTATGTGTTATCTATATGTTACCTGTATGTGTTACCTATGTGTTAACTGTATGTTACAATATCTGTATGTGTTATCTATATGTTACCTGTATGTGTTAGCTATGTGTTACCTCTAAAAAAATGTGTTAACTATATGTTAAAATATCTATATGTGTTATCTTTATGTTACCTGTATGTTAACTATATGTTAAAATATCTGTATGTTACCTGTATGTGTTACCTATGTGTTACCTGTATGTGTTATCTATATGTTACCTATATGTGTTACCTGTATGTGTTACCTGTATGTGTTACCTGTATGTGTTACCTGTATGTTACCTGTATGTTACAATACCTGTATGTGTTATCTATATGTTACCTGTATGTTAACTATATGTTAAAATATCTATATGTTACCTATATGTGTTACCTGTATGTGTTACCTGTATGTGTTACCTGTATGTGTTACCTGTATGTGTCACCTATGTGTTACCTGTATGTGTTATCTATATGTTACCTATATGTGTTACCTGTAGGTTACCTGTATATGTTACCTGTATGTGTTACCTGTATGTTTACCTATGTATGTGTTACCTGTATGTTACCTGTATGTACACATACCTGTAGGTATGTGTTACCTGTATGTGTTACCTATGTGTTACCTGTATGTGTTACCTATATGTGTTACCTGTATGTATGTTACCTGTATGTTACCTGTATGTGTTACCTATGTGTTACCTGTATGTGTTACCTATATGTTACCTGTATGTGTTATCTATATGTTACCTATATGTGTTACCTATATGTTACCTGTATGTGTTACCTATATGTGTTACCTATATGTTACCTGTATGTGTTACCTATGTGTTACCTGTATGTGTTACCTATATGTTACCTGTATGTTACAATACCTGTATATGTTACCTATATGTTACCTGTATGTGTTAACTATATGTTACCTATATGTGTTACCTATGTGTTAACTGTATGTTACAATATCTGTATGTGTTATCTATATGTTACCTGTATGTTACAATACCTGTATGTGTTAGCTATGTGTTACCTCTAAAAAAATGTGTTAACTATATGTTAAAATATCTATATGTGTTATCTTTATGTTACCTGTATGTTAACTATATGTTAAAATATCTGTATCTATATGTTACCTGTATGTGTTACCTCTGTTATCTATATTTACCTGTATGTGTTATCTATATGTTACCTATATGTGTTACCTGTATGTGTTACCTATATGTGTTACCTGTATGTGTTACCTATATGTTACCTGTATGTTACAATACCTGTATGTGTTATCTATATGTTACCTGTATGTTAACTATATGTTAAAATATCTATATGTTACCTATATGTGTTACCTGTATGTGTTACCTGTATGTTACCTGTATGTTAACTATATGCCTATATGTTACCTGTATGTGTCACCTATGTGTTACCTATGTTTACCTGTATGTGTTATCTATATGTTACCTATATGTGTTACAGGTAACACATACAGGTATGTGTACACAACACATACAGGTAACACATACAGGTATGTGTTACCTGTATGTGTTACCTATGTGTTACCTGTATGTGTTACCTGTATGTGTTACCTGTATGTGTTACCTGTATGTTACCTGTATGTGTTACCTATATGTTACCTATATGTGTTACCTATATGTTACCTGTATGTGTTATCTATATGTTACCTATATGTGTTACCTATATGTTACCTGTATGTGTTACCTATATGTGTTACCTATATGTTACCTGTATGTGTTACCTATGTGTTACCTGTATGTGTTACCTATATGTTACCTGTATGTTACAATACCTGTATATGTTACCTATATGTTACCTGTATGTGTTAACTATATGTGTTACCTGTATGTGTTACCTATATGTTACCTGTATGTGTTACCTATGTGTTACCTGTATGTGTTACCTATATGTTACCTGTATGTGTTATCTATATGTTACCTGTATCTGTTATCTATATGTTACCTGTATGTGTTACCTATATGTTACCTGTATGTGTTATCTATATGTTACCTATATGTGTTACCTATATGTTACCTGTATGTGTTATCTATATGTTACCTGTATCTGTTATCTATATGTTACCTGTATGTGTTACCTATATGTTACCTGTATGTGTTATCTATATGTTACCTGTATCTGTTATCTATATGTTACCTATATGTGTTATCTATATGTTACCTATATGTGTTACCTATATGTTACCTATATGTGTTACCTATATGTTACCTGTATGTGTTATCTATATGTTACCTATATGTGTTATCTATATGTTAAATATATGTGTTACCTATATGTTACCTGTATGTGTTATCTATATGTTACCTATATGTGTTATCTATATGTTATCTATATGTGTTACCTATATGTTACCTGTATGTGTTACCTATATGTTACCTGTATGTGTTATCTATATGTTACCTGTATGTGTTATCTATATGTTACCTATATGTGTTACCTATATGTTACCTGTATGTTACAATACCTGTATGTGTTACCTATATGTTACCTATGTGTTACCTGTATGTGTTACCTATGTTTTACCTGTATATGTTACCTATGTGTTACCTATATGTGTTACCTGTATGTGTTACCTGTATGTGTTACCTGTATGTTACCTATATGTGTTACCTATATGTGTTACCTATATGTTACCTGTATGTGTTACCTATGTGTTACCTGTATGTGTTACCTATGTTTTACCTGTATATGTTACCTATATGTTACCTGTATGTGTTATCTATATGTTACCTATATGTGTTACCTATATGTTACCTGTATGTGTTACCTATATGTTACCTATATGTGTTACCTATATGTTACCTATATGTGTTACCTATATGTTACCTGTATGTGTTACCTATATGTTACCTATATGTGTTACCTATATGTTACCTGTATGTGTTACCTATATGTTACCTGTATGTGTTATCTATATGTTACCTGTATCTGTTATCTATATGTTACCTGTATGTGTTACCTATATGTTACCTGTATGTGTTATCTATATGTTACCTGTATCTGTTATCTATATGTTACCTGTATGTGTTACCTATATGTTACCTGTATGTGTTATCTATATGTTACCTATATGTGTTACCTATATGTTACCTGTATGTGTTATCTATATGTTACCTATATGTGTTATCTATATGTTAAATATATGTGTTACCTATATGTTACCTGTATGTGTTATCTATATGTTACCTATATGTGTTATCTATATGTTATCTATATGTGTTACCTATATGTTACCTGTATGTTACAATACCTGTATGTGTTACCTATATGTTATCTATATGTTACCTGCATGTGTTACCTATGTGTTACCTATATGTTACCTGTATGTTACAATACCTGTATGTGTTACCTGTATGTGTTATCTATATGTTACCTGTATGTGTTATCTATATGTTACCTATATGTGTTACCTATATGTTACCTGTATGTTACAATACCTGTATGTGTTACCTATATGTTATCTATATGTTACCTGCATGTGTTACCTATATGTTACCTGTATGTGTTACCTATGTGTTATCTGTATATGTTACCTATGTGTTACCTGTATGTGTTACATATGTGTTACCTGTATGTTACATTACCTATATGTGTTACCTGTATGTGTTACCTGTATGTTACAATACCTGTATGTGTTACCTATGTGTTACCTGTATGTGTTATCTGTATGTTACCTGTATGTGTTACCTATGTGTTACCTGTATGTTGCAATACCTGTATGTGTTATCTATATGTTACCTGTATGTGTTACCTATATGTTACCTGTATGTTACAATACCTGTATATGTTACCTATATGTTACCTGTATGTGTTACCTGTATGTGTTACCTGTATGTGTTATCTATATGTTACCTGTATGTGTTACCTATGTGTTACCTGTATGTTACAATACCTGTATGTGTTACCTATGTGTTACCTCTAAAAAAATGTGTTAACTATATGTTAAAATATATGTATGTTACCTGTATGTGCTACCTATGTGTTACCTGTATGTGTTATCTATATGTTACCTATATGTGTTACCTGTATGTGTTACCTACAGTGCCTTGTGAAAGTATTCGGCCCCCTTGAACTTTGCGACCTTTTGCCACATTTCAGGCTTCAAACATAAAGATATAAAACTGTACTTTTTTGTGAAGAATCAACAACAAGTGGGACACAATCATGAAGTGGAACAACATTTATTGGATATTTCAAACTTTTTTAACAAATCAAAAACTGAAAAATTGGGCGTGCAAAATTATTCAGCCCCCTTAAGTTAATACTTTGTAGCGTCACCTTTTGCTGCGATTACAGCTGTAAGTCGCTTGGGGTATGTATCTATCAGCTTTGCACATCGAGAGACTGAAATTTTTCCCCATTCCTCCTTGCAAAACAGCTCGAGCTCAGTGAGGTTGGATGGAGAGCATTTGTGAACAGCAGTTTTCAGTTCTTTCCACAGATTCTCGATTGGATTCAGGTCTGGACTTTGACTTGGCCATTCTAACACCTGGATATGTTTATTTTTGAACCATTCCATTGCAGATTTTGCTTTATGTTTTGGATCATTGTCTTGGAAGACAAATCTCCGTCCCAGTCTCAGGTCTTTTGCAGACTCCATCAGGTTTTCTTCCAGAATGGTCCTGTATTTGGCTCCATCCATCTTCCCATCAATTTGAACCATCTTCCCTGTCCCTGCAGGCCCAAACCATGATGCTGCCACCACCATGCTTGACAGTGGGTATGGTGTGTTCAGGGTGATGAGCTGTGTTGCTTTTATGCCAAACATAACGTTTTGCATTGTTGCCAAAAAGTTCAATTTTGGTTTCATCTGACCAGAGCACCTTCTTCCACATGTTTGGTGTGTCTCCCAGGTGGCTTGTGGCAAACTTTAAACAACACTTTTTATGGATATCTTTAAGAAATGGCTTTCTTCTTGCCACTCTTCCATAAAGGCCAGATTTGTGCAATATACGACTGATTGTTGTCCTATGGACAGAGTCTCCCACCTCAGCTGTAGATCTCTGCAGTTCATCCAGAGTGATCATGGGCCTCTTGGCTGCATCTCTTGTATGAGCTGAAAGTTTAGAGGGACGGCCAGGTCTTGGTAGATTTGCAGTGGTCTGATACTCCTTCCATTTCAATATTATCGCTTGCACAGTGCTCCTTGGGATGTTTAAAGCTTGGGAAATATTTTTGTATCCAAATCCGGCTTTAAACTTCTTCACAACAGTATCTCGGACCTGCCTGGTGTGTTTCTTGTTCTTCATGATGCTCTCTGTGCTTTTAACGGACCTCTGAGACTATCACAGTGCAGGTGCATTTATACGGAGACTTGATTACACACAGGTGGATTGTATTTATCATCATTAGTCATTTAGGTCAACATTGGATCATTCAGAGATCCTCACTGAACTTCTGGAGAGAGTTTGCTGCACTGAAAGTAAAGGGGCTGAATAATTTTGCACGCCCAATTTTTCAGTTTTTGATTTGTTAAAAAAGTTTGAAATATCCAATAAATGTCATTCCACTTCATGATTGTGTCCCACTTGTTGTTGATTCTTCACAAAAAAATACAGTTTTATATCTTTATGTTTGAAGCCTGAAATGTGGCAAAATGTCGCAAAGTTCAAGGGGGCCGAATACTTTCGCAAGGCACTGTATATGTTACCTGTATGTTACAATACCTGTATATGTTACCTATATGTTACCTGTATGTGTTACCTATGTGTTACCTGTATATGTTACCTATGTGTTACCTGTATGTTAAAATACCTGTATGTGTTATATATATGTTACCTGTGTCGTGTCTTTACTATCATTAAATTGAAGACTTTGTTTTTATCAAAGATTCTCTGTAATTAGTATTACGCGATCAACCTGATTAATCATGTAACTGTAATTAACTAGGAAGTCGGGGCACCAAGGAAAATATACAGATTACAAAGTTATCATTTCCTAAAATAACTTTTCAGGTATTTTATATCTGATCAAATAGTCTTCTGATGAATGAATTATTTACTTTACCTCACGTTAGTCTCATTCCAAACATTGTAAATGGTTGGTTATCTGCACAAACCCAGTCTTCACTATGAGTCATCCATACATCAATTGTCTTAAATAATTTATTTACTAACTTAGGAATTCACAGAAATGCATAAACAAACAAACAAAGTCAATATGGTTACAAGAAATGATAGGAGAATGTGCCCTAGTGGGCTGAACCGGCATGGCGGCTTGATGGACAAAAGGGCAGTGGGGGTCAGATGAGAAGTCACGACAGAGTTAATAATTATAACAATTGAAATGCTAATCCTTTACACATGAACCCTCACTCATCCGGGAACAATTTACGCACAGTGTGTCGCCTTGATCGCTGGTGAAAAGGTTGTTTCTTTTGTAGAATCGTCCGTCTTTCTCCCTCTCTCTCTCTGTTGTAGTGAGAGTGGTCATTATTCATCATATATAGTATGTATGGGAAGCTTGACAAAAACATTGGTCCAAACATTAATGTCCTGCTGTTGTCATGGTGGTGGCTAAGCCAGGCTCTTGAGTGTTTAGGTGTTAGATGGAGGAAAAGCATAGCAATAATCAGTGTCACTTTTCCATATAATCGCCCTGGTCTGCTTGCTTGGCTTTGGTGCTCTCACATTCATGCTGAACATCCTACAGAAAATACTGTACAGCAAATTACAGTTTTTCCCCATCCATCTTTTGAGGCATTTCTCTCTCTCTCTCTCTCTCTCTCTCTCTCTCTCTCTCTCTCTCTCTCTCTCTCTCTCTCTGTGTGTGTAGGACTTCCTGGGCCAGGCATTCTGTACCCTGGGGGAGGTAGTGGGCTCCATGGGAAGCCGCATGGAGAAACCTCTCATGTAAGTAATGTACCATTCTTTCTCTCTCACACACACACAAACACACACATCCCTGTTCCCTATCGTCGCTATTGTGTCCTATTTTGTCCTCATTATTAAAAGCCAGGCCCAAGAGGCAACATAAATGAGATGGTTTAAAGGGCTGTATTTTTTTTTAGCAATTTTGCATAGTTGGTATTCCATTTAAGTATATTCTACGGTGGGGCCAATCTCAGTCAATTTAGGAAAAAGATTGAAATTCAATGCATTAATCCTCCTACATTACCACCTTCAGAACTCTTGGCTGTTGGTTAAGCAAGGTTACCGCAAATTATTGTTGAGCAATACAAGAACCTTGTTCATGCCTATTTAATGAAACTCAGTTCATGTTTGTATTGAGCACAAAACCAGGCATCCCCACACTTTTTAGAACATAAGAAATCAGTTAGCGGATGACAACTACACTTTATAATGCAGAAACAGTTTTTAATCCAATGTATGAGATTCCAGCAATGTTGTTACTACCAGCTGCTGCTTTCACACAACAGGAAAATGGGGGGGGGGGAGTGTGTGTGTGTGGGAGACTGTGTGTGTGTGTGTGTGTGTGTGTGTGGTGTGTGGGAGATTATGTATTATGAAAATGTGTTGTTGCAGCTGAATGGGTCAGCAGAAGAATGACACACAAGACGATGATGATGTAGGAATGAGCTGATGTCATCGAGTTACATAATCATCTCAGGATGTACTTTTTCTGTGTGGTGTGTGTGTGTGTGTACGTGTGTGTGTGTGTGTGTGTGTGTGTGTACATATGTGTGTTTTGAATGCAGTCAGCCCACTGTATCTAAAAGAGGCCCCTTTATTTACATGGAAAAGGCTGAGTAAAAGTGTGGTCACTTGATTGGATAGATAATATAGTAGTAGATATAAGATACATATAATGACCATACGTACTAAACACTGTTGCCTTTAGACAGATGATATCAGGATATCAAGACAGGGGTCTTTCGTGAACGTATTCTACCGTTACACATGTCCCTCTTTACACTACCCTGTGATACCCACCAGAACCGTACTGTGATGGTCCAGATTTTCTTTTCACTTTGTCGGTTCTAGTGCCGACAAAACCGTTTAATGGTAGATAGTGTCAGGACCCGGTTTCGAACCTGGGTCTCCGGAGTGAGAAACAGTCACTTAACCAACTGAGCCACGAATAGACAGCAGAACCCAGAAGATGAGGCAGACACAGCAGTACTTAAGACGGTGAATTTAATAAAGAAAAAAATCCAAAAATCCAAAAATGGCAAATCCAAAAAGGTGGTAGGAAAAACACAAAAGAACTCAAAAGAAACTCACCAAAAATAAACAAAAACAAAAAACAGAATACCACAAGAACGTCACCCGGAATCGACAAGAGCACACAGAACACTAGGGCAGGGTGCTAACATACAAACACAGAGCACAGAACTGAGGGAAACAAAGGGTTTAAATACAATCAGGGGAAAACGAGACACAGGTGCAAACAATAATGGGGATCAAGGGAAAACACAGGGACAAAAAGCACAATGGGGACATCTACTGACAAAAACCCGGAACAACCCTGGCCAAATCCTGACAGAATCCCCCCTAGGAACGGCTCCTGACGCTCCTACCAGCTCTCTCAGGGTGGAGGACCCTGAACTGACGAATGAGGTCAGGGTCCAGGATGTCTTTGGCAGGAACCCAGGAGCGCTCCTCAGGACCGTAGCCTTCCCAGTCCACCAGATACTGCCAGGACCGCTGCACCCGGCGGGAATCCAGTATCCGGTAGACGGTATAAGCCGGCTGGCCTCCAATGACACGAGGCGGAGGGGGAGGTCTGTCTGCCGGGACAAGGGGAGAAAAAACAACAGGTTTTAACAATGACACATGAAATGTGGGATTAATCTTAAGGGATCTGGGTAAGTGTAGGCGATAAGAAACTGGGTTAACTCTCCTGGCAACCTTGAAGGGACCGATGTATTTTGGGACAGCTTGCGAGACTCCACCCGTAGAGGTAAGTCTCTTGTGGAAAGCCAGACTCTCTGGCCGGGGCGCAGGGTAGGCCCGGACGGCGACGTCTGTTGGCTTGTTGTTGATACCTCTGTGAGGAACGCATCAGATTAAGACGGGTCTTCCTCCACATAAGCCGACAGCGTCTGACGAACCTCAAGGCTGAAGGCACTCTGACTTCTGCCTCCTGGTCCGGGAACAATGGAGGAGCATAGCCAAACTGACACTCGTGCGGGGACATACCAGTGGAGGAGGAGCGCAAGGTGTTGTGCGCGTATTCGGCCCAAACAATAAAGGATGACCATGTGGACGGGTTGTCACGAGTCATACATCGGAGGGTGGTTTCCAGCTCTTGATTCATCCTCTCTGTTTGGCCGTTGGACTCCGGATGATACCCTGAAGATAGACTGGCAGAAGCCCCCATGAGTTGGCAGAAGGCCTTCCAAAACCTTGAGGCGAACTGGGGACCTCTGTCAGAAACCACATCTTGAGGAATGCCGAAGACTCGGAACACATGATTAATTACCAACTCAGCCGTTTCCTTGGCAGAAGGTAACTTAGTCAGAGGGACGAACCTGGCCGCCTTTGAAAACCTGTCGATTATGACTAGGATAGTAGTATTGCCATGGGATGGAGGAAGTCCAGTAATAAAGTCCAATGAGATATGGGACCAGGGTCTGTGGGGAACAGGTAAAGGATGAAGGAGTCCTTGAGGGCGGAGGTGAGAAGATTTGCCCTGGCAGCACACGGGGCAGGCATTGACGAAAGTGGCAACGTCTTCTCTTATGGTAGGCCACCAGAACTTACGCTGGATGAACTCCAAGGTGCGACCTACGCCCGGATGACAGGTGAGGCGAGAGGAGTGCCCCCACAGAAGGACCTGAGTCCTCACTGCCTTGGGGACAAACAACCGATTGGCAGGGCCTCCTTTAGGGTCCGGTTCGCTAGCTTGAGCACGTCTCACGGTATCCTCAACTTGCCACGAGATCGGAGCAACAATCTTAGCAGCAGGAAGGACAGGCATGTCCGTGTCATCTCGAATGGCAGGAGCGTAGACTGGGACAGGGCATCCGGTTTGAGATTCTTGACCCGGGCCGATAGGTGAGGATAAACTGGAATCGATTGAAGAAAAGAGACCATCTAGCTTGTCTAGAGTTCAATCGCTCGCCTGCTGGATATACTCCAGATTTTTGTGGTCCGTAAGCACTTGAAACGGGTGAGAAGCCCCCTCGAGCCAGTGTCTCCATTCCTTCAATGCCATCTTAACCGCTAGGAGTTCACGATCCCCCACATCGTAGTTCCTCTCAGTCGGGGTAAGCCGGTGTGAGAAGAAAGCGCACGGATGAAGCTTCTTGTCTTCACCCCTCTGAGACAGGACAGCTCCGACACCAACCTCTGATGCGTCTACCTCCACCACAAATGGTTCATCCGTAGTCGGTAGTATCAGGATGGGAGCAGAGAGGACGCGCTGCTTGAGTCCTTGGAAGGCCGTCTCAGCTTCTTCCCCAAAAACCTTGCATTGCCACCTTTGGTTAAAGCTGAGAGAGGAGCTGCCACCAAACTGAAGTTCTTGATGAACTTGCGGTAAAAGTTTGTGAAGCCCAGGAAACGCTGAACATCCTTAACGGATTTGGGGGTGGGCCAACCGCTACCGCCCCTACCTTCCTAGGGTCCATTTGATTCGACCGGGTTCCACTACAAATCCCAGGAATTGTACTGGATGAATGGAATTCACATTTTTCCGGCTTAACGTACAGATGGCTGTCCAGGAGGCGTTTGAGTACTTGTCTGACATGCTTAGTGTGTTCTTGAAGGGAGCTCGAAAAGATGAGGATGTCATCCAAGTAAACGAACACAAATATGTTAAGCATATCCCTAAGCACATCGTTTATGAGCGCTTGGAACACCGCTGGGGCGTTGGTCAGGCCGAAGGGCATCACCAAGTATTCATAGTGACCAGTAGGCGTGTTGAAAGCGGTCTTCCACTCGTCACCAGGTCTGATCCGCACAAGATGGTATGCGTTCCGCAGGTCAAGCTTAGTGAAAACAACTGCTTCCTGGAGCAGCTCGAAGGCTGTGGCCATAAGGGGTAGCGGGTAACGGTTACGGACGGTTATGTCATTGAGTCCCCGGTAGTCGATGCAAGGACGTAACCCACCGTCTTTCTTGGCCACAAAGAAAAACCCTGCTCCCGCCGGGGAGGTTGATGGACGCATGAGGCCTGCTTCCAGAGAGTCCTTGATGTAGGTATCCATAGCAGCTCGTTCGGGTGGAGATAGGGAAAAGATCCGACCCCTGGGGGCAAGTGCCCGGAAACAGGTCGATGGGGCAATCGTAAGATCTATGGGGTGGTAGCATGGTGGCCTCTGTTTGCTAAACACCAGTTTGAGGTCATGGTAACACTCGGAACTCGGGTCAGGTCGATGGATTCTAAAGACTCGGGAGTAGAACTCGGGGAATTCTGGAAAATACAAGTAGCTTGGCACGTAGGACCCCACTGCTTGATAGTGCCCACAGACCAGTCGATGTGAGGGTTATGACTGTGAAGCCAGGGGTATCCAAGGACGAGAGGGAACTCGGAACAGGAGATCAAATGAAAGTTCATCAATTCCTGGTGTTGTGAAACTGAAAGTCTCAAGGAGGTAGTGACATGAGTGACAAGTCCAGATCCCAAAGGGCTTCCATCCAATGTAGTAACCCTCATGGGGTCACTTAGAAGTTCAGAGGGAACGCCATTCTCCTTCGCCCAGACACCATCCATGAAGTTACCTGCGGCTCCAGAGTCTACCAAGGCTTGAAGGTGAAGCTTGTGGTTGTCCCAGGAGAGGGTGACTGGAATGAGCAGACGGGAGTTGGACGGATGGGAGGAGGTTATGTTTCCCGCTACAGTTCCCCCGGTCTGTACGGGACAGAGCGTTTCCCTGGAGCCCGGGACACGTGGAACGGAAATGGCCCGGTTTGCCGCAATATAGACAGCGTCGCTCCTCATCCGGCGGTCTCTCTCAGCCTGGGAGATGCGTCCAATCTGCATGGGTTCCGGTGGAGCCAGTGATGATAAAGGTGGGGACTCGGAGCTGGGACTGATAGGAGCTAGAGGTCTACGGTTGAGTTCTCTCTCTCAGACGCTGGTCAATGCGTGAGGCCAACTTGATCAGGGACTCGAGATTGTCCGGGTGGTTCCCGAGTGGCCAGTTCATCTTGGATAGTGTCGGAAAGGCCTTTCAGAAAGCACACCGTGAGCGCCTCGTTCCAGCCACTGCTGCTGCCACCGTGCGGAACTGGATGGCATAGTCCGTCACGCTGCGCCAACCTTGATGGAGAGTCAGGAGCTGTTTGGCTGAGTCAGAACCACTGCTTGGGCCTTGAAACACTCGTTTGAATTCCTCAGCAAAGGCAGAGTAGCTGGCACAGCAGGAACTATGGGCATCCCACACAGCAGTAGCCCAGGCCAGGGCTTTTTCCGACAGCAGGGTGATGATATATGCGATCTTAGACCGGTCGGTGGGAAACGACGAGGGTTGCAGCTCAAAGGAGAGAGAACATTGAGTGAGAAACCCTTTACAAGCACTTGGATCACCTGAGAACCGTTGGGGAGGTGGAAGACGAGATTCAGCCAGGGGGTTAACTGCCATGGGTACGTGAACTTGAGGTACTGGGACGGAACTGTTGCCGGGGTAAGTCGATCAGATATTTGCTTAATGGAAGTCAGCATCTCCGACAGAAGATGAGAATGTCTAGCCATTAAGGCCTCTTGCTGAACCAGGGCGGCTTCGTGGCGTTGGACAGTCTCCTGGTGGTGGGACAGCGTGGCAAAAGGTCCTGGGAACTGGCTGCCTCTGGGTTCATTTTTGGCTCTGTGTTTCTGTCAGGACCCGTTTCGAACCTGGGTCTCCGGAGTGAGAAACAGTCACTTAACCAACTGAGCCACGAATAGACAGCAGAACCCAGAAGATGAGGCAGACACAGCAGTACTTAAGACGGTGAATTTAATAAAGAAAAAATCCAAAAATCCAAAAATGGCAAATCCAAAAAGGTGGTAGGAAAAACACAAAAGAACTCAAAAGAAACTCACCAAAAATAAACAAAAACAAAAAACAGAATACCACAAGAACGTCACCCGGAATCGACAAGAGCACACAGAACACTAGGGCAGGGTGCTAACATACAAACACAGAGCACAGAACTGAGGGAAACAAAGGGTTTAAATACAATCAGGGGAAAACGAGACACAGGTGCAAACAATAATGGGGATCAAGGGAAAAACACAGGGACAAAAAGCACAATGGGGACATCTACTGACAAAAACCCGGAACAACCCTGGCCAAATCCTGACAAGATAGGTGAGACAGAAGAGTATAGATCAGGTCATGTTGCTGGTATCAAAGTCCGATTCTCATGTCGTCCCTTTGCTAGACTATAGATAATATATATATTTGTATGTTGTATTGTCACATACACCAGATAGGTGTACTGAAATGTGTTGTTTTATAGGGTAAGCCATAGCAATACAGCACCCTGGAGCAAATGTGTGTTAAGTGCTTTGCTCAAGGGCACAGACAGATTTTTCACCTTGTCGACTCAGGTATTTGAACCGGCAACATTTTGTTTACTGGCCCAACGCTCGAACCGTTCAGCTACCTGCTGCCCTAATGAACCACATCAGAACCACATCAAGCGTGTAAAGAATCTAATTGAAGGACTTGTATGAACGGCACAGTTTATTCAATGTCATTCCTTTTCTACTTAATCCCTTCCATCTCTTTCATATTCTCCCTCTGTCTTCCTCCTCTCTCTCAATTCAATTCAATTCAAGGGGCTTTATTGGCATGGGAAACGTGTTAACATTGCCAAAGCAAGTGAGGTAGATATTATACAAAAGTGAAATAAACAATACAAATTAATTAACAGTAAACATTACACATACAGAAGTTTCAAAGCAATAAAGACATTACAAATGTCATATTATATATATATATATATATATACAGTGTTGTAACAATGTACAAATAGTTAAAGTACACAAGGGAAAATAAATAAGCATAAATATGGGTTGTATTTACAATGGTGTTTGTTCTTCACTGGTTGCCCTTTTCTTGTGGCAACAGATCACAAATCTTGCTGCTGTGATGGCACACTGTGGAACTTCACCCAGTGGATTTTCTCTCTCTCTCTCTCTCTCTCTCTCTCTCTCTCTCTCTCTCTCTCTCTCTCTCTCTCTGTCTCTCTCTCTTATTCACTATCCCTCTCTCTCTTGTTCTTTCTCTCTCACACTATCTCTCTTGTTCGCTCTCACGCTCTTGCTCCCTTTCTCTCTCATTCACTATCTATCTCGTGCTCTCGCTCCCAATCTCTCTCTCTCTCATTCTCTCTCTCATTCTCTCTCATTCACTATCTCTCTCTCTCTTGTTCTCTTTCTCTTGTTTACTATCTCTCTCTCTCTTGTTCTCTTTCTCTTGTTTACTATCTCTCTCTCTCTTGTTATCTTGCGCTCTTTTGCTCTCTCTCTCTCTCTCTCTCTCTCTCTCTCTGTTCTCTTGCTCTCTCTCTCTCTCTCTCTCTCTCTTGTTCTCTTGCTCTCTCTCTCTTGTTCTCTTGCTCTCTCTCTCGTTCTCTTGCTTTCTCTCCCTCTCTCTCTCCCCCTCTCTCTCTCTATCTCTCTTCCTCCCTCTCATTCTGTTTCGTCTCTCTATCATGCTCAGTCTCTCGTTCACTATTTCACTGACTTTCTCTCCTCCTCTCACACTCAGTCTCTCTCCATCCCCCTTTCTCTTGCCCCCCCCTCCCCTCAATGCCAAGGTTTTGTTCTCACTGCTCACCCAGTCAGTTCATTTCAGAGAGTGCCTCTCACTCCCTGTGCCTCTGAGAGCCCCTGAAGTCTCAGACACCAGACGGATTTCAAAGACTCACTTAAATTTTACATCGATTTTCCTCCATGCATGTTTTTGCATAATCCCGGCAACATTACCTAGCTCTCCTTAGCCAAAAAAACTACATTGCTCTCTCTCTCTCCAGTCTGAACCAAGCCTTTGGCTTCTAACAGTAGTTTAATTTGTCTGTTTTCTGACTTGAAGTTTGTTCTGTATGTTGGCATTCTGTACAAAACACTAAGCCTAGGCCTCATGGAAGCTATTGACGAATCACACATGATATGGATGTGGACGGACGGCGAGCCATGAATAAATAATCAAATGTATGGTAACATAGATAGAAGAATGATTCCAGTCCCTTTTGTGTGTGTTGTAACAGTGGGATTCCAGGGAAGAAGTGTGGAACTATCATAGTGAGAGCAGAGGAGCTGAGCAATTGCAGGGTGAGTTATTTTTTGTGTGTTTAAAAAAAAACTCACTTGCAGTATGAAGCTGTTGTTTAGCCCCTTGAATGAACAGGCATCATCAAAATGGACAACTTTAGCCTTTTAAACAGTGGATGTTTAGTCATACATACAGTATCCACATACTCCAACAAACAAACACACGCACACACTCACATACATGCACAAACATTGTTTCAAGTGTAAGCACAGAAATCACACGTTGCCTGTTTCCCAACGAGTAGCTCTCTATGTACTGCAGCGACCTTAAACCCAACACCTACAGTTCCCTTGGAAGGTATTCAGACCCCTTGACTTTTTCCACTACATTTTCCATAATGACAAAGTGAAAACAGAAATATATTATTTACATAAGTATTCAGACCCTTTGCTGTATGACTGGAAATTGAGCTCAGATGCATCCTGTTTCCATTGATCATCATTGAGAAGTTTCTACAACTTGATTGGAGGCGACCTGTGGTAAATTCAATTGATTGGACATGATTTGGAAAGACACACCCTGTCTATATAAGGTTCCACACTTGACAGTTGTGGTAGCAATTCAATAGGAAAAGAGATTGCAGACTCTTTCAAACTACACTTTTATTATATGATTTGCAAAAAGGCAATTAGTTGTCTGTGCAGATTTAAGATAGCACGAGGTTGATAGCCTGATGGCTCAACCGTCTAGCTGCATTCACAACAGCAAACACTATAATATCCATGTGACTTTCTGTAGACAGTAAATCCATGGGATGTCGTTTGGGTGCTGCGGTCGCACCCAAATGGACCTTAGCTATATGCTCAATCTTGTCTGATGTGCAAAATCTTGCCTGATACAAAGGCAAGTTTGTATCAGATTAGAAAAGACAAGCATATAACGAGATATTTCTTTATACAGTAAAACACAGGATAGCATGACAAATGATGTAATTTCTCACAATATTTCCTCCCTTTTGAGGCTAAGTCTCAACCTAATAGAAAATGACACAAGTATTTTAATTAAGCTGTTGCGACTCTAGGGGCAGTATTTTCATTTTTGGAAAAAATATGTTCCCGTTTTAAACGGGATATTTTGTCAGGACAAGATGCTAGAATATACAGATAATTGACAGCTTTGAATAGAAAACACTCTAATGTTTCCAAAACTGTAAAGATATTGTCTGTGAATATAACAGAACTGATGTTGCAGGCGAAAGCCTGAGAAAAATCCAATCCGGAAGTGCCCCATATTTTGAAAGCGTCAGATGATGACAACGGTCCCGTTCACGGGATGGGGTGTCACTATTAAACAAGCATTAACATGAGGAAAAAGATGGAACAGGACACACTTTCTTACACATAGTATATTACAATTGTAAATCACCTCCGTTGTCATTGAGTTTCAATCCTTTACATAGTGCAATTCATTCTCAGAAGGGAGAAAGGAACATATGAATTTAACATCAATACATACCGTATCACCACACAAAAGGCAATTGCTTTGTTGAGACTGTCCATATTGCCACAGGGTCACCATGACGGTAGGCCCTTAACTCTACCGTGGGAGCATTATTCACACAACCCCCGCTGTGAGCATGGCCTATGGACATGTTGCACCATTAACTAAATGTTTTTTACCTTGGTGTTATGGATTATCATCATCTTCATCAGACATGTAATCAGACAAAGGAAATGAATTAGATAAATACGGTTCTGAGGCGTCTCCTTCAGGGGTCAGTAATGACATGGCAAGAATAGCCTCAATGTCTTTGCTGCACAATTTCTTTACACAAGTTTTAATAATATAAAAAATAACTAAGCCATAAATCAACCAGTGAACTATTGTAGCTCCCATAACACCAAATAATGACTGAACCTATCCAAGCGGATTCCAATCGTTGTCTGGTTGGTGTTCCTCTGCAAAATCACAGCTAAGCTTTTCAGATGTTCCACTACAATAGTAAAGTTACCCTCACCCTGGGGTATGGAATGTACAGCAATGGTCATCTATCATTTACATTTACATTTTACATTTACGTCATTTGACACACTCTTATGCAAACATTCTGTCCCTGTATGTACTTAGCCTCTAGTTACAAATATGTTTTGCACAATGAATAATTCTATCTAACCCATAACACATTATTCACTACTTCTAGTCAACTTACACAGTTATAAACATACTAAAACATGCTCAAGTCAATTGTACTGTATCATCCAGAAATTCATATGTATTGATGTGCTTTAACATTGGAATTCTGATAACTTCTTTAAAGCAACTTCCCTACTATCAATGTTATACAACCATCATCAATGCTCCACGTTGAGTTTATCACTCAAATTCAAGACCCTCAACTTAGCACCCACCAACACAGGTAGAATGCATATTTACAAACAGGGAACCATATATAGACGGTTTGTACTACTTCTTACCAGTATGAGCCTTTCTCATTATGGCCCCTGTTTATCCCTGTCTTACACTGTCGTGAGTGGCATGTTAATGACAGATCGGTATCTCAATGCAGTCTAAATTACTATACATTTTTGCAGTGTGCAGACCTCCACAATCAACCTGCTACCCCCAAACAAACAATTACGGGCAAGGTTGACCCCACCCCCTCCTGGCACTCGTCCTTCTTGCGTGTCTTCATGTTCTTCTTCAGATAGTGTTTCAGTTTATCCTTCAAATGGCACATGTTCAAAGTGGATGGCCCTTTATAATGCCTCTCACCTGAGCCGCCATTTTCCTTTACAGTCCCCCAACAGCATGAAAGAAGTTGACAGGATCTCTCTCAATGCTCACTCCACATGGACTCATGTCACACTCCTGAGAGAAAAACATGAGAGAAAAAGCAGTTGATAGCTTCGACTGGATGCTGTGTACAGGTTGCTGGCTAAGACTCAGGTCTCACGGTAGGAGTGGTGAAGGAAAAGGTCATAGTGAACGCCGTTTCTTCAGCCGGTTAGGGGGGTTGAGGCTCACACTGTTCTTGACTATCAATTTATACCTTCCATGCATCTAGACACCATCTGTGGTCACCTTCGCCATAACCTCGAAAAAGGGCAGACCAAAACAACAGTTTAAGGCATTTTTCATTCAGAAAAATATTTATCGTATAACAAATTATTACCTTTCCAATTTTCTTAATACAACATTCCTGAAACAAATGTCAAAGAGCATAACAACACACTTGTTGAAACCATTTTTAAAATGTGCTTATACCTTATCATACTGACAACCTCCCCGCAGAGTTATCCCTTAGGGAGGAATCCCAACCGTATAGCAGACCCAACCTGGTGAGATTTGTATCAAAACAAGACAAAAACAAACAGACAACACAACAAAAGCAATACACAATTAATTCATATTAAACTAGAGGTGGGGAAAAGGTTTCCTTCTTTCATAGGCTGACATGTGATGAAATACATTTGCATATTTACCAAAAGCCCCAAGGGACTAGTAACTAAAAACTACAACACTGCCTGTTAAATAAAAAATTACCAAATTAGAATAACAAATCACATTAGAATTACAACTCTTGATAACTCATAAGGTCATGGGATAATAGACTAGAGACAGGTGTCCCTCATCATTAGTGTTTAGATATTACATTTAAATCTCACCCAATGTCTTCAGTTTTTCTAGTGAGGGTGACCAGGCCTTACCAGGAAGTCTGCTACTCTTTGTTTATTATCTATGCATAGTCACTTGGACTCTACCTAAATGTGCCTCCACACATTGACTCTGTACTGGTATCCCCTGTATATAGCCTCTCTATTGTTATTTTACTGCTGCTGTTTAATTATTTGTTACTTAAATGTATTGATATTTTTTACTTATCTATTTTTTACTTAACACATATTTTTCTTAAAACTTCTTAAAACTAAAACTTCTTAAAGCATTGTTGGTTAAGGGCCTGTAGGTAAGTATTTGGTCTATGGTCTACACCTGTGGTCTCACCCAAACAGATTGTAGCTATATAAGTCCCAGAAAGGCAAGTTTGTATAAAGTTAGAAAAAACTCTAGCATATAACAAGAGACAATTCTTTAAACAGTAAAACACGGGATAGCATGACTAACTATGTAATTTTCCGCGACACTGCATGTCAGAGCAAAAACCAAGTCCTGAGGTCGAAGAGACAGGATTGTGTCGAGGCACAGATCTGGGGAAGCGTAATAAAAAATGTCTGCAGCATTGAAGATCCCCAAAACACAATGGCCTCCATCAATCTTAAATGGAAGAAGTTTGGATGGTCACTCTGTCAGAGCTCTAGAGTTCCTCAGTGGAGATGGGACAACCTTCCAGAAGGACAACCATCTCTGCAGCGACACACCAATCAGGCCTTTATGGTAGAGTGGCCAGACGGAAGCCACTCCTCAGTAAAAGGCACATGACAGCCCGCTTGAAGTTTGCCAAAAGGCACCTAAAGACTCTCAGACCACAAGAAACAAGATACTCTGGTCTGATGAAACCGAGATTGAACTCAAGATTGAAAAGACGATCAGTATTTATCTGGCTAAAAGAGAATGAATATAATATCTATTGTTTACAGGAAACCTATTCAACAATCTTAAGTGAAGTTTTGTGGAAAAAGGACTGGGGGGGGCAAAATATATTTCTCCCATGGTTGAAGAAATTCAAAAGAGATGATGGTATTAATTAACAGTAATTTTGATCCAAATGTGCAAATTGTCCAAACAGATCATCAAGGTAGATGGATTATTTTAAATATATTATTGGACAATAAACATATATGGATTCTTAACCTATACGGTCCAAACAATGATGATCCAAGCTTCTTTGAAAATATATATGAGAATTTATCAACTCTACAATCAACACTAGACTCTATTATTATGGTGGGAGATTTTAATACGGACTTAAATACCTCTATGGACCGTAAAGAAAATCACACTACAAACTATCATCCTCAGACACTTTTGGAATTCATCAACGTCATGGATATATTGGAATTAGTGGATATATGGAGACTTAAATACCCTGACCTAGTGAGATATACATGGCGGAGGCTTAATCAAGCTAGTCGTCTTGATTACATTCTTCTGTCATTCTCTCTGGCACCAAAAGTTTAAAAAGTGTTGTTAGGGGACAGTATGCAGTCGGATTATCACATAATTGGCATATATATATTACTCTTACAGAATTTCCACGTGGGCGGGGATATTGGAAATTTAATCAAAGCCTCTAGATGATAAATTGTTTAGAACTAGGACAGAATAATTTATAACTGACATTTTCAGACACAACATAGGTACAACAGATCCCCTTATTGTGTGGGACACTTTAAATGTGCCTCTATTTATTTATTTCACCTTTATTTAAGCAATAAACACTGTAAGATGTGCAGAAGATGAATGTGCAAGTAGAGATACTGGGGTGCAAAAGAGCAAGATAGATAAATAAATAAATACAGTATGGGGATGAGGTAGTTGGATAGGCTATTTACAGATGGGCTATGTACAGGTGCAGTGATCTGTGAGCTGCTCTGACAGCTGGTGCTTAAAGCTAGTGAGGGAGATATGAGTCTCCAGCTTCAGTGATTTTTGCAGTTTGCTCCAGTCATTGGCAGCATAGAACTGAAAGGAAAGGCGACCAAAGGAAGAATTGGCTTTGGGGGTGACCAGTGAGATATACCTGCTGGAGCGCATGTTACGAGTGGGTGCTGCTATGGTGACCAGTGAGCTGAGATAAGGCAGGGCTTTACCTAGCAGAGACTTGTAGATGACCTGGAGCCAGTTGGTTTGGCGGGGGAGAGTATGAAGCGAGAGCCAACCAACGAGAGCGTACAGGTCGCAGTGGTGGGTAGTATATGGGGCTTTGGTGACAAAACGGATGGCACTGTGATAGACTACATCCAGTTTGTTGAGTAGAGTGTTGGAGGCTATTTTGTAAATGACATCGCCAAAGTCGATTATCGGTAGGATGGTCAGTTTTACTAGGGTATGTTTTGCAGCATGAGTGAAGGATGCTTTGTTGCGAAATAGGAAGCCGATTCTAGATTTAATTTGGGATTGGAGATGCTTAATGTGAGTATGGAAGGAGAGTTTACAGTCGAACCAGACACCTAGGTATATGTAGTTGTCCACATATTCTAAGTCAGAACCGTCCAAGGTAGTGATGCTGGACGGGCGGGCAGGTGCGGGCAGCGATCGGTTGAAGAGCATGCATTTAGTTTTACTTAAGAGCAGTTGGAGGCCACGGAAGGAGAGTTGTATGGCATTGAAGCTCATCTGGAGGTTAGTTAACACAGTGTCCAAAGAAGGGCCAGAGGTATAGAGAATGGTGTCGTCTACGTAGAGGTGGATCAGAGAATCACCAGCAGCAAGAGCGACATCATTGATGTATACAGAGAATAGTCGGCACGAGAATTGAACCCTGTGGCACCCCATAGAGACTGCCAGAGGTCCGGACAACAGGCCCTCTGACTTGACACGCTGAACTCTATCAGAGAAGTAGTTGGTGAATCAGGCGAGGCAATCATTTGAGAAACCAAGGCTGTTGAGTCTGCTGATAAGAATGTGGTGATTGACAGAGTCGAAAGCCTTGGCCAGGTCGATGAATACGGCTGCACAGTAATGTCTCTTATCGATGGCGGTTATGATATCGTTTAGGACCTTGAGCGTGGCTGAGGTGCACCCATGACCAGCTCTGAAACCAGATTGCATAGCGGAGAAGGCACGGTGGGATTTGAAATGGTCAGTAATCTGTTTGTTAATTTGGCTTTCAAAGACCTTAGAAAGGCAGGGTAAGATATAGATCTGTAACAGTTTGGGTATAGAGTGTCTCCCCTTTGAAGAGGGGGATGACCGTGGCAGCTTTCCAGTCTTTGGGGCTCTTAGAGGATACGAAAGAGAGGTTGAACATGCTAGTAATAGGGGTTGCAACAATTTTGGCAGATAATTTTAGAAAGAGGTGGTCCAGATTGTCGAGCCCAGGTGATTTGTAGGTGTCCAGATTTTGCAGCTCTTTCAGAACATCAGCTATCTGGATTTGGGTGAAGGAGAAATGGGGAGGCTTGTGCAGGTTGCTGTGGGGGGGTGCAGGGCTGTTGATCGGGGTAGGGGTAGCCATGTGGAAAGCATGGCCAGTCTTAGAAAAATGCTTATTGAAATTCTCAATTATTGTGGATTTATCGGTGGTGACAGTGTTTCCTAGCCTCAGTGCAGTGGGCAGCTGGGAGGAGGTGCTCTTATTCTCTATGGACATTACAGTGTCCCAGAACCTTTTTTGAGTTTGTGCTACAGGATGAGAATTTCTGCTTGAAAAAGCTAGCCTTAGCTTTCCTAACTGCCTGTGTATATTGGTTCTTAACATCCCTGAAAAGTTGCATATCACGGGGGCTATTCAATGCTAATGCAGAACGCCACAGGATTGTTTTGTGCTGGTCAAGGGCAGTCAGGTCTGGAGTGAACCAAGGCCTATATCTGTTCCTGGTTCTACATTTTTGAAAGGGGCATGCTTATTTAAGATGGTGAGGAAGGCACTTTTAAAGAATAACCAGGCATACTCTGCTGACGGGATGAGGTCAATATCCTTCCAGGATACCCGGGCCAGGTCGATTAGAAAGGCCTGCTCGCTGAAGTGTTTTAGGGAGCGTTTGACAGTGATGAGGGGTGGTCGTTTGACTGCAGACCCATTACGGATGCAGGCAAGGAGGCAGTGATCGCTGAGATCTTGGTTGAAAACAGCAGAGGTGTATTTAGAGGGCAAGTTGGTTAGGATGATATCTATGAGGGTGCCCGTGTTTACGGATTTGGGGTTGTACCTGGTGGGTTCATTGATAATTTGTGAGAGATTGAGGGTATCAAGCTGAGATTGTAGAATGGCCGGGGTATTAAACATGTCCAAGTTTAGGTCACCTAGCAGCACGAGCTCTGAAGATATATGGGGGGATATCAATTCACATATGGTGTCCAGGGCACAGCTGGGGGCAGGGGATGGTGTGGTGGTTCATTTCTTTACTATTAAATGTGGGGAGACAAACTTATCACACAATCAAGAGTTATACTTAAACTAAATATTTAATGTTGAGAGCCTTGCAATAGCAATGACTTGTCAACTATTCACAATTTCTAATGATCCGTTGAGAGTGGAGAGACAAAAGTACAAAGGTATTTTATAGCCAAGATACACCCCTTTCAACCTACATGACGAACAACTGATACATAGAATGTGTCACAAGGTTAAGACTCCAAACGGGAACCATCTCTCCCTGGTACGGTATAGAGCAGAAACATTAACTCATGCTCTCGAATGCTCTTTAGGTTTTATCACCCAAAGACATTGTAAATTTCCTCTGTCAGTGTTATCTCTCAGAGGCCCATCCTCAGTAGAACACACACACACAATAGTTAACAGACTACTCTGTTCTGTCGAATAAAACAACCATTTGATGCAATAAAAGCATTATAACATTAGTCTTGCAGTTTTTCCCTTGACAGTGGTTTATAGCAAGCGGCAGCAATGAGAGACTTGTTTCTGGAAAGGTTGATTTTTAAAAGTAGAAGCTCGAATTGTTTGGGTACAGACCTGGATAGTAAGACAGAACTCTGCAGGCTATCTCTGCAGTAGATTGCAACACCGCCCCCTTTGGCAGTTCTATCTTGTCGGAAGATTTTGTAGTTAGGGATGGAAATTTCTGGGTTTTTGGTGGTCTTCCTACACCAGGATTCAGACACGGCTAGGACATCCGGATTGGCAGAGTGTGCTAAAGCAGTGAATAAAACAAACTTAGAGAGGGGGCTTCTAATGTTAACATGCATGAAACCAAGGCTTTTACGGTTACAGAGGTCAGCAAATGAGAGTACCTGGGGTGTAGGAGTGGAGCTAGGCACTGCAGGGCCTGGATTAACCTCTAGATCCCCAGAGGAACAGAGGAAGAGTAGGATAAGGGTACGGCTAAAGGCTAACAGAACTGGTCGTCTAGTACGTTCAGAACAGAGAGTAAAAGGAGCAGGTTTCTGGGCGCGATAGAATAGGTTCAAGGCATAATGTACAGACAAAGGTATGGTAGCATGTGAGTACATTGGAGGTTAACCTTGGCATTGAGTAATGATGAGAGAGATGTTGTCTTTAGAGGCGTTTAAACCAGATGATGTCACCGCATATGTGGGAGGTGGAACTAAATGGTTGGTTAAGGCATATTGAGCAGGGCTAGAGGCTCTACAGTGAAATAAGACAATAATCACTAACCAGGACAGTAATCGACAAGGCATATTGATATTAGGGAGAGGCATGCATAGCCGAGTGATCATAGGGGTCCTGTGCTTGATTGGGCTGGCTGGAGACACTGCGATTCAGACAGCTAGCAGGCAGGGGCTAGCGAGCTAGCAGAAGGGCCTTAGAAGGACGTCGCGACGGAGGAAAGTCTGTTTTAGCCTCCATGTGCGTTGACGTCGATAGACCAGTCTTGATGGATTAGTAGGGTTCCGAGTAGCAGAGGGGTCCAAGTCCAATTGGCAAAATAGGTTTAGTGAACCAAGAAATTGCCGATGGATCTATTCAGCTAACAGTCCAATATGCTCTAGACAGCTAGCGAGCCGCGGCTCGCAGCTAGCGGGCCGTGGCTAGCAGGCTAGCAGATGGGCATTCAGTGGACGTCGCGGCGTATGGGCCAGTTGAGTACCCCCTCAAGCAGGTTACGTCGGTAGTCCAGTCGTGAAGGATCGGTGGGGTTCCGTGCCCCGTACCGGCAGTAGAAGGGGTCCGGGCATTGTAGCCCAGGAGTGGCTGATGGGCCTCTTCAGCTAGCTGGGAGAATGGGCCTAGCATGGGCTAGCTCCAGGCTAATTGGTGCTTGCTTCGGGACAGAGGTTAGCCAGGATTAGTCACTCGGGTTGCAGCTAGCTAGCTGCGATGATCAGGTGAAAAGGTTCAGAGCTTGCGGTAGGAATCCGGGGATATGGAGAGAAAATAGGTCCAGTATGCTCTGGTTTGAGTCGCGTTGTACAAACTCGCGAGAGCTTTCCGAGCTAAACGTTAGCTGATGACCGCTATCAGTGGTTAGCTGACTACTAGCTAGTACAGACAGGAGCAGGCAAGCCAAATTACAGGGAGGAACTTCTGATACAATTAAAGGCTTTACTGGGAAAACTCCATTAGGCTGGGTGGCATACAGGATACCTATTTTTTTATTTTTTAGAAAAATAAAGAATGTTTTAAATCTAGTGAGCTGGCTAGCTTCTGTTGGGGGATTCCGGTTCCGAGGTAAATAAAAGAACAGATTCACACCACGTTGGGTGAGGCGGGTTACAGGCGAGTATTTTGAAGTAGAGGTTTAGAAAAATACAAAAAAATATATATCAAAGAAAAATATATAAAAAGATATATACATGGAACATGACAAGATGAAGGACAAAGACGTCTGACTTCTACGCCATCTTGGATTAAGAGGCCATGCAATTTAGAGGCCATGCAATTCAGTACTCATCTATAAAACAATAGCAATTTAGATCAAAAGAGTCCATATTAACAAAGGAAATTGAAGTACTAACAGTACAGTAGATAGCAATAAAAACTGTACCCTAAAGGCACAGAATAGGTTAGAGGAAAAACAAAAAGAAATGGAGGAACTTATTCAAGAAAGATCCAGTGTAATATATTATAAAAAATAAAGCGAACTGGATGGAATAGGGGGAAATGCACCAAATTATTTTTCAATCTTCAATATAGAAATGCTACCAACATTTTTTATTGAAACTTGTTATAAATGATGGAGTCACGCATGATTCACCGAATTATGTTGTGAAAGAGGAAGTAAAGTACTTTAAGAATATGTTTTCATTTCAGTCTCCTCCATCTCCACTAAACTGAAACTAATTGCATTGATTTTTTTTCCTAATAATAATGTAAAATTAATATCTGTACAGACAGACTCAGGTCAAGGCCAAATTACAGAGGAGGAACTTCTTGATACAATTAAAGCCTTTAAGGCTGGGAAAACTCCAGGGCTGGATGGCATACCAGTATACCTCTTTTTTATTTTTTTTTCCAAGCTTGTAGCGTCATACCCAAGAAGACTCGATGCTGTTGTCATTGCCGAAGGTGCTTCTTCAAAGTACTGAGTAAAGGGTCTGAATACTTATGTAAATGTGATATTTCTGATTTTTATTTGTAATAAATTAGCAAAATGTCTAAACCTGTTTATGCTTTGTCATTATGGAGTATTGTGTGTAGATTGATGAGGAACTTAAATAATTTAATACATTTTTGAATTAAGGATGTAAGGTAACAAAATGTGGAAAAAGTCAAGGAGTCTGAATACTTTCTGAAGGCACTGTACATCGACCTCGTCAAGAAGTTCGGATCTCTTGAAATAAGGGCTAAGGTGTTAGGGTGACAGTCACTGGACCCAGATTCGAGTTCCGGTCAGGGCTAACCCCTGAATTCGCTACAATACTGAGGCCCCCAGCCAATCAAAATTGGTCCCTGCCTGTGGTGTTGATTGTCTGGCTGTTCCATTCATCTGTAACCTGGTCTCTCTAGGAGTCAGTGATGCTGCAGTTCTGTGGGAACAAGTTGGACAAGAAAGACTTCTTTGGGAAGTCTGATCCTTTTCTGGTCTTCTACCGCAGTAATGAGGACGGATCGTAAGTTGTCAATCGTCGATCCAGTTTTCCATTTTGTACAAAACATCTTTCAAAATCTAATCAAAAATGGATTAATTTGCAACCATTAACGTTTGTAAAGTGTTATTCAAAATATGTTAGTTTTTTTACTCTAAGACGTACAAAACACACCGAGATACTGTACTATATTTGGTGTTTGCCCATACACAGTGGGAAAAGGCCTGTAGACAATGTACAAATACTGTACACTCTCCAAATAGCAATAGTATATGGTCACATGTACGTTAAATAATAATGTCCATGTCCTATACATCCTTGCTGAGACAGACACAGAGCGTATAGGTGGTGATGGATGAGTGGACGTGAAAGAGAGGATGAGAGGAGATAAAGAGAATGAAAGGAGAGGAAAAGAAAAAGAACGGGTTGTTGAGACTGAGTTGAGCACACGTTGTATGAGATGTCCTTGTCCAGCAGATGTTTTTATGAAAGTGGACTCCCTTTGTTTTGCGTTTAACGCATATGGCTTTTGTGCAGCTGGGTATTAACTGAAGCAGTTTAAATGGTCAGCTCCAGGACACAATAGCAGTATGCTGCCTGCCTCCTGCCTGCCTCCTGCTTGCCCATCCTGACCACCTGGTCACACTGCGTGCTGTTTAAGAGCAGTTGTTGTTGTTTTGTTTAGATTTTTAAAGACAAAACAATGACAAGCTTAATACTTATTAAGAAAACAAATATAAACAAACATAGTAAAGTTTGAGTCTTGAAAGGGTTCCTATACTGTAACGTGTGTGTGTGTGTGTGTGTGTGTGTGTGTGTGTGTGTGTGTGTGTGTGTGTGTGTGTGTGTGTGTGTGTGTGTGTGTGTGTGTGTGTGTGTGTGTGTGTGTGTGTGTGTTTCTAGGTTTACTATCTGCCATAAGACAGAGGTTGTAAAGAACACTCTGGACCCAGTGTGGCAGGCCTTCAAGATCCCTGTCAAGGCCCTGTGCAACGGCGATTATGATAGGTAACTGATACCAGAGATACAGGTAACTGGTATCAGAGATGCAGGTAACTGGTACCAGAGATGCAGGTAACTGGTATCAGAGATACAGGTAACTGATACCAGAGATACAGGTAACTGGTACCAGAGATACAGGTAACTGATACCTGAGATACAGGTAACTGGTACCAGAGATGCAGGTAACTGATACCAGAGATACAGGTAACTGATACCAGAGATACAGGTAACTGGTACCAGAGATGCAGGTAACTGGTACCAGAGATACAGGTAACTGATACCAGAGATACAGGTAACTGATACCAGAGATACAGGTAACTGATACCAGAGATACAGGTAACTGGTATCAGAGATACAGGTAACTGATACCAGAGATACAGGTAACTGATACCAGAGATACAGGTAACTGATACCAGAGATACAGGTAACTGATACCAGAGATACAGGTAACTGGTACCAGAGATACAGGTAACTGGTATCAGAGATGCAGGTAACTGGTATCAGAGATACAGGTAACTGGTATCAGAGATACAGGTAACTGATACCAGAGATACAGGTAACTGGTATCAGAGATACAGGTAACTGGTATCAGAGATACAGGTAACTGATACCAGAGATACAGGTAACTGATACCAGAGATACAGGTAACTGATACCAGAGATACAGGTAACTGGTATCAGAGATACAGGTAACTGATACCAGAGATACAGGTAACTGGTATCAGAGATACAGGTAACTGATACCAGAGATGCAGGTAACTGGTACCAGAGATGCAGGTAACTGGTACCAGAGATACAGGTAACTGTATATGACAGATGCATAGATTCAGTACTTTGAAATAAAACGGAGAATGGCGGAGATTTGTTGTAGATGGAATAACTTCCTCCCTTTACTCTACATTAAAATGTATACACTCCAGTTATAAGATATTTATATAAATCAAATGTATTACTATAATGAATGCAATCCACTCTATAGGAATGACCAGAGCTAGCTAGGCCTCTTGGGTGTGATGTCTGCCTATATCACTAAGCAACAGAAACAAACCCCAACCCACAAATAACTAGGTATCAGTATTCCTCTGTACTTGGTAGTTGACCACAGACCATTTCTAGAACCACTTTAGGATTCAGGTACAAAGCAGTGGCTGCTGCTACAATCTTTATTTTTTGCGACCCGTGACTCCAGCAATCTTTAGCATATTGAATCCCAATAGCAGACATAACTTCCTGAGAGCCAGACCATCTTCTTACACAGATGAGCGCTTCTGATTTAAACAGAGATTCTCAATCAGCCCACTAATAGTTTTTTTCTAATGGAATTTCTCTCTCTCTCTCTCTCTCTCTCTCTCTCTCTCTCTCTCTCTCTCTCTCTCTCTGTCTCTCTCTCTCTCTCTCTATCTCTCTCTCTCTCTCTCTATCTCTCTCTCTGTCTCTCTCTATCTCTCTCTCTCTCTCTCTCTCTCTCTCTCTCTCTCTCTCTCTCTCTCTCTCTCTCTCTCTCTGTCTCTCTCTCTCTCTCTCTCTCTCTCTGTCTCTCAGGAGCATAAAGGTGGAGGTGTATGATTGGGACAGAGATGGAGGGTAGGTACTGTCTCAGACACACACACACACACACACACACACACACACACACACACACACACACACACACACACACACACACACACACACACACACACACACACACACACACACACACACACACACACACACTTACATGCAGGCAGGTACACACACGCCACTTTTTTATCACATGATCATTTGTGAGGCAACACACTATATCGGCATCCACAAAAACGCAGACATTGATGAAATGGCATTGAATTAAATAGACAAAATATATTGTATCTCTATGAGAAACAATAACTCTCCACTGTGATGGATGAGGAGGTTGGGAGGATGAGGTCACAGCTGGTAGGTACCAAACCTGTTCAGGGGTGTCTGACACTGAGTACTGTTGCATGCACACAATAATATGATTATTGTGGATAGTCAGATGAATATAATAGTTTGTTTAAAACTTTTGCCTGCTTTACAAGAAGAACAGTGCTGCCACATGCGCAGATCAAATACAACGCTTGAACGCCCATTTAGCTGTTTACATGTAATTCCAAAGATTGTTCAGAAAACCAGGTGTTTTAATCACCGTATCCTTACTTCGATTATGACCTTACGCCGATTAAGATAAGCAGAGTAAGGTGTCTACATGACTAATGCCATACTCAGCCCACTGCCAGAATCAGTTTAATATTGATTTATTAGTGTGTATGTAACTGTACTCAGTGTGTGTGTTTGCTCACCCAGGCATGACTTCATTGGGGAGTTCAGCACCAGATACAGGGAGATGTCAAGAGGCCAGTCACAGTTCCACACCTATGAGGTAAAAAACACACACACAAACACGCACACAACCTTGTCTCAGCTGTTTACCCAAACAATGAACCTTCCAGGGTATTGCACTAATTATCTAAGCAATACTTTGCTCTCCCGCATCCATCTGCTTTCATGGCCTAATCAGCCTATTAGATTGAGGAACAGAATTCAGTTAGACAGGCTTTATTTTCAACTTACGATCAGCGAGACGAATTGAGCCAAGCCCTGTTCTCCTTCTCTGCAGGTGGTAAATCAGAAGAAGAGAGACAAGAAGAAGAAGAGATACCTCAACTCAGGAACAGTGAGTTAATACCCTCTTCTACTCCACCTACCTTTAAACCCTAGCAATCCCTTAATGGGATTCTATCAATGTGATTCTGCACTTACGTATCTGTGCCTGTTCATAGCCCAAAGGAGTCACTGTTGAAAGACTAGTCTAGTCCTGCACTCTGTGTGCTGTTGTTAACTTCTCTATGGTTGTTGTGCCATGTTTCAATAGGTGTACTCTATTGTGTACTCTATGGTGTATTCTAGTGTGTGCTCTATGGTGTACTCTATGGTGTACTCTATGTACTGTTGAAATAGGTGTGCTCTATGGTGTACTCTATGGTGTACTCTATGTACTGTTGAAATAGGTGTGCTCTATGGTGTACTCTATGGTGTACTCTATGTACTGTTGAAATAGGTGTACTCTATGGTGTACTCTATGTATTGTTGAAATAGGTGTACTCTATGGTGTACTCTATTGTGTACTCTATGTACTGTTGAAATAGGTGTGGTAATACTGTAGTTCCACTGAAATCCCAATGTGTTTTAAAGGGATAGTTCACTTTTATAAAGTTTTAGGCTTATTATAAAGTCGGAAATAAGCTAAAACTTCAAAAAGTATCCCTTTAACCTCCGAACATGTTGCCAGGTAACCCTGCTGTCCTGCCTGGTGGACATGGAGCTCACCTTCCTGGACTACATCAAAGGGGGGTACGTTACAAAGTTTTGTTTTTAATTAAAGTCTCATTTGAATAGGGGCACATTGAATTAAAGTTTTATTTGATTAGGGACACATTGAATTAAAGTTAATTTTGAATAGGGACACATTGAATTAAAGTCTCATTTGAATAGGGACACATTGAATAAAAGCTTAATTTGAATAGGGACGCATTAAATAAAAGTTTAATTTGAATAGGGACACACTGAATTAAAGTTGTATTTGATTAGGGACACATTGAATTAAAGTTGAATTTGAATAGGGACACATTGAATTGAAGTTGAATTTGAATAGGGACACATTGAATTAAAGTTGAATTTGAATAGGGACACATTGAATTGAAGTTGAATTTGAATATGGACACATTGAATTAAAGTTGAATTTGAATAGGGACACATTGAATACACAACAGTCAGATGGATTGCACCATCACTCTTTAGCATACACCTAATTTCCATTGCTTGTCCCTAGATCTGTGTTAAAACGTTTAGTACTAGCTTTCCATGTTGTATTGTTCATTTTGACTGTACCCCATATGCAACCTGCACATTTTTATTTCCAAGCAGCTACTGTAAAGTACATCATTTAACTGAAACAATTTCCATGGTAACCTCTTTATCTAGCGCTAAGCTCACTTACATCCCTAGTGGTAATTGAAGGTGGAACAAACTCCTAGTTAAGTGGATTACTAATCAGATCGTAGGCCTATGTTCATTTTGAAGGTGACAGCAGTAACTCATAACCCCTTGTCAATTAATTGAGTTAGTCGGATCACTTTGAATCGTGATGTAATTGAATGTAGTATGACTGACGCTTCAATATCTTTACTGTTTGGTTTTGTCTTGCAGGACTCAGATTAATTTCACGGTGGCAATTGATTTCACAGCATCAAATGGTGAGTGTGACCAAATCTGTTTTTAGTTCTTGTCAGCCCTTGAGAACCCTGTGCCTGTGTGGCAGTAAGGTAATGTCCATGTGTTTTCAATGTTGGTGTCAGAAAACCCAAGACAAAGGGTAAGAAGGAACAATTTGTATCACCAGCATTGCAGCTACAAAGCTTTTTTTCAAGACAATTCTCAATGGTAGAAAGCTGCTTGATCTTTTGCAATGTATGAACAGCATCTCCTCTTTCCAACTACACAACAGTGTGGACCTCAGTTCTACTGTGTTGGGTTTGTGTCCAGGCAACCCGGCTCAGCCCACCTCCCTCCACTACATGAGTCCGTACCAGTTGAATGCCTACGCCATGGCTCTCAGGGCCGTGGGGGAGATCATCCAGGACTACGACAGTGACAAGATGTTCCCTGCTCTGGGCTTCGGAGCCAAGCTGCCCCCGGACGGACGCGTGTCGCACGAGTTTGCTCTGGTGAGGAGACAGGAGACACCTCCATCCATTCTTACATCCATCTATCCCTCCTCCTTCTTACCTGCCACTCTCTCGTCAGTCCTGGTTCTGGACCAGTGGAGGCTGGTGGAGGAAGAACTGACAAATGACCCTTTAGGCTCTGGTCATAAGTAATTCACTAGTAGTTCCTGTTCTAACCCTTCCTATCCAGATGTAGTGCCCTTGCCGCCCTAGGGGCTGGCAGTCATTCCAGCTGCTCAGTTGGGGAACACTCTCCCCAGAGGGGCCCAGCCTGAGACCACGACAGGCCCCATATGCATTCATCTAGGCATTAAGGATTTACTGAGTCAGTATTTTAAGAATGGACTGCATGGAAAGAGGGAGAGAGGGAGAGAGGGAGATTTCTATGTTGTCTCGCTCATGTTCCTGATGTTTGTTCTGTGTGTTCCTGTATAGAACGGCAACCCTCAGAACCCGTACTGCAGTGGGATTGAGGGAGTGATGGAGGCTTACTACCAGAGCCTCAAGTCTGTCCGCCTCTACGGACCCACACACTTCTCCCCTGTTATCAACCACGTGGCCAGGTACTGTATGCCATACACACACTCACACCAGAACTAACCACCATGTACAAAGAGCATTCCCAGTGCGATTCCATTGAACTCCTACTGTGGTCCTTCAGTGTGGTACAATAAGCTGCTATGATCAATAGATAGCCCCAGTGTGTTCCACAGTGACCTGTAACTCCTCAGGGAAAGACCAGATTAAAATAAATGCTGTAATAGCTCAGCCGTCCCACTGAAATCAATACTAACTGTGGTGGCATGAACACACACGGACACACGCACACCTACGCACAGACAAACACCCACGCACGCAGGCATGCACACATGCACAAACACACGTCTTGTCTTCTCAGTTTGAGAAAATCGTTTGTGCTTTGTGTGCAACCGCTGAGCATACCGTGAAGATCAAAGGTCAACATAGGTCTGCCTGTCAGACGGTGATCAGAAAGGAACACTCTTTTCACACCCACTCACAGAACAGTTAGTAACCACACATGAAAGCAGCAGCTCAAGCTATGATTGGTGAAACTACCACGTCCGTTTATGATGTCACAACAACTTTACTTTTTTTCCGTCGGACATCATTGCATGCTCCTCTCCTCCATTTCATCAACACAACCGAAACAATAACAAGGGCGCTGGGGGGGGGTCGAACAGTGGCGCTGTTACTCCCTTTATTGGATTTCAGCTTTAAGTCTGCGTCCCAATTGGTCCCATAGGCTCTGGTCCAAATGAGTGCACTATATAGGGAATATGGTGCAGTTTAGGACGCACTCTTAATGTCACATTTCCTCACCATCACACAAATAGATGCGAGAACCCAGTTCAGATTATATTACAACATCACACCGGTGTCTTTATATGAGAATTTAAAAAAATTATGAAAAAAGGGACACACACAAGACAAGGATAAAACATGGCCTTCCAGCTTCCAACGTAATCCCTTACTTATTGCAGCAATAAAATAAACTGCAAACGCAAGCAAGAGGTCAGAGGTCTTCTCCTCCTCTGCATCCAAAGTTATTCAATATTGTCCTTCAAAAGTATTCATTCAACATTGCATGCAGATAGAATGGTTGGTGGTTGTTGAAAACAAATAAGGCTTTGCACGATCGACCAGTGGACAGACACGATGACCAGTGGACAGACATCGTGAATAATGTTAATTTTATCCGAGCAGAAGAGAATTGCACTCGGTGCCTCGCTGTCTCTCCGTAGTGTGCAGTGTCCCCGTGCCATACATGCTCTAGTTGATATTCACTATTGGGAAATCTTACCCAATCATCTATAAACACACACAAGATTGACTGTAACAAGCTATCTCCCCCATCCCTCTTCGCTCCTCAACTCCCATCTATTTCCTGGTGTGGTCAGACCGCCCACGTGGCCTAAGAATAGCCTTGCCGTTCATAGCTCATTTATTCTCAGTGATACCAAAACACACTATGTATTTGCCACTCAGATGGTGTGTACCCCCAAGGGTTACAGTCCATGTATGGGCCAGATTTGGGTCTCAACCATCAACAAACCAATGACTAAACCATCACTAACATTGAGTGGCTGCTGCCAACATACTGATTCAAATCTCTAGCCACTTTAATAATTAAAAATTGGATGTAATAAATGTATCACTGGTCACTTTAAACAATTCCAATGTATATAATGTTTACATACCCTACGTTACTCATCTCATATGTATATACTGTACTCTATACAATCTACTGCATCTTGCCTATGCCGTTCGGCCATCGCTCATCCATATGAATATGTACATATTCTTATTCATTCCTTCACACTTGTGTGTGTATAAGGTAGTTGTTGTGAAATTGTTAGATTACTTGTTAGATATTACTGCACAGTCGGAACTAGAAGCACAAGCATTTCGCTACACTCACATTAACATCTGCTAACCATGTGTATGTGACCAATACAATTGGATTTGATTTGACTAGAGGTCCATGCAAGAGAATAGATAGATTAGTAAAAGAGGGGTCATAGGCGAACACAACATATGCTTCATAGCAGGGGTTGGAACCTAAATGGTTTTCCAATCATTTTGTTCTGAACAGAACCAGTAGTTTTTTGGTTCCTTTCAGTTTGCTTAATGTTGGACAAAAGCTAGCTAGCTAACGAGCTTGTGTGTGCACACAATTAAAAACACGCTTTCTTTTTTGTGGTTAATAAATCCAATGTGAGTAATGATAACTATAGTATCCTTAACTAGCATTGGAACAACTTAATCCATTCTTCTGTAATAAAAAATCACTCTCTAATTTCTGAATCACGCTTGTAACGTCAGTAGGCTACAGTAGCCGATGCTTCAGAGGGGGAGGGACATGAGAAGGGGGAGGGGTAGATTGCCTACACACACACACACACGCACACACACACACTCACACACACACACACACACACACACACACACACACACACACACACACACACACACACACACACACACACACACACACACACACACACACACACACACACACACAGGCAAAGATTTCCAGCTGGCAGGCAGACACTGGAATAAGTTTCTGAGTGACAGAGTGAGGGCTTTGCATGGGCGCTTTGTTGCATTTTTTGTGGGACTGAAACTGGACTGTGAAATAACGTGATTACCCGGTTCTCATGCTTTTAAAATAATGCTTCTATTCTAGAACAGTATATTTTATTTGGTTTTCGGTTCTGTTCCCTGAATCGGGTCCAACCCCTGCTTCATAGATGCATTTAATTAATTGATTTATGACATTTGACATTGTAGTCATTTAGGGAACCCTCTTATCCAGAGAGACTTGCAGTATTATTGATTACAGTATTATTGATTAGACGCTGCAACTCATATTGCTCTCCTCCCTGCTCTCCTCCCACCAACCTCTCTGTTTCTCCTCCCTCCCCTCCCCCCCCCTCCCCTCTCTCGCTCTCCGCCCACCTCCCCCCCTCCAGGTATGCACAATCAGTGAAAGACGGCTCCCAGTACTTCATCCTCCTTATCATCTCGGACGGCGTCATCACCGACATGGCTCAGACCAAAGAGTCTATCGTAAATGTATCTCAAATTTACTATTAATTAAAGGCCCACTTTTACAACATTTTGTCAGCCATTTTTATACATGTAAAATGTATGCTATAGCCTACACATCTTCATGAGTTAGAGTGGTTACATTTATCCAGCCCCATCCCCCAGTTATATCGCAAACCAAGTGGCGGGTCTGGATTTACAGTGAGGGAAAAAAGTATTTGATCCCCTGCTGATTTTTCACGTTTGCCCACTGACAAAGAAATGGTCAGTCTATAATTTTAATGGTCGGTTTATTTGAACAGTCAGAGACAGAATAACAACAACAACATCCAGAAAAACGCATGTCAAAAATGTTATAAATTGATTTGCATTTTAATGAGGGAAATAAGTATTTGACTCCTCTGCAAAACATGACTTAGTACTTGGTGGCAAAACCCTTGTTGGCAATCACAGAGGTCAGACGTTTCTTGTAGTTGGCCACCAGGTTTGCACACATCTCAGGAGGGATTTTGTCCCACTCCTTTTTGAAGATCTTCTCCAAGTCATTAAGGTTTCGAGGCTGATGTTTGGCAACTCGAACCTTCAGCTCCCACCACAGATGTTCTATGGGACTAAGGTCTGGAGACAGGCTAGGCCACTCCAGGACCTTAATGTGCTTCTTGAGCCACTCCTTTGTAGCCTTGGCCGTGTGTTTTGGGTCATTGTCATGCTGGAATACCCATCCACGACCCATTTTCAATGCCCTGGCTGAGGGAAGTAGGATCTCATCCAAGATTTGACGGTACATGGCCCCGTCCATCGTCCCTTTGATGAGATGAAGTTGTCCTGTCCCCTTAGCAGAAAAACAGCCCCAAAGCATAATGTTTCCACCTCCATGTTTGACGGTGGGGATGGTGATCTTGGGGTCATAGGCAGCATTCCTCCTCCTCCAAACACGGCGTTGAGTTGATACCAAAGAGCTCCATTTTGGTCTCATCTGACCACAACACTTTCACCAAGTTGTCCTCTAAATCATTTAGATGTTCATTGGCAAACTTCAGACGGGCATGTATATGTGCTTTCTTGAGCAGGGGGACCTTGCGGGCGCTGCAGGATTTCAGTCCTTCACGGCGTCGTGTGTTACCAATTGTTTTCTTGGTGACTATGGTCCCAGCTGCCTTGAGATCTTTGACAAGATCCTCCCGTGTAGTTCTGGGCTGATTCCTCACCGTTCTCATGATCATTGCAACTCCACGAGGTGAGATAATAATAATAATATAAATAATATATCCCATTTAGCAGACGCTTTTGTCCAAAGCGACTTACAAGTCGGCTGGGGCCACTACTTTTACATATGGGTGGCCCCAGCGGGAATCGAACCCACGACGCTTGGCGTTGCAAGCGCCGTGCTCTACCGACTGAGCCACACAGGACTTGCATGGAGCCCCAGGCCGAGGGAGATTGACAGTTCTTTTGTGTTTCTTCCATTTGCGAATAATCGCACCAACTGTTGTCACCTTCTCACCAAGCTGCTTGGCGATGGTCTTGTAGCCCATTCCAGCCTTGTGTAGGTCTACAATCTTGTCCCTGACATCCTTGGAGAGCTCTTTGGTCTTGGCCATGGTGGAGAGTTTGGAATCTGATTGATTGATTGCTTCTGTGGACAGGTGTCTTCTATACAGGTAACAAACAGAGATTAGGAGCACTCCCTTTAAGAGGGTGCTCCTAATCTCAGCTCGTTACCTGTATAAAAGACACCTGGGAGCCAGAAATCTTTCTGATTGAGAGGTGGTCAAATACTTATTTCCCTCATTAAAATGCAAATCAATTTATAACATTTTTGACATGGGTTTTTCTGGATTTTGTTATCATTCTGTCTCTCACTGTTCAAATAAACCTACCATTAAAATTATAGACTGATCATTTCTTTGTCAGTTGGCAAATGTACAAAATCAGCAGGGGATCAAATACTTTTTTCCCTCACTGTAGTTGCTTTTCAAATTAAGAAGAAGACCTTCAACATTCAAATCCACCACCACTTACGGTACCACCTACTCAGTCATTCTTGGTGGGTGGACCAATGTTGATAGTGTTTCATGTCTGTCTGTCTATGTTGAAGTAATGCTGTTTGGAATGCCCTGACTCAAAAATGGTGTTACATAGAAATAGAAATCGCTGCTTTTCGTTAAACAATTTTCCCTACGTACTGTAATGTGATTGTGGGGTACGATATGAGAACTATGAGTTTCAAGCAACCCCAGAAATAGATATTTCTGCCAATTTAATGTTCACCTAAATGGCAATACAGAGTTATGAAACATAGTGATATGTTAATCTAGCATTCTTTCTCACAAACCTTTTGGCAAATGGCTTCCACTCAAAATTGCAATGCAATAGGTGTCCGCTATTCATTTATAAGCTGTCAGACTGGCTGGGGTTTAAACACAAGTTGTACATGTATGAAATGACAGAGGTGACAATCCTACAAAGGCTTGGCAAAATGTGGGAGCCAAACCACATAAAGGAGCAGAATTGGAAAACATCGACCACTTTGTGACAGGCAGTTTCTACCATTTTTCTCTGAGAAGGAGAACTTGTACAGTATTTACAGTATTGTCAATAATTGGGGGTATTTCTCCTGTGGCATTTTAGATAACGATGGTTATTGGCGTTGGCATTGAAAGGAACTTGTTTTCTCAACCTCTCTTTTTTTTGTTGACACCTCTCTTTCTCTTTATTTGTTTCTCTCTCTCCCCCCACCTCCAAAGGCGGCTACTCTGCCCATGTCAATTATAATTGTCGGGGTTGGACCGGCGGAATTTAATGGTACAAAAGGACCAATGGAATGTGTGTGTGTGTGTGCACCCGTTTGTGTGCACCCGTGTGTGTACGTGCACGCATTTGTGTTTCTAATCTCTTCCCTGCGTTAAATCCATTATTGCGCCCCTCACCTGGTTCTCCCTCTCTTCTGCTTCTCACCTTTCCTTTTTCTATCCTTCTTTCTTACCCCTCCCTCTCCCTATCGCGCTCCTCACCCGGCTTCCCTCTCTTTTCCTTTCCTTTTCTATCTCTCTCTCTCATATCTCTCGCTCATTTGCTTCCCATCCCCCACATTGTTTATCTTTCTAAATGTCAATGCTCATTTGACCCAACGTTCTACAGAAATGTGTCATCATTTCCCTTCACCTTTTTGTAGTAACAGACCAAGTCCTCACCTTTCATCTCTTATCATAGGAAATAGGTGTTTACCATTCATAAAACACTCCAGCTCCATGATAAACACATTCATTCTTTATGAGCAATTAGCCTTTTAAAGTCAACGGTCCTTTAAGATTATCACGCTTACAAAGTCAATGTGCACAGCAGCATGATGTCCCTCCCTGTTCCGCTACACATGGTTGCTTTTTTTTGCTTATACAGATGTAGGATCTTAATTTGATCACCCTGTTGCAAGAGAACTTTCCTGCAATGAAGGACATTTAAAACTTGTAGTGTATTTGAGGTTTAAAAAGGCTTCTGAAGTTTTGTATTTTCGACTTGGAAATTTCAAACTTGATTTTCCCTTACAAAAAATTGATCAATGCCTACAAAAAAAAATGTTGATGCTGCAGGATTATTTTCCTGCTTTAGCAAACAGGCTAAAATTAAGATCCTGGATCTGTGCATCAGTGGAGGCTGCTGAGGGGAGAACGGCTCATAATAATGGCTCGTTTACACTAGGTTACATTAGATTGGCCTACCAATGTAATAGTGGTGGGTACAATATAATACGAATTGTAGGATGTATAGTATCCTACGCCTTGATCACATTTTACCTGTTTAGTATGATATATTACATTCAACTTTCAGGTGTCTGTTTCTCAAACTAGACACTCTAATGTACTTGTCCTCTGCTCAGTTGTGCACCGGGGCCTCCAAATCATATTTCTATACTGGTTAGGGCCAGTTTGCACTGTTCTGTGAAGGGAGTAGTACACAGCGTTGTACGAGATCTTCAGTTTCTTGGCAATTTCTCGCATGGAATAGCCTTCATTTCTCCAAACAAGAATAGACTGATGAGTTTCAGAAGAAAGTTCTTTGTTTCTGGCCATTTTGAGCCTGTAATCAAACCCACAAATGCTGATACTCCAGATACTCAACTAGTCTAAAGAAGGACAGTTTTATTGTTTATTTAATTAGCACAACAGTTTTCAGCTATGCTAACATAATTGCAAAAAGGTTTTCTAATGATCAATTTGCCTTTTAAAATTATCAACTTGGATTAACAACGTGCCATTGGAACACAGGAGTGCTGGTTGCTGATAATGGGCCTATCTACCCCTATGTAGATATTCCATTTAAATAAAATAGCAGTTTCCAGCACAAATAGTAATTTACAGCATTAACAATGTCTACACTGTATCTCTGGTCAATGTGATGTTATTTTAATGGACAAAAAAAATGACATTTCTACGTTACCCCAAACTTTTAACGGAAGTGTATGTTTACTATGTTACGTCTTGTAATGTAACCTAACGTAAAGTAACATATCATGCTAAATGGTTTTGCTCTAAGACATAAGACATCTAAGACATTTGCTCTAAGAAATAAAGGTGAAATAAATAAAAGACCAGACTGGTTCATCACTCACCCAGTACTGTGCAGTAACTTACAACCAAGGATTTCACGGCTCTACACACACATTTACGGTACTCAAACAACATTGCATGGCAGGCAATGAAACAGTGTCATCTCGTGTAGCATGCTCACTGGCTCTCTGTGGTAATGTAGCGTGTGTAGTTAATGCACATGGACGACAGTGCAGCATGTGTAGTCAACGATGTGTCATGCTCTGTGGCACTGATGATGTTGCCATATTGATGTGGGCTTTGTTCTGACATGGCATGGATGACTGATGTGCTTCTCTCTCTCCTTCTCAGAAATGATTGAGCTTGATGGAGACGAAGAGAGGATTTCATCTCAAGGGAGGTTCGCAGAGAGAGATATTGTTCAGGTATTATGGAGCTTTTTCATACATTAACGCAGTTTCATTGTCTCTGGAAATAGGCTGACATTCTATAGAATGTGTATATCATGTATGTATGAAAATGGCTTCTCTCTCTCTCTCCCTCATTCAATCACCATCTCTGCGTCTTTCATTCCCCCCTCTTTCTAATCCACTGTCTTTCTCCCCGTATCTTCACATGTATTCTGTCTTTCTCCCTGTGTCTTCACATCTATTCTGTCTTTCTCCCTGTATCTTCACATCTATTCTGTCTTTCTCCCTGTGTCTTCACATCTATTCTGTCTTTCTCCCCATATCTTCACATCTATTCTGTCTTTCTCCCTGTGTCTTCACATCTATTCTGTCTTTCTCCCTGTATCTTCACATGTATTCTGTCTTTCTCCCTGTGTCTTCACATGTATTCTGTCTTTCTCCCTGTATCTTCACATCTATTCTGTCTTTCTCCCTGTATCTTCACATCTATTCTGTCTTTCTCCCTGTGTCTTCACATGTATTCTGTCTTTCTCCCTGTGTCTTCACATGTATTCTGTCTTTCTCCCTGTATCTTCACATGTATTCTGTCTTTCTCCCTGTATCTTCACATCTATTCTGTCTTTCTCCTCCTCTACACCACTTCTCTACCATTATTATTTTCTAATGGAACCACTGTACCCTTTCTCTTACTGTCTCCCCACTCCTTCTCTTCCTCCCCTCTTCTCCATTCCTTCTCTCTTCCTCCCCCCTTCTCTCCATCCAGTTTGTTCCGTTCCGTGACTACATCGACCGCAGAGGGAACCACATTCTCAGTATGGCCCGTTTGGCCAAAGAGGTCCTGGCTGAGATCCCTGACCAGTTCCTCTCCTACATGAGGACCAGGGGCATCAAACCAGGCCCCTGTCCCCCTGCCTACACCCCCACCCCCGCCTTGCACCCCCTCTTCACCCGACGGGTCAGCCGAATCTGAAGGGTAAGACACCCCCCCCGACCTCTTCCTCTTTTGCTTCTTCTTCTTCCTCACTGGAGTCGTTTCCACGCTCATGTTGTACCTTTGTGGACTCTGGGATTCCATCATTCGTGGCATTGGTCAGCCCTTTCTGTGGAGAGGACAGATCGCCATCATCCCTCAGGAAGGACTTCCACTGAGAAGTCAGAAGTTAGAGGTCAGAGGACGCAGTTTACTGGTCTGACCCAGGAAGTGGGTGGGTCACTGTAATTGACGAGCCAGGAGCAGCATCCAATCTGTGGAGAACCTTTCAGAAGCGCATTTCTGATCTGTTATTTCTACGTCCTGCTCTTCCTCTCAACTTCACTTCTCTTTCACCAACAGTCTCTTTCTAAATGTTTACAAAAGTTGAGGATGACGAGGAGGATTCATACTCGTGGACACATTTTTATTTCTCTCTGATTTGTACTCCAGATGCTCTCTGGCTCTCATTTTTTTAGCCACAGAGACTGGTGGTAGCGATGATGAAGAGGACGAAGATGATGATGATGCTGATGATGACAAGCCCAGGAGCCACATCCCATGTGTGGCGTTTATTTCTTTTTTTACGGAGCATGTTGTAGTCCTAGTAGAGAAGCATGCAGTTAAAGTCCTGCACTCAGGGCTTCCTAGCTGATCATTTATTTTCCAACTACCACCTTTGAAGACATTACCTTCACCACCTATAATCTTCCCACTATATTACGCTCTGTTGTCCGGCTACCTTGACTCAAAGGGGACTTCCTTCAGAGTCTGGCCCTATCAAATACAGCAGGGACTAAACCAGCCTTATTCTCAGTGCGTCCCAAATGGCACCCTATTCCCTACATAGTGCACTACTTTTGAGAGCCCCGGTCAAGCATAGTGCACTATATAAAGAGTAGGGTGCCTCTTGGGATGCAGAATCTATCCATTGGATACATTCACAGTCGCCATGCTTACAAGAATTCTGGAATAGTGGAATCTCCATCCATGCATGTGAGTTAAAAACAGACTTACCAGTTAGTTACACCACCACTTCCATGTGTGTCCTCTGACTCTGGAGTTCAGTGAGAAAATGTTGTTTTGTATTTTCAGGAGCATTCTCTCTTTAGTTTCTACCTCTTGCTTCACATCATGTCACTAAACCCTGTGAATGGATGTATGTGTGTTTTGGCTAGACAGGATGTTAAGCAGTAATATTTCAGTCTACCTTTTGGTTCACAACGCCGCCTTTGTCTCTCACTGAGTGAAAACATTTTACATTTACGTTGAACATTTTACTAGTGTTATGAGCTTGAGTGAAGACCCAAAAGCGGTTTTAACAGAAAACAGAGTTCTTTAATGAAAATACAGGAATGGCATAAATCCTCTTCCAACGTTGTCAGCGGAACAAAAGAACGTTAGTATAGTGCAGGATGCTAGACTCCGACAGGACAGGACAAGGTGGAAGCAAACGAGACGACAGCTTGCTTCTGGCATCAAAAAACACAAACAAGAATCAGACACTGAAAGTAGCAGGAACAGAGAGAGAAATAGAGACCTAATCAGAGGGGGAAGAGAGAACAGGTCAAAGGTTTTCTTAAAAAGACCAGCAGAGAGAGAGAATGAAGAGAAAGGACAGGAACAGACATAACAAGACATGACAGTTTCCTGGCGCACTTTGCAACGGAGGAAATCATCGATCAGCGATGGTCCAGCACGTCCCGAGAGGGAACCCAACGACCGTCCCAAAATCCCAATCCACTAGGTACTGATGAATGTCCAAAATTTACAAACCCTGTAGATGGGTGCGCCCTCGACAAGGATGGGGGGGAGGGACGAAGTTAACACAGTGGAAGACCGGGTGAACAAACAGGATCAAAATGACCTGGGATGAAATAAGGGGCCAACTTGCGTTGTCTTAAGGGATTCTGAGTGGAGAGCCATACTCTCTGACCGAACAATATCTAGGACTCTTGGTCCTACGCCTATTAGCGGCCCTCACAGTCTGCGCCTATTATGGCAAAGTTTTGCACTCGCAACGCTGGACAAAAGCCTGAGCGGAGGGGACGCAGGACTCGCGAGCTGAGATGAGAACAGCGGAGGCTGGTACCCGAGCTACACTGAAAAGGGGATAGACCGGTAGCAGACGAGGGAAGCGAGTTTGGGCGTACTCTGCCCAGGGGAGCTGTTCTGACCACGCAGGGTTAGCGTAAATTCTGATTCTGGACCGTGACTTGAAAGCCGGACGAGAGACTCCAAAAATTGAGACGTGAACTGCGGACCTCTGTCGGAAACTCAGACGGAAGGCCATGAATTCCATTCTCGATAATTGTTCGAGAGGAATGAAATGCCGCTTAGAGAATCTATCGACAACCGTACATGAAGGCAGTCCGGTGATAAAATCTAAAGCGATGTGAGACCACGGTCCAACGGCCGGCAGGAGGAGGTTCCCAGATTTAACGCAGCAGACCGAACAAGCGGCGACAAATCGACTCACGTTCCCGGTGGGCCACCAGAAACGCTGGCGAATGGAAGGATTGTTGTGGCCGGCTAGGCAGAGTCCCACTGAAGAACGGCCGGACAAGTAGGAACGGGAAGCAGAAGGTTCCTAGGACAAGTTGTGAAAGCCTCTCCTTCCCCAGACAGTCAACCCGACAACACGCCCCTCAGGGAGAATCCCATCGGGGTCGGTGGAGACCTCAGAAGAACTGAAGAGACGAGATAAAGCATTTTGGTGTTTTTGAGCCCGGACGATAAGAAATAACAAACTCGAAACGAGCGAAAAACAGAGCCCAACTCGCGCATTAAGTCGTTTGGCTGAACGGATGTACAAGGTTCCTATGGTCAGTCCAAACGACAAAAGGAACGGTCGCCCCTCCAACCACTGTCGCCATTCGCCTAAAGCGGATGGCGAGCAGTTCCGTTCTGACTAAGCCCAGAGAAAACGCATGGACCTTGCCGTCATGAGAAAGAATGGCTCCCACGCCCACCTCTGACGCGTCAACTCAACAACAAACTGTCTTGTCAGGTGTAACAAGAATAGGTGCGGATGTAAAACTGGTTAAGAAGATCAAAAGCTCCCTGGGCGGAAACGGACCACTTCTTAATAAGGGCTGTGAGAGGAGCCCACCTGACCAAATATGAAACGACGGTAGAAATTAGCCCCAGAAAGCGCTGCAGCAGTGACTTAGGAACGGGCCAATCAATGACAGCCTGGACCTTAGCGGGATCCATCTTAATGCCCTCAGCGGAAATAACGGAACCGAGACAGAGGCGGCATGAAAAGTGCACTTCCAGCCTTCACATAAAGACAGTTCTCCAAAAGGCGCTGGAGGACATGCTGAACATGAATTCGGTGAAAAATCAGGATATCGTCCATTTGTTCAGATGTCCCAAACGTCGTTAACTAGTGCCTTGGAGCGTTATATTCAAAGTGCCCTAACGGAGTGTGCCGTTTCTCCACTCGTCCCCCTCCCTGATCTCACAGATCAGAAGGTCCAATTTGGTGAAAAACCTGGCTCCCTGCAGGATCTCGAAGGCTGAAGACATAAGAGGAAGCCTTAACTGTTATGTCATTCAGCCCTCGATAATCCACGCATGGGCGCAGGGACCCGTCCTTCTTCTGAACAAAAAAAAACCCCGCTATTACCGGCGTCGAGCGAAACCGACAAATTCCTCGAGAGCCTTACGTTCGGGAGCCGACAGAGAGTATAATCTACCCCGGGGGGAGTAGTTCCCGGAAGGAGATCAATACTACAGTCTGTGGAGGGAGAGAAGTGGCCATCGACTGAACACCGTGCATTGATTGTCAAATCGCCAGTCCTCCTGTGAAGAAGAGACAGAGGAAACAGGAGGGATGCAGACATTAAACAGGTTACATGACAAGAAACATTCCAGGATAGGATAGTGACCAATTAATAGAAGGGTTATGACTTGACCCAAAACAACAGGTGTAAAAGGTGAACAAAAATTAAAAAAGAAATGGTTTCGCTATGATTACCAGAGACAGTGAGGGTTAAAGGCAGCGTCTCACGCTGAATCTTGGGGAGAGAACTTCAAAGCGAACAAGGCCCTGGGTCCCTAACTGTCTGAGAGGAATGTCATGTTACCCAGGTTGTCCATAAAACAGCCCTTTATCAAGGCACTGCAGGAAGCAGATGAACACGGAGATGGACCGGAAAGGTAGTGCGTGATCCAGAAGGAGAGGCCTGAGTTTTGCATTGGCTTTTACTGGACATGAGGTGACAAAATGACCAGCGGAGCCGCAGTCAGAGGCGATTGAGATGGAATACCCCCAGCTGCATAGGCTTCCGAGCCGGCGGAGGAGGGTGGCAGTGATGCGGCAAGTGATGTTTTCCACATGTCGCTCTATGCGAATAGCGAAGCTAAAGGAGTCCAGACTGAAGGAACCTCCAGGATCTCATCCTAACCTTGAAAACGAGCGAGCAAAGCCGGCTGAAGTCACTAGAGGCAGCGAGAGTGCGAAACTCAATTAATCCGTTATGGATCTAACATAGGGAAGACAGGGCCCTGGAAGCCTCCTCGCCAAAAACAGAACGGTCAAAAACCCGTAATACTGGTTAATACACTCAGCCCTCGCCTCCCAGACTGCCGTGCCCCACTCACGCGCCCGTCCGGTAAGGAGAGAAATGACGTAGGCGATAGTAAGTTTTGGATCACACTGAGTGAGGAATGAGCGGCACTTGGGCTCCCCAAACACGGCGGGTTGTTGATCTCTTCGGAAACTCCTGGAAGTGGGCGGTGGATCGAGGTGGAGTTGGTGAACCCGTCTTGTGATCATTCTTCTGTTATGAGCTTGAGTGAAGACCCAAAAGCGGTTTTAACAGAAAACAGAGTTCTTTAATGAAAATACAGGAATGGCATAAATCCTCTTCCAACGTTGTCAGCGGAACAAAAGAACGTTAGTATAGTGCAGGATGCTCCTGCCAGGCAGACTCCGACAGGACAGGACAAGGTGGAAGCAAACGAGACGACAGCTTGCTTCTGGCAAAAAAACACAAACAAGAATCAGACACTGAAAGTAGCAGGAACAGAGAGAGAAATAGAGACCTAATCAGAGGGGGAAGAGAGAACAGGTGGGGAAGAGTGAAAGAGCTAGTTAGGGCAGATGTAGAACAGCTGAGGAATCATTGACAACTAGCCTACACTACCGGTCAAAAGTTTTAAAACACCCACTCATTCAAGGGTTTTTCTTAATTTTTTATTTTTTACATTGTAGAAAAGTAGTGAAGACATCAAAATGATGAAATAACACATTTGGAATCATGTAGTAACCAAAAAAAGTGTTAAACAAATCAAAATATATTTTATATTTAAGACTCTTCAAATAGCCACCCTTTGCCTTGATGACAGCTTTGCACACTCTTGGCATTCTCTCAACCAGCTTCATCTGGAATGCTTTTCCAACAGTCTTAGCACATATTCTGAGCACTTGTTGGCTGCTTTTCCTTCACTCTGCAGTCCAACTCAACCCAAACCATCTCAGTTTGGTGGAGGTCGGGGGATTGTTGAGGCCAGGTCATCTGATGCAGTACTCCATCACTCTCCTTCTTAGTAAAATAGCCCTTACACAGCCTGAAGGTGTGTTGGGTCATTGTCCCCTTGAAAAACAAATGACAGTCCCACTAAGCCCAAACCATATGGGATGGCGTTCCGCTGCAGAATGCCGTGGTAGCCATGCTGGTTAAGTGTGCCTTGAATTCCAAATAAATCCCAGACAGTGTCACCAGCAAAGCACAACCACACCATCACACCTCCTCCATGCTTCACGGTGAGAACCAAACATGCGGAGATCATCCGTTCACCCACACTGCATCTCACAAAGACAAAGAATGTCCATTGATCGTGTTTTTTGACCCAAACAAGTCTCTTCTTATTATTGATGTCCTTTAGTGGTGGTTTCTTTGAAGCAATTCGACCATGAAGCCCTGATTCACACGGTATCCTCTGAACAGTTGATGTTGTGTGTCTGTTACTTGAACTCTGTGAAGCATTATTTGGGCTGCAATTTCTTAGGCTGGTCATTCTAATGAACTTATCCTCTGTGGTAGAGGCAACTCTGGGCCTTCCATTCCTGTGGCGGTCCTCATGAGAGCCAGTTTCATCATAGCACTTGATGGTTTTTGCAACTGCACTTGAAGAAACTTTCAAAGTTCTTGAAATGTTCTGTATTGACTGACCATCATGTCTTAAAGTAACGATGGACTCTGCTTATTTGAACTGTTCTTGCCAAATGGACTTGGTCTTTTACCTTGGTCTGGTTACTACATGATTCCATATGTGTTATTTGATAGTTTTGATGTCTTCAGTATTATTCTACAATGTAGAAAATAGTAAAAAATAAAGAAAAACCCTTGAATAAGTAGGTGTTCTAAAACTTTCGACCAGTAGTGTACATCAGAACATAATTACAGCACTTATATAGTTGCAGTCAGTTTGTAGATTCATTCCAGTTTCCACTCTCAATTTGCTCAGAAAACCTGGCAGTTGACCAAGAAATGAGATCCTCTGGTTATTTCCTTCTATTTCAACATGATTTAAGATCGCCATTCCTCATAGTAACAACCCTTAGATCAGTGGCTTCAGTTCAGCTTAACCTAGTGTATGGCAAAGTGGGGTGAGGTAGAGGTGATTTCAAAGCTAAAGCAAAATGTCCCCAGCCATGAATTATCACTGCAATATTAGGTTTAAAGGTCTGTGGAAGGGTGTGTACAGACTGCTCAACCTCGTCATAAATTGACTAATTTACTGGTGAAACACCGCAGACAGTGCACCATGAAATAGATGCATGATACACACTATAAACAAGTGTTGACAACACAGCCGACTTCAAACACCAACAATCAGTGTGAAATTAACCGGACTATAAAAGAGTTGACCATGAATGCATACTATGCCAGAGAAATCCTACACAGGCATTGAAATAAAAGGCATACATCAAAGCACTTAGACTTACTTAGACCTACAATCGACAGGGATGCATGAAGACAAACAAAGTCTACCAATGAATAAAGGGAGCTAAGGCCCCACCTGTGATTCAGCACTGCCACATGGATAGCGCCTCGGTACAGGTAGGCATAGTGGAGCTCCGTGGCGTGGTGCTGAATGGACAGCGCCTATGTCTAGTAGCCAGCTATAGTGGTGTGGTGTAAAGTTCGCCGCCATTGGACTCTGGAGCAGTGGGATCACGTTCTCTGGAGTGATGAATCACACTTCACCATCAGGCAGTCCGACGGACGAATCTGGGTTTGGCGGATGCCAGGAGAACACTACCTGCCCCAATGCATAGTGTCAACTGTGAAGTTTGGTGGAGGAGGAGTAATGGTCTTAAAGCTACAGCATACAATGACATTGTAGATGATTCTGTGCTTCCAACTTTGTGGCAACAGTTTGGGGAAGGCCCTTTCCTGTTTCAGCATGACAATGGCTCTGTGCTCAAAGTGAGGTACATACAGAAATGGTTTGTCGAGATCTGTGTGAAATAACTATTGTAAATTGGCACTTCACATGTAAAAGGTTGCCGTCCCAATGCTATAGGCTATATGAAGTCACCCTTGTAGAACGATGCATACAGTGTGCTGAGACAGTATCTCCTGCGATTCTCACCAACATTGTCTTGTGCTCTTCCCGCTCATTTCTTAATTTGCCTGTCTGCATTACTCGCCAGGGATGAGAAAATGTTGACTAGGCGGCTCTGAGAATATTGAAACGTATCAACGAACAAGGCAGTTTAGAGAATATTGGAACACTTTTTATAAACAAAGCAGTTCCGAGAATATTGATTGTAACATAGTAGCCAACGAGGGGGTAGCTCGCGCACATTTTTACACAGGCCAGCTTGTCTCTGTCTGATGTAGTTGCACTATCTCGGTGCTCATTGTATAAAATAAAATAAACATCCAGGCATCCACACTATATATGAATTGCGGCAAAGTTGCTTCCTATTTCAGTCACGTCTTTGGTCCCATTCATGTGGGTCAATCAAAAACACTCTAATGATTAACTGACTAATAGTGCCTCCCACAATGCAGGCAATGGCTGAAAGTTGCAGCTGGTGAGGAGCAACTGCAGAAAATTTAAGTCGACTGCAATCGAAACTTCATGACCTTTGAACACATGGTTGTTGTAATGTTCATGCAGTCGACATGTAGTCTGAGAATTTTTATCCCCGTAATGCAACACACTTTGAAAGGGACTTGACAAAAGTGATCTGATTGAACACGGCCACGATCTCTGCTCTCTGCTTTCTAAAAGTGAGACAAAAGGCACACAGGCTGGCAGCTGCTCTCTGAGTGATATTCTGCATGGTCCTAAAGCTAGCCATCCAGTACACTAAACAGCGGTTTCATTTTAGTCGGGATTGGAATGGGATTAGTCTACTTTTTTTTGCCTACTTTACTTGTTTGGTCTTGAGCTAGGGTATGGTGACCGCCATACCCAACTGACGCCCCTGCCTTAGTTACACCTTAGTGAATACATCAGGTAAATGCTCTGTCACTTTTCACCCAGCTCTATATGACAGTGTAACGGTAAGAAGTCAAAGCACCAAAACATTGTCTGTATCTCAAATGGCACCGTATTCCCTAACATGGTGCACTACTTTAGACCAGGTCTCAAACCGGACTGTAACCATATAATTATATTGCTATGGAACTGGACCAAACCAGCCTAGACTAGAGACAGTATGTCCAGACAAGAAAAGCACCTTCCATGTTAAAGCTTCACACTGGAGTTGAACAGCATCTGCCTAGGACTGGGACTCTGGCTCTCTCTTGCTCCCAAACAGAAGGCTAGGGCATTTTATTATTTATCACGACAAGATGTCAACTTTATCTCACACACTCACGTATACGTACAGTATATACTGTATATGTATTTCTGTATGAAACATGCATTAAAAACTTGCATAACATCTAGAGAAGTACACTAACAGCAAACATGTCATATTCTCACATAATGAAACATTCTATAGAACAGTCTATAGAACATTCTACAGAAAATGTTATGGAACATTCTATGGAAAATTTGAAGATAAACAACACTATCAGCCAGTTCTCTGCTTTATATTGAAATATCACTTCACTCCCACTTGGTTTACCATTCATTTCAGTCAACTATAGATCTATATTCATGCTGCAGCTACTAAATTAGGGAAATAAACTCATTTCAGGCTCATTTTCATCTGTTTTATAGGTGGCTAACACTAACGTTAGCCAGCACTAGGGGTTAGGGTTAAGGTTAAGAGTTATGCTAAAGTATTAGGTTTAGGGGAAGAGTTAGCTAAAAGGGTTAAGTAACCTTCTATCTTATGTAGCCATACCAAACGTAACATATCATATTCATTTGAGTGCCCCACGTTTAATATGTTATGTCTAGTCTGTGAGACCAGTCTGGTTTGTCACATGCACTTGCACACTGCTATATGTGTGAAATTAAACAGACGGTCTCTTCGAGTCTATGAAAATGTATAAAACATAATATAGAGCATTTATTGGAACAGAACCCTGAAGGTGTTCATATGGCAAACAAGCCCCACACTTCTGGTTGATAAAAAACAGCTTTAATGAATAATACATGTCATTGCCTCTTCCCACAGACAATGATGTGATGTGTGTCTGTGTCACTTTGCCAAGATGATAACGTGAGCTTGATGGGGCCGATCCAGTGACTGCACAGCTAAAACAGAACGTAAACGTTCTCCTTTGATTATTCCACAATGTTCTGGGAACCAAAATTAGTGAGCTGACTGACAGTATCTGAATGCCTCAGAAAGCCCATGTATTCTTCTACACGTGACATGATCATTGTTTACCTGTGATAATCAAGTGATTTATTATTGAATGCCTGTGATAACACTAATGCCCTAGTGTTTTTATATAATAGCATGCATCATGTTTTGCATGGATCATTTTCTATAACGGAGATGCACCGGTATATTGTATATTATTATGACATTATTATGTGTTTTCAGAAATACTATGTAAACTTTGCCTTAAAATGTCACTAAACTCTTGGAATTGTGCAATGCCTTCAGATAACATATATAACGACAGATTCTCATTATGTGTCAGTGCTCAATTGTTTTTATATATTAATGCACAGCCCCTCCTATGTCAGTCTTCTATTGTTCTTTCAGAAGCTGTGGTTGGAATCAGAGAACTAGAATGACATTCTAGTTCTAAGGTTGGAATGATCTTAATAAGAGGGGTTATGAGCTGAACAGTCAAATCTATGAATACGTTCCGAATGGCACCCTATCCCCTATGTAGTGCAGTACTTTTGAACAAAAGTAGAGCACTATGTAGGGCATAGGATGCCATTTGGGATGCTCTGTTGTCTAGCTCCCAGTTAAGGGGCATTATAGCAATCAACCAACCGGCATAAGTGTTATCCAGCAGCCCAGAACGTTTAAAGTCAATCTTATATCAATTAATTCAATCGGATTGTTGTATCAATGTTGCTTAATCATTACATTAGGAAAATTGAGTGGCCCCAGGCCTGCAATTTCTTCCATGTTTCAATACTAATTATCCAATACCTCTCAAAAATCCATCTTATAAATGCTTGTGTTGATAATGACTCGCTTCAAGGCGTCCATAAGATATAGTAGAAATGTAATCCATATTTGAAACCATTTCAGTTGGTCTGAAAAATGCATTATCATCTATGTTCAGGATGAAGCCCTGAGGATAGCAGGCATCTTATAGCTTTGACTGTTTGGAGTAGAGAAGAATACCACTGGAAATAATACAAATGACTATTTCTGTATGAATTTTCAATATTTAAATAAATATTCATATCAAAGAGTTTTCATTTTTTGAACAATCATTCAGCTCTGAACATTGGCCTTTTTAGTGGAGTTTCAGATTCAGATCACTGTTGTTTCTGCTTACAATGCAAGGTATAGAGCTGACACAGAGTCTTTTAGACATTCAGCCTACATCCTGAAAGTGCACTCGTTTGAGGCCCAAGTTTAATGATGACATATGAGCAATCACTCACGCACGCACACAAATCAAAATCAAATAAAATTGTATTTGTTAGATTCACCGAATACAAGTGTAGACTTTATAGTGAAATGCTTACTTACAAGCTCTTTAAAAAGTTAAGCAGTTAAAACAAGCCGTTAAAAAGTAAGAACATTTACAAAAAGATAAAAAGAAAATAGTAACACAATAAAATAACAATAACGAGGCTATATACAAGGAGTGCTGGTACCGAGTCAGTGTACTGGGGTATGAGGTAGTTGGGGTGGTGATTGATTGAGGTGTAACATGAACATGTAGGTTTGGTTAGATGATTGATTGATTTAAGTACTACTAGGTAGGGGGTCAAAAGCAGAACGTCTGGGTTGCCGTTTAATTAACTCTTCAGCAGTGTTATGACTTTGGGTACAAGAGAAAACAGACTTTGCTTGGGTGGCTGGAGTCTTTGAACATTTTTAGGGCTTCCTCTGACACCGCCTGGTATTGATGTCCTGGATGGCAGGAAGCTTGGCCCCAGTGATGTACTGGGCTGTACGGACTACGCTCTGTAGCGCCTTGCGGTTGGATGCTGAGCAGTTCCCATACCAAGTGGTGATGCAGCCAGTCAAGATGCTCTCAATGGTGCAGCTGTAGAACATTTTGAGGATCTGAGGGCTCCTGCCAAATCTGTTCAGCCTCCTGAGGGGGAAGAGGCGTTGTTATGCCCTCTTCACGACTGTGGTGGTGTGTAATGACCATGATAGCTCCTTAGAGATGTGGACATTGAGGAACTTGAAGCTCTTGACCGTCTCTACTACAGCCCCGTCAATGTGAATCAGAGTGTGCTTGGCCCTCCGTTTCCTGTAGTCCACGATCAGCTCCTTTGTCTTTATGATATTTAGAGAGAGGTTGTTGTCCTGGCACCACACTGCCAGGTCTCTGACCTCCTCCCTGTAGACTGTCTCATCGTCGTCGGTGTTACTGTAATTTAATTATGTCAATGTGTTTTCATTAATTGAAAACCCTTAATCTATTTTATGAGAATTTGTAAGATTCTTGTTTGCATAAAATAGACAGAGACCAGCCATTTCAATAATAGGTAACAGTATTTATTCTCGGAGCGCGCTGCCACTTCACCACGAGTAACAGTTTATACACAAAACATGACGTCATTTCATTGCTTAACAGAAACCCCTCCTCTCGACAGGGACAAAGTGAGGTGAAAAGTTCATTCTAACTTACTAACACACTCCCAGGTAACTTTTGACCCCTCAACATTATCAATCACCACTTAGCTGACAGTTCTAATTAACAGAAAACCTAGGAATGCACTCACTGTCTTATCTAAAAACCCCAGAGGTCAGTTTCGTTGGTTCAACCATAGGTTAACTACCTTATCTGTTTACACAGTCCACTTCTTTCTTCCTAGTTGGAATGGTGTTCATTAACTTGAATTACTCCTTGTCTGTGTCACACAATCACATCTTATGAACTCATATTGTATATCAGATATAATAAAACAGAGTATAAGTTTACTTAGTTACAGTTCCATTTAAAATGATTTGTTCAGTCATTTAATCATAATTTTACCAACAGTCGGTGATCAGGCCTACCACCGTAGTGTCATCAGCAAACTTAATGATGACACAACGGTGTTTTGGAGTCGTGTGCAGCCACACAGTCATGGGTGAGCAGGGAGTAGAAGAGGGGACTAAGTACGCACCCCTGACGGCCCCCCATATTGAGAGTCAGCGTGGCGGAGGTGTTGTTACCATCACAGACCCACGTTTGTTTTACTATCCTTGTGGCGACCAATCAATTGATCCTCATTCAAAATCTAATTTTCCCTAAACCTTAAACCTAACACTTAACCCTAACCTTAACCACAAACCACTAACCCTAACCTTAATTCCTAACCCTAAACCTAACCATTAAACCTAATTGTAACCCTAACCCTAATTGTAACCCTAAACCTAGACCTAAATTAGCCCTTTTCCTCGTGGAGACCAGTGAAATGTCTCCACTTGTCCGAATTGTCCTTGTTTTATTATCCTTGTGAGGACTTCTGGTCCCCACAAAGATAGCAAAACCTAACACACACACACACACATATGTACAATATATACAGTATTATGTACTGTATTCACAGACTCACCCTGTTCTTATTCATTTTACCTCAACTTGCTGAGTGTCTGTTTGGAGGGGGAACAAATTCAATAAGGAAGGTCTCAAAATAGGTCATATCTTAGTTAAGTAGGGAAGGCTCTGAAGAATAGAGATTCAAAAGCAATAAAGACGGAATAAACAACCTCAGCTTGAACCCAATATAACAGTAACAGCCAACTTGAGCATCTTGTAAGCTTTGTTATTTTACAGTATGTCCATGTTATTTCCCCACATGAACGTTAACGCTGTTATTAACCAGCAAATTAAAGATGAAGCCCATGCTGAGATATGTGGTGATGAATAAAACAAGGCACAGTCTGTGGTCCTGTTCCAACACATTAAGAATGCGTCCTTCCTTCGTTCCTTCCTTGAAGAAACCCAGGCTCTGAATTGGTTGTAATGGTGAAAGTAAAGGGGTGGTAACCCTGCTTACACCTATCCAGTTACTTATAGATATGTGTATATCTCAAGGAAACAATGTATGTATTTTGTAAAGTATTTGAACAGGGCCTTGATGTAACCCCATCCATATATGTGTTATATATGTAATTATAAACTGGGTGGTTCGAGCCCTGAATGCTGATTGGCTGACAGCTGTGGTATATCAGACCGTATACCACGGGTATGACAAAACAGTTATTTTTACTGCTCCAATTACATTGGTAAACAGTTTCTAATTGCAATAAGGCACCGAGGTGGTTTGTGATATATGGCCAATATACTACGGGTAAGAGCTGTATCCAGGCACTCCCCGTTGCGTCGCGCATAAGAACAGCCCTTAGCCGTGGTATATTGACCATATACCACACCCCCTCGGGCCTTATTGCTTAATTCTATGCCCATCCCCACTGGCTAAACCAACTGTAAGTCCCTGTATGCCCATCGCTGTCCCCGTTACTCAGAACAGTCAGGAAGAAGCATATTCACATTCAGCAAAGCACAGTGGCCATCTATGATTGAGAATGAAACATTCCTGTTGCTATTAGAAAGGGAACAATGTGATGGTGCTAAATTTAGCATGGTCTCTCTAGTCCCATTTATACCTGGCTCTAACTTGCGTCCTTTGTTCTTGTCCACATTCTGATTGTGGCCACAACTGATGTGTCTTGTGTCTGGATATCTTGCAAGTGTAAACAGATCTGGACAGAGAAACCATTTAAAGCGTTATTATTCCACCCTCTAAAATCATTGACAGGTGGCACCTTGAACTGATTACATCAATAAGCATCTTACAATAAATATTACTTTTAAAGAATAGCTGTGAAATAATTTGCATAAAGGATATCTGGTCACAATGCAGACACAGTGGACGGATAATAGACACATGGGCTCCCGAGTGGCACAGTGTTCTAAGGCACTGCATGAGGCATCACTACAGTCCCTGGTCGATTCCAGGCTAAATAACATCCCGCAGTGATTGGGAGTCACGTAGGGCGGAGCACAATTTACCCAGTGTCATCCGGGTGTGACCGGGGTAGGCTGTCTTTGTAAATAAGATTTTTTCTTAACTGACTTGCCTAGTAAAATCAAAATAAAATCTTAATACCATGTGTAGACACATTTCTGGAAATGTGGGCACAATCAGAATGTAGATACGTTTCAGGAATCAAGGTAAGACCCAAGTGCAGACTGTGTGAAGTAACAATGTATATTGTAACCACAGGGACAGGCAAACGACAGGTTAACGCAGAAAGGGGTCGATAATCCAGAGGTGGAGCAAAGGTACAGGGCGGCAGACAGGCTCAGGGACGGGCAGTGGTCAAGTGGGCAGGTACAGGGTTAGGACAGGCTCAGGGACGGGCAGAGTGGTCAAGTGGGCAGGTACATGGTTAGGACAGGCTCAGGGACGGGCAGTGGTCAAGTGGGCAGGTACAGGGTTAGGACAGGCTCAGGGACGGGCAGTGGTCAAGTGGGCAGGTACAGGGTTAGGACAGGCTCAGGGACGGGCAGTGGTCAAGTGGGCAGGTACAGGGATAGGACAGGCTCAGGGACGGGCAGTGGTCAAGTGGGCAGGTACAGGGTTAGGACAGGCTCAGGGACGGGCAGTGGTCAAGTGGGCAGGTACAAGGTTAGGACAGGCTCAGGGACGGGCAGTGGTCAAGTGGGCAGGTACAGGGTTAGGACAGGCTCAGGGACGGGCAGTGGTCAAGTGGGCAGGTACAAGGTTAGGACAGGCTCAGGGACGGGCAGAGTGGTCAAGTGGGCAGGTACAGGGTTAGGACAGGCTCAGGGACGGGCAGAGTGGTCAAGTGGGCAGGTACAGGGTTAGGACAGGCTCAGGGACGGGCAGAGTGGTCAAGTGGGCAGGTACAGGGTTAGGACAGGCTCAGGGACGGGCAGTGGTCAAGTGGGCAGGTACAGGGTTAGGACAGGCTCCGGGACGGGCAGAGTGGTCAAGTGGGCAGGTACAGGGTTAGGACAGGCTCAGGGACGGGCAGAGTGGTCAAGTGGGCAGGTACAGGGTTAGGACAGACTCAGGGACGGGCAGTGGTCAAGTGGGCAGGTACAGGGTTAGGACAGGCTCAGGGACGGGCAGAGTGGTCAAGTGGGCAGGTACAAGGTTAGGACAGGCTCAGGGACGGGCAGAGTGGTCAAGTGGGCAGGTACAAGGTTAGGACAGGCTCAGGGACGGGCAGAGTGGTCAAGTGGGCAGGTACAGGGTTAGGACAGGCTCAGGGACGGGCAGTGGTCAAGTGGGCAGGTACAGGGTTAGGACAGGCTCAGGGACGGGCAGAGTGGTCAAGTGGGCAGGTACAGGGTTAGGACAGGCTCAGGGACGGGCAGTGGTCAAGTGGGCAGGTACAGGGTTAGGACAGACTCAGGGACGGGCAGAGTGGTCAAGTGGGCAGGTACAGGGTTAGGACAGGCTCAGGGACGGGCAGTGGTCAAGTGGGCAGGTACAGGGTTAGGACAGGCTCAGGGACGGGCAGAGTGGTCAAGTGGGCAGGTACAGGGTTAGGACAGGCTCAGGGACGGGCAGAGTGGTCAAGTGGGCAGGTACAAGGTTAGGACAGGCTCAGGGACGGGCAGAGTGGTCAAGTGGGCAGGTACAGGGTTAGGACAGGCTCAGGGACGGGCAGTGGTCAAGTGGGCAGGTACAGGGTTAGGACAGGCTCAGGGACGGGCAGTGGTCAAGTGGGCAGGTACAGGGTTAGGACAGGCTCAGGGACGGGCAGTGGTCAAGTGGGCAGGTACAGGGTTAGGACAGGCTCAGGGACGGGCAGTGGTCAAGTGGGCAGGTACAAGGTTAGGACAGGCTCAGGGACGGGCAGAGTGGTCAAGTGGGCAGGTACAGGGTTAGGACAGGCTCAGGGACGGGCAGTGGTCAAGTGGGCAGGTACAGGGTTAGGACAGGCTCAGGGACGGGCAGAGTGGTCAAGTGGGCAGGTACAGGGTTAGGACAGGGTCAGGGACGGGCAGAGTGGTCAAGTGGGCAGGTACAGGGTTAGGACAGGCTCAAGGACGGGCAGTGGTCAAGTGGGCAGGTACAGGGTTAGGACAGGCTCAAGGACGGGCAGTGGTCAAGTGGGCAGGTACAGGGTTAGGACAGGCTCAGGGATGGGCAGAGTGGTCAAGTGGGCAGGTACAGGGTTAGGACAGGCTCAGGGACGGGCAGTGGTCAAGTGGGTAGGTACAAGGTTAGGACAGGCTCAGGGACGGGCAGAGTGGTCAAGTGGGCAGGTACAGGGTTAGGACAGGCTCAGGGACGGGCAGTGGTCAAGTGGGCAGGTACAGGGTTAGGACAGGCTCAGGGACGGGCAGTGGTCAAGTGGGCAGGTACAGGGTTAGGACAGGCTCAGGGACGGGCAGAGTGGTCAAGTGGGCAGGTACAGGGTTAGGACAGGCTCAGGGACGGGCAGTGGTCAAGTGGGCAGGTACAGGGTTAGGACAGGGTCAGGGACGGGCAGAGTGGTCAAGTGGGCAGGTACAGGGTTAGGACAGGCTCAGGGACGGGCAGTGGTCAAGTGGGCAGGTACAGGGTTAGGACAGGCTCAGGGACGGGCAGTGGTCAAGTGGGCAGGTACAGGGTTAGGACAGGCTCAGGGACGGGCAGTGGTCAAGTGGGCAGGTACAGGGTTAGGACAGGGTCAGGGACGGGCAGAGTGGTCAAGTGGGCAGGTACAGGGTTAGGACAGGGTCAGGGACGGGCAGAGTGGTCAAGTGGGCAGGTACAGGGTTAGGACAGGCTCAGGGACGGGCAGAGTGGTCAAGTGGGCAGGTACAGGGTTAGGACAGGGTCACAAACCAGGAGGGTGAGAAAAAGAGAGGCTGGGAAAAGACAGGCGCTGACAGGCACAAACGCTGGTAAGCTTGACTAACAAGACGAACTGGCAACAGACAGAAAACACAGGTATAAATACCCAGAGGATAAGTGGGGAAGATGGGTGACATTTGGAGGGGGTGGAGACAAGCACAAGGACAGGTGAAACAGATAAAGGTGGAACAATAAGATCAGGACAAAGGAACCATGTTAGCACCAGCTATAAACAGGGCTTTTGTGCTCGCTTTGTCTTTTTCCTATTTTTAGACCCCGGCTGTACAATTCTGGCATGTAGATGTCTTTTCTTAAACTGTGTTACATAAAAAATTCATCTTATCAGAGTTGCATCATAGAGCGTGGGTTTTCTTACTGTTGAATACTAAAAGCTCCTTTTTGGTCAAGAAATAATGTTTTATGGCAACCCTGGGAAAATGCTGCAAACACATGTATGACATGTTTGGATGGATCTAAGATGTTTGGTTTTTGTGAGTTAGGTCGTTCTCACTTTAACTGTGCTAGCTACATGTGTAGGTTATGATGGCCCAACTCACTTATGTTCCAAGTGAGGGCCAGTAGAGGCCTTATTCTTTACACTGTACTGTTAACGCATAGCCTATCTGCTTACAATCCATAGCTAAGAACAAAAAGCTATAGTATATAAAATCAACATGCTGCTATACATTTCTCAAGCATGGCTGACTGTTTGATAAGCTTGGCTAGCTGTTTGATAAGCTTGGCTAGCTGTTTGATAAGCTTGGCTAGCTGATAAATGTGCATGTATGTAGATGTAAAGTGTCCATGGGGTTGTTCCTGAAAGCAGGATCAATGAGTTAGCCAGCTGTCCTAAATATTCTGAAATAACTTAGACTTGGCATGGTATAGCCTAATTCACTGGACAATCAACAACATATGTTCAGGTTTAGGGGCTCTATTCAATCCATATCGCAGAAATTCAGGTTTACAGCGTGATTGAAATGTAAAGGCAATGTTCATGCTTTAGTGGAGACTGCATTCATGATAAATGCTGCTTATGTCGGCTCATTCGGAAATGACCTTTAAGTTTCTATCGCGAAAGCACAGACTGAATTGAGCACTTGCTCAACTGTTAAGAGCGTTGGGCCTGTAACCTAAAGGTTGCTGGTTTGAAACCCTGAGCCGACTAGGTGAAAGATCTGTTGATGTGCCATTGAGCAAGGCACTTAACACTAATTGCTCTATGTAAGTCGCTCTGGATAAGAATGTCTGCGAAAATATAACGTAATGCGGGTTTTGGTTCAAGTGGATCTGATTGAATCGGGCCCTAAAACAAATTTAATATCATGGATGGTCAGTCCTTGCATCCATAGCTCTATTATTTGAGAGTGGTTGCATTTCTCCAGGCCCATCCCTCAACGTTTTAGGCAGGGTTCTAAGGTATGCTATTGTTTCAAGGTAGGCTATTGCTTCAAGGTATGCTATTGTTTCAAGGTATGCTATTGTTTCAAGGTATGCTACCGTTTCAAGGTTACTGACTCAAGGTATGGTATTGTTTCATGGTATGCTACTGTTTCAAGGTAAGTTATTGTTTCATGGTATGCTACTGTTTCAAGGTAAGTTATTGTTTTATGGTATGCTACTGTTATAAGGTAAGTTATTGTTTCATGGTATGCTACTGTTATAAGGTAAATTATTGTTTCAAGGTATGCTACTGTTTCATGGTATGCAGATATCCAAAGGTATTAATAATCATTTGTATAATAACTTTATCTACAAGTCTCTGCTAGGTAAAGCCCCACCTTATCTCAGCTCACTGGTCACCATAGCAGCACCCACTCGTAGCACACGCTCCTGCAGGTATATCTCACTGGTCACCCCCAAAGCCACTTCCTCCTTTGGTTGCCTTTCCTTCCAGTTCTCTGCTGCCAATGACTGGAACAAACTGCAAAAATCTCTGAAGCTGGAGACTCATATCCCCCTCACTAGCTTTAAGCACCAGCTGTCAGAGCAGCTCATAGATCACTGCACCTGTACATAACCCATCTGTAAACAGCCCATCTATCTACCTACCTCATCCCCATACCGTATTTATTTACTTATCTTGCTCCTTTGCACCCCAGTATCTCTACTTGCACATTCATCTTCTGCACATCTACCATTCCAGTGTTTAATTGCTATATTGTAATTGCTTCGCCACCATGGCCTATTTATTGCCTTAACTCCCTTATCTTACCTTATTTGCACTCACTGTATATAGACTTTTTGTTTTCTTTTCTTCTACTGTATTATTGACTATGTTTTGTTTATGTGTAACTCTGTGTTGTTGTATGTGTCAAATTGCTATGCTTTATTTTGGCCAGGTCAAAGTTGTAAATGAGAACTTGTTCTCAACTAGCCCACCTGGTTAAACAAAGGTGAAATAAAATAAAAAATAAAAATAATAATAATATTACATGCAGGTCTTGCAAAACCTTTCATCAGAAGAACATGTGAGGTACAACTAGACTTTGTTAACGCCCAGAATAGTTGTTAAGAATAGTTAGCTGATCATACCAATACCTGACTGAAGTGTAACCCCATAGGAATATACAGCACATGAGACACTCATACCAACTGCAACCCCATCAGCCCCCCCCACCCTTCTGGTTTTAAGAATTCATAATAAAGGGTTTTACTGTAGGCTTCAGATGTCAGTTATTCTTCTTGCTCTCCAAAACAATTCCGCCAGACAAAGCATTATTTTAAAATAGTGGTGGGAGTTTTCGTGTCAAGCATGGGGCTTTTCACTTTTCAATGCGGAAATGATTTATTGCAGTCCTACTGCATTCTCTAAAAGTTTAATGTCACCCACCAAAGTGGCTTTACATGCAAATGTGGGTTTGGTGCTTCTTCTTCTTCCTCTTCTTCTTCTTCTTCTTCTCCCCTGTCATTTTCCTCTAAAAGCTATACAAACTCGGCGCCCTGGAGTAGCTTGTTCCACATGGCTTAACTCTGCCCTGCTAGCCTATAAATAGATCCATTTACATTGCATTTCATGGCTGAGCTCTCTCTCAATATTTCAGGGACCCACTAGTAAATTGACTATTAATCATTTATAAACTTGACTTGTTCATTTCATTTGCACAAGGATACAGAGCATACACATTCTATACTGGGACTTCATATGGATGCCATTTTTCTCTTCGATCTCTTCGTCGGACAAGTGATTCATACTGTATGCTTCATCTTGTGTACCGGTAGATCAGATGGGACAGGTTTCGTTATGAAAAACCTTATGCAAATGATTGGACTTCAGTGAGGTATGTGATAAAGGTGTTCATTGGCACGAACTGGAAGGAAACTAACTGAAACAGGACTTGTCCAATGTGAAATGTTGTCTTTGCAAAAATGTGTGCCCTAATAAACACGAGCTTGCCTGTGCTTTGGTTCCAAATGTCACCCTTTTCCCTATATAGTGCACTACTTTTGATCAGATCCCAATGGGCCCTAGTCAAAAGTGGTGCACTACATAGGGAATAGGGTACCATTTGGGACATATATCCTGTGTGTTGCTAACACAGTCTCACATGTGGGTCACCCAAGTGAGTGTGTGTTTGAGCCTTTCGCTCCAGTGCTCCTAACCTCTGTCCACTCTGTTGGTCAGATGAACACCTGAAGGGAGATGACAGAGCCGCCATCTGCCTCTTTTCCTGGAAGGTTTTTGAGAAATAATCCAGCAATCTACTATGCCCTACGGCTTGAATATGTTCCAATTCCCTGTTCTATGGATGTTAATATTCTATTGAGCACACAAAAAAGCATTACAAGACTAGTCCTAACTTCTCACATTTCCTTTCTCGGGTCTCTACCCAAGACCTAGGGCTCTGTTCAATCAGATCCACTTTAGCCGACATCCTCATAGCGGTTGTTTTGATGGTGTAGGAGATAAAACTGCTTTAGAGCTGCAAAATCCACAAGTGGCTCCTGGCATTATACCTAAAGCGGACATTACCATTGGCTACACCGAGTCGCATTAAGAGAAATCTCACTGGAATGCGAGACAATCTACATGTCGTTTAGGCTGCAATATTTTGATTAATGATTTACAATTTGAGTGTAATTATTTCTATATAGCCTACACTTTCTCATTATGAACTTCTAACGTGAATGGGAAGGGTGAGGCCTCATGACAATGATCACAGTTCCAACGCCATCAAACATCAGCTATGCATGCGGGTGTCGGCTATCGTCCGTTAATGCTTGATCCGATTGAATCTTGGCCTTAACCATGTTTTGAGGCGATACAGTGTTTGTTTATATTTACGTTGTTTACAAAGATTGGCGTAAAAAAAAAGCTTGTATTATGGTTTTAGATTGGGTACAACTGTTGAACTAAGATCATGTGGCATTTATAAGTTATATTCTTCAAGAATCAATGGGTATATATCATTAATTTATAAGTCCAAAAGTGGATGTAGTAATCAAGGAGTAAAGACTTAATATGGAGAGTATGGAAGTACTGTAATAATAATGTATTTGCCATATTGTATTACAGTGCCATCTAGTGTTGCCTATTGATCCACTGCCTTGTACAGCTCCTACTGCTCCTCTGTACTGACCAGCGCCATGGACGGGGCCCAGCGCCATGGACGGGGCCCAGCGCCATGGACAGGGCCCAGCGCCATGGACAGGGCCCAGCGCCATGGATGCCACCCAGCACCATGGACGGGGCCCAGCGCCATGTACAGGGCCCAGCGCCATGGATGCCACCCAGCACCATGGACGGGGCCCAGCGCCATGGACGGGGCCCAGCGCCATGGACGGGGCCCAGCGCCATGGACGGGGCCCAGCGCCATGGACGGGGCCCAGCGCCATGGACGGGGCCCAGCGCCTTGGACGGGGCCCAGCGCCATGGACAGGGCCCAGCGCCATGGATGCCACCCAGCACCATGGACGGGGCCCAGCGCCATGGACAGGGCCCAGCGCCATGGATGCCACCCAGCACCATGGACGGGGCCCAGCGCCATGGATGCCACCCAGCACCATGGACGGGGCCCAGCGCCCAGCGCCATGGATGCCACCCAGCACCATGGACGGGGCCCAGCGCCATGGACGGGGCCCAGCGCCATGAATGCCACCCAGCACCATGGACGGGGCCCAGCGCCATGGACGGGCCCAGCGCCATGGACGGGGCCCAGCGCCATGGATGCCACCCAGCACCATGGACGGGGCCCAGCGCCATGGACGGGGCCCAGCGCCATGCACGCCACCCAGCGCCATGGACGGGGCCCAGCGCCATGGACGGGGCCCAGCGCCATGGACGGGGCCCAGCACCATGGACGGGGCCCAGCGCCATTGACGGGGCCCAGCAAATCAGCCTTTTTTTCTTCACGATGATTAAGCTACTTGTCTATTCTATCAATAGTCAATTCTAACAATAGTCTATATTCTATCAATAGTCAATTCTAACAATAGTCTATATTCTATCAATAGTCAATTCTAACAATAGTCTATTCTACCAATAGTCTATTCTATCAGTAGTCTATTCTATCAATAGTCTATATTATATCAAGTCTATATTCTATCAATAGCCTAGTCTATCAATAGTCTAGTCTATCAATAGTCTATTATATCAGTAGTCTATTCTATTAAGTCTATATTATATCAATAGTCTATTCTATCAGTAGTCTATTATATCAGTAGTCTATTCTATCAATAGTCTATATTATATCAAGTCTATATTATATCAAGTCTATATTCTATCAATAGTCTATTCTATCAGTAGTCTATTCTATCAATAGTCTATATTATATCAAGTCTATATTATATCAAGTCTATATTCTATCAATAGTCTATTATATCAGTAGTCTATTCTATCAATAGTCTATATTATATCAAGTCTATATTATATCAAGTCTATATTCTATCAATAGTCTATTATATCAGTAGTCTATTCTACCAATAGTCTATTATATCAGTAGTCTATTCTATCAATAGTTTATTATATCAGTAGTCTATTCTATCAATAGTCTATTCTATCAATAGTTATTATATCAGTAGTCTATTCTATCAGTAGTCTATTCTATCAATAGTTATTATATCAGTAGTCTATTCTATCAGTAGTCTATTCTACCAATAGTCTATTATATCAGTAGTCTATTCTATCAATAGTCTATTCTATCAATAGTCTATTCTATCAATAGTCTATTCTATCAATAGTCTATTCTATCAATAGTTATTATATCAGTAGTCTATTATATCAGTAGTCTATTATATCAGTAGTCTATTCTATCAATAGTCTATTCTATCAATAGTCTATTCTATCAGTAGTCTATTCTATCAATAGTCTATTCTATCAATAGTCTATATTATATCAAGTCTATATTCTATCAATAGTCTATTCTATCAGTAGTCTATTCTATATCATTAGTCTATATTCTATCAATAGTCTATTCTATCAATAGCATAGTCTATAAATAGTCTATTCTATCAGTAGTCTAGTCTATCAATAGTCTATTATATCAGTAGTCTATTCTATTAAGTCTAGATTATATCAATAGTATATTCTATCAGTTGTCTATTCTATATCAATAGTCTATTTTCTATCAATAGACTATTCTATCAATAGTCTATATTCTATCAATAGTCTATCAATTCAACAAAAAGTTCAATGAACACAGACACTTTTTCCCGACCTAGAATTCTTTATTTAACTGAGTTCCGGCCTTGGAAGGAAAGGTTGTGTGTTGGGTGGGTTTGAAACTTAATAGGTGTGGTCACGGACATACTCCATGATGTCCTTCAGGGCCAGCCAGGTCTCAGAGGCAGTGGGGATGATCTGATTGGCTGGCAGGATGAAACCATAGCGACCGGTGTCCCTCAGCTCGAAGGCAAAGGAGTACTTGATGCCCAGGTTATAGGTCCAATCAATGCTGCCTCCGCTGGCCTGATCTGGAGGGGGGATAAATCACATATTAATGAAAGTATTGGATTGAACTACCATGCTGTGCTTTCCAGTTCTGACTGGTGGGTCGCATCTAATGACAAACCAACTTCATTGAAACACTTGGAGCCACTTACAGTATAAGTATTGAATACTTACAGATGATCTTGCAGATGCTGCCAACCTTATATGTGGTTCCATGAAGAGAGCTGAGCTTCTGGACTGCAGACCTGCCCACAGAGTCCTACCAAAAAGCAGCAGAGACAGGAGAGTCAGTGGATTAGTGTGTGCGTACATGTGTTTGCATGAGTGTGTGTGCGTATGCGCGTGTGAGTGTGTGGTGTGTTATGTTACCAGTTCAGCCGCGTGGAGCGCATCTTTACAGGTGTATCCGTAGGGGTACATGAGCAGCTGGGAGTAGGCATGGATGGAGATGAAGGACTTGAAGTTGCCGTGGTTCTTCACCAGGTTCACAACGTTCTTCACCTCTATCTCAGAGTGGGGAGACGGGCCGTGGTACGAGTCAGAGCAGGGGTTGGTACTAGCACCGGGGCCTGGAGAAACACACACAAGCACGCACACGTACACACACATAAAGACACCTGGATGGACACAGGTTATTCTGAAGGAAAGCTTTGTCTTCACACCATAAAGTGTTTCTCATAACATTATACTTTTCACTAACTTAATCTCTGGGAAAGGAAACTATCAGCGGTGGAAATTTATGCCAAAGTCAACCTGTGACACCCACCACCAAAGCTGGTACGGGAATGTAACATTACATGATTTACAGATTTTCTAAATGAGGCGTGATACCCCACCTCCAAAACCGGCATCCCAGTTCCTGTTGGGGTCGACACCACGGCACATGGAGCCAGGGTTCTTGGAGCGAGTCTTGCGCCACATACGGTCCTGTGAACCATAAGGACACAATACTCTCAGTAAACACTATACTGGTATACCATGAAGACTCTAGCTCAGTAAACACTATACTGGTATACCATGAAGACTCTAACTCGGAAAACACTATACTGGTATACCATGAAGACTCTAGCTCAGTAAACACTATACTGGTATACCATGAAGACTCTAACTCGGAAAACACTATACTGGTATACCATGAAGACTCTAACTCGGTAAACACTATACTGGTATACCATGAAGACTCTAACTCAGTAAACACTATACTGGTATACCATGAAGACTAACTCAGTAAAAACTATACTGGTATACCATGAAGACTCTAGCTCAGTAAACACTATACTGGTATACCATGAAGACTCTAACTCGGAAAACACTATACTGGTATACCATGAAGACTCTAACTCAGTAAACACTATACTGGTATACCATGAAGACTCTAACTCAGTAAACACTATACTGGTATACCATGAAGACTAACTCAGTAAACACTATACTGGTATACCATGAAGACTCTAACTCAGTAAACACTATACTGGTATACCATGAAGACTCTAACTCAGTAAACACTATACTGGTATACCATGAAGACTAACTCGGTAAACACTATACTGGTATACCATGAAGACTAACTCAGTAAACACTATACTGGTATACCATGAAGACTCTAACTCAGTAAACACTATACTGGTATACCATGAAGACTCTAACTCGGTAAACACTATACTGGTATACCATGAAGACTCTAACTCAGTAAACACTATACTGGTATACCATGAAGACTAGCTCGGTAAACACTATACTGGTATACCATGAAGACTAACTCAGTAAACACTATACTGGTATACCATGAAGACTCTACCTCATGAAGACTAAACACTATACTGGTATACCATGAAGACTCTAACTCAGTAAACACTATACTGGTATACCATGAAGACTAACTCAGTAAACACTATACTGGTATACCATGAAGACTCTAACTCAGTAAACATTATACTGGTATACCATGAAGACTCTAACTCAGTAAACATTATACTGGTATACCATGAAGACTCTAACTCAGTAAACATTATACTGGTATACCATGAAGACTCTAACTCAGTAAACATTATACTGGTATACCATGAAGACTCTAACTCAGTAAACACTATACTGGTATACCATGAAGACTAATTCAGTAAACATTATACTGGTATACCATGAATACTCTAACTCGGTAAACACTATACTGGTATACCATGAAGACTCTAACTCGGTAAACACTATACTGGTATACCATGAATACTCTAACTCGGTAAACACTATACTGGTATACCATGAAGACTCTAACTCAGTAAACACTATACTGGTATACCATGAAGACTAATTCAGTAAACATTATACTGGTATACCATGAAGCACAACCAGGATTGTCCTCATATTACTCTACATTGAGCCAAACTGAGGTGAACAGATGAAAGGTCACACTTTACACTTAGCTGTATTGCTGTAATGTAGTACAGCATTTAGGTATGTATAGGCCTATATGTTACATCTATAGGAGGTACCTACACTGGTGTGGCTGTGGACGTATCCATCAGGGTTGGCTAGAATCAGCAGGTAGATGTCCATGGTTTTCAGGAGGGAGGTCAGGGAAGCATCAGTACCATAGTCACTGGCAATCTGAAGAACAATAACATGTATTTGTGAGAAACACACACAGTGTTGGAATGTTGTTTTTTCTGTATAATGTGTTGGTGTTAATTCTGAATACAATAGCAGTCTGGTTTTTCTCTTGGAATGAGAGCAGGTGTTCTCTCACCTTGTTGGCGGTCCACACTCCAGTGGCCTGAGACACCCACTCTCTGGAGTGGATACCAGAGTCAACCCAGATGGCAGGACGCTTGTCGCCACCCGTGCTGAACTACAACAGAGGACAGATATGTTATGGTCTTGTTTCATTGACACGTGACGGTACACACACACACACACACACACACACACACACATGCATGCATACATACACGCATTCGCACACACACACACACACACGCATACACACACGCACACACACACATGAGCACACACACACAAGTATATAACGTTACAGCTCTCTCTCTAAAAAAAAGAAGACTGTATTTCCATTAACTGTACACAACCCTCTACATACCTTCAGGACATACATGGGCCTGCCTTCATAGGAGGTTCCGATCTGTTCCTTGGTAACTAGGTTAGGGTGAGCAGCCACCAGGCCATCCATCCAGCTGTAGATCTGGAAAGAGAAAAGCACATCAGGATAGTGTCAACATAATGTATGTTATATGATGTTTAAAGTATAGATGACATGTTACGCAACACATTATTACTGTATTTTATATCCTCAGTACAATATCAACTCTGCAATGAGAATAATGCATATGCCAAATTGATGAGGGTGCAATTTGAAATCCATGCAAGTTTGAAGCTACAATATGTGAGTGAGAGGGTGTTCACGTTTGCATGTTCACAAGAGTGAGTGTTTGTGTGTGTGTATGCGTATGTGTGTGCGTCCGTGTGTGCATGTGTGTGTGCGTGTCCATGTGTGTGTGTGTGTGTGTGTGTGTGTGTGTGTGTGTGTGTGTGTGTGTGTGTGTGTGTGTGTGTGTGTGTGTGTGTGTGTGCGTGCGTGTGTGTTTGTGTGTGTGTATGTGTGTGTGCATGCTTGTGTGCATGCGTGTGTGTTTGTGTGCATCCGTGTGTGTGCGTATGTGCATGTGCGTGTGTTTGTGTGTGTGCGTGTTTGTGTGTGCGTGTTTGTGTGTGTAACACACCGTCTCCAGAGGGTGATAGGCTCCAAAGTTGAAGCTCTTGGAGCTGCGCTCGCTCACATTGTTCTCCTCCATCTCTACCTTCTCCTCATCCAGGAGTTCCTGAAACAATGACAATACCAATCAAGTTATTACTAACGGTTATTACTGTCAGTTATTGTAACCAACCAGTGTTGGGGAAGCTATTCTGAAAGTATAGTTTACCAAGCTATGGGGCGGCAGGGTAGCCTAGTGGTTAGAGCGTTGGACTAGTAACCGAAATGTTGCAAGTTCGAATCCCAGAGCTGACAAGGTACAAATCTGTCGTTCTGCCCCTGAACTGGAAGTTAACCCACTGTTCCCAGGCCGTCATTGAAAATAAGAATTTGTTCTTAACTGACTTGCCTAGTTAAATAAAGGTAAAACAAAAGCTACCAATTACTTCACACTGGAAGAAGTTAAGCAACCCTTAAGAAAAATATAGTTTATTTAACTAAAGTTACTTTGAAAAAGTACTTCACTACATCCAAACGACTTTGTGAAAAAGTAGCATATCTAAATATGAAATATCATAGACTACAAATTACAAGAAAAGATCCCTCTGGAGTCAGATGTTAACAATATGTAATTTATTAAACACCAAAAACTATGTTGGCAGGTCTGATTCTGAAAAAGACAGGAAATTCTTGTCCACTTCACACATTTTTATTTTTGCTACAAAAAGTAGTGTGTAGTTCCAGTATGTGGATGTGCAGGGGTACGAGGTCATTGAGGTAGATATGTACATATAACTAGGAATAAAGTGACAGTAACAGCAATGAATGTGATGAGTCAAGTTTGTGCATAAAGGGTCAATGCAGATAGTCCGAGTAGCTATTTGGTTAACTATTTAACTAACTATTTAGCAGTCTTATGGCTTGGGGGTTGAGCTGTTCAGGGTCCTATTGGTTTCAGAATTGGTGCATCGGTACCGCTTGCTGTGTGGTAACAGAGAGAACAGTCTATGACTTGGGTGGCTGGAGTCTTTGACAGTTTTAGGACCTTCCTCTGACCCTGCCTGATATAGAGGTCCTGGATGGCAGGAAGCTTGGCCCCAGTGATGTACTGGGCCATACGCACTACCGTCTGTAGTGTCCTTGTGGTCGGATGCCAAGCAGTTGCCATACCAAGTGGTGATGCAGCCAGTCAAGATGCTCTCAATGGCTCAGTTGTAGAACTTATTGAGGATCTGAGGGTCCATAACACATATTTTCAGCCACCCGAGGGAAAAGAGGCGTTGTTGTGTCCTCTTCATGATTATGTTGGTGTTTGTGGGCCATGATAGGGCCTTAGTGAGGTGGACACCGAAGAACTTGAATATTACAATATTACCTTATTCAAATAAAATGTAATTTCTCAGAACTCCCAGTAGATGGCGGAAGTGAGCTGAGCAGTGAGGAGTCTCACTTGCCAGACTCATGGCCACCAATGGCTGTGGAAAGAGACTTTGCAGCACAGGTGGTTGGTGGCACCTTAATTGGGTTGAACGGCTTGTGGTAATGATTGGATCGGAATTAGTGGAATGGTATCAAATACATCAAACACATGGTCTCCAGGTGTTTGTTGCCATTCCATTTACTCCGTTCCGGTCATTATTATGAGCTGTCCTCCCCTCAGCAGCCTCCTGTGCTCTGCAGTGACTGACCTGCAGGTTGCTAATCATGACAGAGAACTGGATGTTATGGGCACGGAGGTAGTCCTTGACAGCGTACAGGCTGGAGGAGGGCACGCGGATGTCCACAGGGACCTCAGTGTTCACAGGGTGGAGCCAAAAGTCCAGCTGGAAGAGGAGAAGGGAGTGTTAAAATACGTAGTGAATAGGGAGGGACACCATGGTTAGCAGCGGGAAACATGACTGTGAATGGGTCTAAACCAAGTATATTATACTCTTGTTTTTAATATACTTACATCCCAGTATGTGTCCTGCTCCAGAGCACGCAGAAGCTGAATCTGCTCCTCAGACTCCACATTGACCCTGATGACCTGGTCTCTGTGTAGGAAGGAAGGAAGGAATGACAAAACGATATCAATCTTTCAGTTCATCAGGGAAACAATATATTTGAAGTGACATGGTGGTTATGGTGAATTGCTAGTAAACACTCAAGTTTCTTAGAGGTTAGAGGCTAGAGTGACTAAATCATTCCATGTCATTGCAAGAAGTCATCTTTAAAAAACAAATCCTGATACAAAAATGTGATGGCCCATTGATGCATTGTGTTCTGTAGTGTACAACTAACTGTAGAATCTCTCGGATTTAATCTACTAATCTGCAAACTTATGTAGGTATATTTATTTACAAAGTTTAAAACAGATGAATTTACCCAATGAAGACCTTCTCACAATTGGCGGCTGCAAGCAGCGCAAAGAGTACCAGCACCTTCATCCTTCCTGTGTCCTGTCCACTACTGCCAGCTCTCAAAGCACCTGCCTTTATACTCAACAACAGGTGCATTGTTCCCATGACAGTATTGCTTCACAATCTACTTTTGCTTCACAATCTATGGGGTACTGCCTTTTTCCAATGAATGTGGTGCAAGAGTTATTTTGGGGAATGGACATGATGTCTTAGCTCTATTTGTTTTTCCATAGCATGGTTGGTGGTGCCATTGCCCGCCTCCCTCAGTATCAGCTGTAGATAGAAACAGTCCTTCTCCCAGACATGCCAGTGCAGGATAAGTGGGTCGACTCAGCTCAATTGAAAGGCCTCCAGAATATATAGGCCTTATGGTCAAGAGGAAAGTAATACAACAGAATAAAGTATACAAATGTTCAAAGCAGGGAAGGGAAATCTGCAATTCAACCTGGCCATTTCAAATTACCAAGTGGCCAATGGCCATTGTCTTGCAACCAAGATTTTCTGATTTGCCTTTGTCACTGCTTGCAACAGTGTTGCCCCAAGGCAAAGGGGCAACAGTTACAGCATAGCCAAGAAATTAAAGTAAATTAAATATAGAACATTTAAATTAATATAATGTAAAAAAAAAATAGTATATATTATAACCTAGATATATTCTAATGTAGATTTAGCAACCTACCAATGGTCTTATTTGAGTGTTTCCCGCCAAAGGAGAAGGCTTCCACTCCGCAGCGCTCTTCTGAGGAAAAACTTGACAAAAACTGTTTTTGACGACCTATCTACCCAAAATGGGTTTTCTAAAGCAGTTGGATGTGGATAATTTTAAGTCTTGGCGAGGGAAGCAAGTAATTGGACCTTTTAAAAGGTTTAACTGTATTATTGGCACAAATGGATCCGGTAAGTTATCTTGAACTTTTGTTTTATCTTGATCAACCTGCATGCTAGCTAACGTTAGCTTTGCAATGAACCCAATATGGCTTGCTAAACTGTCTGCGTTATAGCATGGTGTGTACTCACTGGCAATACCAGACAGGTAGTGGATAGTTCTGATAATACGTTTCATACATACCTTGCTGGCATTTCACTTTGCAAAATCTTTCCATAGGTAAGTCGAACGTGATGGATGCCCTGAGCTTCGTGATGGGGGAACGGGCAGCAACTCTCCGCGTGAAGCACACCAGGGACCTCATCCACGGAGCCCACATTGGCAAGCCGGTGTCCACCACGGCCAGCGTCACCATGCGCTACTGCGACGACAACGGCGAGGAGCTTAACTTCTGTAGGAGCATATCGGGTGAGTTGGATTGCATCGAAGGGCTAGTAACTATACACTTATTTCATATGAGAAAACAATGTTATCTAGTGGACTCATGCCACGGCCGGCCCGCTCATTAGGCAGGATTTACGAGGGATTCATTAGGCAGGGTTGATGACGCATCTCCCAAAAACAACACATAACACCTCACCTAATTTTGCCCAAAAACAATGAACATTTCTCTCAACCAGTGGCATATGGGTTTTAATGTGATCGCTGATGCCGCCCTTTGCTGCAGCACTCCACCAACATTCCGTCAAAAAATGTATCTTAATAACATGAATCAAATAGCATAAATAGGATATAACATAAATAGTATTTGGACTTTTCTGTAGCCTACAGGCTGGAGATCAAATGTCTGACAGTGTAATGAGATGGACACTTTCTACATCATACCGGTTTCTCCCCGATCAAATAGCTTAACCTAAATGGCACCCAATCAAATAAAAAATGTGCTGTCATGTTAACAAACAACATATCCTAAAAACAGGACAGGTCAAAGTAAAATGGACAATATGGAATGGACAATATGGAATTGGACAATCACAATTGTTGTCCAAGAGTTTCACCCCATTGTCATGATCAGTGATTTCAAGTTTGTCTCAGTCCATTTTTGACAAGCTGATCATAGCCTAAAATAAAATACGTCTGCATTTCCTGTTGAGTAAACACATTGCAAATAAGCTCACAATAACTCCTGATAAAGTTGGGTAGCTGATATTCAGAGCTTAAATAGCCAAATTGATTAGTCACAGGAATAAGGACTAACAAAGCCAATGTAACAGCCTGTTTTAAAAACTGTGGGCCTACTACATGGATAGGCATTCATAAAATTCCATTGCAGGCTGACATGGTAGGCCAAACCCCAGTTTCGGGCGTTTGTTTTTGGTCCGGGCCGGACGTTTTTGGTGCTGTCCGGACCCGCCTTGATTTCAACATCCACGGACATTGGTCTTTGGTCTGGTCCAAACCAAATCTGAACCAATCATATAAATCTATGTTTGTTTCAGATTTTGGGGAGGTCCAGACGGGCCTTGACTTCAACGTTCACGTACAATGATTTTGACATCTATAAATAGACATCTATAAATGACATCTTTTCAACTTTTATTCAGAACCAAAAATGAGCCTGATTTCAATGTCCGGAAAAGACACCTTTGCAACTTCCTATAAAATATGTATTTTAAATATCCCGAAAATACACATTTTCACCTTAAATAGAACCTAACTTCAACGTCTGGAATGTCTTTTCAACGTTGTTTTACCTTCTGACGTGGTCTGTCTTATTCAGCAAATATTCTGTCCTGGTCTGTCTTATTCAGCAAATATTTAGCAACATTTTAATCCAGTAGTGTATGTAAATAGTAGCTCAACTAATGATTGTGCTACTTAACTGTACTGTATGCACTAATGTTGTGTATCTTCCAGGGGACTCCTCTGAGTATCGCATCAATGGCAGACAAATCACCCTTGCCAAGTACACAGAGGAACTGGAGAAGATAGGCATTGTGACTAAAGCTAGAAACTGTCTGGTATTCCAGGTAAGCAAACACACACAACTGCTAGTATTTTATCATAATTCATAATGTAGCTAATTACAGTGCCATTCATTAAAGTACATAAGAAATTCTGAGACAGTTTAATAGTGACCTCTGTTTTATATTTCCTGCGACTCCATACAGGGGGCGGTGGAGTCCATCGCCATGAAGAACCCCAAGGAGCGGACCAAGATGTTTGAGCGCATCAGCCAGTCTCTGGAGCTGTCTGATGACTATGACAAGAAGAAGGAGGCTCTGCAGAAGGCTAAAGAAGACACGCAGTTCCACTTCAACAAGAAGAGGACAGCCACCGCAGAGAAGAAGCAGGTCTCCTCAGAGAAATTGGAGGTAGGATAAGAACACAGAGAGGGGATATTCTCCATTTATCTGTCATAAGACGTAACATAACACTGTCGTAACAGTTAGTAAATGACAACTTGCTTTTTACCCAGTCACATTAAATCATTACAACAATCTGGAAACGTGGTTAAAAGTCATGGAAAAGTTTTGGAATTTCAATTCACAATGTTTATTGCTCAATTCATGTATATGCTCTTAGGCTCCCGAGTGGCGCAGCGGTCTAAGGCACTGCATCGCAGTGCTAGAGGTGTCACTACAAACACCCTAGTTCAAATCCAGGCTGTATCACAACCGGCCGTGATTGGGAGTCCCGTAAGGCGGGTGTGGTCGGTGTAGGCCGCCATTGTAAATAAGAATTAGTTCTTAATAACTGACTTGCCTAGTTAAATAAAGGTTAAATAAATTTTCAAAATTAACCCTGTCCTTCTCTTCATCCTCATCCCCCAGGCCCAGAAGTACCAGGAGTTAGTGGACGACCTGAACCAGGGGAGGCTGCAGCTAAACCTGTTCCAGCTGTACCACAACCAGCAGGGCCTGAGTGCCCTGTCAAAGACCCTGAGGAAGAGACAGGAGGCTGTGGCCGGTCAGAAGACAGGACTGAATGGGTGGGAGCAAAGCATCAAGGCCCAGAAGAAAGAACATGGACGCTTTACCAGAGAGCTGCAGCAGATTGAGAAGGAGATCCGGTGGGTAGGAGTCAGGGGGGAAAAGTGTGTGTAGAGAGAGGTGTGTGTGTTTATTACTAACTCAACTAACCTCTCCCTCTCCCCCAGTGGGCAGGAGCAGACCCTGTCCCTGCGTCGGTCCCAGTACATCAAGGCCAAGGTGAACACATCCCACCACCTAAAGAAGGTAGACGATACCCGTGGGGCCCTGGAGAAGAGCCAGAGGATGGGTGCCAAGAAAGAGGAGGAGCTGGCTGAGTTCCATCAGGAGCTCCAGGAGCTGGAGAGGGCCTGGAGGGACTATGAGAGACATGCCCAGGAGGAGTTGACCGACCGGAAGGCTGACATACAGCTGGAGGAGGAACAGGTAATAAGAGAGACACCACAACACAACATAAAGAGAGACCTAAGACAGCAACATAGCATGGCAGCAACACATGACAACACAGCATGGTAGCAACACAACATGACAACAACATGGTACAATATTGGGCACAGACAACAGCGCAAAGGCAAGAAGGTAGAGACAACAATACATCACGCGAAGTAGCCACAACTGTCAGTAAGAGTGTCAATGATTGAGTCTTTGAATGAAGAAACTGTCCAGTTTGAGTGTTTTTTTGCAGCTCATTCCAGTCGCTAGCTGCAGCGAACTGAAAAGAGGAGCGACCCAGGGATTACAGCTTATGAAATATGGGACCAACACTTTACATCTTACGTTTATATTTTTGTTCAGTGTAGTTTAGGTCCATATGCTATGTGTGTGTGTGTGTGTGTGTTTTTTTCACCTTTATTTAACCAGTTAGGCTAGTTGAGAACAAGTCCTCATTTACAATTGCGACCTGGCCAAGATAAAGCATAGCAGTGTGAACAGACAGCAAAACAAAGTTACACATGGAGTAAACAATAAACAAGTCAATAACACAGTAGAAAAAAGGAGTCTATATGCATTGTGTGTAAAAGGCATGAGGAGGTAGGCAAATTAATTACAATTTTAGCAGATTAACACTGGAGTGATAAATGATCAGATGGTCATGTGCAGGTAGAGATACTGGTGTGCAAAAGAGCAGAAAAGTAAATAAATACAGTATGGGGATGAGGTAGGTAGATTGGGTGGGCTATTTACTGATGGACTATGTACAGCTGCAGCGATCGGTTAGCTGCTCAGATAGCAGATGTTTAAAGTTGGTGTGTGTGTATATTCTGTGTGTCTAGTTGGAGCGCTATAAGGAGCTGAAGGAGCTGGCCAGGAAGCAGGGGGCCCTCCTGTCCCAGCAGACTAAGAAGATGCACTGGGAGGTCAAGGCTGACCACCAGAAAATCGAGTTTGACCAGCGGAGGAAGAAAGAAGTGGAGGTAGGTACTAGAGAGTGTGTGTGTGCGCGTGTGCGTGTTTGTGTGAAAACAGATATTGGTGTTGACTTTCTCTGTGTATATAGGTAAGCATTAAGCACAGCCAGACTCAGCTGGGGGACTTCACCAGGAGAGTAGATAAACTGGAAGAGTACACCAACACCTGCAAGTAAGTCATGTGTTGTGGTGTATGTTATTGGTTACTGATGAGTGAAAAAATAGATACAGTTGAAGTCGGAAGTTTACATACACCTTAGCCAAATACATTTAAACTCAGTTTTTCACAATTCCTGACAATTAATCCTCGTTAAAATTCTCCGTCTTAGGTCTGTTAGGGTCACCACTTTATTTTAAGAATGTGAAATGTCAGAATAATAGTAGAGAGAATGATTTATTTCAGATTCACATTCATCACATTCCCAGTGGGTCAGAAGTTTACATGCACTCAATTAGTATTTGGTAGGATTGCCTTTAAATTGTTTAACTTGGGTCAAATGTTTCGGGTAGCCTTCCACAAGCTTCCCACAATAAGTTGGGTGACTTTTGGCCCTTTCCTCCTGACAGAGCTGGTGTAACTGAGTCAGGTTTATAGGTCTTGCTTGCACATGCTTTTTCAGTTCTGCCCACAAATTTTCTATAGGATTGAGGTCAGGGTTTTGTGATGGCCACTCCAATACCTTGACTTTGTTGTCCTTAAGGCATTTTCGCCACAACTTTGGAAGTATGCTTGGGTTCATTGTCCATTTGGAAGACCCATATGCAACCAAGTTTTAACTTCCTGACTGATGTCTTGAGATGTTGCTTCAATATATCCACATAATTGTTCTTCCTCATAAAGTCATCTATTTTGTGAAGTGCACCAGTCCCTCCTGCAGCAAAGCAACCCCACAACATGATGCTACCACCCCCGTGTTTCACAGTTGGGATGGTGTTCTTCTGCTTGCAAGCCTCCCCCTTCTTCCTCCAAACATAACAATAGTTATTATGGCCAAACAGTTCTATTTTTGTTTCATCAGACCAGAGAACATTTCTCCCAAAAGTACGATCTTTGTACCCATGTGCAGTTGAAAACCGTAGTCTGGCTTTTCTATGGCGGTTTTGGAGCAGTGGCTTCTTCCTTGCTGAGCGGCCTTTCAGGTTATGTCGATATAGGACTCGTTTTACTGTGGATATATATACTTTTGTACCTGTTTCCTCCAGCATCTTCACAAGGTCCTTTGCGGTTGTTCTGGGATTGATTTGCACTTTTCGCACCAAAGTACGTTCATCTCTAGGAAACAGAACGTGTCTCCTTCCTGAGCGGTATGATGGCTGCGTGGTCCCATGGTGTTTATACTTGCCTACTATTGTTTGTACAGATGAACGTGGTACCTTCAGGCGTTTGGAAATTGCTCCCAAGTATGAACCAGACTTGTGGAGGTCTGCAATTTATTTTCTGAGGTCTTGGCTGATTTCTTTTGATTTTCCCATGATGTCAAGCAAAGAGGCACTGAGTTTGAAGGTAGGCCTTGAAATACTCAAATTATGTCAATTAGCCAATCAGAAGCTTCTAAAGTCATGACATAATTTTCTGGAATTGTCCAAGCTGTTTAAAGGCCCAGTCAACTTAGTGTATGTAAACTTCTGACCCACTGGAGTTGTGATACAGTGAATTATAAGTGAAATATTCTGTCTGTAAACAATTGTTGGAAAAATTACTTGTGTCATGCACAAAGTAGATGTCCTAACCGACTTGCCAAAACTATAGTTGGTTAACAAGAAATGTGTGTAGTGGTTGAAAAACGAGTTTTAATGATTCCAACCTAATTGTATGTAAACTTCCGACTTCAACTGTAGTTACATATCACAATATTATTTTGGACGCTATATAGATACTTTGACTTCAAAGTATTTTTGATTTTTTTTAAATAGATTTTTGCTAGGTAGCGCTAGTCGGCTGTGCCTGTGCCAAAACTCAGCTATTTTTTATCCTATAGTGTGTTCTCCATCTTCTTTTTAAATATTGAATCAACATGTTTTCAGCACTTATTTCCATGACTTATCAAACTCATTTTATAAGTCTATCTGCAGCAGACATATAGTGAGCAATATGTTTGGAACATCAAATTGCAATAAAAACTCAGTAACGAATCGCAATACATAGAATCATGAGAACCACGATACATATCGTATCGGTATCTAAGTATCGTGATAATGTCGTATTGGGAGGCCCCTGGCAATTCCCACCCCTATTGTATGTATGTGTTGCTGTTATTCTTTGAAGAAGAACACAACTTAAATACATTTGTCAGTGTTAAGCACCCCATTCTTTATAAAGCTTCTCTTGGCTGTGCTGACATACTAAACTACTGAGAGAGAGAAGGAGAGAAAGAGAGAGAATGAGAGAGCGAGAAGGAGAGAGAGATAGAGAAGGAGAGAGAGGGGAGAGAGAGAGAGAAAATTAGAGAGAGAAGGAGAGAGAAAAGGAAAGAGGGAGAAAGAAGGGAAAAGAGTGACAAACTATTTGTTTTTCTTCTGTTCAGGAGCTCTCTGGAGGAGTCTCGTCAGCAGGAGGAGGTGCTGTCTGCGGAACTGCAGAGAGGGAGGGTGAGGGGGGAGGAGGTGAACCAGGAGTTAGGGGAGGTACTGTGTGAGCTGCAGAACGCCAGGCTGGACAGCCAGGAGAGTAAGAGGCAGCAGCAACGCAACGAGGTCCTGGAAAACCTCCGCAGACTCTACCCTGACACACTGGTGAGACATCCCTAGACATCCCTGTCTCACTGCCACCAACACCTCATTAGATCGAACTGGGAAAATATAATCTTCGATAGTGCACCCCTCTTCCCCCTCATCCCTTATTGCAGTCATTTGAATGTGAGCTTGTGTGGATTGCCTTGGTATCAACCTTGTTTAGGATCTCGTAGAATCTTGAGATATTTTAAGATCCTGTTACTAGTATCCAGTAAGATCTATCTAAAGGTCTTGTAGGATCTTCCAAAATCTTTGTCAGCATCCAGAGGAAGATTTCTGCCAGGGTGTATTTGTTCCTCTATTTCCCAGTTTGGTCGTCTGGTGGACCTGTGCAGCCCCATCCATAAGAAGTACCAGCTGGCCGTCACCAAGGTGTTTGGACGCTACATGAACGCCATAGTAGTGTCGTCAGAGAAGGTGGCTCGGGACTGCATCCGCTTTGTCAAAGAGGAGAGGGCCGAACCAGAAACCTTCTTACCCATAGATTACCTGGACGTGAGTCAGTGGACAAAGAAGTTGAGATTGTTTGTAGGCCTACTCCTTAATTTAAAAAACAACAAAACGGCAGCTCCGCTACATTTGCTATAAGGATGGGGGATGGAGAAACACAACCAGAACTACCTAAAACTAACAACAGAGGCTTTGATTAACACACCCAACACACAAACCTCACTGAGGCTGTCCCACCTCCCTGTCCCTTCCCAGGTGAGCCCTCTGAATGAGCGGCTGCGCGGGGTGCGTGGAGCTAAGATGATGGTGGACGTGGTGCAGTGTTCCCCTACCGCTCCTCAGCTGAAGAAAGTCATCCAGTTTGTGTGTGGCAACGCTCTGGTCTGTGAGGCACTCAAAGAGGCCAGAGCCATCGCCTTCGACGGGCCTGAGCGACTCAAGGTGAGTTAGTCAGTCATTCAGCTTGTTTGAGGGCTATGGGATTCGAGGAGATATATAGATCAGTAATTCTGCGCAGTCCGACTGCAATGTACAGTAGACAATCTAAACATGCACAATTAGTCAGTCAACCAGCCAGCAAGAGTTCACCCCCCATCCACTTTACTGTGGTAGCACCCACCTCGATATTTTCCCCCAGACGGTGGCTCTGGACGGTACCATGTTCTCCAAGTCTGGGGTGATCTCTGGGGGCTCCAGCCACCTGCGGAGCAAGGCCCGGCGCTGGGAAGAGAAGGACATGACCAAGCTGAAGGAGCTCAAAGAACAGCTGACTGCAGAGCTACGTGTGAGTCTAGGTCTTTGCACACTTTCAGAATCTAGATTTTGAAAGTCTGGGAATCTAATACATTTTTTATTATTGTAAGTCTTGATTCTATAATATGCACTGCAAAACCGCAAACGTATTCTCTCTGGCTCAAGGAGTGTAGTTTTTCTGACCAATTATCTGAGACAGTTCTTTATTTCCACTTCCTGTGTCATGTGACAGGGTCTGGTGAAGCTGAAGCGTAAGGAGCCTGAGCTGAAACAGATCCAGGCTCAGGCTCAGGGGTTCAGACCCGTCTGAAGTACTCCCACACTGAACTGGACACCCTCCGCAAGAAGACCATTCCCAACTGCCACGCGGTAAACTACACTAACACTGTTCCTGTAACTTACTCTGACTACACCATCTGCAAACCACCACTTCTACTTGAATTCAACATGTGTCTACTTATTTTTACTCCAAAAAGAGCATAGTAAGCCATCAATAGTTTTTCAGCTTGGGTGATGTTTTTGAGTTTTGTAAATGTATGCATGCACTCTACTGTAAGTCTCTCAATACTGTAAGAGTTTTCTCAATCTGTGGCCCATGTCGCGCACATCTCATGTCTTGACAACTTGCATTTCTCTCCCTTCAGGAGATGTCTCGCCTGGAGGCTGAGCTGGCCAACGTGGAGTCTCAGCTGGAGATGCAGAAAGAGAACATGGAGATCAAGGAGCTGGAGATGAAGAAGCTCCAAGACAGGATCAACCAGGTCAGGACGCACTGCTACCAAGACTATTTAGAAAAATGTCTAAATTGGCAGGTAGCCTAGCGGTTAAAAACATTGGGCTGGTAACTAAAAGGTTGTTGGTTTGAATCTCTGAAACGACTAAGGGGGAAAAAACTGTCGATATGCCCTTGAGCAAGGCACTTAACTCTTAATTTCTATCGTAAGTCGCTTTGGATAAGAGCATCCGATAAATAGCAGACACCTGTTATTAGTGGCGTGTCATAGCTAACACAAACAACACCAAAGGTTTTACATCAATTAGCAGACGCTCTTATCCAGAGAGATTTTTTCAAAACTCTAAAACATCACCCAAGACATGATAAGCTGAAAAACTGTTGATGGCCTACTATGTTCTTGTTGGAACAGAAGAAAGTAGACACATGTTGAAGTCATGTGGGAATTGAACCCAACACTTCAAAGTGGGAAGTGCCATGCTCTACTAACTGAGCCACATGGGACAATACTTTCACATAATTTAGCAGACACTCTTATCCAGAGAGATTTACAGGAACAACGTGCCCTGGATCAAGATCACATTAACAGATTTTTCACGTTGTCGGCTTAGGGATTCAAACCAGTGACCTTTTGATTCCCAGCCAAACGCTCTTAACCACTAGGCTACCTGCCGCACTACCAAATATTTGTAGTATGTCACTGCCATAGAGTAGGAACGTTCTGCCTACTATGTCTAGGGGGACCAGGTTCGTGGTCATGTTGTTGTTATTGTTCTGTGTTCAGATGGAGGACGTGGTGTTCTCAGACTTCTGTGCTGAGATAGGAGTGGCCAACATCAGGGAGTATGAACAAGAGCATCTCAAACAGCAGCAGGATGTAGACAGGAAACGGTATTGGACTGGACCTCCCCACATTACATACAGTATATATGGTCTATGGAACGATGATGTTAACAAGTTTATATGGACTGATTGTACAGTATGCTTGTTCTTATACGGTGTACAGTGCATTCGGAAAGTGTTCAGACCCCTTGACTTTTTCCACATTTTGTTACATTATAGTCTTATTCTAAAATGTATTTTACATGTTTGTTTGTTTTTTCAATTCCCCTCATCAATCTACACACAATAACTCATAATGACAAAACAGGTTTTTAGGAATTTTAGCAAATGTATTAAAGATTTATAAAAAATATATATATAAAAAAAAATGGAAAAATCACATTTACATTAGTATTCAGACCCTTTACTCAGTACTTTGTTAAAGCACCTTTAGCAGCAATTACAGCCTCAAGTCTTCTTGGGTATGATGCTACAAGCTTGGCACACCTGCATTTGGAGAGTTTCTCCCATTATTCTCTACAGATCCTCTCAAGCTCTGTCAGGTTGCACAGGGAGCGTCGCTGCACAGCTATTTTCAGGTCTCTGTAGGGGGACAAAATAAATGTATAAATGTACGATGGAGCACGCGCGCAGCCGGTTTGGGTTCCGTGTTAGCTGTGTGCTTAGGGTCATTGTCCTGTTGGAAGGTGAACCTTCAACCCAATTTGAGATCCCTGGTGCTCTGGAGCAGGTTTTCATCAAGGATATCTCTGTACTGTACCCCGTTCATCTTTCTCTCAGTTTAAAAAAATAAATAATATTTAACCTTTATTTAACCAGGTAGGCTAGTTGAGAACAAGTTCTCATTTGCAACTGCGACCTGGCCAAGATAAAGCATAGCAGTGTGAACAGACAACACAGAGTTACACATGGAGTAAACAATAAACAAGTCAATAACACAGTAAAAAAAGAGAGGCTGTATACATTGTGTGCAAAAGGCATGAGGAGGTAAATAATTACAATTTTGCAGATTAACACTGGAGTGATAAATGATCAGATGGTCATGTACAGGTAGAGATATTGGTGTGCAAAAGAGCAGAAAAGTAAATAAATAAAAACAGTATGGGGATGAGGTAGGTAAAATTGGGTGGGCTATTTACCGATAAGAATATGTACAGCTGCAGCGATCGGTTAGCTGCTCAGATAGCAGATGTTTGAAGTTGGTGAGGGTGATAAAAGTCTCCAACTTCAGCGATTTTTGCAATTCGTTCCAGTCACAGGCAGCAGAGAACTGGAACGAAAGGCAGCCAAATGAGGTGTTGGCTTTAGGGATGATCAGTGAGATACACCTGCTGGAGCGCATGCTACGGGTGGGTGTTGCCATCGTGACCAGTGAACTGAGATAAGGCGGAGCTTTACCTAGCATGGACTTGTAGATGACCTGGAACCAGTGGGTCTAGTGACGAATATGTAGCGAGGGCCAGCCGACTAGAGCATACAGGTCGCAGTGGTGGGTGGTATAAGGTGCTTTAGTGACAAAACGGATGGCACTGTGATAAACTGCATCCAGTTTGCTGAGTAGAGTGTTGGAAGCTATTTTGTAGATGACGTCGCCAAAGTCGAGGATCGGTAGGATAGTCAGTTTTACTAGGGTAAGTTTGGCGGCGTGAGTGAAGGAGGCTTTGTTGCGGAATAGAAAGCCGACTAGATTTGATTTTCGACTGGAGATGTTTGATATGAGTCTGGAAGGAGAGTTTACAGTCTAGCCAGACACCTAGGTACTTATAGATGTCCACATATTCAAGGTCGGAACCATCCAGGGTGGTGATACTCGTCAGGCGTGCGGGTGCAGGCAACGAACGGTTGAAAAGCATGCATTTGGTTTTACTAGCGTTTAAGAGCAGTTGGAGGCCACGGAAGGAGAGTTGTATGGCATTGAAGCTCGTTTGGAGGTTAGATAGCACAGTGTCCAAGGACGGGCCGGAAGTATATAGAATGGTGTCGTCTGCGTAGAGGTGGATCAGGGAATCGCCCGCAGCAAGAGCAACATCATTGATATATACAGAGAAAAGAGTCGGCCCGAGAATTGAACCCTGTGGCACCCCCATAGAGACTGCCAGAGGACCGGACAGCATGCCCTCCGATTTGACACACTGAACTCTGTCTGCAAAGTAGTTGGTGAACCAGGCAAGGCAGTCATCAGAAAAACCGAGGCTACTGAGTCTGCCGAAAAGAATATGGGATTGACAGAGTCGAAAGCCTTGGCAAGGTCGATGAAGATGGCTGCATAGTACTGTCTTTTATCGATGGCCGTTATGATATCGTTTAGTACCTTGAGCGTGGCTGAGGTGCACCCGTGACCAGCTCGGAAACCAGATTGCACAGCGGAGAAGGTACGGTGTAATTCAAGATGGTCAGTCTTGACTAGTCGCCCAGTCCCTGTCGCTGAAAAACAGCCCCAGGGCATGATAGTACCACCACCATGCTTCACCGTATGGATGTAGCCAGGTTTCTTCCATACGTGACACTTGGCATTCAGGCCAAAGAGTTCAATCTTGGTTTTATCAGATCAGAGAATCTTGTTTCTCATGGTCTGAGAGTCCTTCAGATACCTTTTGGCAAACTCTAAGCGGCTGTCATGTGCCTTTTACTGAGGAGTGACTTCTGTCTGGCCATTCTACCGTAGCGGCCTGATGGTGGAGTGCTGCAGAGATGGTTGTTCTTCTGGAAGGTTCTTCCATCTCCACAGAGGAACTCTGGAGCTCTGTCAGAGTGACCATCGGCTTCTTGGTCACCTCCCTGACCAAGGCACTTCTGCCACAATAGCTCAGTTTGGCCAGGCGGCCAGCTCTTGGAAGAGTCTTGGTGGTTCCAAACTTCTTCCATTTAAGAACGGAGGCCACTTATATAGACAGGTGTGTGCCTTTCCAAATCATCTCCAATCAATTGAATTTACCACAGGTGGACTCTAATCAAGTTGTAGAAACATCTCAAGGATGATCAATGGAAACAGGATGCAAATTAGCTCAATTTCGAGTCATAGCAAAGGGTCTGAATACTTATGTAAATAAGGTATTTCTATTTTTTTGTATATAGATTGATGAGGATTTAATTTAATACATTTTAGAATAAGGCGTAACAAAACGTAACTAAATGTGGCAAAGGTCAAGGGGTCTGAATACTTTCTGAATGCACTGTGTATTGTTCGCAAATATTATTATATTTTTTCTGGCCATCTCCACTCCCACATCTCTTTTCTGTCACTGCCTGAGTGTTATCAACCCCCCCCCTCTTTTCCCAACCCTCTCCCAGGTTGGAGTTTGAGTCTCAGCGGACCTGTCTGAAGGCCCAGTTGGAGTATGAACAGGGTCAGCTGGAGGAGCAGAGGAAGAAGATGAAGAAACTAGAGGAGACCATCGCCAAGGAGCAGTGCAGAGTGGAAGAACAGAAGCAGGCAAAACATACCTCCTCTCCTCCATTCTCTCCTTTTTTCAACTTCCCTCTCATGTTATCTTCTTTCTTCCTCCTTTCTTGTCCCTTCATACCTCCCTTCCTTCCCTTTACCCATCAGCTTCTCAAATCCTCCTCTAAAATCACACAGAATGTAATTCCCAGTGTTATGTTGTTCTCTTGTGTCTCCGCTAGGAAGAGGAGAAGCTGCTGGTGGTGATGGAAGAGAGTCAATCTAAAGTGTTGGATCTGAAGAATCATCTGCTGGAGAAGAAGACCCAGGCTTCTGACTCTAAGGCCCAGGTGGACCAAACGATGAAGAGCCTTCAGGAGAGCTCCAGGTACTACTGACTGTGGCTGTTCTGCTGTCAAGTTATTTTTGTCCAGTGTATCAAATCGATTGCAGGTCACTTCACTGGTCTCATCGCCGTCTCTAAAAGCTGATCTTCTCCTCTCTCCGCCCTATCCCTCTTCATTTTCTGTTTTCTCTTTATCTCCCTCCCCCTTCTCTTCTTCCTTTCTCTGTCCCCTCTCCGTGTCTAACTCTTCTCCCCACCAGAGAGCAGGTGAAGCTGCAGAGGGAGGTTATCTCAGCTGAGACAGCCCTGGAGCAGTTGAGGATCTGGAAACACAACCTGCTGCTAGGTTGTAAGATCCAGGGCCTGCCCATCACGCTGCTGTCTGGCAGCTTGGACGAGATCAGTGAGGTGCAGGTAGGACAGACTAGAGACCACAGGAGGTTGGTAGCATGTTAATTGGGGAATACGGGCTTGTCGTAATGGCTGGAGCGAAATAAATGTTTTATATGTTTGATGCAGTTCCATTTGCTCCGTTCCAGCCATTATTATGAGCTTTCCTCCCCTCAGTAGCCTCCACTATCAGAGACAGAGTGAGGGGGGGGCATAGACCAGGGTAGTGTACAGTAGGGCTGTAAAATCCAGGACCTGCCCAGATGGCGGGCTGTGTTCACGTTCTCCTTGTACTGAATGTGTATTGTGTACTTGGATGCACAGTTGTTTACCTCTCATGTGTAATTCAAATTCACTATCAGGGGAGAATAAAGTTCTCTCTCTCTTATGACTGATCTGGCCTTGCCAGCTGGACTCAGAGTCACTCACAGAGAGCACCTGCACCACTATGGACATCTACGAGAGAGAGGCGTTGATGGTCATCGACTACTCTGGTCTGGGAGCTGAGCTGAAGGTAGACCTCATTAATCAATCATCACTCAATACAGTATCCCTTCTCAGTCTCTTAGCTTTAAGAACTGATCAATATCATACAGTTAATGTACTGTATTCACCCCACAGGACAGTTATGTATCTAACGTTATGCTGTCCAAACGTGTGTATGTCTTTATGTCCAACAGGATCTTGCAGGGGAGGAGGTGGACCCCCAGGTAGAGCGTCTTAAGGAGACAGTGTCCTCTCTAGAGGGGGTCCTACAGCGCTCCACAGCCCCCAACCTTAAAGCCCTGGAGAAAATGAGTGTGGTCAAGGACAAATTCCAGGGGGTGGTGGACGGTACGAAGTGCAGAAACACACCTAAATACACCAACTGTATAGTGGCGACACACGCCTCAATACACAAACGCTATCGCTTAACTTGTCTTGGTGAGTGTATTGTGGGAACCCATTGATGGCCCTAAAAAGTAAAAAACCCAGAGGAAACAGGTTTTAGTGACAAACTTTTAAGATGCTAGAGTGGCATATTTTAAATGCATTGCAGCATTTGTTCTCCCAATACCACGGCGGGACCTAACTTTTTCGTGCCTACAGATCTTTGATCGACTTATACATTTTAAATAGCCAGTTAAAAAAAGACATATTCAGTGAGGTTCCATACATTTAAAAAACTTGACAGGGATAACACAATAAAGTTAATAACTTTTTTCTGTTGTGGTCCCTTAAAGTTCATGGTGCAATATATATCTGTGTGTGTATGGCTCAATGATGTTCATCTGATTGCCTTTGTCTCCCTCTGTGTGCTCCAGCGTTTGATGCCAGCACCAAGGCAGCCAGAAGGAGTAACCAGGAGTTTGAGCAGGTTAAAGCCAAACGCTTCAGACTCTTCAGTCAGTGCTTTGAACACGTCTCTGTCGTCATCGACCAGATCTACAAACAACTGTGCAGGAACACCAGCGCTCAGGTGTGAAGGCTTTACTCATACAGAAACACTTGTACACACACACACACACACACACACCTGAAAGCAATCTTCATACTACTGTGTAATAGACGCACTTATCAGGTTTGTGGTGTAGTACGTGTCGTGTTTGTAATGTGTGTGTAACAGGGTCTGCAAAAGGTGCTTGAGGTGCTTAAAGTACTTCCATTTGGAGTACCTTGAAAATCTGACATTTTCTCAAGTAGGTACTTCAAAAGTACTTCAATTCAAATGAGAGGAGAACATGAGCAAATACATTTCTGAAAAATATCAGAAAAATGTTTTGGTCTTGCAAATTAATTTCCAGGCAGACTACGAAGTTTTATTTCTTCACGTGTTTTGCGCTGTGGTTGCCAGGTGAGCTCACTCATTCCACCCACACTGCCACTGAGCCAAGCAGTGACAGAACTGACTGATTAGGCACAGCCAAACGTCACATTGATAGTTAAAATGCCGGGCAATCCTAGATACAATCCTGCCTTTTGTGCTAATGGAACATTTCTGGGATATTTTATTTATCACACCAACAATAAGAAGAGACTTGCTTTGGCCAAGAAACACAAGCAATGGACATTAGACCAGTGGAAATCTGTAATTTGGTCTGAGTCCAAATTTGAAAATGTTGTTTCCAACCGCTGTGTCTTTGTAAGACGAGTAGGTGAATGGATGATCTCTGCATGTATGGTTCCCACTGTGAAGCATGGAGAAGGAGGTGTGATGGTGTGGGGGTGCTTTGCTGGTGACACTCAATTATTTATTTAGAATTCAAGGCACAGCTAACCAGCATGGCTACAACAGCATTCTGCAGCGATACGCCATCCCATCCGGTTTGCGCTGAGTGGGACTATCATTTGTTTTTCAAGAGGACAATGACCCAACACACCTCTAGGCTGTGTAAGGGCTATTTGACCAAGAAGGAGAGTGATGGAGTGCTGCATCAGATGACCTGGCCTCCACAATCACCCGACCTCAACCCAACTGAGATGGTTTGGGATGAGTTGGACCGCAGAGTGAAGGAAAAGCAGCCAACAAGTGCTCAGCATATGTGGGAACTCAGCATACTTCCTTCGCCGACAGAGATGGCCGCCTCGCTTCGCGTTCCTAGGAAACTATGCAGTTTTTTTTTTTTTTTTACGTGTTATTTCTTACATTAGTACCCCAGGTCATCTTAGGTTTCATTACATACAGTCGAGAAGAACTACTGAATATAAGATCAGCGTCAACTCACCATCAGTACGACCAAGAATATGACTTTCGCGAAACGGCTCCTGTGTTCTGCCTTTCACCCAGGATAACGGAATGGATCCCAGCCGGCAACCCAAAAAAACGACTTCGTAAAAGAGGGAAACGAGGCGGTCTTCTGGTCAGACTCCGGAGACTGGCACATTGTGCACCACTCCCTAGCATTCTTCTCACCAATGTCCAGTCTCTTGACAACAAGGTTGATGAAATCCGAGCAAGGGTAGCATTTCAGAGGGACATCAGAGACTGTAATGTTCTTTGCTTCACGGAAACATGGCTCACTGGAGAGACGCTATCGGAGTCGGTGCAGCCAGCTGGTTTCTCCACGCATCGCGCCGACAGAAACAAACATCTTTCTGGTAAGAAGAGGGGCGGGGGCGTATGCCTTATGGCTAACGAGACGTGGTGTGATCACAAAAACATACAGGAACTCAAATCCTTCTGTTCACCTGATTTAGAATTCCTCACAATCAAATGTCGACCGCATTATCTACCAAGAGAATTCTCTTCGATTATAATCACAGCCGTATATATTCCCCCCCAAGCAGACACATCGATGGCTCTGAACGAACTTTATTTGACTCTTTGCAAACTGGAATCCATACATCCTGAGGCTGCATTCATTGTAGCTGGGGATTTTAACAAGGCTAATCTGAAAACAAGACTCCCTAAATTGTATCAGCATATCGATTGCGCAACCAGGGCTGGCAAAACCTTGGATCATTGCTATTCTAACTTCCGCGACGCATATAAGGCCCTGCCCCGCCCTCCTTTCGGAAAAGCTGACCACGACTCCATTTTGTTGATTCCTGCCTACAGACAGAAACTAAAACAAGAAGCTCCCACGCTGAGGTCTGTCCAACGCTGGTCCAACCAATCTGATTCCACACTCCAAGACTGCTTCAATCACGTGGACTGGGATATGTTTCATATTGCGTCAGACAACAACATTGACGATTACGCTGAGTCGGTGTGCGAGTTCATTAGAACGTGCGTTGAAGATGTCGTTCTCATAGCAACGATTAAAACATTCCCAAACCAGAAACCGTGGATTGATGGCAGCATTCGCGTTCCCTCCGCAAGGCAATCAAACAAGCTAAGCGTCAGTATAGAGACAAAGTAGAATCTCAATTCAACGGCTCAGATACAAGAGGTATGTGGCAGGGTCTACAGTCAATCACGGATTACAAAAAGAACACCAGCCCCGTCACGGACCAGGATGTCTTGCTCCCAGGCAGACTAAATAACTTTTTTGCCCGCTTTGAGGACAATACAGTGCCACTGACACGGCCTGCAACGAAAACATGCAAACTCTCCTTCACTGCAGCCGAGGTGAGTAAAACATTGAAACTTGTTAACCCTCGCAAGGCTGCAGGCCCAGACGGCATCCCCAGCCGCGCCCTCAGAGCATGCGCAGACCAGCTGGCTGGTGTGTTTACGGACATATTCAATCAATCCCTATCCCAGTCTGCTGTTCCCACATGCTTCAAGAGGGCCACCATTGTTCCTGTTCCCAAGAAAGCTAAGGTAACTGAGCTAAACGGCTACCGCCCCGTAGCACTCAGTTCCGTCATCATGAAGTGCTTTGAGAGACTAGTCAAGGACCATATCACCTCCACCCTACCTGACACCCTAGACCCACTCCAATTTGCTTACCGCCCAAATAGGTCCACAGACGATGCAATCTCAACCACACTGCACACTGCCCTAACCCATCTGGACAAGAGGAATACCTATGTGAGAATGGGGCGGCAGTGTAGCCTAGTGGTTAGAGTGTTGGACTAGTAACCGGAAGGTTGAGAGTTCAAACCCCGAGCTGACAAGGTACAAAATCTGTCGTTCTGCCCCTGAACAGGCAGTTCAGGGCAGAACGACAGATTCTGTACCTTGTCAGCTCGGGGGTTTGAACTCTCAACCTACTGTTCCCAGGCCATCATTGAAAATAAGAATTTGTTCTTAACTGACTTGCCTGGTTAAATAAAGGTAAAAAAAAAAAAATGCTGTTCATTGACTACAGCTCGGCATTTAACACCATAGTACCCTCCAAGCTCGTCATCAAGCTCGAGACCCTGGGTCTCGACCCCGCCCTGTGCAACTGGGTACTGGACTTCCTGACGGGCCGCCCCCAGGTGGTGAGGGTAGGCAACAACATCTCAACACTGGGGCCCCACAAGGGTGCGTTCTGAGCCCTCTCCTGTACTCCCTGTTCACCCATGACTGCGTGGCCACGCACGCCTCCAACTCAATCATCAAGTTTGCGGACGACACAACAGTGGTAGGCTTGATTACCTACATTTACATTTAAGTCATTTACCAACAACGACGAGACGGCCTACAGGGAGAAGGTGAGGGCCCTCGGAGTGTGGTGTCAGGAAAATAACCTCACACTCAACGTCAACAAAACTAAGGAGATGATTGTGGACTTCAGGAAACAGCAGAGGGACGTTGTTGACGTTGAGTGTGAGGTTATTTTCCTGACACCACACTCCGAGGGCCCTCACCACATAGATGGAACATAGATAGAACAGTAGTGGAGAGGGTAGTAAGTTTTAGTAAGTTTTAAGTTCCTCGGCATACACATCACAGACAAACTGAATTGGTCCACCCACACAGACAGCATCGTGAAGAAGGCGCAGCAGCGCCTCTTCAACCTCAGGAGGCTGAAGAATTTCGGCTTGTCACCAAAAGCACTCACAAACTTCTACAGATGCACAATCGAGAGCATCCTGGCGGGCTGTATCACCGCCTGGTACGGCAACTGCTCCGCCCACAACCGTAAGGCTCTCCAGAGGGTAGTGAGGTCTGCACAACGCATCACCGGGGGCCAACTACCTGCCCTCCAGGACACCTACACCACCCGATGTTACAGGAAGGCCATAAAGATCATCAAGGACAACAACCACCCGAGCCACTGCCTGTTCACCCCGCTATCATCCAGAAGGCGAGGTCAGTACAGGTGCATCAAAGCTGGGACCGAGAGACTAAAAAACAGCTTCTATCAGGCTGTTAAACAGCCACCACTAACATTGAGTGGCTGCTGCCAACACACTGACTCAACTCCAGCCACTTTAATAATGGGAATTGATGGGAAATTATGTAAATATATCACTAGCCACTTTAAACAATGCTACCTAATATAATGTTTACATACCCTACATTATTCATCTCATATGTATACGTATATACTGTACTCTATATCATCTACTGCATCTTTATGTAATACATGTATCACTAGCCACTTTAACTATGCCACTTTGTTTACATACTCATCTCATATGTATATACTGTACTCGATACCATCTACTGTATCTTGCCTATGCGGCTCTGTACCATCACTCATTCATATATCTTTATGTACATATTCTTTATCCCCATACACTTGTGTGTATAAGACAGTAGTTTTGGAATTGTTAGTTAGATTACTTGTTGGTTATTACTGCATTGTCAGAACTAGAAGCACAAGCATTTCGCTACACTCGCATTAACATCTGCTAACCATGTTTATGTGACAAATAAAATTTGATTTGATTTGATTTGAACTCCTTAAAGACGGTTGAAATAACATTCCAGGTGAAGCTGGTTGAGACAATGCCAATCGTGTGCAAAGGGTGGCTACTTTTAAGAATTTTAAATATATTTGTATTTGTTTAACACTTTTTTGGTTACTACATGATTCCATATGTGTTATTTCATAGTTTTGACATCGTCCCTATTATTCTACAATGTAGAAAATAATAAAAATACAGAAAAACCTGAGTGTGTCCAAAATGTTGACAGGTCCTGTAGTTTACCCACCTTTATTTACCACTACATCACTGAAACCAACCAATCCGCACCGTGTAATGGGCAAAAAATGCGTCCAAGTTTGACGTTGCGAGCATGGGTGAATCGGCCCTGAAGCGCCACATGAAGGGGGAAAGACAACACTGCTTCCTGCGCTGGCGCCACTTCAACATTATGGAGGTTTTTGGCAATTGCCTCATTCACAGGGTGCCTGCGATATTCAAGCGGCAGCCATGCTCCTGCCATTCTGGTAGCTGGTCAAATGCAGTTTTCCTCACTGCCCCCTCGCCCTTCTCCCGACTGGCGACACTTAAAGCTGCCAGTTGGAAGCAAGATGCTTTTTTGTAGCTATTAAGTAGTAGATTCCCAAATGGCCAATAAATACAGTCATTAAGTTGGAATTGTGTAGTAATGTGAATAGGACATGTGTTCACCAGTAGGCGTGTCCCAAAACTCTGCTCATCACTACTCAAATTACAACACCCTCATTACTGACTCCTGTATGTAATAAATAAGTAGTGAAACACCTATTATTGAGAGGAACTTGTAAGGTAGTTAGTAAGTTTGTTCGTTTTTTTCATGAGGTTGTGGCGATAATACAGCCATCTGGTGCTGACTAGAAACAATTGCATAATAGGAAGTATTACAAATTGATGGTCCTTGAAAATAAATATTAGTGCTTGAAAAAGTCCTTGAAAGTCCTTAAATTTGACTTACCACTTTCTGTACGAACCCTGGTGTAATGTACGGTTGTGTATATGCCTGAATGTGTGCTGCTCCCTCCAGGCCATTCTGAGTGCTGAGAACCCAGATGAGCCCTACCTGGATGGCATCAATTACAACTGTATTGCTCCTGGGAAACGCTTCATGGCCATGGACAACCTGTCTGGAGGAGAGAAGGCCATCGCTGCCCTGGCTCTGGTGTTCGCAATACACAGGTGAGAGAGAAAGAGAAATGGTTCATGGCCATGGACAGCCTGTGGAGGGGAGAAGGCCATCGCTGCCTTGGCTTTGGCTTTGCCATACATAGGTGAGAGAGAGAGAGAGAGAGAGAGAGAGAAGTTCATGGCTGTGGACAACCTGTCTGGAGGAGAGAAGGCCTTCGCTGCTCTCGTGTTGGCTTTACACAGCTAACACACACAGCAGACATGAGATATGCCCATCAGTATTTTTATTTATTTTTTATTTTAACTTTATTTAACTAGGCAAGTCAGTTAAGAACAAATTCTTATTTTCAATGACGGCTTAGGAACAGTGGGTTAACTGCCTGTTCAGGGGCAGAACGACAAATTTGTACTTTGTCAGCTCGTGGATATGAACTTGCAACCTTTCGGTTAACAGTCCAACGCTCTAACCACTAGGGTACCCTGCAGCACTGAACCACTGTCTGATGTTTGTGTTCTCAATCAGCTTCCGTCCAGCTCCGTTCTTTGTCCTGGATGAGGTTGATGCAGCCCTGGACAACACCAATATTGGCAAAGCAAGTTGACATTTTAATTGTGATTAAATATGTGCTGGAGCTACGAATATGGCAATATAGCTGACCTGTCTGTCTCTGTGGATGCAGGTGACCAGCTTTATCAGGGAGCAGTCGAGAGAGAGCCTCCAGATCATCGTCATCTCTCTGAAGGAGGAGTTCTACTCTAGAGCTGATGCTCTGCTGGGGGTCTACCCTGAGGTACAGTACCAAAACACCTTTATTCCAGACCATCTTTCTCTCGCGGCCTGGTTCTGCTGCCTCTTTCTCGTCTCTCCTTGCCTTCTTCCCAAAACACCAAAGAAGAACCTAGGTTGCTTTCCTCCAATGTGTCTTGAGAAGGAGGCGAGGATATCGGTCTCTGTGACTTAACTGTATTTATTTTTCTCTCAGTTTAACGAGTGCATGTTCAGCCGCATGCTGACGCTGGACCTAAGTCCCTATCCCCTAAACGAAGAGAACGGAACAGAGAGAGAGAAGGAGATGTAAAGAAAGAACGAACAATCAAAGGCATACCTTATTGGCCTGATGTGATAGACCCTGACAGCTGATTTCCTGTTTCTCTTGGGATAGTACTAAACCAATCTTCAATTGATTGCCAAAAGCATTTACCTAAAATATTTGTTTATTAATGTTAATATATTGCTTATTGTTACGTTGATGTTTGAGCATGTTGTACTCCCTCTCAATACTTTTCTATCATTGTTTAGCTTGAAGCATTTTAATATACCAAGGTTCGATTTCACTGTTTTACTTTATATTTAATATAAATCGTTTCCTCTTTATATTGTCTTTGTGTTCTTTTGGACTGAATTATCTATTCATCATTACAACCCAAAATCCTTGTAATCACACAGATCAAATGGCATTGTGCAATGTGAATAGTGGATAACAGGTGGCAGCAGTGTGCCAGTTTATGAGCTGTAACAAGGCTTTTCAAATATACCATGTTATTACAGGTCAATGAGGACTTCTGATTACAACCATTTTTTAAATGTAAAAACCAGCCTACTTTAAATATGCAGAAGTGGTTTGGCTGAACCTTCCCATGCCCCGACTGACTGCTGTTTTCAGCTGCATTTGGGTTTCCACTATATACCACATCCACAGTCAAAATTGGCTAGACGGTAATAATTCATGAAAACAAAAATGTGCTTTTTGGTATTAATTTAGGGTTAGGTATAAGGTTAGCAGTGTGGCTAAGGTTAGGTTTAAAACAATTATGTATACCAACCCTGGATTGCTGATGCAATGTATAGGCTACTGAGAATCTGAAGCCAACGTTCACCCGTACTGGCAATCCCCAGTAGAAGCAGTCCTCCATAGGAATGTTCAAAGGACAAAATTGTATTTAAAAAATAAAATAAAAGTTGTTGTAGTGGGGAAAGTAACATTAGGACTCTTTTTAAAAAATACTTGAAGGCAAAAATATTTATATATTTTTTCAATGTTTATTTGTATGTTTAGCTCACATAATAATTTAAAAGTGTGCATTAAGGTGTCTAATAAATCAAACATGTCAAAATATAATCTAGACATGAATATATGCATTTCTATACCTTCTAACATGTTTTTGCAATGGAGTATGGTTGCTAACTTCCCTTGGCTCATAATTTGGACCGACAACAAAGATTGCCGCAGAGATTCCCCAAGGGCATAAGGCGAGGGTAAATGGAGGAGGGTGTGTCTTTTAGGAGTTTAAAACGTGTTTGGAATGCAGCCTCCCTTTATACATCACTGATTTTAAACCAGTGATGTGTATAAACCCAGAATGACTAACTGTAATTAAGCCACCGCGCAGCCATCTTGCTAACAAGCAGTGAGTGTACAATTATGTTCAATCCGGGTCCTGAAATGCCCCATAATTCAATTTACGATGATTGTACATCCGCTAAGAAAAGTCAGACAAAACTCAAAACCAACATTAATATGGAGAAGTCAACATACAAGTGTAAGTAAAAACAAATGTAAATAAGTTAGAAATTGTAAAAGTAATTATGTTTTAGTTTGGTTAGCTTTTGGAAACGTTATCTTGCACATATACCCTGACATCACACTTATGCATTGCAATTTTTGATTTACCTGATATATTCAGATTGGCTAACATTCGATGTCTGCAGAGGCGTTGTCTTCTAGCCAAGAAATGAAATGCAATCATAATAGACTAGCACATATAAAACACACACAACAGCTACCTGTGGTTCCACGATGACTGAAAACAACCGTAGGATGAATGAAGTGATACATTTCCGGGGCAAAAGCGGTCCATTTAAAATTAATTTATTCTTGCCCTGCAAGTGTCAACTTGTCAGACACCATGATACATCATCAGAAGTGTCCACTTAATTTGAGGGGAGAGGGTGTGACATTTAAGTGTTTGCAATGCAGACTTTCTCTTGGGGGAATCAATTAAAATTTAAGGTGCTTTATTTGTGTCATGTTCTGACCTTAGTTCCTTTGTGATGTCTTTGTTTTAGTATGGTCAGGGTGTTAGTTGGGTAGGCAGTCTATGTTCTTTTTTCTATGATTTCTATGATTTGTTCGGTTGTGTTTTTTTGTGTCTTTGTTTGATGTTGTTCAGTTAAAATAAATAACATGAACAAGTACCACACTGCGCTTTGGTCCTCACCTTCCACCGACCACCGTTACAATTGGCATGGGAAACATACAGTGCCTTGCGAAAGTATTCGGCCCCCTTGAACTTTGCAACCTTTTGCCACATTTCAGGCTTCAAATATAAAGATATAAAACTGTATTTTTTTGTGAAGAATCAACAACAAGTGGGACACAATCATGAAGTGGAACGACATTAATTGGATATTTCAAACTTTTTTAACAAATCAAAAACTGAAAAATTGGGCGTGCAAAATTATTCAGCCCCTTTACTTTCAGTGCAGCAAACTCTCTCCAGAAGTTCAGTGAGGATCTCTGAATTATCCAATGTTGACCTAAATGACTAATGATGATAAATACAATCCACCTGTGTGTAATCAAGTCTCCGTATGTCACGCCTTGGTCTTAGTATTTTGTGTTTTAGTTAATTAGTTGGTCAGGCCAGGGTGTGACATGGGTTTATGTTTTTGTATTTCTTATTGGGGTTTTGTAGTTATTGGGATTGCGGCTGAGTAGGGGTGTTGCATAGGCTTGGCTGCCTGAGGCGGTTCTCAATCAGAGTCAGGTGATTCTCGTTGTCTCTGATTGAGAACCGTATTTAGGTAGCACTTTGTATTTCGTGGGTGATTGTTTCTGTGTTAGTGTTCACCAGACAGGCTGTATAGGTTTTTTCACGTTCCGTTTTTTGTTTTTGTATTTATAAGTTATTTTATGTATCGTCATTTGTTTCATTAAAAACATGAGTAACCAACACGCTGCATTTCGGTCCGACTCTCTTTCGACAAACGAAGAACACCGTTACACCGTGTAAATGCACCTGCACTGTGATAGTCTCAGAGGTCCGTTAAAAGCGCAGAGAGCATCATGAAGAACAAGGAACACACCAGGCAGGTCCGAGATACTGTTGTGAAGAAGTTTAAAGCCGGATTTGAATACAAAAAGATTTCCCAAGCTTTAAACATCCCAAGGAGCACTGTGCAAGCGATAATATTGAAATGGAAGGAGTATCAGACCACTGCAAATCTACCAAGACCTGGCCGTCCCTCTAAACTTTCAGCTCATACAAGGAGAAGACTGATCAGTGATGCAGTCAAGAGGCCCATGATCACTCTGGATGAACTGCAGAGATCTACAGGTGAGGTGGGAGACTCTGTCCATAGGACAACAATCAGTCGTATATTGCACAAATCTGGCCTTTATGGAAGAGTGGCAAGAAGAAAGCCATTTCTTAAAGATATCCATAAAAAGTGTTGTTTAAAGTTTGCCACAAGCCACCTGGGAGACACACCAAACATGTGGAAGAAGCTGCTCTGGTCAGATGAAACTTTTTGGCAACAATGCAAAACGTTATGTTTGGCGTAAAAGCAACACAGCTCATCACCCTGGTCACACCATCCCCACTGTCAAACATGGTGGTGGCAGCATCATGGTTTGGGCCTGCTTTTCTTCAGCAGGGACAGGGAAGATGGTTAAAATTGATGGGAAGATGGATGGAGCCAAATACAAGACCATTCTGGAAGAAAACCTGATGGAGTCTGCAAAAGACCTGAGACTGGGACGGAGATTTGTCTTCCAACAAGACAATGATCCAAAACATAAAGCAAAATCTACAATGGAATGGTTCAAAAATAAACATATCCAGGTGTTAGAATGGCCAAGTCAAAGTCCAGACCTGAATCCAATCGAGAATCTGTGGAAAGAACTGAAAACTGCTGTTCACAAATGCTCTCCATCCAACCTCACTGAGCTCAAGCTGTTTTGCAAGGAGGAATGGGAAAAAAATTCAGTCTCTCGATGTGCAGAACTGATAGAGACATACCCCAAGCGACTTACAGCTGTAATCGCAGCAAAAGGTGGCGCTACAAAGTATTAACTTAAGGGGGCTGAATAATTTTGCACGCCCAATTTTTCAGTTTTTGATTTGTTAAAAAAGTTTGAAATATCCAATAAATGTCGTTCCACTTCATGATTGTGTCCCACTTGTTGTTGATTCTTCACAAGAAAATACAGTTCTATATCTTTATGTTTGAAGCCTGAAATGTGGGAAAAGGTCACAAAGTTCAAGGGGGACGAATACTTTCGCAAGGCACTGTATGTTTACGTTGCCAAAGCGAATGAAATAGATAATAAACAAAAGTGAAATGTTAATAAAAATGTACAGTAAATATTCAACTGTTTTCGAATTCTTTGTGGGTAAGTAATCTGAGGGAAATATGTGTCTCTAATAGGGTTGGAAACTTTCCAGTAAATTTCCAGAATTTTTCCATGGGAAGTTAAGCCCGGGAATTTGGGGAATTTTGCTTAAATTCATCAAATGTTAGCTTATAACAGTGAACCTTTTTTTGTGGGATACGCATAAGGCAATTCTAGGTCTTGTGGCCTATTTTGATATAACTAATCCCGAATACAATGGAATTGCAACCCTCTTCATGCACAGTGCATTCTTCCATCACATGTACAGCTGATTCTCAAGATCTTGCACACTAATGAGATGCTTTTGAGCCCATACTACTACAATGTCTGAGCAAAGGACTGCATGCTTTCTGGTAAGTTTTGATTACAATACTGGGTGGGGTGAATATATTTTATATGCCCTACATGATTTTTTTGTTAGCAAGTAAATAGTAGCTTACAGCCAAGTGTGTTTTAAATCAGTTATAACTTAACAATTTCTGCTAATTAGTTTTTGCTGCCATGTGGGTTTTAGCTTGCTTGAGCCTGCTAACTGAAGTGTTTATTCACCTGTTTCCATACATGTTTAATTTTAAAACATTTATCTTACAAAGGAGTTGTTTAATTTAACTGCTTTACTATTTATCTGTACATGGAATTGTATTTTTTAGTTTTTGTAACTATTTTTTTCCTAATCTTTACAGGAAAATGGGCACTATCTGATGTGTGGAGACATTTCACTGCAGCTAATGTAGAAGGAAAAGCTGTGTACATTTGCAAATACTGGGCGAAATCATATGTGAAGAATGCAACAAAGATGCAGAATCATCTGGCCAAGTGCATAAAGTTCCCTCAGCACTCACAACAAGCAACCTCTGACAAAAGTCCCTCTACTTCTGTTCAAGGTGAAAATTATGAATCAGGCACCTTGTCGATAGCAACAGCTCATGGTCCTCCTGGAATCTGAAGTTTTCTTGACTCAATGGAGGAACGTAGTCAGAGAAATGCTGATTAATGTCTTGCTCGAGCTGTGTATCCATCTGGTTCACCTCTGATGCTCACAGGCAATGTGTATTGGAAGAGATTTCTGAATGTTCTTTGCCCAGCATACACCCCTCCAACCAGGCATGCTTCATATACTCATTTGCTGGATGCAGAGTTGGGAAGGTCAAGCAAATCATAGAGAATGCGGACTGTATTGCAATCATCTGGCTGGTCGAATATTTGTGGGCAAGTAATAATTAACTACATCATCTCCTCCCCTCAACCAGTATTCCACAAGAGCAAAGACACAAGGGACAACAGACACATCGGTCTCTACATTGCAGATGAGCTGAAGGCAGTCATCAATGACCTTGGAACACAGAAGGTATTTGCACTGGTGACAGACAATGCTGCGAACATGAAGGCTGCTTGGTCTAAAGTACAGGAGTCCTACCCTCACGCCCATTGACTGTGCTGCTTATGCATTGAATCGTTTGCTCCTCAAGGACATCATGGCACTGAAAACAATGGATACACTCTACAAGAGAATCAAATAAATTGTTAGGTATGTGAAGGGTCATCAAGTTATTGCATCAAACTACCTCACCAAGCAAAGTGAGAAGAATAAGAGCACCACATTGAAGCTGCCCAGTAACACCCATTGGGATGGTGTCATCATGTTTGTCTCCTGGAGAGGAAGGAGTCTCTCCAAGAAATGGCCATATCACAGTCTGCCGATATGGACAGCACCATCAAGAGGATCCTCCTGGATGATATATTTTGGGAGAGAATGGTAAGCAGCCTGAAACTCCTGAAATCTATAGCAGCAGCCATTACACATATTGAGGGAGACAATGCCAAATAGCATTGTAGTTTGCTCCGTTTTTTTGTATATTGTAACTTTTCTTATCATTTGGTTGGGTCTAATTGTGTTGCTGTCCTGGGTCTCTGGGGTCTGTTTGTGAACAGAGCCACCGAAACCAGCTTGCTTAGGGGGCTCTTCTCCAAGGTCATTTCTCTGGGGGTAAGGATTTTGTTATGGAAGGTTTGAGAATCATTTCCTGTTAAGTGGTTGTAGAATTTAACGTCTCTTTTCAGGATTTTGATAATTAGAGAGCATCCTGACTGGTTGCATCACTGCCGGCAACTACTCGGCCTCTGACCCCAAGGCACTACAGAGGGTAGTGCGTAAGTACCAGTACATCACTGGGGCTAAGCTTCCTGCTATCCAGGACCTCTACACCAGGTGGTGTCAGAGAAAGGCCCTAAAATTGTCAAAGACCCCAGCCACCCCAGTCATAGGCTGTTCTCTCTGCTACCGCATGGCAAGCGGTACCAGAGCGCCAAGTCTAGGACCAAAACGCTTCTCAACAGCTTTTACCCCGAAGCCATAAGACTCCTGAACAGGTAATCAAATGGCTACCCGAACTATTTGCATTGTGTCCCACCACCCAACAACCCCCTCTTTTATGCTGCTGCTACTCTCTGTTTATCATTTATGCATAGTCACTTCAACTATACATTCATGTACATATTACCACAATTAGCCAGACTAACCGGTGCCCCCGCACATTGACTCTATACTGGTACCACCTGTATATAGCCTCGCTACTGTTATTTTCACTTTTTTATTTCTTTACTTATCTATTGTTTACCTAATACCCTTAAAAAATAATATCACTGTTGGTTAGGGCTTGTAAGTAAACATTTCACTGGAAGGTGTACACCTGTTGTATTCGGCTCACGTGACAAATATACTGATTTGATTTGAGTTCTCTCAAACAGCCGTCCATGGGGGGGTGTTGTTGTGCTGGTCTGTTTTATGGGTTTGTCCTGTCTGGATTGTGTGGACTTGTTCTCTGAGCTCCACCATGTCTCTCTCCAGCTCTGTGAATTTATTCCTCTCAATGATGGAGCAGCAGTGCAGTTGTGGGAGATGGATGTGTTCAGTGCTGGGGGGAGGGGGGGGGGTGACTATCCTCATCTGCAGAACAGTTTGAAGAGGTGTGATCAGACTATCCTCGTCTGCAGAACAGTTTGAAGAGGTGTGATCAGACTCACTCAGGATGGGGAGACATCACAGAGGGAGAGCTTTTCCTGCTGTGCTCTCTCTTTGATCTAGTAGAAGTTCCGCTGGAACTGCATGAGGATTCCCTGCACCATTACTGTCCCAGATTTGTACACGTTTATAGAGGATGTTTCAATTTCCTCAATGTCTAGTATTCTGAGTTTCCACCCTGGGCCAAAATCCTCTCTCTTGACATAGGTGTAGTGTGCTCTCATAGCACTGTGCTATGCCAGGGGATGGTCTGTGTGGAAAATTAAGTTGCTTATGTTCCCCTCTTTGTTGCCGTCAGCAAATAGTGTCTCTGGATTGTCCTTGAGGAGCTTCTTTTTGTACTTATTACGTGCAGTGTTATTTTCAGTATCCATGGGGTTCTGTATTGTAATGACCTCTGCACAGGGATAAGCCATTGGGGCTTCAAAGGCCTCTGCATTTGGGTGGGGCTATGAAACTCTCCTGCCATTGTTAGGCTCAAGAGTTTCACTTCTCACTTCACACTTCAGTGCTAATTGACGTTGCAGTCAGGTCAGTTCTGTCCTAGCAGCTTGGTAGCTTAGTAGCCTTATTTATTAAGCTTTATATAACAAAATTACCTAGAGATGATTGTATTTTACTTTTTGGCTTCAGAAGTAGTGTAGGTTCAGACTTAACATTACTCACTCAGTTTTGTGTTGGATAGTATTTACAGGTTCCACTGTGTTTCTTCTGCAGGTTTGTTAGAAGTTTTTTCTTGATAGTCCTTACTAGTATTAGTACATTTAGATAGTTTTGTCCAAAATCACGCTTTTAGCTATGGAATTTTGATTTGGATTGAAGGTTTTGATGTTGAGGTTAGTATCCTCTATAAGTCCTTGCAAAAATATTCACGTTGATCTACATTTAGAATTAGAGTTGGATATCTTTTTGCAGAAGAACTCAGGAACCCATGAGCTCAATACCTCTCTCTCGAAACAGGATGCAGTTTGATTGCCATCTTAAGTGTAGGTCCAATTCACAAACATTACCCCCTCGGCCCTCAATTTAGCTCAAGGGAGCGAGTGAAGAACTTTGATTACTTGTGGGGCTGATATGACCCACAATTCAATGCAAACTGTAGTCAAACTCCGGTTGCCGCGAAGTGTCAAATTTTATCAACATGGCAGCATATTCGGGATGTGAGACACAATTATGATACTGGCTTGCAAAACAAATATATAGATGACATTTATTTTAGTGTTGCCAAATGGGAGTGCCGCTCAAATTGGCTTAGTCTCGTAGTGAGGAGCCTATAAAACGTAGCTAGCTTCATAAACATATTTTGGGGAATTCTGAAATGTATTGGAATAAATGAACAAGTTATAAAATTAGCTAGCCAGCTAAGTATCGTAACTTTAGCTATCTACCTGACAAAATGCTAGCTAGCTACGTTAGCTTGCTACATTAATAGCGTTAGGTTGGTGTTTTTTAAGCTCAACTTCAAGATTTCCATCAAGGACGTTGCATTCGATCATCACTCTCCCTCGCTTGGGCAAAGGACATTTAAGGTACACTCGGATGAGATGATGTCTAACATAATTTGAGTGCTAAGGGTTTAGGGCCGTGGGCTGTCCACTTTGCATTTGGGCTGCTGCCATAGACTTAGCAAAATCAGGTTGCCCCAAGCAGCACTGGAGATATTTAGATGAGCAAGATGCAAGACTTTTGCTCTCACACAATCACGCACAATATCTGCGCATGTGCATGGGTTCGCTTCAAACTGTTCACAACGTGGTAGCCAGAGCACCAAAACAGCAGATAAGTTGAGCCTCACACTTCAACGCTCTTAGTTGTTGTGAAAATTGTACCCACTATGCTGTTAACTTTCTGCATCTACGTCATATCGCTGAGAAGATAAATTGTAAAAATAGGCGTGTTTATCACTTTGTGGTGGTGGTAACTAGTGAAGTCATCCCAGAGAGTTTCATACTGTACCGTCTTTGACGACCCTGCAATCAATATACTGATAGAAGGTAGCCTTGCCCTCAGATAAGCATTGTTAAAACCCCCTGCTACAATAAATTCAGCCTCAGGATATATGGTTTCCAGATTGCAGTGAAGTTCCTCGATGGCTGTCTTGGTATCCGCTTGCGGGGGAATATACATGGCTGTGACAATAACCGAGGAGAGTATTCTTGGGAGATAATACGGTCGGCATTTGATTGTGTGGAATTCTAGGTCAGGTGAACAAAAGGACTTGAGTTCTTGTATGTTTTTCTTACTAGAGAGATGTTTGTTACTGTTGGCGCGATGCACTGAAAATCCCATTGGCTGTACGGATTCCGACAGCATGTCCCCAGCTAGCCATGTCTCTGTGAAACAGAGTATGTTACAATCCCGAATATCTCTTTGGAAACTCTTGCCCTAATTTTGTCGACTCTGTTAACTAGGGACTAGCCCCACTAGAAGACCGCTCCGGCACCCTCTCCGAAGGATTGACTTTGGGAAAGTCGGATTCTTGGTCGTAGTGCTGGTTATCCTGGTAAGTTGATGTCTTTCTGATATCCAATAGTTCTTCTCGGCTGTATGTAATAACACTTAAGGTTTTCTGAATTATTAACAATATAAGAAATAATACATAAAAAACTAAATACTGCACAGTTTCCTAAGGACTTGAGGAAAGCTTCCGGGGAGAGTTCTCTTTTCTTTGTGAGGGGCAGGGCGCACTGGAATGGGTTCGCCCCAAGAGAGGGGCTCAAGCCCTGGAAAGCGTCTTAGTTCCAGCGGCTTCCTGTGAGCTCTCGCTGGCCCTTGAAAATCCTGGGATAGCCTCCCGGGTGGTGCAGTGGTTAAGGGTGCTGTACTGCAGTGCCAGCTGTGCCACCAAAGACTCTGGGTTCGCGCACAGGCTCTGTCGTAACCGGCCGCGACCAGGAGGTCCATGGGGCGACGCACAATTGCGTCGTCCGGGTTAGCGTCGTCCGGGTTAGGAAGGGGTTGGCCGGTTGGGATATCCTTGTCTCATCGCGCACCAGCGACTCCTGTGGCGGGACGGGGGCAATGCGTGCTAACCAAGGTTGCCAGGTGCACAGTGTTTCCTCCGACACATTGGTGCTGCTGGCTTCCGAGTTGGATGCGCACTGTGTTAAGAAGCAGTGCGGCTTGGTTGGGTTGTGTATCGGAGGACGCATGACTTTCAACCTTCGTCTCTCCCGGGGCCGAACGGGAGTTGTAGCGATGAGACAAGATAGTAGCTACTAAAACAATTGGATACCACAAAATTGGGGAGAAAACGGAGTAAAAATTCCACACAAAAAAATCCTGGGATAGTGTGTAAATCTCGCGCAGCAGGTCTCCATGGTAAACGGCCTCTGGCATGTTAGAACAATGTAGGTAAAGGAAGTCGGATAGTCAGATCCGTAACTTCGGGAAAAGGATTGGCTCTAAGGGCTGGGTCGGGCTGGGGTGCGAAGTGGGGCTCAAGCCGCGTCTGGGGGAGCAGTCGCTCCGTCGCCCTCCTCTCGCCACCATTGGAAGTTCGCTGTGCGGCCCATCTCGCGGTCTCTCTCGCAAGGGCCTGCGTGTGGGAGTTCGTCGAGGTGGTGTCCATCGGCGGGCCGAAGGCGGACTGGTGGGTGGTTGGGTCAGTTGGCGGTGACTCTGGACGCGCGCTAGCCCCCTTCTCATGGATCTCCCCTCCTACGAGTCTCACCGGTCCTGTTCATGCTGGGTCTCCGGTGGGTCGCATCAGACGGCGCCTAGCAGATGATTTAGAAATGGTGCGGACCAGGGGAATCCGACTGATTAATTAAAACAAAGCACCGGGAAGGTCCGATGTGGGTGTTGACACGATGTGATTTCTACCCAGTGCTCTGAATGTCAAAGTGAAGAAATTCAATGAAGCGCGGGTAAACGGTGGGAGTAAATGACTGTCTTAAGGAGTCCTTAGCCTTAGTAAGGGAGATAACGAGGCAGCCCTCTAGCAGGGCTCTTCCAATCGCTCCCTGTATGTCACATGTTTTCAGGTGTCGTAAAGGACGCAAACCAAACGGGAGTTACCTCGGTACTAGTCCGTACGCAAAGAGAGCAAAGAGAGTCCTGCAGATGGTGACGGCTCTTGATCGTTAATGGAAGGCGGCAGTCGGTCCTGGAATATGGGGCTTTTGGTCAAACATGAAAATGTGAGGCCGGTTCCACCAGACTCAATGATTTGCTGCGGGGCTCTTGTAAACGAATCCTGACCTTGACAGGAAGCCAATCAGAGAATGATGGCTCGAACGCATCCCAGCTTTGGCTGGGAGTGGGGAGTTTAGTCCTGGGAGATGGCTGATGAAAGTGTACTACAGAGCGGCTGTGGTGAAACGTTTAAAGACGCGTCTCCCTCTCTCTAAACCGCAAAGGTTTGAATCGAACGCTGGCTTTGACTGGACCCGCTAACAGTGGAGCACTAAATGGAGATGGAATATGCTTAGCGGTTATGGACAATGCCAGGTATCAGGTCCGCCTGGGTGCGGGACTCTACATATTCTATGTGGGAGCTCTCCTCCACGCTCCTTGGAACATGTAGTGGAGATGGCATGTGCCTTACCATTAGCTGACACTACCAGGCCTCAGGCTTGCCTGAGTGTGGGACATCACACATTGTAGGTGGGGAGGTCTCCTCTACGCTCAGTAGACTCGAGGCGGAGACTAAACCCATTTTTATAGGGCATTGCATGGATCTGGATCATGCCCTACAAAGTGGGGAGAGGTATCTCCAGCTTGTCTGGGGAGGGAGGTCTATATCTGATGTGGGTAGTACTATCCATGCCCATTGATTTGCTGCGGACCCATAAAACGGCCAGAAGAGGCCTAGGTTCTGGGCACGGATCACTGAATATCAACTTGATGAAATTCAAAAGGAGCGTACCCACCTGTCGTGGTCACACTCAAATCACCCAAGCACATTTTGTGTATGTGCATGGCTGAGGAGCCAATGGTGCAAAGCTACCATCTGTGGGATTATGACTGAATGCCTCTGTCAGAATCCACCCTAAACGTAACAATACCGTAGCACCACGGATCTTCGGTTGGCCCGAGATAACCTGCCTCTTTTGGCAGATGAGTAGAGCCGTTTGTGACGGGGTTGGGGTGCACCTGGATGAGTTGCAGCCCCTCTCCTGATGCACACTGCATTTTGTGGGGAACCTGGTGCTAAATCACTTGTAGACGACCAGATTCTGGGTCAGGGTTTCGTACGTAGCAGAGCAGCTCACTCGATGCAATCTATTGAAAGTCAGCCCTCGATCCAAGCTTTTGTTGGGGATGGAAGGCATCTTCCTCCACCAGATAGTGGGCTAGGTGGTGGTTGCCCATCCGCCGGGGCTCGTCCTCTGGTGGGACTGTGAGTCAGGTTAGGATTCGCTGTGGAAGTCAAAGGGTCACCAGGTGCACGAGGCGGCCTCTATCAAGGCGGGGGAAACTCAGAGTCCAAGCAGGGGGTCCGGACACGGGGGCCATGGAGGTTTGAGTGGGGACTTGTGTCTCTGAGTGGAAAAAAAGAGGGCGGGTCACCAGGTGCACAGAGCCTGTTTTGGGTTACCAGATGCATGTGGTTCCTGACAGCTTGAATATAGACGTCTTCGTGTCCGGGGAGGATTGCTTAAGTGTGGGTACCCCAGGTTAGCCTGGTGGGCAAAGTTATGGAGATGGCTGAGCCCCTTCCGAGACCCAATGATGCCCAGTGAGAGGGGTGTTCACCAAGTAGGGAGAGTAGGTGTGGAGGCCTGGAGGTCTGTAGTTCCAGGCAGTAAGCTATACACTCTCATGCCCAGGGAGAGGGCAAGCAGGCGAGCAGGGAGTGTAGGCATGGAGGCCTGGAGTCAGAGGTGTCCAGGTCAATGGGGGGCTGTCTGGAGGTCAGGAACTGAATAGGTGTGTGAGTGACACTGTCCTTCAGGGGAGCAGAGCAGGCAATTAATGTAGAATCGTGTGAGATGAAAATTGACAAACTAAAGGGTGTGCCATGTATAAGGCTAGTCAGTGGATGTTCTGAAAGTAGTTTGAGGGTTGTAGGTCACATGACCAGGGAACTATTGACATTAAAACAGTGTGAGATGAAAATGGACAAACTAAAGGATGTGCAATATAGAAGAGTACTCGGTGGACATTCTGAACCTTTTCAAAGGTCATTAGGTCACATGGCCAAGGAACTATTGAAATTAGAATGTTAGAAAAATGTATGTAAAAATGTGTGAGATGAAAATTGACAAACTAAAGGGTGTGCAATGTGTAGGCCCACTGAGTGTACATTCTGAACCTTGTTTGAGTCCAGTAGGTCACATGTTCAAGGAGCTATTGAAATTAGAAACATTGAAAATTAATGTAAAATCGTGTGAGATTAAAATGGCCAAACAAAAGGTTGTGCTACATATAAGGCTACTCAGTGGATATTCTGACAGCAGTTTGAGGGTTGTAGGTCGTAAGACTAAGGAGCTTTTGAAATGTTAATGTTTTTAAAATGGTCGTAAAATCTCATAAGATGCAAATGGACAAACAAAAGGGTGTGCAATGTGTAGGCCCACACATTACATTATTAAACGTTTTTGAGGTGTGTGGGTCACATGATCAAGGTGCTTTTGAATTTCAGAAATTTAAATAAGTCATTTAAAATGGTGTGAGATGTAAACCGACAAAAGAAAAGTGTGTGCAAAGTGTGTCTATGGCATCGGGTTAAATAGCTAGAAGCAGTTTTGAAAGTGTTAGGAGTAATGGTTAGAGAGCTATTGAAATGTGAAACATTTGATTGTCACTATGTTGACGGTCCCTAACTGCTGTTGGTGAATGTAAGGAAAACTACAGGTGAATATCCGTCGAATATCCAACCTGAATCTGTCTTTACCTCGGGTAATGTCAATGACAATGTGCCTTGATATGTACAGGTTTGCAAGTATGTAAATACTTGATACAATGTTTTAAATGCTCTAAAAAGCCTTGTGCGCTTCCTTGCTTCCTTCACTCACCTTTCCACATGAGAAATGCAATGACATGCAGAATCTCTCAACAACATTGAGATATTATTAATGTACTTTAATACAATGAAAATGTATGTATACCATGTAATTAAATATCATGAATCATTGTGCATGAATACATTCCTTTTTTAGTGTGAACCCCCTTGGACTTACATGCTTACATATTTACTGGCAGGTTAAATAGGGGTCAAATTCCATCAGTAAACTCAGTCATCATAGGAAATAATGGATGATAATCTCCTTAATTATGCATTGAATCAAAAATGTTCTTCACCCGAACTAAGCGTTTTACCAGTCCTTCTGTGTCTTTGTCTCCTCCAGCTAAAGTAGGAGAGGCAGTAAAGGCTTCCATCTGCTGGCTACAGACTCATTGACGGGGCTTTCCGCTACCAGAATGAGGTGGGAAAGGGCATCCAGGCTATGATCCAGGAGGGTACTGTAAAGAGAGAGGAGCTGTTCGTCATCAGCAAGGTGCTACTTCAAATGTCACACTCATTCATAGCATACTGTGTGTGTGAGAATTGATGGAAGTGATTGTCAAATTGTGAATACTGTTATTCCATAGAATCTTTCTGGTGATGTAGCCTACTTGAGAATGTTTCCCAGGCTATGTCACCGAATGGCACTCTATTCCCTATAACCCATAGTGCACTACTGTCTGATCTGGCCACAAGTAGTGGCTTATATGGGGAGCCTGGGCCGTTGTGGATGCAGCCCCAATCAATCCAGATTGCCATTCCTGTGCTTCTCTCTCCACCAGCTATGGTGTACCTTCCATAAGAGGTCTCTGGCTAGAGCAGCATGTCAGAATACCTTGAGTAACCTTAAACTGGACTATCTAGACCTCGACCTCACCCACGAAAACCAATGGGAATTAATTTTCTTGACATGCATACTGTTTCAACATGTATTTGAAATATCCTCACCACTTGTCTCTTGTAAAATATTGTAATAAACATTTGAACTGAATAAATTATTATTTTTGTTCTCATGAAATGCTTGTATTTAAAGCTTATAGTGCATGGCTTGCCTTTACAAATGCATTTTGCTCACACTTTCATTTTTATTTAATTTCTTCAGCCCTTTTTGTCATATATAATTTAGAAACACATTTTCACACTTTGATGAAATGTTGGGGGTGTGATATGCACGGATCATCACTCAATCATATCTTGTTTTGTTGTAGATTAGGGATGAGCTCGTGGACAGCGAGGGATTCACTGTTGCCGTGGAAACCAGATTCCTGGATACCTGGGAGGTGAGAATGACAGAAAGTTAAATTAAGACGATTTCTGGGTCATTTTTTTACATCATCACTCACACCCTTTTCCATTTGGGTGTTCTGTCTGTTCAGCGCCTCTCGGGGCATGGAAGAGCTTGTGGATGCAGGGTTGGTAAAAGCCATTGGAATCTCCAATTTCAACAGCCATCGAACTGAATCCATTCTGAACACGCCAGGCCTCAAGAACAAACCTGCCAACAACCAGGTGCTCTTTGCCCTCTCTCCCAGCCCAAAATAGCACTTGAAATTTATGATCTTTAAATGAGCATAACAGGTATTCAGAGTTAATCAGTGTCATTGAGTATGTTTACATGCACAGCAATAATTCAATATTAAACTGATTATGGCAGTATGCAGATTATGCAAAAGTCATGTAAACACTGCTGCTTATCTTAATTGTCAGAAAGGTCAAAATCGAAGTAAGCATACGCCGATTAAAACACCTGGTTTTCTGAGCAATCTTTCGAATTACTAGGACATGTAAACACCTTCATCAGCGTTCCAGCTGTGTATTTGATCTACGCATGTGCTAGCAACAACCCAAGCAAGCCTCCCTCTTTAGCAGGAGTGAAGTGAGGGTCTTGAACAACTGAATGTATGCACCTTAGAATTTGTTTTCACATAAACTTAGAATCCAATATTCTTCCCAAAAATAACAGGGTTGCTGTGGTAGAACAATTATATTTTGATTGGCGATTTTCTGCATTTATCATAGTAGCCTAATTTTCAGATGTTTCAGGATTATTAGAGAAATGTCTCCTTGCAAAGAATGTAAACTTTTCAATCCATCTATTATATTAATCTGATTATCCACAATAATCGCATTAGTATGTCAATGTAACCATACTATAACTTATGTAGTAGGCTGCCTCCCGAGTGGCGCAGCGTCACTACAGACCCGGGTTCGATCCCTGGGTCTGTCGCCTGGAATTCGAGAAACCCATGAGGCGGCGCACAATTGTCCCGGCTTCGTCCAGGTTAGGGGAGGGTTTGGCCATCTCGCTCTAGCGACTCCTTGTGGCGGACGCATGCACGCTGACTTAGATGGCCAGTTGTACAGTGTTTCCTCCGACACATTGGTGCAGCTGGCTTCCGGGTTAAGCAAGCAGTGTTTCAAGAAGCAGTGCGGTTTGGCAGGGTCGTGTTTCGTAAGGACGCATGGCTCTCCACCTTCGCCTCTCCCAGGTCAATATGGGAGTTCCACCTGTCACCATCGTTACGCGCATTATGACACTCACCTGGACTCCATCACCTCCTTGATTACCTGCCCTATATATGCCAGCCACTTTGGTTCCTTCCTGAGGCGTCATTGTTTCAGTTTCATGGTTGTGCGTTGTTGTTTTGTTTTTTGATTACATCACTCACTCCCTGAACTTGCTTCCCGACCCTCAGTGCACATCGTTACACCCTGTCTGCTCTGACCAGATTGAGTGCCACCCATATCTGTCCCAGAAAAAGCTGATCAACTATTGTCACTCCCAAGGCATCACTGTCATAGCATACAGCCCCCTGGGGTTACCTACCAGGCCATGGTAAACAACACACGGATAGACACAGTACAGACACATGGAGGGAAATGTTGCACACACACACACACATTATTCGTAAGTTTCTACGGTAACTGTCTGATCTGATGTTCTTGTATTAGGGTCAAACCAGACAACCCCTGTTTATTTCAAGACCCAAACATCAAGGACATAACTGAGAAGCACCAGAGGACTATATCTCAGGTAAAGTGAGAGCCACAGTAACATAGTCTAACTGTTAACTACATAGAGAAAATGGGTAAAGTGTCTATGAACCTCGCTCTGTGTTATCCCTTAATCTCATCATGGGCCCATCCTATTAGGTGCTGCTTCGTTTTCTGGTCCAAAGGGAAGTGTGTGTAATTCCAAAATCCACCACGCCCCAACACATGTACCTGGACAACCTCCAGGTACATTAGAATGATTGGGCGAGTTCGTTTTGCGTCGCCTGGTGCCCGGTTGGGTGGAGTTTGTGCATTTAAGACCATTCCATTGGTCCTGAAGTGAAATCTCCACCTACCCACGGCACAGGATGATGCAAAAGGAACTTGCCCATTGTGAGAGGATTTAAAGACATGAAAGATGATGTTTACAGTAATGTTCTGGAACTTTTTTTCAATGTTGATGCAGTTTTCCCTCTGTTTTCAAAGACTGTAGATGTTGGTTTTCATTCCAGGTGTTTGACTTTGAACTGAGCAAAGAGGACATAAGGACCCCATGTTATCACTGAACAGGAACTACAGAGTCTTTCCTCTGCTCTCATACGTAATTATAGTGCCAATCACCTCTGTCAAACGTGATCATACATCCATTTTTAAAGCCTCAACTGATCTTTGGTATCTCTGTGTGACTGTCCTCCGCTGTTTGTTTCCCATAGGGGGCTGAAGCACAAAGACTACCCCTTCAGTGATGAATTTGAAGAGGCAGGTATACCCGCTATTGAAGTCTCCAGCTTCACTCCATTACAGATCACATTCTACCTCATCTTAATATGGATGGAGGGCCCTCCCCTGTGCTGTCAATCATATTGAGTTATTTATATTCATTATAATCACAAGAACAATATCTAGTACATAAATTGTATGCATAACATGTTGCAGAAAACATGTATATAGCCTGGCCTATAATTTAAGATTCTCAAAGATTGTTGTTATTGTCACTGTTGTTCTCATTTCATTGTCTCATAGCTAATTTAACACTAAATATTTAATGAACACAGATTAGTATTTGTGAGAATAAAACAGAAACATTCTCACTCAGTAAATCTACTGAGTTGCTTATTGTGGTCGGTCGTCCATCTGAAACCGTTGCTGAGCCATAAGATCGACCGCAAAATGATCACGTTGAACACATCCCAGTGTTCCAATGCACCAATATAGCGCCTCTTCCCCTTCAGGAGGCTTGGGCCCTCGGATCTTCAAAACGTTCTACAGCTGCACCAACGAGTATCTTGACTGGCTGCATCACAGCTTGGTATGGAAAATGCATCGCCCTTGACCGCCCTTGCGGACAGCTCAGTACATCACTGGGGCCAATCTCCCTGCCATCCAGGACCTCTATATCAGGCGGTGTCAGAGGAAGGGCCGAAAAATTGCCAGACTCCAGCCACCCAAGCCATAGACTGTCCACTCTGCTATTGTCCGGCAAACTGTATCGGAGCATTGGCTCTCGGACCACCAGGATCCGAGTCAGCTTCCACCCCCAAGCCATTACACTGCTAAATAGTAAATTAATGGTACCCAAACTATCTTGCACTGACCCTATGCACACTCACTAGACATAGTAATGGCACTCCATTCCAGACATTATTATTAACTGTCCACCCCTGAGCAGCCTCCTGTGATATACACACTCACACTACATTGACACTCCCACTAAAAACCCACATACATTCACACACACTACATTGACACTCCCACTAAAAGCCCACATACACTACATACAGTGCATTCGGAAAGTATTCAGACCCCTTGATTTTTCCCCACATTTTGTTATGTTACAGCCTTATTCTAACTTGATTAAATATTTTTTTCCATCTTCAATTTTTTTCAAATGTATTAAAAATGTAAAATGTAAATATCACATTAACATAAGTAGTCAGAACCTTTACTCAGTACTTTGTTGAAGCACCTTTGGTAGCAATTACAGTCTTGAGTCTTCTTGGATATGACACTAAAAGCTTGGCACACCTGTATTTGGGAAGTTTCTCCCTCCCATTCTTCTCTGCAGATCCTCTCAAGTTTTGTCAGGTTGGATGGGGAGCATCGCCTCCCTGACCAAGGCCCTCCTCCCCCGATTACTCAGTTTGGCTGGGCATCCAGCTCTAGGAAGAGTCTTGATGGTTCCAAGCTTCTTCCATTTAAGAATTATGGAGGCCACTGTGTTCTTGGGGACCTTCAATACTGCAGACATTTGTTGGTACCCTACCCCAGATCTGTGCCTCAACACAATACTGTCTCAGGGCTCTATGGACAATTCCATCAACTTCATGGCTTGGTTTTTATTCTGACATGCACTGTCAACTATGGGACCTTTATATAGATAGGTGTGTGCCTTTCCAAATCATGTCTAATCAGTTGAATTTACCACAGGTGGAATCCAATCAAGTTGAAGAAACATCTCAAGGATGATCAATGGAAACCAGATGCACCTGAGCTCAATTTCGAGTCTCATAGCAAAGGGTCTGAAAACTTATGTAAATAAGGTATTTCTGTTATATATATCGCCAAAAATTTGAAAAACCTGTTTTCACTTTATCGTTATGGGGTATTGTGTGTAGATTGATGAAACTAACTGCAGCTCTTTGTTAAGTGTTGCAATAATTTCAGTCAGAATACACTATATTAGGCCCAGCCTTTGGAACTTTGGTTTTCCTAGATATGGCTACTATATTGTGATCACTACATTAGTAGTAGTGGGGATTTATATTAATTTTATTTTCATGGTAGTACAGAATTGATCATGATTGATCGTACATTCCAGCACAGTAGATGGCAGCATGCACTTAAACGATTGTTTCCTGACCGCAATGATAGCATAGAAGAAGAAGAGGGGTGGTTGTGTGTTTACGGAAGTAGCTAGCTAGTTCTATATCTTTCAGCTTGTTAACATATTTACTTAAATTAATTATAGTTTGCTACATTATGAAACTATCATGATGGTAAAAATATAATAGCAATCAAAACAGGCGTGGTCTAACAGAACAAGATAAACACAACGAAGGTAAGAGATGTGCTAAGCTAGCTAACAGCAACTTAGCTAACGTGGCGTGTTTATCAGTCCAATGTCTGCGTGGTACAGCTAACGTTCGCTTGAAAACTAACTTCTCTATGTTTGGATGTAGGTCTCCTGGGGGGGTGAATTGAAGCCATAACATAACTGACACCATGGGGGCCGAGCAGAGCGGTGATTCTGAGCACAAACACACCGACTACAGTTCCTCGGGTAAGAAGGGAGGACCGGCAGGTTGTCTGCAGTGTTGGGAAAGATACCTTAATAGAAAATGACTCGAGTGGAAGTCACCTGGTAAAACACTACCTGAGTAAAAGTTTTAAAGTATTTGACTTGGAATATACTTAAGAATCAAAAGTAAATGTCATTGCTAAAAAACGAATTAAGTAGTAACGTTACTTTTAAGTATTTTTACTTGAGTACTTTACACCACTGGTCTGTGTGCGTCCCAGTAATGTTATTTATCCTGAAGTGTACACGTTCCCTACTTTCCACAACTCAAAACCATATTCCTTATACCAGCCATTTCCTTTCAAGTCAGTGAAAGGAGGTGAACAAGTGCATACTTTGGGAGGAAGGAGACGTAGCCGTTGACACACAAAGTTCTAATGCTATATTATTCCCTTAACTCTTGCACATAGGATACTCAAATGTGTACTTGACATTATTTTTTTCTATCAGCCCACTGAGAGAAGCACAAGATTGAACTTCACTCAATTTTCTAGAGTTTTCCCTGTTAACACTGTCAATGTTTCCTTTTATTGTGGGAATTGTGATCGAATCAACCCAATATTAGCCACTTCCAATGCAACATACTGAATCAAAATGAACTATGCAAGATATTTTGTTGTAGGCAGAACACATCAGAGAAGGATTCTGTTGTGCCCACAACTCAGCCTGTACTCTACACAGACCGGTGTGGCATAACCAATCAGAGCTGCAGTAGGCCTATATGCAAATAGACAATTACAATATATGGATCTGTGCCATTCACTTTGAACTGGATTGTGTTTACAGCTGTGGTTGTGAGTAGGGCTGTGGTGGTCACAATTTCATCAGCTGGTGATTGTCAACAAAATAACTGTCATTCTCACGGTAATTGACCGTTAATTAACATAAACACATTTAGCATCTCCAGGCTTCCACACACAGCCTACAAGTCATTTAAAAAAGTTGAATAAATCCATGTAATATAGTCTATACCGTCACAATAAATCCATTATTTATTTTAGACAGGTCTAAAGAAGCACGGTATGAAGAAAATGTAGTCTATTTCGGAAGAAAATAATAGTGTAACAGTATAACTTTAGACCGTCCCCTCGCCCATACCCGGGCGCGAACCAGGGACCCTCTGCACACAACAACAACAGTCACCCACGAAGCATCGTTACCCATCGCTCCACAAAAGCCGCGGCCCTTGCAGAGCAAGGGGAACCACTACTTCAAGGTCTCAGAGCAAGTGACGTCACCGATTGAAACGCTATTTAGCGCGCACCACCGCTAACTAAGCTAACCATTTCACATCCGTTACAATAGCATATTCTGAGTTGTCCTTATGTTAGGTCCTGATGCCCAAGTGGATGTGGGCAACACTAGTTCATTTAGTAGAAAAGAGTTATTCATTTTAGAGTTATTTAACTTTAGTTGTTCTACAAATGTTGGGCTATATGCTTTGATTTAATACATTGTAAGGCTGCATGATGCGACTAATGATGATTTGAAAAAAGTTGCTTGAAAGGCATGAGCTCTGCTTTGTTTTTTTGCGCAGGCTGTACACACTTCAATAGTCTCTCATTCACAATTTGACAAGTACTTGATAATGGTTCGAATTTCACAGCAGCATCCCCTTTGGGGCCTTAATGCACCCTAAAAAATACATACTTTTTGCGGCCGAGTGCTGCGTTGTGCCCTTTTCCCTGAGTGTACTGCGCAATCCAAAGCTGCTCTCACTCACATGACTCTCCGTCACCTGATCAGGTCTTTCTCACAGGCTACAAGTGAAGACGGGCACATCAGGGACGCAACTGCACTCATCCTTATCCAATTCCGAGGCGCATCTTGAAGATATTGGAAGAACTGTCCACATTTACTTTTCGTCAGCCTACAAGATGAGTAGGCCAAACAAACAGCAAAAGCACTAACCTATGTCAATCTACTATCCCACATAGTACAAAAGTCCACCTATTCTGTTCGAGAAATAAATATTCCAAACATAGTCTGGGACAGTTGTGGGATGCGATAGATCCCAAATTAATACAACCACTAGCATCAAAAAAACATGTTTTATGCAATGTGGCTGACACAACAGATCAGAGCATTTAACTTAAAATGTTGATAAACTATTAGGCTATTTATTCACATTATAAGTGCAGCAATGCACTCATGGTAGTAGGCTACAAGCGTGAATGTTCCATTAGTGGAAAACACCATTATCAAAAGTGACCGCAAATGCAATTGTGCATGTAATGCTTTTATTATAAAAGGTGCATTTTTAGGGTGAAAATTATCTTCTCCAAACGTGAAACTCACGTGCTCCTTATATGCCAGTTAGGCTCTACACCCCTTGTAAAGTGGATTAATGTGCTTAATTTTAAGACGTTATTTGGGCACTTTTAGTTGTGATACAAACTTGATTAACAAATATAGGCCTATGGGCTAGGCCACATGAGGTGTGCGACTATGATTCTAAAAAGTTGCAAACAAAAAGGCATTGTTTCTTATACTGGGCATCATTCTTCACAAGTGATAATAAATTGTCTTTTTATCATATTATGTCAGAGTGATTTAAAGGGACAATAAGAGTGGGAAATGGGGATACCTAGTCAGTTGTATAGGGAAAGGGGGATACCTAGTCAGTTGTAAAGGTGGATACCTAGTCAGTTGCATAGGGAAAGGGGGATACCTAGTCAGTTGTATAGGGAAAGGGGGATACCTAGTCAGTTGCATAGGGAAAGGGGGATACCTAGTCAGTTGTATAGGGAAAGAGGATACCTAGTCAGTTGCATAGGGAAAGGGGGATACCTAGTCAGTTGTACAACTGAATGCATTCAACTGAAATGTGTCTTCCGTATTTAACCCAACCCCTCTGAATCAGAGAGTTGCGGAGGGCTGCCTTAATCGACATCCAGCCATTTCCTTTCAAGTCAGTGAAAGGAGGTGAACAAGTGCTTACTTTGGGAGGAAAGTGGGGAACAGTGGGTTAACTGCCTTGCTCAGGGGCAGGCAACATATTTTTACCTTGTCAACTTGGGGACTTGATCCAGCAACCTTTCGGTTACTGGCCCAATGCCCAATGCTTTAACCCCTAGGCTACTGAGTGCTAGTGCTGAGTACCAGGCATTTGGCAAGTTTAGCAAGTTTAGTAGGCTACTAATGATCAGCAGCATCAGCGCTTGGAGAAGCCTAGTTACCGTTACCAGACTAAACGGTCATGTGGAATTTGACTGCCTTCATGTCTCGTGACCGCCAGTGTGGCGGTAATACGGGCACCACAACAGCCCTTGTTAGTAGATTCGCTTGTTTTGAGATCAAACACCACACATTGGTTGCTACTGTAGGCTGAATGGGTCCTCAGATCCTCAAAAGGTTCTACAGCTGCACCATCGAGAGCATCACTGGTTGCATCACTGCCTGGTATGGCAACTGCTTGGCAATACATCACTGGGACCAAGCTTCCTGCCATCCAGGAACTCTATACCATGCTGTGTCAGAAGAAGGCCCTAAAAATTGTCAGACTCCAGCAACCCTAGTCATAGACTGTTCTCTCTGCTACCGCACGGCAAGCGGTACCGGAGCGCCAAGTCTAGGTCCAAGAGTCTTCTAAATAGCTTCTACCCCAAAGCCATAAGACTCCTGAACACCTAAGCAAATGGCTACCCAGACTATTTGCATTGCCCCCTCTCTTTTACACTGCTGCTACTCTCTGTTATCATCTATTCATAGTCACTTTAATAACTCTACCTACATGTACATATTACCTCAACTAACCGGTGCCCCCGAACATTGACCCTGTACCGGTACCCCCCTGTATATAGTCTCGCTAATGTTATTTTACTGCTCTTCTTTAATTACTTGTTACTTTTATTTCTAATTCTTATCCATACTTTTTAAACTGCATTGTTGTTTAGGGGCCCGTAAGTAAGTATTTCACTGTATGGTCTACACCTGTTGTATTCAGTGCATGTGACTAATAACATTTGATTTGAATGCTAGAACAACTATTTCCATGTTAAAATGTTTTCGCAATTATTTTTGATGGTAGTCCTCTCTGGTAAGCCTACATTATGATCAAGTAGGCACAGTAGCCTTATTGGCCACCTTTTATAACTGTAATTAAAAACGTTTACAGCCTCAGTGTTCACAGTAAACATGCGTTGGAAGTTGCACAGAATTTTCACAACGTTCAATTTGCGCTCAGCAGACCTGAAATGTGCTCAGTGCTGAATTTTTTTTTGAGGGAACATTGGTTAAAAGTGCATTGTTTCATATTTGCAGGATGTTTCAAATGATTCCCTATTTAGTTCATTATTGCTGACCAGGGCCCATATTCTCATGTTGTTTTTTTAGGAGCCTCTCTAGCGGTTAGCTATCTTTCAACACAAAAACAATTACTATTGATGGAAAAATGTATTGAAATGCTTTGTCGTCGCAGTGGTGCCCTCTCCAGCGAAGCAGAAGGCTAAAATGGACGACATTGTGGTGGTGGCTCAGGGGACACAGTCATTGCGCAACATCCAAAATGACCCTGATGTCATCAAGCTTCAGGAAATCCCCACTTTTCAGCCCTTGTTGAAAGGTAAGCTAAGGGCCTCTAATCAAGATCTAGACCTGTCCTCTGTCTACAGTATTGTAATAATGTTCCATATGAGAATGTGTACAATTATGGATAGGCCTAGACATTCCTTTATGACCATGAAGTTGACAGAAAGAGTGATCATAGATTATGCTTTGAGGGTCAGTCTGTCCATGTCTCTAGGTGTGCTGAGCGGACAGATGTCCCCCAGCAGTTTGTGTCTAGAGAGGCTGGACTCTGCCCAGGTGCTGCAGCTCTGCATCCGCTACCAGGACCACCTGCACCAGTGTGCCGAGGCCGTGGCCTTCGACCAGAACGCCCTGGTCAAGAGGATCAAAGAGGTTAAAATCACCTCCCCCTGTCTGTGCATGCAGGCACCTCTCCTTTCCTTCATCTGCACTAGTCTGACAGACTGGAGTCTGGTGAAAACAGCTTCCCCAATAGGCCTCCATCTTCTTTCATTTGTCTTTGGGTTTCATATGCGCATAGATAAGGGAGGGGAAGAAGCCATGCTACGTCTATTGAAATAAAGACAATCTGAAGTTGTTAGAATGATCTCACACTTTCTCTCCCTCCCTCCCAGATGGACCTGTCTGTGGAGACGTTGTTCAGCATCATGCAGCAGCGTCAGAAGCGCTATGCTAAGTACGCTGAGCAGATCCAGAAGGTGAACGAGATGTCCATGATCCTGAGACGTATCCAGATGGGCATTGACCAGACCGTCCCCCTGATGGAGAGGCTCAACAACCTGCTGCCGGAGTGCGAACGCCTGGAGCCCTTCAGCATGAGGCCGGACGGGGACGTTGCAGCCAAGTAGAAATATCTCTGCCTGGTTATGCTGATACACTTACTGTCATGGCCCTCTAGTCTAGCCTTCACTGCCTCCGCCATTTTAAAAGCTCTTTATTGAACCATTCATGTCGAACAGAAGAGAGAGAGGGGGGAGGGGGGGAAGAAAGACTCTGCCCAGCTTGCTCCCCAATCCATCCTAAACCCTTCACATCCACAACTTACCGGCCCTGGACATTTAGCTCAGCCACTCAGCATAAGCAGTCCCGTCCCCATGCACCAGATGTAGTGGGTTTCTGGGACAGCTACATCAGGGGTTTGCATGTCGCTGAGTGGATTGGAAGACTGTAAAACAGGAAGTTTACATGATGATTAACTGAAGGGAACCTGCTTGGCAAAATGACTTCCAAAAATGACTGAATCTCCAGAAGTAATATTAGTCAAAGATGAACTCTGAAGATAAACCCCTGGAGCTTCAACTGGCAGTATTTTTGTTTTGGGAGGGGGTGACATTTTTATTACGCTAAATGATTTTGAGTGATAGGTGACTGAATATGTTGGATTCTCTGAGTTTTAAATGGCTTACATAACAAAAAATGCAAATGTTTATTTGGGAAATAAATTCATACTTGAGAAATTTGAATCATTTCAATTTCTTGCAAAGTGTATAAAGGTTCTTATACTGTTCCGTTTAAAGAATCAGTTAAATAATCAGATACTGACCCTCTCACTTGGATATGATTGGTTACAGGATATTGCCATTTGGTGTTATAACATAGTATATACACTTAGTGTACAAAACATTATGAACACCTGCTTTTTCCGTGACCTAGACTGACCAGGTGAATTGAGGTGAAAGCTATAATCCCTTATTGATGTCACTTGTTAAATCCACTTCAATCATTACAGATGAAGGAGAGGAGACGGGTTAAAGAAGGATTTTTAAGCGTTGAGACAATTGAGACATGGATTGTGTATGTGTCATTCAGAGGGTGAATGGGCAAGACAAAAAGTGCCTTTGATGGGGTATTGTAGTAGGTGCCAGGCGCACCGGTTTGAGTGTCAATAACTGCAACACTGCTGGGTTTTTCACTCAATAATTTCCAGTATGTATCAAGAATGGTCCACCACCCAATGGACATCCAGCCAACTTGACACAACTATGGGAAGCATTGGAGTCAACGTGGGCCAGCATCCCTGTGGAATGTTTTTGACACCTTATAGAAACCATGCCCAAAAAAGGCTGCTCTGGGGGCATAGTGGGTGCAAATCAATATTAAGGTGTTCCTAACGTTTTGTACACTTTGTGTAGGTTCCCCTTGTTCTAAGTTCCCCTTGTTCTGTGAGGATGTGGCCATTGAATTTTGGTAGGAGCTGAAATACTTAACATTGTCAAGCAAAGTTCTCTCTCTTCTCTGTAATGTTCAGTGTATCCTCATTTGAATTATGATTGCCTCTGTCTGTCTGTCTGGCAGAGGAAGGCATATCAATGTTCTTGGGACCTTTTTCTAATGTCCAAAATCACCATCTAATTCTAGTGATCCGTCAGCGCCTTTTCATATGTAAATTAACAAGGAGGATATTCCTTAACGTGCTTAAAGGGGAATTGTTTGAACATTGAAACTGGAATGGAAATGCGAGTCAGTCTGAACAGAGAACATCATTTTAGTGCAGTTCCTTTGTGGACTGAGTGTTCTACTCTACCTGCCTTTGTGCTGTGAAGTGAAGAATGGGCCTAGCCAACTGATCTTCATAGCCTGAATATTAATACACCAAGATAATCCAAAACAATTTGCCATCAGGAACTTTCATTTCTGAGAAATCCAATTTCCCCATATAGGCTTACTTCTCATTTGAATATAAAAGGGACAGTTTTTCTACTTTTTTGTTTCTGTATTCCGAATCGATCCACAGCGAGGAATATGAGTGAGAGAAGATTGAAATGGCCTGCTGTAAAGTGTACAGAACCATGGTTCTCTCTTTGTCTGAGGCTAGACTGGGCGCATACTAATGAGCAGCGCTATTAGCTGCCTGAATACTCTGCTGTTGTAGAGAACCCTTTTACATCAAGTACCTTGTAGTTATATGATTATAATTTCAAACTGGATAAATATTAAATGTTTCTCTGAACAGGCTATTATACCTTTGTTTGAATTATTTATTGGGTTGTAACTTTTAATATATTGCCAGAAGAGGAATGGAGATCAGCCGAATTGCATGTATTGACGGTCAGGGTTTCAGTTGGAATATGATTCAGCACTTTCTGCTATTTGACATAGTCACCTCAATTGTTTGATATGTTATAGGGTAAAGTTGCCCCTACATGCTGATCTTGTGTCAGTTTAGTATATTTTGGGACAAATGGTTAGAGTTAGGATTGGGGGAGAGGAAGCTGATTCTAGCTCTGTACCGAGGGGAAACTTTGATACAGCTACGACACAACCCACTAGGATGCAGCCAAGAGACTCAGGAATATGACATCATCACTGTCCCGCCTACTCCCGTTCCCCCTCTCCGGCGCTCAACGTCACCGGCCTACTAACCACCGGCCCTGGCAACCCACATTACACACACCTGGCAACCATCATTTCGCACACCTGCTCCCCATCATTATGCACTCCTGGAGTTCATAATTAACCTTGATTACGTCCCCTTTATTTAGCCCTCAGTCTTCAGGCAGTATTATATTCAAATCAAATTGTATTAGTCACATGCGCAGAATACAACAGTGAAATGCTTACTTAACCAACAATGCAGTTTAAAAGATACGAGTAAGAAATAAAAGGAGGGCCTCCCGGGTGGCGCAGTGGCCACCAGAGACTCTGGGTTCGGGCCCAGGCTCTGTCGTAACCGGCCACGACCGCGAGGTCCGTGGGGCGAACGCACAATTGGCCTAGCGTCGTCCGGGTTAGGGAGGGCTTGGCCGGTAGGGATATCCTTGTCTCATCGCGCACCAGCGACTCCTGTGGTGGGCCGGGCGCAGTGGGCGCTAACTAAGGTTGCCAGGTGCACAGTGTTTCCTCCGACACATTGGTGCGGCTGGCTTCCGGGTTGGATGTGCGCTGTGTTAAGAAGCAGTGCGGCTTGGTTGGGTTGTGTATCGGATGCGTGACTTTCAACCTTCGTCTCTCCCGAGCCCGTACGGGAGTTGTAGTGATGAGACAAGATAGTAGCTACTAAACAATTGGATACCACAAAATTGGGGAGAAAAAGGGGTAAAAAAAAAAGACTATGTAAAGGGGGTACCGGTACAGAGTCTATGTGCAGGGGCACCGGTTAGTCGAGGTAATATGTACATGTAGGTAGAGTTATTAAAGTGACTGCAAACAGTAGCAGTGGCGTAAAAGAGGGGGCAATGCAAAGCCTTTTGGACCTAGACATGGCGCTCCGGTACCACTTGCCATACGGTAGCAGAGAGAACCGTCTATGACTTGGCTGACTGGAGTCTTTGACAGTTTTTAGGGCCTTCCTCTGACACTGCCTGATATAGAGTTCCTGTATAGCAGGAAGCTTGGCCCCAGTGATGTACTGAGATGTATGCACTACCCTCTGTAGTGCCTTGTGGTCGGAGGCTGAGAATTTGCCGCACCAGGCAGTGATGCAACCAGTCAGGATGCTCTCGATGGTGCAGCTGTAGAACCTATTGAGGATCTGAGGACCCATGCCAAATCTTTTCAGTCTCCTGAGGGGGAATAGGTTTTGTCGCGCATGACTGTCTTGGTGTGCTTGGACCATGTTAGTTTGTTGGTGAAGTGTACACTAAGGAACTTGAAGTTCTCAACCTGCCCCACTACAGCCCGTCGATGAGAATGGGGGCGTGCTCGGTCCTCCTTTTCCTGTAGTCCACAATCATCTCCATTGTATTGATCACGTTGAGGGAGAGGTTGTTGTCCTGGCACCACACGGCCAGGTCTTTGACCTCCCCATATAGGCTATCTCGGTGATCAGGCCTACCACTGTTGTGTCATCAGCAAACTTAATGATGGTGCTGGAGTCGTGCCTGGCTGTGCAGTCATGAGTGAACAGGGAGTACAGGAGGGGACTGAGCACACTACCCCTGAGGGGCCCCCAGTACGCTTCTCCTGGTTTGTATTATCTTACGTTTCTTATTATTAAACACCTTCTGCACCTACTTCCTGGCTCCTTGTGTATACATTACAATCACACACAGCAGGGAACGTTCTGCTCATAGACATCATCAACAAAATTCACAGCCAGACAACACATTACATTTCCCTTTTTATTGAAATGCCACCACATTTATAAGTTGGTATGTTTATTTGTCATTTTTTTACCTTTATTTAACTAGGCAAGTCAGTTAAGAACAAATTCTTATGTACAATGACGACCTACCAAAAGGCCTCCTGCGGGGATGGGGGCTGGGATTAAAAAGATATAAATATAGGACAAAACACATCACGACAACATTACATAAAGAGAGACCTAAGACAACAACATAGCAAGGCAGCAACACATGACAACATAGCAAGGCAGCAACACATGACAACACAGCATGGTAGCAACACAACATGTCAACAACATGGTAGCAACAACATGGTAGCAGCGCAAAAAATGGTACAAATGTTATTGGGCACCGACAACAGCACAAAGGGCAAGAAGGTAGAGACGACAATATGATATACTACATAAAGTACTGGCTATTCCAAAAATCCATCAGAACTCAATCCACTGGTGTAGAGAATAGACTTGGTAAGGTAAATGCTCAGATCAACTAGTTCCTCCTTGCCCTCTGTGAAACATACAGGACATTGAGGGTGTCAGTGATTCAGTGCCACAGGGGCAGTTGTCATGACGGCAGAGTGACAGCATCATTTCTCCTTTTAAAGGCCTGTGGCCAAACATCTCATTATGGCTCTGCTCTGCTTTCTGTGTGTTTTTTTTCTGTCCGAGAACAAGGTGACATTGGGTCACATTAATGAAACGCATGGAAAATAATTACTTTGTCATCTTACGTTTCATTTATTCCCTCTCACCAGAATTCAGCTTAAATTCCTTGAAATACATTTCAAGTGGGCTTGTATTGACAGCAGGTCAAGACAACCCTACACGTAGCAGGCCTACATTAGATGATTCATCCTGAAATATATTACTGCTCTGCAATCTGGTTTTGTAGTTAGTCACTTTTTCTTTTCTTTGCTTCTTCTGTTAAAGGAAACAGTATTTTGTTGTCCACATCACCCATGATTATACTGTCATGTCTGTCAAAGTCTCTGTGTGTTATTCACAGAGACAACTGAGCCAGTCAAGCCCCTAGTCTGGTAGCCTGCAGTGGAGGAGTCCATGTCACTTCTTGTGATCAGAAACCACTTTTAAACTTTCATCAGGAATGTTTTATCTATGTTCTTATGCAGTGCAATATTTGATCAGATTGAAAATAAAATGAGCCAGATCAGTTGTTCCATTTGCTCTTGATAAAATGGCACTTGAATCTACTTCTTGTTAATTAATGACTTTGTTAGGAGCTGTTACTTACTATCAATACATGTTCTATAAATCTAATGTTGTTAATAATGTGCTATCCTGTCATAAACGTATGAATTGTGATTTCCCTCTTATGTATTCTAACCTTAACCAGTCATTGACCCCCGCTTCCACATTAACCTGTCACTGGGCTCTGCCTTTAATATTCATCGTTAACACAATATTTGGATTTAGATGGACTTGAATACATCAGTGACAACAACCCCCAATATTGGGTAGGAGGAACCACCTAATGTAATGCAATCATAATTACGTTGGAGCACTTACTGTTGGAGCGTGCTCTATTGAACAATGCCTGATTGGAAATCCATTATTTATTCCTTTCAAATGCAGATTATTACTTTGTTTTAGGAGAACTCTTCTCTTAAACAGGCACTTGTGGTTGATGCTTTTTGCTTTTGAAGTTCACATTGAAAGGAAAACAAAAGGCAGGGTTTTTCCCATCACAATGCATATCATTAATTATGCAGAGTATATCCTTCATAATTATTTTTATTAAGTGTTCAAATCAAATTACTAAATTGCTATAATTGGGTGGAAATGAGAGATCAATAGACGTGCAATACCAGTCAAAAGTTTGGACACACCTACTCATTCAAGGATTTTTCTTTATTTTTTATTATTTTCTACATTGTAGAATAATAGATAAGACATCAAAACTATGAAATGACACATATAGAATCAAGTAGTAACTAAAGTGTTACGCTTTGCACACTCTGCATTCTCTCAACCAGCTTCATGAGGTAGTCACCTGGAATGCATTTCAATTAACAGGTGTGCCTTGTAAAACAATCTGTGGAATGCATTTGATCTAATCTGCAAAATTGTAATTATTCGCCTACCTCCTCATGCCTTTTGCACACAATGTATATAGACTCCCCTTTTTTGTACTGTGTTATTGACTTGTTAATTGTTTACTCCATGTGTAACTCTGTGTTGTCTATTCACACTGCTAAGCTTAATCTTGGCCAGGTCGCAGTTGCAAATGAGAACTTGTTCTCAACTAGCCTACCTGGTTAAATAAAGGTGAAATAAAAATAAATAAATAAATAAATTTGAGCCAATCAGTTGTGTTGTGACAAGCTAGGGGTGGTATACAGAAGATAGGCCTATTTGGTAAAAGACCAAGTCCATATTATGGCAAGAACAGCTCAAATAAGCAAAGAGAAACCACAGTCCATCATTACTTTAAGACTTGAAGGTCAGTAAATGCGGAACATAAAAATAATTTTTTAAGAATCTTCAAGTGCAGCCGCAAAAACCATAAAGCGCAATGATGAAACTGGCTCTCGTGAGGACCGCCACAGGAAAGGAAGACTCAGAGTTACCTCTGCTGCAGAGGATAAGTTCATTAGAGTTAACTGTAAAAGTAACAGACACATCTCAACATCAACTGTTAAGCAACTGCGTGAATCAAGCCTTCATTGTCAAATTGCTGCAAAGATACCACTAATAAAGGACACCAATACGAAGACTTGCTTGGGCCAAGAAACACGAGCAATGAACATTAGACCAGTGGATATCTGTCCTTTGGTCTGATGAGTCCAAATTTGAGATTTTTTTTTTTTTTTGTGAGACGCAGAGTAGTTGAACGGATTATCTCTGCATGTGTGGTTCCCACTGTGAAACATGGAGGAGGAGGTGTGATTGTGTGGGTTTGCTTTGCTGGTTACACTGTCTGTGATTTATTTAGAATTCAGGGCACAGCTAACCAGCATGGCTACCACAGCATTCTGCAGCGATACGCCATCCCATATGGTTTGTGCTTAGTGGGACTATCATTTAATTTGTCAACAGGACAATGACCCAACACACCTCCAGGCTGTGTAAGGGCTATTTGACCAAGAAGGAGAGTGATGGAGTGCTGCATCAGATGACCTGGCCTTTTAAAATTGAGATGGTTTGGACCGCAGAGTGAAGGAAAAGCCACCAAGAAGTCCTCAGCATATGTGGGAACTCCTTCAAGACTGTTGGAAAAGCGTTCCAGGTCAAGCTAGTTGAGAGAATGCCAAGAGTGTGCAAAGCTGTCATCAAGGCAAAGGTTGGCTACTTTGAAGAATTTTAAATATATTTGTATTTTTGGTGGTTCCATGTGTTATTTCATAGATTTGATGTCTTCACTATTATTCTACAATGTAGAAAATAGTAAAAAATAATGAAAAACCCTTGAATCAGTAGTTGTGTCCAAACTTTTGACTGGTACTGTATATTTGCATAATTGAAGAAATACACTTTGAATCAAAATCACAGAAAACTGAATTTGTGGGTCTGATTGAATTGGACCCAAATAACCTTTGTGAGCTGAACTTGAGCTGTCTTCGACAATATAGTTCACCCATGCTCCGACTCTCTACCCAAATCATTTCGACCTCAAGCAAAGCAAACTTTATTCTCTTCGATTACAAATCAGTTCCCAGGGTGCTTTGTGTCTGTCTCTTAATGACGTGGTTTGCTGCCAGTTACTTTAAGGTGATTTTGGCAGTAGGTAATTTAGAGCATGCTGATGGTGCCCCATTCACTCCCCCTGTTTTTCAGGTCATCAGTGCTAATGTACTTATAACACATATAAATAATCGTATTGAATATTTCTTTGAATCTCACAACCAGAGATACACACTGGCGGCATCTGATCTGTGCAGTCAGTGTTTCTCCTATATTCATTTAGTAGTGGCGTACCACCACTGTTAAATTGTTGCCTCCACTCCCAAAAAACAAAAAATATATACACTGAGTGTACAAAACATTAAAAACACCTTCCTAATATTGAGTTGCACCCCCTTTTGCCCTCAGAACAGCCTCAATTTATCTCTCTCTTCTCATCAGATCATCTGAGAAGCCTCCAGGGTAACTAGCTAGCTATCTTATAATACTGGAAGTCTCTGCCACCACTGCTGAAAGAAACAAACCCAGAAGGAAACTATTTGTACAGCAGAAAGAGGATATTTTCCTGTTCCACTTACGTGGAATCTGAATCTGGATGCCACTCTGCTTCATTAAATATTCAGTGAAATTAGGATTTCCCACAACACCTCAAAATAGAGGATATGAAAAACTCTGACTCTTCCAACTCCACAGGGATAGCCAGCCCGAACCTACATGGCAGGTTGGCAGGCTGATTAGAGTGACGACCTTTGTAAGAAGTCCTTTGCTCTCAAAGCATTGCACACGCATTCAACTATGCATTCACCTTTGAGTAACACTAACCTGACACTAAAGGATAACCTTGATGCTTGTCAATCCAAGCGTGTAATCAGAGTATGTAAAGAGACAGTAATTAGCATCAGGGAAGCGTAACATTGACTTTGCCCTGGTTAAAACTTCCAACTATAAGAGCAGCATAATGTCAATCCAGTTTTTATGTAGTGATTTACCTATTTAACGTTTCAATATAAAAACAATTTAAGGGAAACCCAGATGCAGTTATGTTTATAAAATATATAAGTTATCTATTTACATTTTTTTTTCAATCACTTGTGTGCAATTTTCACAACAGCCCAAAAAACAAAACAGATCATCAAAATGCCAACTCTAAGCACATTTTCAATTGACTGAGTACAACAAACAAATTCAAAGTAATTTTTTCATCAAACTTTAATCAGTGTTTCATCTAGAAATACATGTTTGACATTGCAATGCATGTTCATATATAGTAATTGCCTTCCACAATGCAATGCTCACATTACTCTACTTTTTTTGTAAAAATACATTTGACTATTTCTTAATCCAACTACTCTTTATTGATGATCACTTTGGTAAACCTATATAATTTACATGTCAACTGGTCTGTCTACTGCAGATTTTGAGAACTACATAATGAAAATGTATTTCTGTAGAAACAGAAAGTATGAAATATGGTTTAATCGAATGTGCTAATATGATGACAATTTGTATTTTATTTATTTATTTATTTTTAGGGGTAGATCAGCTTTAATATTGATTGTAGCTTCCATCAATGTAATCACTTCCAATCCCCCATATATTATTTTGCAAATATGTATATATATACACACTACTGTTTAAAGGTTTGGGGTCACTTAGAAATGTCCTTGTTTTTGAAAGAAAAGCCATTTTTTTGTCCATTAAAATAACATCAAATTGATCAGAAATACAGTGTAGACATTGTTAATATTGTAAATGACTACTGTAGCTGGAAACCGCTGATTTCTTAATTTTTTAAATGAAATATCTTCATAGGCATACAGAGGCCCATTATCAGCAACCATCCCATCTGTGTTCCAATGGCACGTTGTGTTAGCTAATCCAAGTTTATAATTTCAAAAGGCTAATTTATCATTGGAAAACCCTTTTGCAAATATGTTAGCATAGCTGAAAACTGTTGTCCTGATTAAAGAAGCAATAAAACTGGCCTTCTTTAGAGTAGTTGAGTATCTGGAGCATCAACATTTATGGGTTCAATTACAGGCTCAAAATGGCCATAAACAAAGCACTTTCTTCTGAAACCCGTCAGTCTATTCTTCTTCTGAGAAATGAAGGCTATTCCATGCAAGAAATTTCCAAGAAACTGAAGTACTACTCCCTTCACAGAACAGCGCAAACTGGCTCTAACCAGAATAGAAAGAGGAGTGGTAGGCCCTGGTGCACTGAGCAAGAAGTCAAGTGCATTAGAGTGTCTAGTTTGAGAAAGCGATGCCTCATAATGGGGTAGTATTAAACCTGAAGACAGAGTGACTGTGTGTGAGTGACTGTAGAGTGACTGTGTGTGCCAATAGGTGTGGCTGTAATGAATGGCAAGGGGTTTGTTGTGATCAGATTAGCCGTGACGGGGTTGGTGTTATGGTTGAGGTTGGTGTTGAATTCCTCCAAGTTTGTCAGAGTTCTTACTAGGCTTAACAGGTCTTTTAGATCTCTGCTTACGAGTCAATGAGAACCTGCTGGTTTGCTGTTGTGTTGTGGTACTAGGGGAATGTGAGCCTCGCCAATGTTCTGTTCGCCGACGATACAGTTCACTGAAGCCTCTTCCAAGGAATCCATCTGATGCACTGAATGGTCCTGTACTCACTGGTCACACTACCGCGACCGGTCTTATAGGTTGCACTGGTCCTGTCTGGCTCAGTTGCTAGAGCATGGCATTTGCCACGCCATGGGGGACCAGTACGAACAACTATGAAAATGTATGCACTCACTACTGTAAGTCGCTCTGGATCGAGCGTCTGCTAAATTACTAAAATGTAAGAAATGTACAAATGTTCTGGCCAGGGTTGCAGGTCTTTTAGTTCATTGTCGTACCGCAAATGACCCAAATGGTTGAGATGTCCAAAACAAGATCTTATGCATGTTTTACCAGAATAGATTTTAAAACACCTCTAGTTAAACAGGTCTCCATACTCAGTGAAATGTCTCCTTTTCCCAACCTTCCAGGGGTGCTGGATCTATGTGTTGAGCTTAACCCCGGCAGGAACACTACACATTCTGCTTCAAACAATCAACTAATGAATAAATAAATACAAACAATATTAGGATTATTACAATTATTATTATAAAACCAAAGACACTGTGTAATCATCAAACACCTATAGCTAATTTAAAGATACATTATCATAAGTGAAGCCACCTGCTGCGTTGTGAGAGGAGCATAGGTAATGTCTCATACAGGCATATGGGTGTTTAATGATTACACAGTGTCTTTGGTTTTATAATAATAATTGTAACACAATCGCCTACAGTGACTGACCAGTCCATTTCTTTATAACCACGCCCAAACCCAATCCCCCTTACGCTTTAAGAAAATATCACTGGATAAAACATTTTGAAATTAATGAGTGGTTTTCAGGATAGTTGTGATTGGCTCAATTGAGGTGTGAACTCCAGGGGCCTAGTACAACCCATTTCAGCCCACGCTCTCCTTGACATAGATTCATAAAGGACCCCACATTAATGGGCTATTTCTTTTTGTTCACTCTTAATGTCCTTCATCGTCTGCCTCAGGATTGTGTGATGACATAGGTACCAAAAATCGCACCTCTGCGCTTTACCCCCTGCCATCTCCAGTCTGTGTCACAACGATTCCTTGTTGCATAACATGTTTATAAACCACAAGGACCTATTATACGCAGCACCCAGTCCTACATTTCTATAGATAAAGTATATCATCAATACTGTTAAAACCACGACAGTAGAGTTTGACACAATTTGAGGGCACTCCTCCATTATGCTATTCAATGGATAGGTAAGCATCAGAAGATATCATATTCACTTTCTCCAAGGTCTGTGGAAAGGACATATTCACTTTCACCCTGGTTGTCTCACATTAGTATGTGAAGAAGCCACGGGAACATCCTATCAACCCTGAATATTCCCAGGCCTCTGAAGCCTGAGTAAATGGGCGGGCTGTAAAATTGAATTGTCCTGCATGCCTAGCATAGGGTTGTGATGGATGTGATGCGAACAATCTTTCACCTGAATGAACCCTCAATAACACTCACATTTCCCACACTCACAACACACCCACGCACTTAGAGTTTTGAAAATATACCACTTACATCTGAAAATGTAACCAAAGTGATTGAAAAAAATTGTATTGCTCTCATCTTGGCCTCAAAGACCCAGTGGAAACATTCCTCTTTCATGATCAGAATAGTAAATGAAGTAGTAGTTTTGTTCATTTTGTAGAGGGACCCAGACACAGATCTGACCACTATTATTCCTGCCAATACACATGGTCGTCATGGTGGCTCATTGGCATAACCATGGCCAACAATGGCAGTAGTGACAATTCACTTGTTCTGTGGATAAAGGATAAAAACATTTTTTCAACATTTTGAAAATGTTCTGTCAAAATTGGCTTTTCTGAAAAGCTGAATGGCCCTACAATGCTACATGGTTTGTGCCAATATAAAATTGACATACATGTCCTGTCAACCTGAATGAAGCTTTTCTCTGAATCTCTACATTTACAATTTATTTTTGGAGTGACTCTTAACCAACAAGTGTCTATTTTATCACTTGACAGGCTGATATAGAAGACTTTCAGGCAGACAGAATGACATGTAAATTAGTTCCACACTGTGAGAGTGATTGGACGGACTGGAGGTTACTGTGAGAGTGATTGGACGGACTGGAGGTTACTGTGAGAGTGATTGGACGGACTGGAGGTTACTGTGAGAGTGATTGGACGGACTGGAGATTACTGTGAGAGTGATTGGACGGACTGGAGGTTACTGTGAGAGTGATTGGACGGACTGGAGGTTACTGTGAGAGTGATTGGACGGACTGGAGGTTACTGTGAGAGTGATTGGACGGACTGGAGGTTACTGTGAGAGTGATTGGACGGACTGGAGGTTACTGTGAGAGTGATTGGACGGACTGGAGGTTACTGTGAGAGTGATTGGACGGACTGGAGATTACTGTTAGAGTGATTGGACGGACTGGAGGTTACTGTGAGAGTGATTGGACGGACTGGAGGTTACTGTGAGAGTGATTGGACGGACTGGAGATTACTGTGAGAGTGATTGGACGGACTGGAGGTTACTGTGAGAGTGATTGGACGGACTGGAGGTTACTGTGAGAGTGATTGGACGGACTGGAGGTTACTGTGAGAGTGATTGGACGGACTGGAGATTACTGTTAGAGTGATTGGACGGACTGGAGGTTACTGTGAGAGTGATTGGACGGACTGGAGATTACTGTGAGAGTGATTGGACGGACTGGAGGTTACTGTGAGAGTGATTGGATGGACTGGAGGTTACTGTGAGAGTGATTGGACGGACTGGAGGTTACTGTGAGAGTGATTGGACGGACTGGAGATTACTGTTAGAGTGATTGGACGGACTGGAGGTTACTGTGAGAGTGATTGGACGGACTGGAGGTTACTGTGAGAGTGATTAGACTGACTGGAGATAACTGTGAGAGTGATTAGACTGCCTGTAGGTTGTCAGACAGCTCGAGTCTGACTATGGAATTACTAATGCATTGCAGGAACAACAGAGGAAGGTGTATTGGAGAAGAAGAGATGTTCCTAACCTCTCCTTTTACCTCCAACCTTTTAATGCCTGACCCTCTAGACTAGTAATCACATACCTGTCTGTCAAGAAGGCTATGGCTCACTGAGTGTTGTAAAGCAATCAATACAATGTGTCGGTTAGGCTTTGATTAGCCTGCAGGTGTAATGCATTGTGATGCAGCTATAAATGCGTTGTAAGAACGGTCAAAATCATACATGACCTCCTTTATAATATGGCACTTTGCATGTCAGTAAAGTACAGGTTTGTTAATAGTCGTATGTTCGTTGACCAAGCCATCATTTTTTGTCAAAGTTTTCCTTCTGTCCTTATTTTACCATTTGATTTTATTGGTGAAATTTGAGGGGGAGGCAGACATTGCTTTAAACTCCCTCCCACTGGGCACAGAAATCAGTTCAACGTATAGTTTTGATTTACATTTGGTTGAGTTTTCAACTAATGTGCATTCAACGTGAAATCAACAACAAATGTCACCATGTCATTGGATTTAGGTCAAAAGTTGGGTAAAAAAAATAAATGCCCTTAAGTTGAAGACTTATCCAAATCCAATCAGTTTTCCACATTGATTCTACATCATCACAATAGATCTTTGGTGGGTAGAAATTATGTGGAAACTAAGTTGATTCAACCAGTTTTTACCGAGTGCTGGATTTAAGTTGCAAGGTGAGTTAGTCATCCACAGATGCCCTTGAGAGAACATGATATCACAACATTAATTTTTTATGTATTTATTCATCTATTCATTAACTTAGTCAAGCTCATTTCCAAAGTACACATGAAGAATATCCTAAGTACACAAAGAGCCCCAGTTTAACCAACAGACTACGGATCAGACTGTCTGTCGCTCATAATCAGGCATGGTAATTGTTCGGAGCTTGTTGTCTATTCTTGCTGAGGGTGACATTGCTGTAGAGTGCAGACAAAGTATACTTGAGGCGTTTTCACACTGCTGGTGATTTACCCCTGGGTGATTTACCCCTGGGTGATTTACCCCTGGGTGATTTACCCCTGGGTGATTTACCCCTGGGTGATTTACCCCCGGGTGGTTTACCCCTGGGAAATTCCCCCTGGGTGATTTACCCCTGGGTGATTTACCCCTGGGTGATTTACCCCAGGGTGATTTACCCCTGGGTGATTTACCCCTGGGTGATTTACCCCAGGGTGATTTACCCCTGGGTGATTTACCCCTGGGTGGTTTACCCCTGGGTGATTTACCCCTGGGTGGTTTACCCCTGGGTGATTTACCCCTGGGTGATTTACCCCTGGGTGATTTACCCCAGGGTGATTTACCCCTGGGGGATTTACCCCAGGGTGATTTACCCCTGGGTGATTTACCCCTGGGTGATTTACCCCTGGGCTCAACCTGAAGTTTCAACCTAGACTGTTAAAATCAGAGTTACCATTTTACCTCATACTTCTTTTGAACATTGCATTATATTAGATTATTACAATATCTTAGGGGATGTTCCTGTTGTATGTAGGATAACATGGTTTCCTCACTTCAAATAAAGCACAGCAGTGAACTTCACTTGTGTCATTGTGTTCAAGACGAGCAATGTAATATCCTAGGCGTTGTGTTCTAGCTGTGCCTGTTACATGGTGTGTGTTGAATGATTTAGACGAGACTGTTCCATTTAAACTGCAGCAGCTCATTTGAAATGCCTTAGTAACACCATGAGTACGCAGAGCGGAGCACTTTACACCACAAAGCCTCACCACTGCCATTGTTATTATTCAATATTCACACATTAATCTAGGATTCATATCTAGGCATTATAAATATTGCATGAGAGAGAGCACACCATGGATGGCACAGTAGAATATGTACTGTATATATCTACATTTTAAGGTGTAGAAAGACACATTTTAATTCTAAATAAGTACGGGGACTGTGTAACTCTTGGCTCTTTACTTTCAATCATGCACCAGTAGTCTCTTTACAATCACTGAAATCTGTCCCTTAACAACCTTAAAATATGCTCTTTGGCTGAATTTTGATTGATTTAAATCTCTGTCTGACTGAGAGTGAGAGGCTTATCTCAAGCCACGGGGAGTTGAGGCTGAGGGGTGCATTTCAATATGTTGCGACTTTAAGACAGAAAATTGGAAAGGGGAGGAGGGTTAGGAGAAGGAAAAATGGACAACCAATGAGAAGTAGGGTGTGCAGACACAGTCAGTGACACCTTGGTGAGGGGAGTCAGGGAGAGGGGCAGGGAGGTGGAGAGAGAGGGAGAGGGCTGAAAAAGAGAGGTGGAGATCAGAGAGAGAGAGAGAGGAATGGACACAGAGAGACAGAGAGAGAGGCTAGTAGCCGGCGTTATGATGAGTGTTTACTGCACTGTTCTGAGAGCCAATGATCTGCTCTTGTGTGAGTCATGGAGATTATTTAGACTGGTGACAGCGTGCAGCACAGAACATCGGCAGAACTCCCTCACGCTTCTCACACTGACAACAGGAGACGTACAGCAGGCAGGTGAGTATGCATGTAGCTGCATGGGCTATTGAAGCAGATTCTGCGCTTCTATTCTGTGCTGTAATGCTGCTCTTTCTCTCTCTCTCTCTCGCTCTCGCGCTCTTTCTTTGTGGGTAACTATAACTTTTACCCTACTATTACCATGTTATTACCTCTTCATTTTGTGCTGTAATGTAAAAATGCTAACATGGGTATGTGTTGGTCCCATTGAACTACTGTTCCATTGTAAAACCCACTTTCCTCTAACTGAGACCGCTTTATCCTGAGTGATGGCGCTGTGTCCCGGGTTTTATCATGGCTTTGCTGGTGACACAAATCCCCTTCATCTCAGCGATGTGGGAATAACCTGCTCTCATCTCCCCACCAGATTACACTGAGATGATGCACTACTGCTCGCACCTCTGTCAGCCAGGGTGTTTGTGGCTGGCTCGACCTATAATAGCATCATCTAATGGTATCCTATGTTGTGTCCTAGATGGTGTGTTCTCCTCTCTGTCAGACTGCACAGATTTGAGCGGCTTCCACTAAGCACATCGTGTTAGAACGTGCCAAACCAGTTGATACTTATGTTGGTGACCCCCTACACGTCCCGGTACTAACCGAGGTGTTAGACAAATGGCACCCTATTCCTTATATAGTGCACTACTTTTGACCAAAAGGGAAGAATTGTCTCTGGTCTAAAGTAGTGCATTATGGGGGAAATTTGGGCTTCACTTGCAGCCAAATCTATATAAAATCAAATTGTATTGGTCACATACACATGTTTAGCAGATATTATTGCAGGTGTAGCGAAATGCTTGTGCTTCTAGCTCCAACAGTGCAGTAATATCTAACAAGTAATATCTAACAATTTCACAACAATACACACAAATTTAAAGTAAAGGAATGGAGTTAAGAATATATAAATATTTGGATGAGCAATGTCAGAGCGGCATAGACTAAGATACAATAGAATAGAACACAGTATATATTCTCTTTCTGGTGCTAGACAATAATTTAGGGAGCCCTTAAGAGATTGAACAGGATCGTAAGCACTTACAAATTCATAACATATTGTGCAAATTGAAATTCATAACATCCACGTTTCAGGATACAAAATAAATACAACATTTGGCAGGATGTATCAAATGAAATGGATGACGTTGTACACAATTGTGCACTATTTTTGGGGATAACTTTTGTCTCGTAAGCGTTACTTTCAAAACTACTGGCTGAAATTATACAAAACTTCTGTAGCATCACTTTTTAAATTAAAAAGTATTTTAATCACAGATTGGATATACGCTCAGTCAGACCGCTGTCCATACATTTTTGGTGTGTGTCCCCAAATGCCAAACTGTTCCCTATATAGTGCATTACTTCTGAACAGAGGCCTATCAGTCCTGGGGGCTCCTGAGTGGCACAGCGGTCTAAGACACTGCATCTCAGTGCTAGAGGCATCACTACAGACCCTGGTTCGATTCCAGGCTGTCTCACAACAGGCCTATGGGAGTCCCATAGGGCAGTGCACAATTGGCCCAGTGTCGTCCGGGTTAAGGTTTGGCCAGGGTAGGCCGTCATGGTAAATAAGAATTTGTTCTTAACTTACTTGCCTGGTTAAATAAACAATAAACAGAAGCACACTAAGTAGGAAATATGGTGCCATTTGAGACACAAACTTGTTTGGGTAAAGGGTGTACCTGCGGCTATTTTCATGTCGTTTGGCCACTGGATGCTTATCTCTTTTATTGTTCCCCTTCAGTCTCACCACGAAAGCTGGGCTGGAGTTGCATCGTAACAGGAGTGCATTGACTGAAATATTGACTTTAAAAATCAATAGTTATGCCACCTTTTTCTTTGCTGATCTGTGTGGGGTGTAATGAGACGGTGACCAGGCTGGATGGGCGCTATGTGGGGAGCTCTTCTAGCGCTGAGGTGGATCTGTCAGATCATCTGAGAAAGTGACGCTGACAAATCTCATACCTGAGAGGCAGTTATCTGTAGAGGAGAAAAAAAGATTCTGTCATGCTTTGATGTCAATTGAAGATTTCGCAAAAGTTATAGTTAGGTGCACCACAAATTTGAGATCAGAATTTTAAGACCCACAGTGTTACATTTAACACTTTCTTAGTGTGTGTCTGTGAACCACCAGAATAATGTTAAAATAGCACTATTCAGTGTTGATAAACTAACACCTCAAGTGTGTTGGGTCCCTACACCATGGGTGTTGCAAATTCCAACTTAAATGAACACTTTATTAGAGCTGAGGATGTTGTACTTTCTCAGTGTTAAAAAATCAACACCTGTGATTTTACAGTAACTAATTTTTAGTGGTTGTTTTAACACTGTAGGGTGTAAAGCCTAATTTGCACATCTATTTCCGAGGGTTCTTTTCGAGTGAATTTTAGAGGAAGCAGTACCACCCATGACTGTTTTTGCTAGTGACACAAGGCTTGCCGTCCTGTAGCCTTCACCAAGTGAGTGTGTAAGTGCCTCAACACCAAGATTTTTTTAAATCCGCAAATTTGCTGTGATTGCAGATGTCAAGTTAAGATTGGGTCCTAATTGGTTCACATGTTAAACTCTCCCAAACACACCAGAAGATGTGTGACTTCCCATGGTCAAACTGTATCTATATCAAAGCTGCCATTGCTGATGTTATCTTTCACAGATATATTCATGATCAGTGGTGAATGTGGACCCCATAGTGTTCCACGCTTCTTCCTTAAAGACATCAAATCAAAGTTTATTTGTCACATGCGCTGAATACAACAGGTGTAGACCTTACAGTGAAAAGCTTACTTACAAGCCCTCAACCAGCAATGCAGTTTTAAGAAAATACCTTTACAAGTATTAATAATAATAAAAGTAACAAATAATTAAAGAGCAGCAGTAAAATAACAATAGGGAGGCTGTATACAGGGCGTACCGGTACAGAGTCAAATGCATGCTAGGTGACGTGGAAAATCTGTAGAATAGAATGAAATGGAATATAGTATAACAGAGCTTTATTCTATACTTGAGCGATTTTGTATTTACGTGATGTTTTAAAAGTGACAACCAAATCCAGAACCCCCTAGAGTCTATTGACCCACCGGTGCATCGATCGAAGTAACATAAGGAAAAAATCCCCGTCAAATTCATCACCCAAAGCCCATACAAATGAATGGAAGTATGGATATATGTATATGTATACAGTATATAAACCTTCATATATATATATATATATATATATATATATAAAGTATATAAACCTTCATCTGAAGGTAACGCATGCAAATTAGTGGAAGTATGGAGGTTGTTTTGTGCTAACAAAAATATAACATAATGAAAAAACATAATGTAACATAATGAAAAAATCCCCGTCAAATTCATCACCCAAAGCCCATACAAATGAATGGAAGTATGGAGATGTGTAAAGCTATATATTTCCTGAGCTTTCTGTTATCTCCTAGATTTAAGACAGACACTTCCAAACCTTATAATTTATTTTTTTGACACTCTTTTTTTGACATTCATAAATGTGTTATTCATTGTGTGTCTATTTATTTATTTGTATTTAACATTTATTTAACTAGGCAAGTCAGTTAAGAACAAATTCTTATTTACAATGACGGCCTACCAAAAGGCAAAAGGCCTCCTGCGGGGACGGGGGCTGGGATTAGAAATAAGAAAAATAAAATAAATATATTAGGACAAAAACACACATCACAACAAGAGAGACACACAACACTACATAAAGAGAGATCTAAAACAACAACATAGCAAGGCAGCAACACATGACAACACAGCATGGTAGCAACACAACATAACAACAACATGGTAGCAACACAACATGGTAGCAACACAACATGGTAGCAGCACAAAACATGGTACAAACATTATTGGGCACAGTCAACAGCACAAAGGTCAAGAAAGTAAAGACAACAATACAATGCGCAAAGCATACACAACTGTCAGTAAGTGTCCATGAATGAGTCATTGAATGAAGAGACTGTCCAGTTTGAGTGTTTTTGCAGTCGCTAGCTAAAGCGAATTAATAAGTGGAGCAACCCATGGATGTGTGTGCTTTGGGAACCTTTAACAGAATGTGAATGGCTGAACGGGCATTGTATGTGGAGGATGAGGGCTGCAGTAGATATCTCAGATAGAGCGTTTTATAAATAAGCATCAACCAGTGGGTCTTGCGACGGGTATACAGAGATGACCAGTTTACAGAGGAGTATAGAGTGCAGAGACGTGTTCTATGAGGAGCATTTGTGGCAATCTGATGGCCAAATGGTAAAGAACATCGAGCCGTTTGAGAGCACCCCCCTAACAGTTTAGGCCTTTATGAATTATAGGGTTCTTCGGCTGTCTACCTTGAACCAAAAAGGGTTCTGCCTCGAACCAAAAGGGTTCTCCTATGGGGAGAGCCGAAGAACCCCTTTGAAACCCTTTTTTCTAACATGCTGACCACACCGCTCACACGCATGTTGATTTTGTCCACCCACACCAGACGTGATCAGGACACGCAGTCAAAAAAGCATTAAACATTTATGGTAATTTAGTTAGCTAGCTTTCTGTTGCTAGCTAATTTGTCCTGGTATAACAACATATTTACCTGAAATGCACAAGGTCCTCTACTCCAACAAAAAAAATATATTGTTGACTGTATGTTTGTTTATTCCATGTGTAACTCTGTGTTGTTGTTTGTGTCGCACTGCTTTGCTTTATCTTGGCCAGGTTGCAGTTGTAAATGAGAACTTATCTCAACTAGCTTACCTGGTTAAATAAAGGTGAAATAAAATACATTATAAAAATAATCCACAGATTAAAGGATAAACCGAGTTTGTTTCTAGTAATCTCTCCTCCTCCAGACTTCTTGTTCTTCTTTGGACTTTATATGGTGGTTGACAACCAACTTTAAGGTGCATTACCCAACACCGACCGGACTGGAGTGTGGACCTCAGTTCATCTTTCAATCACCCACATGGATATATGATACTAAAAACCAATGAGGAGATGGGAGAGGCGGGACTTGCAGCACGTCAAGCATCACAAATAAAACTAAGTTATATTTTAGCGCGTTGCTACGCAGACGCTCATTGCTGTGTGCGAGTAGTGTGGGTGCAATGGTTGAATAACATATGTGTAAATGTATTTTGCAATGCTCGCGCATGCGACGCGGGCGTTGTGGTCAGCGTGTAGGAGTGTAGGAGTCAATGATGGATGTTTCCCTCAAACCAGGTTTCTCGCTACATTGACTACAATTATACCTAGTCAAAACAAGCTCACTGGAAAATGGAATACTGATGGAGATAGTTGTTATGAAGGTTGTTGTGAATGATACTGCAACACTCAATAAGATGTCCTAAATAGTGTCAGAAAGGTGTTATGAAATGTGCCTTATTGGACTCACTCACCTGTTACTTTCTTATTTAGGCCATTTTGGTTATTCCTGCACGTTCAACTCCCGAACAAGGATAGCAAGGATCGTGTAAGGATAGCAAGGATCGTGTAAGGATAGCAAGGATCGTGTAAGGATAGCAAGGATCGTGTAAGGATAGCAAGGATCGTGTAAGTATAGCAAGGATCGTGTAAGGATAGCAAGGATCGTGTAAGGATAGCAAGGATCGTGTAAGGATAGCAAGGATCGTGTAAGGATAGCAAGGATCGTGTAAGGATAGCGCTTTACAGATGTATTAGAACATTCCGGCTTTGCATTAATTATATTTTGCCAACCAACTGCCATGGAATGAAGGGTGATTGATGGTTGAAGTCACACTGTAAATGTGTTTCGGTAATGACCACAATGTTTTTGAGATGCCACTAATGAGTGTGGCCATTAGGCACAAATGACATTCTAAAAACCTTCAACTGGGGAGAAGGGCTGGAAGGCCTCAGGTTGAACAATTTGAACAGGTGCCCAGTATCTGTGTATCACCCAGTTAGTCTAATGGAAAAATAACACATTCCTCTTTCCCCACCAATATACAGTATGTAGATATGCTCAAATGCTCATATATATATATATATATATGTACATATTCTTATTCCATCCCTTAAGATTTGTGTGTATTCGGTAGTTGTTGGGGAATTGTTAGATTACTGTTAAATATTACTGCACTGTTGGAACTTAGAAGCACAAGCATTTCGCTACCCTCACATTCACATCTGCTAACCAGTCTGATTTGATTTGATAGATACCAGCTGAAAATGTGTCTGGTATGTGTCTATGGCTTTAAGGCTAACGTCTATGTTTGTTTTTTTGTTTTTCAGATGCTTGACTGTTTGATCTGTGAAAAAGCGGCCAGCGGGTCACACATATTGGCACAAAGGAGAAGCTGACAAAGTAAGAGCCTCTTGGTGGATCCTTCACTCATTTTATTTCAATAGGATCTGACTTTGTGCTTCACTCTGTAAGCTCTGAAGACACAGATCCTATTAACGGGGGCCTTCCGAGTGGCGCAGCTTGAGGTGTCACTACAGACCCGGTTCAATCCCAGGCTGTGTCACAACCGGCCGTGACCGGGAGTCCCACAGGGCGGCGCACAATTGGCCCAGTGTTATCCGGGTTAGGGGAGGATTTGGGGGGGGGGGGGTGCTCATGGTGCTCTAGCGTCTCCTTGTCGCCTGCGGCTGATTTTGGTCGTCAGGTCCTCCGACACATTGGGGCGGCTGACTTCCGGGTTAAGCGGGCAGGTGTTAACAAGTGCGGTTTGGCAGGTCATGTTTCGGAGGACGAATGACTCAACCTTCACCTCTCCTGAGCCCGTTGGGGAGTTGCAGCGATGAGACGAAGATCCTAATTGGATATCACGAAATTGGGGGTAAAATACAAAAAAATCCTTTGTGAGCTCGAGAAGTGTGATGAGAGAAGTAGCATCCAGAGTTACAAGTCAATCTATTTCACTAAGGGGTGGCAGAGACAGTAGTGTGTTCAAGAAATCTGTAGTGGCCTTTCACTTTGTGGAAACAAACAACAGCTTATGGATTAGCCTGAGCGTCACTGCATTTTTAAGTGTGTGATATTACCGTAATATGTGTGGGTTTGAAATGTTCTACTGTATGTATCAGACCTGTGGTTAACTTCTTGATACACCCATCCCGTTAGCGGGATCATTTTCGTCAACATCCGCTGAATTGCAGAGCGCAAAATGTGTCTATGTCTAGACTATGTCTAAAGACTGTTCACAACATGTGGAAGCCATAGGAACAGGTATCTGGTTGATATCCCTTTAAATGGAGCGAAGGCAAGCAATGGTACAGAGAGCTTTCAGGAAAAACAGCACCTCCGGGTTGGATTTTCCTCAGGTTTTCGCCTGCAATATCAGTTCTGTCATACTCACAGACAATATTTTGACAGTTTTGGAAACTTTAGAGTGTTTTGTATCCTAATCTGACAATTATATGCATATTCTAGATTCTGGGCCTGAGAAATAGGCAGTTTCATTTGGGTTCGTTTTCCATCCAAACATCAAAATACTGCCCCTTACACTCAACAGGTTTTAAAGAGTGTCTTCCTAATGTCATTACCAGTATATATCTACTTTAGTACATTTCCCTTTTTATTTTGGCCAAAATCCATGACATAAAGTCCCTGGTAATGGCTTTTTAATGAAGTCATGCAGTAACATTTATACTGTGAGGAAAGACAATATATCAGTGGTATGTCTATGGCTGTGAGTTAATATCAGAATACTGTGTTGAGGTCAGGCAGCACTGTGTATGAAACAGGGTGAGGTGATCAGATTGTCTCTCTCTCTTTACGTCTGGCCCAGCCACACCACTACCATTATCTCTCCACGAGCTGAGGCCCTAAGAACTAAACACGCCATAAAGCCGGACTGAGTTTGACAAAAACAATGAAGTGCGCTTTTTCCGGTGGCCTCGAGTGTCTCTCTGAATAATGAGATGAGCCTTGTGGACCACCCTCTTTCTCCTTCACCCTCAGCCCATTCACTTCCCTGTGAAGATCCCAGAATCTCTGAAAAGAGGCATGCGAAACTTGTGATTTTTTAAAACACCAAGGTAATGAGGTTATGTTGTTGATCATTGCTCTTGTTTTCACAGTCCACCACAACTAATGACAGAGCCATTAATGTATCCATCTATGACGCCAGCCTAGGCTCTCCTACAACCCACAGGGTAAATTGACTTTAGCAAGCAGGTATGTCTTCTGATACATGCCTAAATTCCATGAATACATTTTGGTTTGATTTCTTCAGTAATAAGCCTTTTCTAGTCATAAGAACATTTTTATTTCCATCTATGCTTTTGGAGATTTGCCATAATGAGCCTGGGACGGCTTAAGTCCTTTTACCTGGAAGGATAACTGGCCGGTTAGCAGAGAAGTCCTTTCAACACCAAACACACACGTTGCAGTAGCAATAAGACTATACCAAGTAGTCTTTGAAAAATTCACTGAACTACATCCCAAAGGAAAGTCAACTAATTTGCTCTTTGTACGAGAGCATCTCAGTGCAGTGAGGCATCCCTATACCATCAGGCTTGAATGTTGACTTGCTGCGGGCAACAACACAGGGTTAAGCACACAGCCCCATCATGTGGCAAAATAAATATGTTTGACTGGTAGCCTAGTGGTTAGAGCGTTGGGTGAGCTGACAAAGGGAAAAATCTGTCGTTCTGCCCCTGAGCAAGGCAGTTAACCCACTGCAGTTAACCCACACGGATGTGGATTAAGGCAGCCCACCACAACTCTTTAATTCAGAGGCGTTTGGTTAAATTTGGAAGACACTTTTCAGTTGAATGCATTCAGTTGTACAATTGACTAGGTATCCCCTTTCCCTATACAACTGACTAGGTATCCCTTTCCCTATACAACTGACTAGGTGTCCCCCTTTCCCTTTACAACTGACTAGGTATCCCCCTTTCCCTATATAACTGACTAGGTATCCCCCTTTCCCTATACAACTGACTAGGTATCCCCCTTTCCCTATATAACTGACTAGGTATCCCCCTTTCCCTATACAACTGACTAGGTATCCCCCTTTACAACTGACTAGGTATCCACCTTTCCCTATACAACTGACTAGGTATCCCCTTTCCCTTTACAACTGACTAGGTATCCCCCTTTCCCTATACAACTGACTAGGTATCCCCTTTCCCTATACAACTGACTAGGTATCCCCTTTCCCTATACAACTGACTAGGTATCCCCCTTTACAACTGACTAGGTGTCCCCCTTTCCCTATACAACTGACTAGGTATCCCCCTTTACAACTGACTAGGTATCCACCTTTCCCTACACAACTGACTAGGTATCCCCTTTCCCTATACAACTGACTAGGTATCCCCTTTCCCTATACAACTGACTAGGTATCCCCCTTTACAACTGACTAGGTATCCACCTTTCCTATACAACTGACTAGGTATCCCCTTTCCCTATACAACTGACTAGGTATCCCCCTTTACAACTGACTAGGTGTCCCCCTTTCCCTATACAACTGACTAGGTATCCCCTTTCCCTTTACAACTGACTAGGTATCCCCTTTCCCTATACAACTGACTAGGTATCCCCCTTTACAACTGACTAGGTATCCCCTTTCCCTATACAACTGACTAGGTATCCCCCTTTACAACTGACTAGGTATCCCCCTTTCCCTATACAACTGACTAGGTATCCCCTTTCCCTATACAACTGACTAGGTATCCCCTTTTCCCTATTATATTTATGGACAAACAAAAGCCACTAATACTCTCACACTTTAGGTAAATGCAGATGTGATTGTTATATTTTGAGGAGATTGTTATTCTTAATCTTACTTTGTCTCACTACCACTTGCAAGTTGTTGAAAAGCTTTTAAAACATTTTAATGATCAAGTCGAGTTCAATTTGAGCAATCCCCATAGAATAGAAAAACGATGAGTGAATACAGATTTGAGCACTATGAATAACCAGCTCTTGAAGTTGTTTAAAGTGAGAATGAGGGGATACAGATATACATCTGCTAGAATGGAGATACACTGATGTGGGTGAATGAACAATGTGCATTAAAGATTCATGCAAACAGCTGTTCTTCCTACAGGACAGACAACAGGAACCAAAGCCTGTGTGCTCACATTCCAGATCAGGAAGAAGGAGAGAGGAAGTGGGGGGATGTTTGCGCATCATTATAACACTGTATATAGCCATAATATGACATTTGAGATGTCTATTCCTTTAAACATATGTTTCCCATGCCAATAAAGCCCTTTGAATTGAATTGAATAGGAGAGAGAGTATAAAAGAGAGAGAATACAGAATACAAAAACAAATAGAAAGGGAATAAGATAGAAAGGGACGGAGAGATTATCACCTGTCTGTCATCACCTGGCGGCTGATCAAAAGAGTCCATTGGCAGGCGGAGCACAGAATCCACTGGAGCCTCTTCTTTATGCCAAGCCCCAGCTTCTCTGAGGTAGACAACACAAGAGTCTGGCTCCAGGCATGGAGTAGAGAGGAGGTGTGAGGGAGGGAGGGAGGGAGGGAGGGAGGGAGGGAGGGAGGGAGGGAGGGAGGGAGGGAGGGAGGGAGGGAGGGAGGGAGGGAGGGAGGGAGGGAGGGAGGGAGGGAGGGAGGGAGGGAGGGAGGGAGGGAGGGAGGGAGGGAGTGTGTGTCCTAGCATTTTTGGGGCCCTAGGCAGATTTTTAGAGAGTTTGCAATTTTATAACTAATTTCACAACAAGTTTGCTGCAATTCTACACATTTTGCCATAAGGTGGAGAAATATTTTTGCAGTTTTTAAGATAATTTCCCGCAATTCTACACATTTTGCCAGGACTTCTGCCATGCTAATATAATATCTGTGTGAGACTAACTAAATCAATGAGGGCCCCCTGGAGGTCAGGGCACATGGGCACGTGCCTGGTGTGTCCGGTCAGTAATTCGACCATGATTACAACAAGTTTAGATAGCTGACTAGACCAACTTACCAAAAATGGGAAAATTGAGTTACTGCATGCGTCGGGAATTGGAGTGATAATAAATGACCTGTCGGTTTGGAATGAGCTCTGTTTCAGTTCCTTTGTCAGGTTGAGTCATTCCAATTCTCCAATTCACACGTGTTAATTAATACACACTTGCGCATGTGTGAAATTTGACAAATACAAGCACCCACCAAATTAAATTATTATTATTTTCAAGTTATTGAGATTAACAGTTCCCTTTTTTTGGTGACATTTTCAAAAACCACTCTGACTTAATGGGCTTTGTAAGAGGGGACAGCCCCTGGTAGAAATACACTCATCTCTCCAGGTAAGGAGAAGACCATTATATATTCCTGTGGAGAGGGAGGTCCAGAGCTTATCTGCATCTTCATCATCCCTTCCAAAGTGCTCTTCTAGCTGAATTAGAGAATAGTTTATGCCTACAGTTTAAAGTGACACTGCTGAAACTGGGCCTGAGCTTGTGCTGAAATGCTACCACTGGGAAGATTTTCTCAAGATTATTTGATTTTTGCAGAGAGAGAGAGAGAGAGAGAGAGAGAACTACTCTAAGTACAAACATGACGATTATTAAAGCCTCTCGTGTTCAAATTAATTCACCAATTAAATATTGGGTGGTATTAAATTATGTGCATTTTGAAGTACTGGCTTCTTCTCTCTTGTTTAAAGAGTCTATCTACTTTGCAATCATAAAGATAACTAAAGCTTTGATGTTTCAGACAGTTGGGATGTAGATTTCACACTTTAGATTTCACATTTCACACTGTACGTAGATTTGCATTGTGCAAGGTTATTTTTTTGACCCCATAAGCATAAAACAGTCTCGCAGGTTTACCTCAAGTAAAATGTACACAAACTGAGTTTCTACACTTTTTAAATGTACCAAAATCAGTCTTGGGGAAAAGGAAGCTTAGTGGCTTTTGAAGAATTAATAATTTAGATGTGTCTAGCATCTCAGGCAGCGTCTGGAAGCCCCAGTTTCAGCCTCTGGAAGCCCCAGTTTCAAATTTTCTTGACAGTGCCTTTGATGATCACTGATAACGTAGCGAGACTCCCAAGGATCGAAGCATCAACAATGCAGAGAGTCAGTGGAGACCAGCTCTACTGATCCTGACTGCTCTTTATTGTCTGGCCTCTCCAGCATCGCAAAGCCCATCAATGCCTTGGCTTAGCACCTCTCATAAGCAGTCGTTATCACATAAATTACACATTCCCTTGTCACAACATCACTGGGAGCGAGTACATATATGGCACCTTTCTCTTTTCTGCTTACATGGACAATCTCCTACATCGCACCTTTGTATTAGCTGGAGGTATATACCTCTGACTCGTAGCATTCATTCACACATTCTTTGAAATCTATCTGTTGTCTGTCTGTGGACTCCCATCTGGCCTCAGGTGTACCAGAGCTGAATCTTCAGTGTTGCTCTTATTAATTTGAGTGATGCTGTTTTTACCCGGTGGTGAACCTGTGTGTGAACCTCAAATCAAATCAAATTTATTTGTCACATACACATGGTTAGCAGATGTTAATGCGAGTGTAGCGAAATGCTTGTGCTTCTAGTTCCGACAATGCAGTAATAACCAACGAGTAATCTAACCTAACAATTCCAAATCTACTACCTTATACACACAAGTGTAAAGGGATAAAGAATATGTACATAAAGATATGAAGGCGTGATGGTACAGAACGGCATAGGCAAGATAGAGTAGATGGTATCGAGTACAGTATATACATATGAGATGAGTAATGTAGGGTATGTAAACAAAGTGGCATAGTTTAAAGTGGCTAGTGATACATGTATTACATAAAGATGCAGTAGATGATATAGAGTACAGTATATACATATACATATGAGATTAATAATGTAGGGTATGTAAGCATTATATTAAGTAGCATTGTTTTAAGTGGCTAGTGATATATTTTACATTAATTTCCATCAATTCCCATTATTAAAGTGGCTGGAGTTGAGTCAGTGTGTTGGCAGCAGCCACTCTATGTTAGTGGTGGCTGTTTAACAGTCTGTGCGTGAACCCGTGCGTGAACCCGGTGGTGAACCTGTGGTGGAACCCGGTAGTGAACCTGTGGTGGAACCAGTGGGTGGAACCCGGTGGTGAACCCGTGCGTGAACCCGGTGGTGAACCTGTGGTGGAACCCGGTGGTGGACCTGTGGTGAACTTTTGGGTGAACCCGTGTGAGAACCAGTGTGTGAACCAGTGCATGAACCTGTGGTGGAACCCAGTGGTGAACCTGTGGGTGAACATGTGGGTGAACCCGTGGGTGAACTTGTAGGTGAACCAATGGATGAACCTGTGGGTGAACCGGTGGTGGAACCTGGTGGTGAACCTGTGGGTGAACTTGTGGGTGAACTTGTGGGTGAACTTGTAGGTGAACCAATGGATGAACCTGTGGGTGAACCAGTGGTGAAACCTGGTGGTGAACCTGTGGGTGAACTTTTAGGTGAACCAATGGATGAACCTGTGGGTGAACCCGGTGGTGAAACTGTGGGTGAACTTTTAGGTGAACCAATGGATGAACCTGTGGGTGAACCCGGTGGTGAACCTGTGGGTGAACTTTTAGGTGAACCAATGGATGAACCTGTGGGTGAACCCGGTGGTGAACCTGTGGGTGAACATGTGGGTGAACTTGTGGGTGAACTTGTGGGTGAACTTGTAGGTGAACCAATGGATGAACCTGTGGGTGAACCCGGTGGTGAACCTTTTAAGTGGTATACATAGGCAATCACAGCCCTGTTCACTTACAACACCTTACACTTTCCACACATTGTTACAAGGTTATACGACTGTTTGAACTTGTATTTAACCACATAACCTGTAGATTGATGCATTGAGCTGCATTTAGACTGAAATAGCAGAGCAATGAGCAAATTATCGCCCGAATTAAAACAATTACAATTGATTTGGTGAGAACGTGGGTAGACTTTTCAACCGCCTGCAGTGAAGTAGTAATCCAGTGGTCTTAGAGGAAATCTGTTTGGTTGTACTGGTCTTTCATTACTCTGTCAGACAGACCTACAGAGGAGCAGATTGGGAACTAGACAGACAGACCTACAGAGGAGCAGATTGGGAACTGGACAGACAGACCTACAGAGGAGCAGATTGGGAACTAGACAGACAGGCCTACAGAGGAGCAGATTGGGAACTAGACAGACAGACAGACCTACAGAGGAGCAGATTGGGAACTAGACAGACAGGCCGACAGAGGAGCAGATTGGGAACTAGGCAGACAGGCCTACAGAGGAGCAGATTGGGAACTAGACAGACCTACAGAGGAGCAGATTGGGAACTAGACAGACAGACAGACCTACAGAGGAGCAGATTGGGAACTAGACAGACAGGCCGACAGAGGAGCAGATTGGGAACTAGACAGTCAGACTAGGCATGATAGAATGCCTCAGGTTAATTGAGTCTGGCTGTTCAGTGAGGAATATCACCCCTTCATCAGTATTCTACCAATAACTGCTGCTGCCTGACACATCCTGATCCTGTCTCTGATCCTGATCCTGATCCTGTCTCTGATCCTGATCCTGATCCTGTCTCTGATCCTGATCCTGATCCTGTCTCTGATCCTGATCCTGATCCTGTCTCTGATCCTGATCCTGATCCTGTCTCTGATCCTGATCCTGATCCTGTCTCTGATCCTGATCCTGATCCTGTCTCTGATCCTGATCCTGATCCTGTCTCTGAACACAATCCTATCCCTGATAGTGGTCCTGATCCTATCCCTGTCCCTGATCCTGATCCTGATCCTGTCTCTGATCCTGATCCTGATCCTGTCTCTGATCCTGATCCTGATCCTGTCTCTGATCCTGATCCTGATCCTGTCTCTGATCCTGATCCTGATCCTGTCTCTGATCCTGATCCTGATCCTGTCTCTGATCCTGATCCTGATCCTGTCTCTGATCCTGATCCTGATCCTGTCCCTGAACACAATCCTATCCCTGATAGTGGTCCTGATCCTATCCCTGTCCCTGATCCTGGTCTTGATCCTGTCCCTGATGCTGATCCTGATCCTGATGCTGATCCTGATCCTGATGCTGATCCTGATCCTGTCCCTGATGCTGATCCTGATCCTGTCCCTGATGCTGATCCTGATCCTGTCCCTGATGCTGATCCTGTCCCTGATGCTGATCCTGATCCTGTCCCTGATCCTGATCCTGTCCCTGATGCTGATCCTGTCCCTGATGCTGATCCTGTCCCTGATGCTGATCCTGATCCTGTCCCTGATGCTGATCCTGATCCTGTCCCTGATGCTGATCCTGATCCTGTCCCTGATGCTGATCCTGTCCCTGATGCTGATCCTGATCCTGTCCCTGATGCTGATCCTGATCCTGTCCCTGATGCTGATCCTGTCCCTGATGCTGATCCTGATCCTGTCCCTGATGCTGATCCTGTCCCTGATGCTGATCCTGATCCTGTCCCTGATGCTGATCCTGTCCCTGATGCTGATCCTGATCCTGTCCCTGATGCTGATCCTGTCCCTGATGCTGATCCTGTCCCTGATGCTGATCCTGATCCTGTCCCTGATGCTGATCCTGTCCCTGATGCTGATCCTGATCCTGTCCCTGATGCTGATCCTGTCCCTGATCCTGATCCTGTCCCTGATGCTGATCCTGATCCTGTCCCTGATGCTGATCCTGATCCTGTCCCTGATGCTGATCCTGTCCCTGATGCTGATCCTGATCCTGTCCCTGATGCTGATCCTGTCCCTGATGCTGATCCTGTCCCTGATGCTGATCCTGATCCTGTCCCTGATGCTGATCCTGTCCCTGATGCTGATCCTGATCCTGTCCCTGATCCTGATCCTGTCCCTGATGCTGATCCTGATCCTGTCCCTGATCCTGATCCTGTCCCTGATCCTGAACCTGTCCCTGATGCTGTCCCTGATCCTGTCCCTGATGCTGATCCTGTCCCTGATGCTGATCCTGATCCTGTCCCTGAACACAATCCTATCCCTGATCCTGATCCTGTCCCTGATCCTGAACCCAACTCAGATACTTCTGCTACTACATGTTCACCCCTCCTGTCAGCTGAGTCACTGTGTCACTGTGTTCTAGAGCAGCGCCTCCCTGCAGCCTCACTACCCAGCTCCAATAGAGGGGGTTGGGTCTGGTGTCACCAACACCCTGTGTGATTAATCAACACTGCCTGTTGGAAACAATTGTATATAACGATGTTCATCAGTCATTACATCGTTTTTTCCCCTTTACCTGTACCACTGAGATCAACCCTGCAGGACCCACTTATTGATGCTACCTTACAATTACTCTGGTGGTCACTATAGAGACCAACATCTAATCGAGACCTGTATACAGCACCCTTGAATCTTCTCCTACTATCTCCTGAAATGTTAACTTCAAGACTGTAGTGATTTTTATTGGTATTTTTGGGGTTGTAAACACTAACAAAACATGCCCAGTGAATTTTACTACAAGGTAGTATAAGGGAGGGAAGTGACGTGTTTACAAGACAATAGCCTTGTGAATACAGGTTTTATTTGACATGGGCAGGGCACATTACACAACGATTCAGTGTTCACATCAATGTAAATGTGATGGACTTAGCAAAAGTTGTCATTTTCATCTGTAATAATATCTTACCTAATAATGTTATTCCCTATTGTATCTACAGCCATTCTCTCACATGTAAAATCATTTGAAATCAAATGAAAAATCAAAATAACAGATTTTCCCACAGTCTGATATCAGCCCTGTTCTCTTCTTGCCATTTGTGCAACAACATGTCTCCTGAATGATCCATGGCAAGTATGGTCCCTCAGGGCATTATTGACAAGAGGGCTATTCGTCATTGGAAATGGGACTCTGACGAGCTGGATAGTTCCCAATCCTCCTCCTGGTGCAACCCTGACAGACAGTCATCACGCTGGGAAAGTCTCCAACAATATCATATTCCACAGCCTGATGGCCCAGGGCCTCAAGCAACTGGAATAATGTAATAACAGGGAATTGATTATATCTATGCTGGAGACCAGACTGAGCAATGACCTCAGTCAAATGTGTTGTGAGTTGTGTACCCACCCACATGCCAAGATACGAATCAACTCCCATTGATGCTTATTGGGCCAATGGATGATTCATGAGACAAATACATCAACAATTGAGCAATTTTGTTCTGGGTGCCGAGATTAACGATTTAGTAAACTTTTTTTTTTAAACGTCATTTCAACGTACTGTAGAAATGTGGCCCATTTTTGGTTGACACAGTCAGATACCTTTATTCAACCAGTCAAAAAGACCGCCAGAAGTTTGTTGAATTCCCTGTGTGTTATCACTATCTTTTCAACCATCTAAAAGCACAACCAAATTCACATGGGAATACAATATCAGATGTTTTGTATTTATACAGCAACTTAATGTGTTATCACTGTGCTTCATCTAGCAGAACCAAATGACCTGGATGGCAGTTGAGATTACATTAAAAGTACATAGTGCAAGTGATCAATGCTGTTGGAGATTCTGACATATTTAAATTGTGAAGATCTCCACAGACCTGCAACCTTTGCATGCTATCTTGACCATGCATGCGTTCTATGATTACATAAGAAGACTTTTACAGTTACAGTAACCTCACTCATTTTAAGGTTGTTACATTAGTTTGTAAGATAGTCTAAGGTTAAGGCTATCTACTGTACTTACAAAAGTCATATTGAATTGTGATACATTGACTATGCAACCAAATATCAACATTTAAATGAGATGTACAGGTCATTCTGAAAGTATTCAGACCTCTTGACTTTTCCCACATTTTGTTACGTTACAGCTTTATTCCAAAGTGTGCGGAGCTTACGCTTCACTAAACCCCATTATCTGGCTGTTCCCAAGGCATGCTACTGACATGATACCACTACAGGAAAGCTGAGTAATTACTCCCTTTACCTTTTGAGGTTGGTCTTGATAAGTATCTATTTCACCCTGAGGGGGGAGAGAGAGCAGTGTTTTCTCTCTCCATCCCCCAAAAAATGTAACTAGGCAAGTCAGTTAAGAACAAATTCTTATTTACAATGATGGCCTACTCCGGCCAAATCCGGACGACGCTTGGCCAATTGTGCGCCAAGCGTCGTCTGGGGACTCCCAATCATGGGACTCCCAATCACAGCCGGATGTGGGACTCCCACATCACATGGGACTCCCAATCACAGCCGGATGTGATACAGCCTGAATTTGAACCAGGCACTATAGTGACGCCTCTTGCACTGAGATGCAGTGCTTTAGACTTCTGCGCCACTCACTCCATCCCATAATGAAAAAGTGATAACAGGTTTTTTTAAAGGTTTGCAAATTTATTACAAATAAAAACCAGAAATACCTTATTTACATAAGTATTCAGACCCTCTGCTATGAGTCTCAAAATTGAGCTCAGGTGCATCCTGTTTCCATTGACCATCCTTGAGGTGTTTCAAAAACTTGATTGGAGTCCACCTGTGGTAAATTCAATTGATTGGACATGATTTGGAAAGGCACATACCAGTTTATATAAGTATCCACAGTTTACAGTGCATGTCAGAGAAAAAACCAAGCCATGAGGTCGAAAGAAATGTCCGTAGAGCTCCGAGACAGGATTGTGTCGAGGCACAGATCTGGGGAAGGGTACCAAAACATTTCTGCAGCAATGAAGGTCCCCAAGAACACAGTAGCCTCCATCATTCTTAAGTGGAAGAAGTTTGGAACCACCTAGATTTTTCCTAGAGCTTGGCCACCTGGCCAAACTGAGCAATTGTGGGAGAAGGGCCTTGGTTAGGAAGGTGACCAAGAAACTAATGGTCACTCTGACAGAGCTCCAGAGTTTCTCTGTGGAGATGTGAGAACCTTCCAAAATGACAACCATCTCTGCAGCACTCGACCAATCGGGCCTTTATGGTAGAGTGGCCAGACGGAAGCCACTCCTCAGTAAAAGGCACATGACAGCCCGCTTGGAGTTTGCCAAAAGGCAACTAAAGGACTCAGACCATGAGAAACAAGATTCTGTGGTCTGATGAAACCAATATTGAACTATTTAGCCTTAATGCCAAGCATAACGCCTGGAGGAAACCTGGTACCATCCCTACGGTGAAGCATGGTGGTAGCAGTGTCATGCTGTGGGGATGTTTTTCAGCAGATGTATAACACTACAAATGTATAATTGATATGTTGCATTCACGTCTCCATCTCAACCAAAAAATCTAAGTTAAAGAAAAGGACATCAAATCAAACTTTAAATGCGCGTTTAATAAAGTTTTATTTGATTTAGTTTAACTTAGATTTTGGTTGAAATGGAGACATGAATCCAACATATTCATTATTAAAGGAAAATTCCTGCCAAAACTATATTTTGGGATTCTTTTCATTTGTCCATTGTTGCCATAGTTCTAACATGTTTTGCTTGACAGCAATGACATTTTCAAGATGTGTAACTTTCAAATTACAGAAATAATCTATGTATGATGTATGTATGATCAAATTCAACATATTTCATACAGGGTTTGTCTATGTTGAAAATTGGTTCCCGTGATGACATAATTAAGTGGTTGAAATTTCACTTTTTGCAAATCCAATGTATTTTCTACATAGATTCCACATCACAATACTTGACAATTTACGTTGAAACAACATTGATTCAACCAGTTTGTGCCCAGTATAACTTGCGCTGTTCACTGACTCTCTTCCTGTGTAGAAACACAGGGGTCTGGATGGATCCAGTGGTCCACTAGTTCTAGATTCTAGATTTTACAATCTGTAAAATAATGTAGAGTAACCAATTGATCAGCCCTGGGAACTGACAGTTCATCTGACATCAAATATCAACAGTTGCACTGGAAACATTCAGGTGGAACAGCATGAGATAAAAACAGAGATGATGTAATTAACCAGTTAAGTGAAACTAAATGTTAACAAAAATGTAATCTACGCCTAGTGGTTAAAGTGATGGGCCAGTAACCGAAAGGTTACTGGATCAAATCCCCGAGCTGACAAGGTAAAAAAAGAAGATGTCGTTCTGCCCCTGAACAAGGCAGTTAACCCATTGTTCCCCGGTTGACCGTCATTGTAAATAAAAATGTGTTCTTAACTGACCTCCCTAGTTAAAATAAAGGTAAAATAAATAAATAAATAGTCATAATTTATTATGAGGCGGCCATAAACAATAACTAGTAATGCTGCATACTCAAAGAAATTATTAAAAAACATATAAACTGCTGAGGACTCATTGGAGGTGACAGACAGCTGTTGCAAACAAGAGTTTCTATTGGACAAAGTCAGGTATTTTTATCCCTGTTTCGTTTGCCCCATGTTTAAGAAGCATTTTCAACAGAATTGGTGAAATGAATACACCCCTGATCACACGTAAACACAGATCACTTTCATAGCAGCCACGTTATATTCCTTCTCGCCTCGATGTACTCTCCTCCTCTCACCCTTTCCCTTCTTGTGTGGACTTCAATGCACAACACATCAGCTGTACGTAACCAGGCTAAATAACCTTTCCAGGCCAAACCATGTCCTAACCGTTACACACAGGGTACATTGTTGTCCCCATATTAGCTCAAGTAATGTCCTCGTCAACATAGCTAATAGAACTGATGCGTTAGTAAACCCACTACAATCGTGCAGTAACGTTAGTGTAAAGTCAATAAGCAGTTTAGCAGTTACAATGGCGGGTGTCACGTTCTGACCTTTATTTCCTTTGTTTTGTCGTTATTTAGTATGGTCAGGGCGTGAGTTGGGGTGGGCAGTCTATGTTTGTGTTTCTATGATTTTGGGATTTCTATGTTTCGGCCTAGTATGGTTCTCAATCAGAGACAGGTGTCATTAGTTGTCTCTGATTGATAATCATACTTTGGTAGCCTGGGTTTCACTGTTTGTTTGTGGGTGATTGTCTATGTTAGTTGCTTGTGTCAGCACAGTTCTCATTATAGCTTCACGGTCGTTATTCGTTTATTGTTTTTGTATAGTTTGTATTCAGTGCTCATTCAGTGCTTTCTTCATCATGAACACATACCACGCTGCATTTTGTTCCGCTCCTTACGACGATCGTGACACCCGGTGGCAATACATTAATAAAACCAAAAGCTTACCTTGACTTGGAAGAGTTCCAGTGTTGTATTGGATAGTCATAGCCAACTTGCTGACATAGCGTCCCTCTGTTTGAGCCGGGTGTTTGTAAGTTAAGTTAAACTGAATGTGAAAAAAACATAATAATCTCGCCCTCTCCCTCTTTCTCTTGCTTCTACTTCATTCTTGAAGAAATCGATTTGCTGAAAACTGTTCAACTATTGTCTTTCTCTCTCTATGAGTCAACTACTCACCACATTTTTTGCACTGCAATGCTAGCTAGCTGTAGTCTATGCTTTCAGTACTACATTCATTCTCTGGTCCTTTGATTGGGTGGACAACATGTCAGTTCAAGCTGCAACAGCTTCGATAGGTTGAAGGACGTCCTCCGGAATTTGTCATAATTACTGTGGAAGTCTGTGGAAGAGGGTTAGAACCAAGAGCCTCCTAGGTTTTGTATTGAAGTCAATGTACCAAGAGGAGGATGGAAGCTAGCTGTCCTCCAGCTACACCATGGTTCTACCCTACAGAGTGCTGTTGAGGCTACTGTAGACCTTCATTGCAAAACAATGTGTTTTTCTGGCAAAATGTCAATATATTTTTTATAGTTTTATCTAAAAAGGATAACTTTTTTATTGTTTTACAATTTAAAAAAAATAAAAAATTCACTGAGGAGGATGGTCCTCCCATTCCTCTTCAGAGGAGCCTCCACTGGTATGTTTAGTGTTAGAGAAAATGTGGATATTATTTAAGTCTCTTTAGGTCAAAATGTTTCACAGAGCTCTAGCTTGGCTTCCTGTACTCGTTAGGAACTCGCCTTCCACCTCAGTCTATGACAAACAGAAAGTGTTTTTTTGTTTAAAATCTATGAATTATTTTAGATGAATGGCTATAGATCTATGAATGTGCTATAATGTAACGATGGTATTCTTTGTCAGTGGCTGAGCTGTAGGAGCCAAGAGTTGATGGACAATTGGAAGAGCGAATGAAATGGTAGGTGGGACATCCCAGCTTCAAGTGGTTTCAGATTTCACATACTACTTCACACAGGTACGGAAAAAATGTCCGTGGGAACCAGGGCTTTTGCTCAATGCAAACCATTTTGATCTACATGCCGATTGTTAAGCGAAAATGATGGTCGGAACCAGTACCAGAAAGGACACCTTATATTTAAGAGGTTTTAATTAAAGGAATCCTGTGGCTACATACATATTGGCCAGCAAATCTCAGCTGCATTTCCATCTCCTCATAGCTGTGTGCATGTCTGATGGATATATCCATATCATTTGGAAGAAGTACTCCATCTTCCTATTTCCTCTTCATTGTTGTTTCAATAGTCATTGCTATTGTTATTAGTAACGTTATGAATGTTTCCCCCGAGACACAATAAAACAAACTGAAATGTCCACTAACACCCATGACCAAGATAATCGATTTCTCTTTCCTCCAGCTGAGCTCTGACATCCCCACACAAACAAGAGGAGAGGAAGAGCAGGCCAGGCTCAGTGCCCATCATCACTCATCCTGAACACCAGGCAATAATCCTCCATGCATTTCCAATCTGAGACAGAATGAAACAAGGTGACAAAATGGACTCCACAGTCCGTCACAGCCCAGCAGCACTGTGCAGGGTGGGGTGGGGGGTGAGAGGACACTCAATGACACCATAACCATATTCAGCGTCACTGCTATTTGGAAGGAGAGAGACGGCCATTGTTTATGGACTGCTATAGCTGAGTGAATAAATGGTGTAGCTTTATGTACACCATGATCATATGTTGAATATCATATTTTAAGGCTATGGATAATAACAGTCATCATTCATTCAATAAGGGCCTCATAGATCAAGTAGCTGACTGGGCTGGTTGAAGAGATTGGTGTCACATGGTGGCTACTTGTCATTTTTACTGGGTAAATGTGACTGTAATTTGTAGTATAATTTACTATTTTTAGTGGTGAATTTGATGAAATTGTAGGTTTAAGACCAATGAAGCTCTTCTGTGGCTGGCTGGTTGCAGTTCTTCAGCCCACACTGTAACAACACATTACTGTGCTGAAGACTACACACAGTGTTGGGCATGAATATTTGAAGAGGCCGGTGCAAAGCTTGGAGAACTTTAAACTCGACTCACTGGTCCCCATGTTTGACAAGGCAACAACAGGTTGGCTGATGCAGAAACAGACTGGCGCCTAGGCTGCATGTTACCTGAATGTTGACAGCAAACAAATGAACAATAGTGTTTACCAAATGGCTTTGTTGTACAACACACCCGCTTATTAAAATGGCATCTCATTAGCCGCGTTGAGCAGCCGTTTTACATAAGATTAATTGGGGTTTTTTAAAGCACTTTTTCTTCATTATCCTTCTGTGTTGCAAATGGATTGACTCAAACAGCGATGTATATTCATATTAATTTTACAGGAAGTTTGGAAATTGTTAGGAAATGAGCCAAAGGTGGACCTCGGCTGGTGTATAATAATAATAATAATATATCCCATTTAGCAGACGCTTTTGTCCAAAGCGACTTACAAGTCGGCTGGGGCCACTACTTTTACATATGGGTGGCCCCAGCGGGAATCGAACCCACGACGCTTGGCGTTGCAAGCGCCATGCTCTACCGACTGAGCCACACAGGACTTATTATTATTATTATGGTGTGCTAGCAGTTAGTTGTCTGTAAAGACTATATTCACCTCTTCAATAATTTGTTTTTCTTTATGGGAAGAGTACGATCAATTTGTTCCTGTCAGCATACATTCATCTCAGAGGCTGTTTATACTGTACATTACAGAAAATGTTCATTTGTAAATCAGACAACCCTGCAATAGCACAGCTCATATTTCTACCAATATACTGCAGGTCTGTCAGCAACACTTCCAGGTACACCAAACTCACTCCCACTTCTGTCCTATATTGGGGAACAATATGCTCCTATTGAATAAGGCTTTTGATCCAAGCTGCTTCCAGAGTGAAAGCTCTCTGAGTATTTACCTTTAAGATCAGAAGGAAACATGAAAGGCTTTGTGGTTCCATCAGTGGCGAGCGTAACGAGGACGGGAGGCGTGAGAAATGATTCATGTGTAAGCGAGCCTCTCCCAGGCCCTTCTCAGAAGTTTGCACTTTGACCCAGATTAGCTCTCTGCCAGAGGTCCACTGGGAATGGCTGGAGATGGAGGGCCGTACAACACACTGTACAAGGTTGTGTATGTCTCAGCGCACACACATGCACACATGCACACAACACATACATACATACACACACTCGCACACACACACAGTACATTACATGTATACATATGCATATCACCGATCCTCTGCCAAGTTTCACAGAGCGTGTGAGACCTGGAGAGGCCTACAAGCCACAGTGTCTCGTAACCACTGTGACATTTGGTGGAGGATCGGTGATGATCTGGGGGTGCTTCAGCAAGGCTGGAATCGGGCAGATTTTTCTTTGTGAAAGACGCATGAATCAAGCCACGTACAAGGTTGTCCTGGAAGAAAACTTGCTTCCTTCTGCTCTGACAATGTTCCCCAACTCTGAGGATTGGTTTCTCCAGCAGGACAATGCTCCATGCCACATAACCAGGTCAATCAAGGTGTGAATGGAGGACCACCAGATCAAGACCCTGTCATGGCCATCTCCAGACCTGAACCCCATTGAAAACCTCTGGAATGTGATCAAGAGGAAGATGGATGGTCACAAGCCATTAAACAAAACTGAGCTGCTTGAATTTTTGAGCCAGGAGTGGCATAAAGTCACCCAACATCAATGTGAAAGACTGGTGGAGGGCATACCAAGACGCATGAAAGCTGTGATTGAAAATCAGGGTTATTCCACCAAATGTTGATTTCTGAACTCTTCTTAAGTTAAAACATTAGTATTTTGTTGTTTAAAAATAAATATGAACTTATTTTCTTTGCATTATTCTAGTTCTGACATCACTGCATATTTGTTTTATTATTTTGACCAGTTATCATTTTCTGCAAATAAATGCTCTAAAAGACAATATTTTTATTTGGAATTTGGTAGAAATGTTGTCAGTAGTTTATAGAATAAAACAATGCCAGCAGCATACCACCCTGCATACCACTGCTGGCTTGCTTCTGAAACTAAGCAGAGTTGGTCCTGGTCAGTTCCTGTATGGGAGACCAGATGCTGCTGGAAGTAGTGTTGGAGGGCCTGAGGTCATTATAGATCCTATGGCACTTATTGTAAGAGTAGGGGTGTTAACCCTGATGTCCTGGCTAAATTCCCAATCTGGTCCTCAAACTATCACGGTCACCTAATAATCCCTAGTTTACAATTAGCTCATTCATCCCCCTCCTCTCCCCTGTAATTATTCCCCAGGTCGTTGCTGCAAATGAGAATGTGTTCTCAGTCAACTTACCTGGTAAAATAACGAATAAATAAATCTGTTCATTTTACCCAAACACATACCTATAAAGAGTAAAACCAGAGAAACTGATCATTTTGCAGTGGTCTCTTATTTTCTTCCAGAGCTGTACATACCTTACATATGCATACATGCACTGCTGAATTCAAACAAGCACAAAAAACACACTGTACAGGCAGTTCTGTGTACGCACTCACATAGACATACTGTACATTCAACAAAACTGGATTGACTTTGGGGGGTGTAGATCAATATCACCTACCAGACAGTCTACAAACAGTCTTTTGCGAATGAAAACTACCAATTTGTTCAAACAACTTGCTTTAGGGGATTAAATAAAAATCTTCCAGTGAGCTCTACAGGAAATCTGTGCGCATCAATGATATCCTTTGCTTTAACTGATTAGGCTCTGTTTTAATGCTGTTATTTCTCTTCCACCAGTGACTGTCACCATCATGAGGCTGGTGTGGAAGTCCCTGGACAAGATGAGGTGTTTCCGTAAACGCTCCACCATCCCCTTTCTGGGGGTCCTGATCACCTGTCTCCTCTTCTTCAATCTCTACATGGAGGATGGATACATGATGGTAGGCTGTCTCTGGATCTTCCTTCCTGTGATGTCATATTTGTATTTTACATTTTGAGTAACAATGTTGTCGTCGTTTTTTAGGAGACGGGTAAAAGACCTCTGAGAGAGACATCAATGCATCCTTCAAACACTGAGAGATACGTTCACACCTTCAGAGACCTCACTAATTTCTCTGGAACCATAAACGTCACATATCGTTACCTCGCTGGGACCCCACTGCCCCGAAAGAGTAAATGTACCTTTTAATATACCTGTAGATACACATGTATTTCATCCTGAAAGTCATTGATTTGTCTTTTTTATTATTATTATTGACATAGTCATATCAATGTTTGTGTTTACAGAATATCTAACCATTGGATTGTCATCCGTGAAAAGAAAAAGAGGAAATTACCTCATGGAGACGATCAAATCTATTTTTGACCAGTCCAGTTATGAGGAGCTGAAAGAGATTGTGGTGGTGGTCCACCTGGCAGACTTTGACCTGGCCTGGTGTGAAAACCTGGTGCAGGACATCTCCAGGAAGTTTGCCCACCACATCATCGCTGGGCATCTCCTGGTGATCCATGCCCCTGAGGAGTACTATCCATCACTGGATGGGCTGAAAAGGAACTACAATGACCCAGAGGACAGGGTACGATTCCGCTCCAAGCAGAACGTGGACTATGCCTTTCTCCTCAACTTCTGCACCAACCTCTCTGATTTCTACATGATGCTGGAGGATGATGTGCGCTGCTCACGGAACTTTCTGACATCCCTGAAGAAGGTGGTCACCTCCAGGGAAGGCTCCTACTGGGTGATGCTGGAGTTCTCCAAGCTTGGCTACATAGGGAAGCTCTACCACTCAAGAGACCTGCCACGCCTGGCCCACTTCTTGCTCATGTTCTACCAGGAGATGCCCTGTGACTGGCTCCTCATTCACTTCCGGGACCTGCTTGCCCAGAAAGACGTGATCCGCTTCAAGCCCTCCTTGTTCCAGCACATGGGCTACTACTCCTCATATAAAGGGGCAGAGAACAAGTTGAAGGATGATGACTTTGAAGAAGACTCCATTGATATCCCTGACAACCCTCCTGCTAGCCTGTACACAAACATTCATGTATTTGAAAACTATGACGCCACCAAGGCTTATAGCAGTGTGGACGAATACTTTTGGGGGAAACACCCCTCTACCGGAGACTTCTTTGTCATTATCTTACACGAAGCAACTCAAATCAGCAAGATAAAAATTGTGACAGGAACGGACGATCGTCAGAACGATATCCTGCACCATGGAGCTCTGGAAGTAGGAGAGAAGCTGGTGGGGACAAAGAGAGGAAGGCAGTGTTCTTCCTACATCACGTTAGGGGAGTTTAAATATGGCAACATTGAGGTTCAAGACGTGGACCACAAGATTGCCTTTGACATTGAGTGTGTTCGTATTGTGGCGACTGCCAGTCAGAAAGAATGGCTGATCATTAGGACTATAAGTCTGTGGACGGCACAACCTCCCAGTCAATGGTACACGGAGGGACCATATCGTTTAGACTAAAGTTTTATATTCACAGGCCTATTCATTTATATTGATTATATGTTGGAGGCTCTATGGTTTCTTTTATTATCCGTTATATTTAACATACAGTAAATATTTGAGGATTTGAACGTTAATTTGGTTCAACGTTGTATTTTTGTTATAAAATAAAATGCAGACAAATGTGTTTCCGTTTCTAAACAAGCACTTAACAAAGTTAGTGATTTTCACAGTTTTACAGAAAATACCATCTCTATCATAACAAACCGTTCATAAACCAGTCAATATCTAATTTGCAGAGGAATGACCTGTGATTGCCTTTTCTTCATATGTTTTCTCAACAGCAGATGTATAGCAGCCATGTATTTAATGTTGCAGCAATTATACTGACACAAGTGTGTTTTAAGATTCCTGTGTTATTTCAATGTGTCAAGTGGAGAACAAAACACTAGTTTTTTCCCATCTTCAGAGGAGCTGTGATACAGTCCAAACCACTCTGAGGAATGAGGTAGAGCTTTCTACACATGCAGTATTGACTTTGGTGAATTGGGTGATGTGTGGCCCTCTTTTCCTGGAATTACAATAAACATTTTCTCTAAAAAAAAAAACAACTTAGTGAAGCTCTTGAGCATTGGTTGATCACAGTCGAATGGCTGGAATGGAATAAATGGAACAGAGTCAAATGTGTAGTTTCCATATATTTGATGTATTTGATACCATTTAATTTATTCCATTCCAGCCATTACAATGAGCCTGTCCTCCTATAGCTCCTCCCACCAGCCTCCACTGGTTGAACATCTCTTTGAAGAACTGCATCATTTGTGGGGTATTGTGTTCTACTTAGACCAAGAGAGGAGAGTAGTGCCCCCTACTGGTTCTTCAAAACCTCTTCTAGCAGTACAGTATTTGGCCAGAGAGGAGTAGATGGAGCAAGAGGCCCAACTCCCCCCTCACTTCCTTTCCGCCTGTGCCTTGGTACTTTAATTGCTGGTAGTTGTTCATGTTGGTAGTTGACCAGCAGGCATGCCACTGTGAACAGTTGAATGATTATATCTGACAGGTACATCACTGTCTCAAAGAGCTTGTGGTCTTTGACTCTACGCATTGTTCTCTCTACCGGTCCCCTCAGTTTTGCAATGATCTGTGTCTCATCCGGCAGGTAGCCAGTAACCGGAAGGTTGCTAGACCGAGTCCCTGAGCTGACAAGGTAAAAATCTGTCTTCTGCCCCTGAGCAAGGCAGTTCCCGGGTGCCGAAGACATGGATGTCGATTAAGGCAGCCCCCCGCACCTCTCTGATTCAGAGGGTTTGGGTTAATTGCGGAAGACACGTTTCAGTTGAATACATTCAGTTGGACAACTGACTAAGTATCCCCTTACCCTTTCATCATCCATCACATTGCACCCTGCTGGCATCTGTGTGCCTTTTGACCAGGTAGTTGGCCGGTGGACCTTACTAGGTCGTCCACACCGGGGCCCTTATCCACCATAATTGCCGCGTCTGTAGTGAGTAGGGGAACGATGCCACACTGCAGGAATATCTCCTAAACACTTACAGCTCCAGGATAGAGTGCAGATACAGACGTGACTGCGCCATGTAGTGCCATCCCCACCATTACCTTGAACGTGGAGACAGACTGTACAGCTGTGTCATGACGTTGCCTCTTTGGGTGTGGCGAGCCCCATTCCCCTCTCCCTACCTCCCCCTTTCCTCCTTCAACTAGGCTGCTGTGGCCAGAGAGACATCGTAAATTCCTGAGGATCTCCTCATGGACACACAGTATAGAGAGAGTACATTTTCATAGAGAACAAAGGAATTCCTTCCACCTCACAGAACTTGATGTAGGAACAAATGTCATGTTCCGGAGAAAGTATAAAAGATCGGTGAAGAATCCAGCTACGAACTTGTCCGTTTGTCACAACTTGGGGAAGCTCATGGGAGACCGTGTGGCCACATTACCATAACACTTTATATAATAGCCTCAGATATAAGGTTTACATCTAATTGTTGTATAAGATGAATGAGTGTGATACTGTTTACACAATTTTACAATGTGATTTTGGACTGTTTAATGAAGGAAAACTCAAAAAGGGAATTTGAGTTAACTAAATCAGAGGTACGCCCCTGAGCCCAGTTAGGGTCAGGCGTCCTGGGACAGCCCCTTTCTGCTGAATAATTCCGAATAAAACCCAACTTTGAGAAATTAGCACCAGACCATGTTTTTCTCCATTAGGAGGGGACAAAGGTTGTAGACCATTACTGAATCTTTTAACCATACCACGTGGTTAAACTCTTAGACTATCGATACCGACAGAATAAGAACAAGTCTGTGATATTAATTACTAGTCTGCAGCTAGGAATTCGGTATCATTGAACACGAAGAACGACAACCACCGAAACATTCATTCTATAACAAATGAATGAATGTCTCTGAACTATCCCCTCTAACCAAGACAGAGAGAGAGAGAAAGAGAGAGAGGACGAAACTCTCCAATAGAAACAAACTTTTCACCAGTGATCAAGACGACACACTGAGCGTAAATATATATATTGATTGCAATTGTTCCCGAATGAGTGAGCGTTCATGTGTAAAGGATTAGCATTTCATTTGTTATAATTATTAACTCTGTAGTGACTTCTTAGTCAACCCCCACTTCCCTTTTGTCTAGCAAGCCGCCATGCCGGTTTAGCCCACTAGGGCACATTCTCCTATCATTTCTTGTAACCATATTTACTGTTTGTTTATGCATTTCTGTGAATTACTTAGTTAGTAATAAATAAATGATTTAAGACAATTGATGTATGGATGACTCATAGTGAAGACTGGGTTTGTGCAGATAACCAACAATTTGCGACTTTTGGAATGAGACTAACGTGAAGTAAAGTAAATAATTCATTAATTCGAAGACTAATTGATCAGATAAAATATCTGAAAAATTATTTTAGGAAATGATAACTATGCAATCTGACTACTTTTCCTTGGTGCCCCGACTTCCTAGTTAATTACATTTACATGATTAATCAGTAATACTAATTACAGAGAATCTTTGATAAAAACTAAGTCTTCAATTTAATGATAGGAAAGACACGACAGCTGATAGGAGGATGGTGAGTGGCAGCAGAGCTCTGTAAAGTCTACCAGAACTGTTATGTCTGCATAGTCCTTGAACTCCAGGGGCAGGTGGGCCCTGACGCTCCCTGGTGACATCCAGATGGAGGCGGAGCCAAGCAGGCAGTACAAGATGTTGGCCCAAGAAGTGATGATGCGGCTCACGGTGGACTGGCAGACGCTGTAGCTGATTGGCCAGGTCCCTCTGCTTCAGGCCCAGTGCAAGACGAGTCATGAACAGGAAACACTCATCCATCTGTGGAAGGGCATATTGAACACAAAGCAAAACATATTGGTCATCAAATAGATTGTCCTTCATTTACATAATTCTTGAAATCAATAGTAATAAACATTATGTTTATCATAAGCAGAAATGTTGCTTCATTGTTGGGAAAATAGGTTAAATGGCAGCATTACTTCCTCAAGACTTCCTGATTAGGCTCTATGATCTCCTGGATCATTAAAAGCCTGAAAGCACTTGCCTCATTAGTAGTACCATTGTGTGTGTGTACTATCATGCCAACTCCTTGTCACTCATTATCGTGACAAAGAATGTTTGGCTTGACAATGACAGCAATGGAGTTGGCAAGAGCCCAAACAGATCAGGAACCAGACTGGATCATTTTACAATACTGTACTATACTTAAGTAAGTAGTCACTTACAGATTTTCCTCCAGGAAGGCTAGCCATAGCTGTTTTAGCTTTGTTGACTCAGACCATCTTTGTTGTTGCTGCCGCCTGTTCAGTCAAATGCCAGAAGGTAATCAGGTGCTTGTGGCTTGCAAATCTTCAGATTATGACTGATATGTACAATTGTGTCTGTCTAGTTAAACATAGTTGGATACGGTAGTTAAGATATACTAAAAAGTGCTTTTCAATGTCAGTTTTATCCCAGCATGTTCAGGGACACTGAACTCTTTGGAACGCCCCAAGGGTCCTTGGATGAAAATCATGTCATCTGGACAAAAACATTTAAAAAAACATTTTGTTGTGTTACAGCCTGAATTTAAATTTGATTAAATTGTCAAAGTGGAATAATAATAATGTTTTTATAAATGTTTACAAAATTATAATAAAATGAAAAGCTGAAATATCTTGAGTCAATAAGAATCTCACCCCTTTGTTATGGCAATCCTAAATAAGTTCAGGAGTAAAGATGTGCTTAACAAGCCACATAATAATTTGCATGGAGTCACTCTGTGTTCAATAATAGTGTTTAACATGATTTTTGAATGACTACCTCACCTCTGTACACAACACATACAATTATGGTCCCTCAGTCAAATAGTTAATTTCAAACACCGATTCAACCACAATGACGAGAGAGGTTTTCCGATACCTCGCAATTTTTTAAACAAAAAAAGTATAATTTAACTAGGCAAGTCAGTTAAGACCAAATTATTATATACAATGATGGCCTTCCCCGGCCAAACTCTGACCCGGTTAACACTGGGCCAATTGTGCACCGCCCTAAGGGACTCCCAATCACAGCCGGTTGTGATACAGCCTGGACTCAAACAAGGGTCTGTAGTGATGTCTCTTGCACTGAGATGCAGTGCCTTAGACCGCTGCGCCAGTTGGGAGCCCAACTGTATGTTCTCAACGGACCCAGCAAATCTCTGCAGACCAAAGTAGTGTTGTGCTGCCAGATTCTTCAACTTCTACTGCAGTTCCTCTATCTCTAAGAAATTGGTCCTCGATCTTCATCAGGACCATATCCAGGGCTGCAGGCTCAGTGACTGCGCATTACTGAATGTGAGTATCCTCCTGCTTCTAGGGGAAGGGGGTCTCTCTACCCTTTCTCACACAGGTCTCTGTTTGGCCGGGATGATATCATTCCAATGGAACAAGGTAGGAAGCCTTTCTTGAGGCGTCTGCATCCTCCTACTGCGGTCACCTCTGCAAAGTTGCTCTCAACAATGAGTGCTGCATACTTTATGGTGTTTAATGAACTTTTATTTTTATGAGACATATTTTCCTGACTTCATCCACAGGAAGTGTGAAAACGAACAGTGGAGTTGTACCAATGATGTGCATAAACCCTGGATGACTGGTAGGGGGCACTGTATTGAAGCCACCTCACAGCCATCTTGGCACTTCTCCTCAGTTGTAAAAAAAGATTTTGGAAGAAATAGTGATTCCTTTTTTAATGCCTACATTTGTTTTTGACAAATGAATTCTATTACAGACACCTTGATGCATACTTTTAAATTACACCATATATACACAAAAGTATGTGGATACTACAAATTAGTGGATTCGTCTATTTCAGCCACACCAAAAGTATGTGGACACCTGCTCGTCGAACATCATTTCCAAAATCATGGTCATTAATATGGAGTTGCTGAAATAGCTGACTCCACTAATTTGTAGATGTTGGAACATTGCTGCGGGTACTTGCTTCCATTCAGCCAAAAGAGCATTAGTGAGGTCGGGCACTGATGTTGGGCGATTGCGCCTGGCCCTCAGTCGGTGTTCCAATTCATCCCAAGGTGTTCGATGGAGTTGAGGTCAGGGCTCTGTGCAAGCCAGTCAAGTTCTTCCATGCCGATCTCAACAAACCATTTCTGTATGGACCTCGCTTTGTGTACGGGAGCATTGAAATGCTAAAACAGGAACGGGCCTTCCCCAAACTGTTGCCACAATGTTGGAAGCACAGAATCGTCCAGAGAATGTCATTGTATGCTGTAGCTTTAAGATGTCCCTTCACTGGAACTAAGAGGCCTAGACAGAGCCATGAAAAACAGCTCCAGACCATTATTCCTCCCCCACCAAACTTTATAGTTGGCACAATGCATTGGGGCAGGTAGCGTTCAAGGGAATCCACCAAACCCAGATTCATCCGTCAGACGGCCAGATGGTGAAGCGTGATTCATCACGCCAGAGAACGTGAGAGTCCAATGGCGGCGAGCTTTACACCACTCCAGCCGGTGCTTTGCATTGCACATGGTGATCTTAGGCTTGTGTACAGCAGCTCAGCCATGGAAACCAATTTCATGTCGCTCCCGAGAAACAGTTCTTGTGCTGGCATTGCTTCCAGAGGCAGTTTGAAACTCTGTAGGGGGTTTTGCAACTTCTCACAAAACGTCTCAATGTTCATAACAAAAAGGCAGACAACTTGGAGATAAGGAATAACAAAATATATTTATTAACTGAAGTAAACTAAATACAATTAACAATGGTGTGTGTAATCAGTAGTGTAAGTGAGTGGTTGCATGCATAAATGTGATAATGAGGGGTGTTAAGGTGCCAAAGCAAACAAACGGCCCCAACCAAAATCTAACAGTGTGTCTGCATGGAGTCACCTCAATGCCACTCAGTAAGCAATGGACCTGATCGGACAGCTCAGAGCTTCTGCTCTTTTCTGTCCATAAAAAACAAATGGATTGGTGGAAGAGGCAGGGCAGGCCAGGAACAAGGAAGGAGGGTGTGGTCAAGCAAGGCATCCCGAGGCTAAATGCTCTAAGGTTTTTATCAGAACGGGCGTAAATTAGTTTCGCCTATTTCTTTTCCCGACATGAGTTTGCAGTGAAAATAATAAACTGTGCAGGGGGAGACACTTTCATACACACAATTGATTGTATTTTTTCTCCTCTTTCCTCTCTTCTAGGTCAGTTTCAGCATTATGGACATGGGTGTATCTGTGGTCCATTTGGCCTGTCTCTCCTCATTGAATGGGGAAGAGGTGTATTTATCCCGGGACACACCCGGGCACAGGTGTGTACCATGTCGCTGACGACCCTCCCAGCTCCGCCCACCGACATCCTATTAAGGAAAACAAGAGCAAAGAGAAAAAATACGGCACAGAGTGGGAGGGTTGTCACAAACTTAGGACAGACAATTTTGGTCCCGCTCTGTGAGCTTGTGTGACCTACCACTTAGTGGCTGAGCCATTGTTGTTCCTAGATGTTTCCACTTCACAATAACAGCACTTATAGTGGACCGGGGCAGCTCTAACATGGCAGACATTTTACGAACTGGAAAGGTGACCACGTTGAAGATCACTGAGCTCTTCAGTAAGGCCATTCTACGGTCATTGTTTGTCTATGGAGATTACATGGCTGTGTGTTCGATCCCTCACGTCATTGTTATCTAAATAATGTGTAAATAAATATATTTGCCAATGTAGAAACAATATTTAGATAACAATGACGCGAGGGATCCTCTGATTATGGTCATTCGCCTTTTCTTTGTGTGGAACACACCACAACTAGCTAGCTACCACGACACCACAAACATCAACAACAGAAAAACACAGGAAGTAAAACGGAAGCGCGTCACTGCTGGGCTGACCAATCGACGAGGAGTTGTACATTTGATCTAACCAATCACACACAACGACAGTGGCTTTGAAAGATTGGCGGTCGAAGCGCAAAGAATAGGGTGCCGTTTGGTTTTAAAGTTATTGTACTTCACATATAGCTAAATGCGTCAGTATCATGCAGGTAAGAGTTTAATTGTTAATTAAATTACTAAAGTTTCTTCCTACATTACTGTTGTCTCTAGCTAATAGCTTGCGTTAGCTTTGTTTGAAAAATGGCTTTGACTAGCTAACATTAGCCAGGTTACTAGCTAGTTAGCTAAAACATTATCTAAGGCCAACGTCAACTTCTGGGCAGTGCCAATGATGACGTTAGCCAACTTAGCTTGTTAAACTATTCAATCTCTTTGCAGAATAAGGAGAATTGTGATCCTAAAGGCCGACAAAGACCGGTAAGTTTCGCCACACTGGTCCTGTTTACCTGTATGTTCCTCTCCTTTCCTAGCCGAGTTTTCCCAACTCCACGATGTAGCTACATAAATGGAATTGAGTGTCACTAGTTACCACAATCAGTTAAAATGGCAATATCGTGTGAACTAACTTATTGGTCTTAATTTAAGGTTAGGCTGCCCCAGTATCTGTGCGTTAGATATGATGGGTATTACGGTTCTCCTAACTAACGCGCTGGAAGCAACAAACCAAAAGCCCATTAGACAGCGCAGCAATCGTTATGTCAAAATACGTACGTTGCTCACCAAATGTGGAGTTTCGTATTAATTTACTCCCGTAATGGCCGATATGTATACTGAACAAAAATATATATAAATGTAAGAATTTCAAAGACTTTACCGAGTTAGTGTTCATATTGAAATAAATTCATTAGACCTAATATATGGATTTCACATGACTGGGAATACAGATATGCCTCTGTTGGTAACATACCATAATTTGTATTTTATTTTTTAAAGTAGGGGCATAGTTCAGAAAACCAGTCAGTATCTGGTCGGATGACCATTTGCTTCATGTAGCATAACAGTTGATCACACTGATTGTGGCCAGTAGAATGTTATCCCACTCTTCAAATGGCAGTATGAAGTTGCTGGATATTGGCAGGAACTGGAGCACCATGTTGTACATGTTGATCCAGTGCATCCCAAACATGCTCAGTGGGTGACATCTGAGTCTGCAGGCCATGGAAGAACTGGGACATTTTTAGCTTCCAGGAATTGTGTACAGATCCTTACGACATGGCTGTGTATTATCATGCTGAAACATGAGATGATGGCGACTGATGACTAAACGCAGAGAATAAGGTCTGAGATTAACACAGGCTTATGAGATAGTATATGTTTTGTTCTGAGATATCAGTCGGGTAACCTCTGAATTTTAAACCATTTATGTGCTTGCTTAAATAATGTTTTATAAATTGTTCTGTTAAAGATTTTCATAGAACAAAATGTATAAGATCTCCTAAGCCTGTGCTTACCACAGACTTATTATTTTTGTGAGTAACAAATGTATTTTGACATTAATACGCTTGCAGAGCTGTATGTTGGAATCGGAGCTTCCTTGGCGTTAGATCTCTAACCCACAAGCTAGGGCAGGGTTAGGCATAAGGCTAGCAGTGTGGTTAGGTTTAAATTCAAAAATGTTTTTGCGTGATATTCATAATCTCTAACACCACCCCAACATCAACATACTTTTGGTCATGTAGCGTGTAGACACCTGCTCGTCGAACAAAATCATGGGTAATCTGGAGTTGCCCCCCCCCCCCCCCCCCCCTTGCTGCTTTAACTGCCTCTACTCTTCTGGGAAGGGTTACCACTAGATGTTGGAACATTGCTGCAGGGACTTGCTCCCATTCAGCTACAAGAGCATTAGTGAGGTTGGGCGATTGGGCCTGGCTCGCAGTCGGCGTTCCAATTCATCCCAAAGGTGTTAGATGGGGTCGGGGTCAAGGCTCTGTGCAGGTGAGTCAAGTTCTTCCACACCGATCTCAACAATCCACTTCTGTATGGGCTTCGCTTTGTGCACAGGGCATTGTCATGCTGAAACAGGAAAGGGCCTTCCCCAAACTGTTGCCATGAAGTTGGAAGCATAGAATTGTCTAGAATGTCATTGTGCTCTGTAGCATTAAGATTTCCCTTCACTGGAACTAAAGGGCCTAGTCCGAACCATGAAAACAGCCCCAGACCACACTTCCTCCTCCACCAAACTTAACAAGTTTGCACTACGGATTGTGGCAAGTAGCGTTCTCCTGAGATCCGCCAAACAGAAATTTGTCTGATGGACTGCCTGATGGTAAAACTTGATTCATCACTCCAGAGAATCAGTTTCCACTCCTCCAGGGTCCAAGCTTGACACCACTCCAGCCGGCGCTTGGTATTGCGCATGGTGATCCTAGACGTGTATCTCGGCCATGGAAACCCATTTCCTGATGAACAGTTCTTGTGCTGACGTTGTTTCCTGGAGGCAAGTTGGATCTCTGTATTGAGTGTTGCAACCAAGGACTGACGAGTTTTACACGCTTCAGTACTCGGCGGTCCTGTTCCGTGTGCTTGTGTGGCCTACCACTTCACTGCTGAGCCGTTGTTGCTCCTAGACGTTTCGACTTCACAATAACACAACTTACAGTTGACCAGGGCAGCTCTAGCAAAAAAATTGATCTGATTTGTTGGAAAGGTGGCATCCTATGATGGTGCCACGTTGAACGTCAGTGAGCTCTTCAGTACAGGCCCCCCTATTGGCAATGTTTGTCTATGGAGATTGCATGGCGGCGTTTTTGTACACCGGTCAGCCACGTGTGTGGCAGAAATAGCCAAATCTGCTAATTTTGAAGTGGTGTCAACCTAGTTTGTGTTGGGGTGGTGCTGGAGATGATGAATATGGAGTTCAAATATTTACATTTCCCTTTAAGAAGAAACATTGTAGAAGAAGGCTGAGGTTTATCCATAATTATGACTGTGGTAACTAATGACAACCCTGTAGCTCTGACTACATCGTGTCGCTGTCGGTCGATACTTATAAAATGTAAATTCTGAAACCCTTACTGTGTACATAATGTTTGTCCTATAGCTTCTTTTTTTTGTTTAAAAAAAAATGAAATCCATCCTTTTCAATAAAACGTTAATCAAATACAACCACCAACTGTTTCCTCGTATCGACTGTGAGCGACTTGATCTAGTCGGAGGTACTCTGCCAACAGTCGTCGCAACCCAACTCCACCATGATGTACATTGTGGAGCTGGGAACCCCATCTGCTCCATTCCTGGCTAGCTAGTTGCCATAAAATAAATTTGCCCATTTGGCTGGCTACCATTTTGAATTCATAACTTTGAACCAGTAATGGTGAGCTGGAGGAAATTATGTTTAATCCAGGATGTTTTTCTACCTGATAGATGGCGACTTCAATGGTTTCTGTGGGTCCACAGAGAGTTCAAATACCCTCTGCCCCAGAGACTACAGACAAAAACGCAATTACAGGTACATTTCTATAGCTACCATTCTGTCTGATGTGCCATCTGAAACTGTATAGAAACACATCACACCACTTTTAATGGTGCTAACAATGTACCAAATATGTTTTTTGCTCTATTCTGAATCCCCATGATGTCACAACAGGTCCTGGGAGAGAGCCTGTCACCTCTTCCTCCGGTGCCGCTCCGGCAAAGTAAGTCTTCTGTCCAGTAATATCATCACCTCACCCTGATGTTGTGCATTTGGAATTTGTTTAAGAAGGGCCAATTCGCCTTAGCATTTTTAGGTTTTATCAACTAGATGTGTCATGAAGGTGTGGTTTTACAACCGCTACGTCTCTCCTCATCAGGAAATTCACCATCCATGACTTTGACATCGGGCGGCCCCTGGGCAAGGGCAAGTTTGGGAACGTGTACGTTGCGCGGGATAAGAAGCTGAATTTCATCGTGGCACTGAAAGTGCTCTTCAAGTCTCAGATGGAGAAGGAAGGCGTGGAGCACCAGCTCCGAAGAGAGATTGAGATTCAGTCCCATCTTAGGTCACTAGTACCCTGATTTGGAATTTCTCAACTTTTTGAATCTAGCCTAGTGGGGGTATAGGTTGATGTTGCCTTAATATAATGATTTCTCTGCGGGAAATGTTTTGACTTGCTGGTTAACACCAACATCATGAAATATACTTTAGTAAGCGGATTTCAGTTGGCGTTTAGAAACTGACCAGTATTCCCTTTATAATTCAGGGTGTATTATTTTCTCAGGTTGGGGAAGGTAGATTTAAATCATTCCTTCCTCCTGTTCCTTTAGACACCCCAACATCCTGCGCTTCTACAACTACTTCTATGACCACTCAAGGGTCTTTCTGATCCTGGAGTACGCCCCACGGGGTGAGATGTACAAAGAGCTGCAGAAATGTGGACGCTTCGATGACCAGCGCACTGCCACGGTAAGAGAAGTTGGCATTTTATTGTTGCATAGACAAGCTAATCTATTCTGAATAATCAGTATCTGTTGCTTCTTTCACCCAAGACCTCCAATCATAGCATTTGTTTGTTAGATAGTATATTTGTAATAATAAAGTAATCATTTGGTCTGATAATGGTAGCTACATTTTGACATTGATTTAAGTTGGCATTACTTTATTTGCATTTGAATTGCAACGTGGAAATAAGTAATGTCTAATATCTGTGTCCTTTTTTAGTACATGGAGGAGTTGGCTGATGCGCTGCAGTACTGCCATGAGAGGAAGGTGATACACCGTGACATCAAGCCTGAGAACCTGTTACTGGGTCTCCGTGGGGAGCTGAAGATAGCAGACTTCGGCTGGTCTGTCCATGCCCCATCCTTAAGGTGAGCGAACCCTGAACTGAACCCTCTATAGCCTCATGTTTGCTTCACAACTAAATACTGTCCATTTGTATGTTTGAGACTACATTACCGTCAGATTGTACAGAATCACTGATCTACAAATCAACTTGTTGCATCCCAAGTAACTACTTGTTTATGTCAACAAGATTGGAGATTCTGCACCCTGCCTAGCTTTAACTGATCTCCTCAAATACACTGAATGTCATGAGTTCACTGGGTTTTTCTTCATCTTGACTGTCTATTTGTAGACATGTTGCCGTTAGGAAAACCTTGTCACTTATCTAGCTGCTGTCTTACCCCCTCTAGGCGCCGCACAATGTGTGGAACCCTGGACTACCTGCCCCCAGAGATGATTGAGGGGAAGATCCACGATGAGAAGGTGGACCTCTGGTCCATCGGGGTGCTCTGCTACGAGTGCCTAGTTGGAAACCCCCCGTTTGAAACTGCAAGCCACACCGACACGTACAAACGCATCACAAAGGTTCGCATTTTTTTTAATCGTCAATTACTTGTATATCCAGTAGTAATATTATCCCTAATTCAAGTGTAATCGCTTGAGTAGTTCCATTGTGATTTCTGACTAACATCTGTTTAAATAGAATAGGCATACATGTAGTAGTTAGATATTCACTCAAGGCACATCTTTTAAACGGTGATGAATGACCTCCCATCTCTCAGGTTGACCTGCAGTTCCCCAAGGTGGTGTCTGATGGTGCTCGGGACCTGGTCTCTAAGCTGCTCCGCCACAGTCCCTCTATGCGGCTCCCCCTGCAGAGCGTCATCAACCACCCCTGGGTGAAAAGCAACTCCCGACGGGTCCTACCTGTCGTCTTTGCTCCCAAGAAACCCTAACTGTCCAATGTTCCAGCCTGTCTACACTGACAAGAAACCCCTAAACCACCATAGACCTACATATTCATATGTTTAAAGGTAATTGAATATTCATGTTTATAAATAATTGAACACCACCCAGTACGTTCCAGTCTGCCTTTTACCTGGGTGGAGGACTGACTCTTACCCTGCTGATTGGGAGTTTCCAACTTTCAGGGACCCGGACAATCTTCATCCACAATTTTAGTTGCACTCGCCTATATAGATGGATCTGTTAAGCTGGGACAACCAAAGGACTATAGACTACTCTCATTTTAATTTACATTCAGCCCCAGAACAATTCAAGGGCGCCCTCTACTGTGTGAGATTATTTCTTGCGTTTCTTTAAATAGATTTTTATAAATGTATTTACTTTGTCTTTGGTTTCCTTTCTCCTTTTTTTTCTTCCTCTTTTCAACATACCTTTTTATTCAGCCTGCATGAAACCATCCTCTACAAAGCTTATTCTTTTGTGTTCCTTTTGCAACTGTTTTGAAATAAATATGGCATTGGGTGCTTCACGGGATGATGCCAAATTGATTTATGGTAATGAGTGGCAAGTAAGTATCAATTAAGGTTATGAATGAAGTAGTGGGTGAAATTCCATGTTATACCTCCCTTGTTCCAGCTGATGTCAGTGTTGTTCTGGGGTCCACTGGGACTATCATTATCCTCAGTCCTGCAAATGATTCCTGTCATGGGGGTGCCGTTTTTGTCTGGGAACTGCATGACTGCCTAGGGTGTATCTGAGATGGCCATAGCCATGGTCAAAAGGAGGGCTGTCTGTCTATAGTGAATAGATTTGTTACACAGACCGGGACACTGACAGGAAGATAAGGATAACTCTTAATACATTGTAAAGCATGGCTGGGACTGTAATAAATGCACTGAGTAATTCTACTGTCTGGTAAAACCGGTCTGGCTGTCGCGATAACAGAATAATGCAGAGATTGAATACGGAGGCTATGAAGTGAATGTGATGCTCATTGAAAGATATTTTATTCAGACCCCAAGCCCAACCAAAGCGCGCACACACTTCATCCCCCAGTCAGTACCCAGTGAGGGGTCATATGTTTAAAAAAGAAAAGGCCATTTGGGAGATTCAGTTAAAAGCAACCCCAGGGCGCCACTGGCACGTTCTATACCGTGTGAATGGACCCATGTTTAAGCCCTCTTTTAGCTTGACCTATAACCCCATTCTGTTATTGTATGTCTAGGAAATATCAGTTATCTCCATGAACCTGGTAATCTAATGGGTGTGCAAGTTATTTTTCTATAGCTGGAGGAAAGGCTCTTCTTGTGTCTTTTCCCATCCATACTGCTGGTCTGGAGGACTCGCAGCACTCGAACGAGGCACTTGACTTCAAATCCAAAGCTTTCATAAAACTTGATATTACTTTACATTTTCCATCTGATGTACAGTATTTCTGCCCAAATTTCAATGAAATTAATAGTACCACATTGGTTGAATGACCACAGCCTCAGTCTTTGACTAGGTGAAAGTGTGGCAATGCATCATACGGGCATCTGTAAATGAGCCGTGATACAGTGTGAAACTACAAAAATGACAAATGGGCGGCACCTCAAAGCCAGAATTTTGATCTAGAGGAAATATCCGGTTTTATAAGCTCAATAGAAATGTATGCAGATCTGTTAAAAAAAATGTGTTATAAGAACTCCCGTTTGTATTACATGCTTGAATATGAAGTTAACATATACATTGACCATTTATTTATACTTTTTTCTTTCGGAGTACCCTAATGTATTTGCTCTCTTTTACTACAATGGGAGTGGCCCAAATTAGTTTGACAAAGTCAAATCTGCTGCCTTTTATCCAATGATTACTGACCTCAATAAGTCTAGTTGTGTGTGTGTGTGTGTCTGTCTCCCAGTTTTCAGCAAGACCGTTTGCTCGGTTTGTGTGTGAGGAGAGGGGGAAATAGAAGATAAATGAAGTCCCATTGTCTCATTATCTCTTCTGGGAGCTTTAGAGACTCTGGGGACATACACAGTAATCACTCATCCTGTCAGTGGGTCTGAAGCTCAGTCACACACCATCACTATCACAGTCACACAGCTACACCTTCACAGTCACATACACCGTCACTCTCACAGTCACACGGCTTCACTATCGCAGTCACTTATCACAGCCATACAGCTACACCTTCAGTCGTTCAACCATCGGGTAAAAAGAACCGTAACAAAACAGGAGGAAATGGTCCTTGAGCTGAGCTGTGGCTGCGGCATTGTAGCGAGGAGACTACATGGTGGGAGATGATGTCAGATGTAATTCTCCCTACAGATGTCTCTGCTACAGGTGAAGTGAGGCAGCAGCGGACTGTGAAATTACATTTTAAATTACAGATGAGGGCTGTACTCTGCTGGGCCGTGCAGTCAATGTACAGAGGCCACATTGCTCTGATGGGGGTAATAAAGGAAACCATTGCCTGGCCCAAGGGCAGATAGACCTCCAGGGTGTATTCCAATGATGTATATAAACATGTATGTTTATGGGTGTATTTGCTGTGGCTGAGTGGATACAGAAGATTCCACAGTGGAGGTCAGCCATTGGTGAAGGGAAAGGAGAGATTTGGAGAAGATTGCGGGGTTGTTGGTAAACAAATATGCAACTAAATGTGTTTCTGAGTGGGGGAGGTTGGACCATATAAATATAATCGTATTCTAGTTTTGTGAATTGGACACCACAATCTGAGCTCTCAGTAATAAAGCGTGTTGTCTAGAGCTTGTCCTATAAGGTTGACAAAACCTTACATCTGCTACTGGCAGTGATGGAATGCTTTCGGGATAAATATGGTGCCCACTGAAGCAGAACATGTGGTCACACAGGGGTCAATAGCATTCTGAGGAGAACTCTGTGATGTTGTGGAGGTGTCCTGCTGAGTTATATAGACTAGAAACACCACACCAGCTACCTCCTGTCCATTACGAACGTATGCCTGACTGCTGTGGAAATCATGACAGTGTCCTCTCACATCATGAACCTCCCTTCAGTCTTAAATGTCTCTAGGTGTATGAGAGAGTTATTTGTTGCATCATCTCTACTGAATACTGACCAGTAGGTGCTAATCACTGAAAGAGGAAAACAATGTTTTTTGTTGATACCACACATTAAAAGCGAATTGACACAGCCTGTAATATCCATTGGCTCTGTAGTTGGGTTCACTTCTTACAGATGACTGAATTGATATGTGTTCTTTGTTGATACCACACATTAATAACTGACAATCCCCATAATATCCATTGGCCTGTCTGTATTTGTGTTCACTTCTTCTTCTGGTTAGCATCTGCAGGGTTTGAGTGTGTGGCAGAATGTGTATTAAAGGGCACTGATAGACAGTCAGCACCCAGTCCACAGACATTAAACAAGCTGGTTCACCTAATCAGGACTGTCAGGGGAGAAAATTCATTACAGGTACCTAGACATAGAGAGACAGATGCATAGAAGACAGGCTGAGATGGGCCTTTTAGTCTGTTGATAAATGAGTGGAAGTGATGGGGGACTTGATGTCCTGCCTAATACAGCAACTGAGCCACATCATGGGGGGACAAACATTTCAAAATGGCTCAGAGAGATGAAGGGATCTGGAATATTCATGTTCCTATTTGTCAAATATTTTGCATTTAATTGCCTTGAAAAACAATGTTTATGAAAAACAAAGGGTGCGGACATTAGGGTTGAGCCGGGGTATGAACATAAAGCTAGGGTTATGGTTGAGCCGGGGTATGAACATAAAGCTAGGGTTATGGTTGAGCCGGGGTATGAACATAAAGCTAGGGTTATGGTTGAGCCGGGGTATGAACATAAAGCTAGGGTTATGGTTGAGCCGGGGTATAAACATAAAGCTAGGGTTATGGTTGAGCCGGGGTATGAACATAAAGCTAGGGTTATGGTTGAGCCGGGGTATGAACATAAAGCTAGGGTTATGGTTGAGCCGGGGTATAAACATAAAGCTAGGGTTATGGTTGAGCCGGGGTATGAACATAAAGCTAGGGTTATGGTTGAGCCGGGGTGTGGACATAAAGCTAGGGTTATGGTTGAGCCGGGGTATAAACATAAAGCTAGGGTTATGGTTGAGCCGGGGTGTGGACATAAAGCTAGGGTTAGGGTTGAGCCGGGTTGTGATTGAAGCTAGGGTTAGGGTTGAGCCGGGTTGTGATTGAAGCTAGGGTTAGGGTTGAGCCGGGTTGTGATTGAAGCTAGGGTTTGGGTTGAGCCTGGTTGTGAACATGAAGTTAGGGTTAGGGTTGAGCCGGGTTGTGATTGAAGCTAGGGTTAGGGTTGAGCCGGGTTGTGAACATGAAGCTAGGGTTAGGGTTGAGCCGGGTTGTGATTGAAGCTAGGGTTAGGGTTGAGCCGGGTTGTGATTGAAGTTAGGGTTAGGGTTGAGCCGGGTTGTGATTGAAGCTAGGGTTAGGGTTGAGCCGGGTTGTGATTGAAGCTAGGGTTAGGGTTGAGCCGGGTTGTGATTGAAGCTAGGGTTTGGGTTGAGCCTGGTTGTGAACATGAAGTTAGGGTTAGGGTTGAGCCGGGTTGTGAACATGAAGCTAGGGTTAGAGTTGAGCCGGGTTGTGAACATGAAGCTAGGGTTAGGGTTGAGCCGGGTTGTGAACATGAAGCTAGGGTTAGGGTTGAGCCGGGTTGTGAACATAAAGCTAGGGTTAGGGTTGAGCCGGGTTGTGATTGAAGCCAGGGTTAAGGTTGAGCCGGGTTGTGAACATGAAGCTAGGGTTAGGGTTGAGCCGGGTTGTGATTGAAGCTAGGGTTAGGGTTGAGCCGGGTTGTGATTGAAGCTAGGGTTAGGGTTGAGCTGGGTTGTGAACATGAAGCTAGGGTTAGGGTTGAGCTGGGTTGTGAACATGAAGCTAGGGTTAGGGTTGAGCCGGGTTGTGATTGAAGCTAGGGTTAGGGTTGAGCCTGGTTGTGATTGAAGCTCGGGTTTGGGTTGAGCCGGGTTGTGAACATGAAGCTAGGGTTAGGCCGGGTTGTGAACATGAAGCCAGGGTTGAGCCTGGTTGTGAACATGAAGCTAGGGTTAGGGTTAGGACCTTAAGCATGCGCCTCCATTCTAGAGTAGTTTAGTAAGCCAACCATCCCTGTGCCTTATTCTGGTGAGTGTGAGGAGCTCACGCTTCACTGAACCCCATACAACCCCATTATCTGGCTATTCCTAAGACATGCTACTGACGTGCATCAGACACACGCTGTTCCCACATGATACCACTAAAGGAAAAATGATTAATTACTCTCTGTACCTTTTGAGGTTGGTCCTGATAAGTATCTATTTCACCCTGCCTAGGGAGAGATAACAGTGTTCTGTCTCTCTCCCTCCCCCTCTTCTTTATTTTACCAGGCAAGTCAGTTAAGAAACAAATTCTTATTTACAATGACAACCTACTCTGGCTAAACCCAGACGGCGCTGGGCCAATTGGGACTCCCAAACACGACCAATTGTGATACAGCCTGGCATCTAACCAGGGTCTGTAATTACGCCTCTAGCACTGAGATGCAGTGCCTTAGACCGCTGCGCCACTCGGGAGCTCTTCTGCCTCTTGGCTGCTAACAGTTTGTTTAGGAGATGGCATCTTGAGGAGTCCTTTAGTGGGATGCCAGTGTTCATTAAAGGACTATCCCCTGACACATGCACACACACACACACACACACACACACACACACACACACACACACACACACACACACACACACACACACACACACACACACACACAACGAACTGGACCCAAATAGTAGTTATTTTTCACTGAACATGTTTTCCTGTTTGTTTTTAGCAAATATGATGAGCACGATATCCAATAGAAAATATTTCCAATCCACTCAATAAAAATGTGATAATTATTTTTTACAACAATGTATTTCTTCTCAGAATGGTATTGGGTCTGAGAAACAAAGTATGGTGTAAGGGGAGACGAAAAGAGGTGTAGAAATAAATCAATTACAATTAATCTTGGTTGAGAAAGTAATTAAACTGGTATTGGGCACTGGCCAGTTAAATGTGGAAGAGCTTATCCCTGCCAAGCACAGATGTTTAGCTCGCCTCGCGCTGCTGAGGAGTTCATTCCTGCTGAATGGCTAAAAGGTGCTGTATCGCTACCAGGCATAGGTGATGATGAAAACAGAAAATGGTCAGATCTGGATGCACTCTGACATTGTAGGTTTACTAATCATAATATGGAAACTATAAAATAATTATAATTGTATTTCAATCATTCAGGACATTGCCCTGAAACGAACCTGTTAAGTCGCATTTCTCTTTATGTGACGAGATTAATGTCGGTTTTTATTGTTTTGTGTATTCCCTCGTGTATACTTTGTCCATTAATTTGTCCAGCCAAACACCAGAGCTGGCAGCGAACGACGAGTGACAAAGCGTGCAACCCGCATTAGGCATGAATAGTTGTTCCTGTAAGAATTGTGAATCTCCAACTGAAGATGCATTGAATATATATTAGCAGTAAAACGTTCCTCGAAGGGCACCTTGCAATACTCTGACGTAGGCTAAATAAACTCCCACCGACAGAGCTTTGCATTTGCAGTTTCTTACAATCTCGCTGCAGTCCTGACTTCTCTTCTCAGCTTCCGGCTGTCCTGGAATTTACTACAAACATGGTGAGATGCGTTCATTGATCCTCAATTCCTAGCCTAAACAATGATTGTGGCTACGTACAGTTATTTTAGACTAAAATTGATGAAAAATCACAAGTGGCACTTATTCAGTCAACACTGAGTGGACTACTGTAGACTGTACAGTAGTCGAACCACTGTCGCCGTCCATGGTGCTGAAATGCATTGTGCTGAAACTATGATGCGTCTATTTACAGCTCATTCCCTCTACTCCAGGCAGCGAAACATTCCTTACTCGACTTATTCTGTTCAGTTTAATTGTAACTTCTGTTCAGTCATTTTATTTGCTAATCTTATTCTAGCATATATTTTTGAATTTTTGCAAGATTCTCTTCTATTGTCAGTAGCTTAGTCATGTTTATAGCATATGTGCCTGTGTTTGTGTGTTTTTACTTTGGCAAAGTAGTTTTATGTATCTCAATTTTAAAACAACGATTTTTGGTTCTACGCAGGTAATCATTTTATCTGTTTGGTGTGTTTACGTTTTACTGCCGTGGAGGATGCTTGCTGGGCTGGGACTGGGGGAGAGGGGGCTCAACAGCTTGTCTATTGCCTATTCAATCAGAGAGAGGGGCCGCTGCTGCTGCTGCTGCTGCACGGAATGACCGAGAGCAAATGAGCCGTAAAATTAAAGAATCTCTGCAATAATGAATAAATAACCAATCCAGAGTCGACCAATGCCCCACCAAGGAATTGGCACAAATATGCAATAATAGTATTGAACTAAAACAACACATGCACTAGGCCTAACTGTATATATGTTATCCAATGTGTGAATTGCCACCAATTAAGCCACTTGATTTTCCAGTCTATTTTACCATTTACTTTGTACAGTTGTATGTATATGCCTATATTCTAACGAATTTTAATTTCACCTTTTGTAGGATTGTTCTGAAGAGATGAACAACCGGCAGGTATCTGATCCTTCCACTCAGGAGTCGTTACCACAATCAGATAATGGAGCGGTAGGAGTAGCAATAAACAAACAAGATAATGTCCCAGATCTACCCTCTTCAAACTGGCAGCATCCCTCAAAAACCGAGGAACAAACTTTTTCTCAACCGGTGGATAGGCCTAACACAAGAAATGGAACGTTTAAAACCGACGCACCTGCAACGCATAATACCGACGTTGATGGAGCCGAATGTGCCTCTGTGGATCATTTTACGACACACAGTCATGACACAGATTCCTGTCCTAATGAAAGTGTTACAACGAGCGCAGTAGAGCAAAATGACACGGGGACGGAGATTAGTCCCACCACTGTGATACTGGGGACAGATGAAAACATTTCGGTTCTACCTGGCACAGTGACAGGGGACGGGGTAAGAGTCCGTTATTTTATTACTCAGGCATGACACGAGTAAAAAGCATGCCCAGAACATAGCCAGTGGCTGATTTCATCTGTCAAGTGTAAACTGGTGTGCTGCCTAAACGAATTTCACTTTCCTGAGAGCATTTTGCTGGTTCCGTCCCAATGCATTACTTACTGCAGAGCAGGGTGTTGCGGACTCGTTTGTAGCGCTGCAGGCCCTCTCCATTGTTCTATTCCCTGGGGACATATCATACCAAACAGCGCCCTTTGTGTGGAAGTGATGGAACGCATCCTGCTTGTAGCCTAATCGAAACAGAATCATTAGAATGAATAGTCCTACATTTATAATTACAAAAATGGTGAAATGTACAGGAACAGATCAAATTGATCGGTGATAATTAAAGACTTTTCGACATCAATCATATATATTTGTGTTTTTAAATAACCGTTAAACGTTAATTGTTTCCTTCAGGATGATGATGACGAAGGAGGAGATGAGAATAAAGCGAGGGGAAACTGGTCCAATAAAATGGACTTCATTCTCTCAATGGTTGGATATGCTGTTGGTTTGGGAAACGTCTGGAGATTCCCATACCTAGCCTTCCAAAATGGAGGAGGTAAAGGACACATAAATGTTGCAAAACAATTTGATTCGTTTGCACATTTCATCAACTGCATCTGCTATTCTCAGCAAAGAAAACAGAATATATAAAATAATTAAATCCCTCTCTGTTTATTGATTTTGGAGACTTTATTCGTTTTAGCGTTTGACTATTATTTCAATAGCCTCTTTTAATAAATTAAATAATAATAAATCAACAATTTACATAAAATAATAATATTCTTAATAATTACAATAATAATTATGTGATTCATTTAATATTGATACTCAAGCAGTTTATATTATTAAATAAAACGAATAATAATTGTGATTCAACTACAATTTATTTGCTGTGAAATTATATATTTTTTGTCCAATAATTTCACCATTCAGCCTGTTTCATGCAAAAGTGTAATCGGATTGAGCTGCCTGACATTCAACTCCGTTTCCACTTCCTTCCTGAAGGTGCTTTCTTGATTCCTTATCTAATCATGTTGGGTCTTGCTGGAATCCCCATATTCCTATTGGAGGTGTCCTTGGGGCAGTTTGCAAGCCAAGGACCCGTGTCCGTATGGAAAGCAATCCCTGCTCTTCAAGGTAAGCCAAACAACAGCGATCATACTTGAACAGTACATAAGCAAAGTATATTTTTTATTATAACCTATATATTTAAGGTGTGAGTAATTTCTATATTTTGTCTCATTCGTTATTTTAGGTTGCGGGATTGCCATGTTGATAATATCAGTCTTGATAGCCATATACTATAACATAATAATGTGCTGGACATTGTACTACCTGTTCGCTTCGTTGAAGGGCTCACTCCCCTGGGCGAACTGCAAGAACAAATGGAACACTCAACACTGCAAGGACAAAGACATGCTTCTTCTTGGTACGTATTCAGAAGACAGAACACCGTCCAATTTGGAATGCAAGGATTCATTGTTGTTAGAAATGTTTATTGTGAGAAAACACTGTGCATTTAATTTATTCAGGGATATAAAATCCAAATACATTGCATTTGGATTGTAAGTCATGTAAATAGGCCACAATCGAATATTATGGCAAAGCATTAATGTCAGGTACCGTACAAATGCTTACTTGACACAATTCTTGCTGGAGGGCAGGCTTCTGTGACGCCCTCTACAGCGTCCATCTGTTCTTCTTGCGCTGCATCGTGGATTTATTCATACCACCTCAATTTTAGCCACCACAGAACTTGAACTACTCACACATGCTACCACCCACTTTCTTCGCTTTTGTTCTCCTGTCAGATTCATGCATTCTGCGGGATGGGAACGCCACCTCTATAAGGAATACTACACAATGTTTGTCTGCTGATGTCATTGGGAATCTGAGCAAACTCACTAACATCACATCTGAGATCAACAAAACCTATGTCAGCCCAAGTGAAGAGTACTTTAAGTACGTATTGTTTATTATGTTAGGCTATGTAATACAATTTTTAAAAATATGTCTGCTGTGTGTGTATGTGACTGCAGTTAGATTTTTCAGTGAAAATAATATCTTATTGATTTGAAGGCATTGCGTTGTAGCCTGATGTCTCCCACTCCCTCTCTCCATGCAGATATAATGTACTGAACATCTCCAGAGGAATAGAATACCCAGGGGAAATCCGCTGGCCTCTGGCCCTCTGTCTTCTCTTGGCATGGGTTATTGTCTACGCCTCACTGGCTAAAGGAATCAAATCATCTGGGAAGGTAATCGTTGTCACTTTCCAGCCAACATACTTATATTATTCTTTTGAGGCTTTTCTTAAGAGATATATGTTGTGGTCATTAGTGTCTGTTTTTGGATTGTTGTCTTTGTGCCTGCGTTGCTGCACTGATTGACAATAGGATTATAGGATTATTAAAGTGTTTCTATTCTATTTTATTGGATTGGATTCTGTTGGATTCTTTTCTATTCTATAGGTGGTGTATTTCACCGCTACGTTCCCCTACGTGGTGCTGGTGATTCTGCTGGTCAGAGGAGTTACTCTGCCTGGAGCTGGGGATGGCATCCTCTACTTCATCACTCCCAAGTGGGAGAAACTCTACGATGCCAAGGTGTGGAAGGATGCTGCAACCCAGATCTTCTTCTCCTTGTCAGCAGCCTGGGGTGGACTCATCACGCTGTCCTCCTACAACAAGTTCCATAACAACTGCTACAGGTGAGCAGGGTTAAACCTTATGGACACAGATTCTCTATTGGGTATGCTTCTTACTCCAGAACTAGTTTTAAGGGTCCAGGAAACGCCCTACATGCAAACTATACTGTAGATGCAATTTCAGACTGTCTTTGATCTTTTAGGGACACCATCATTGTGGCCTGCACCAACAGTGCCACCAGCATCTTTGCAGGGTTTGTCATCTTCTCTGTCATCGGGTTTATGGCTCATGAGCTGAAAGTGCCCATCGAACAGGTGGCTGATGGGGGTAAAGAAAACCGTTATTCTAGTCTATTAAAATAACTTTTTGAGGTAATATTAGTGTAACTATACAGTTCTGTTGTCTTGTTGTGATTCTGCAGGTCCTGGCATAGCCTTCGTAGTGTATCCAGAGGCCCTCACCAGACTTCCTCTCTCTCCTTTCTGGGCCATCATCTTCTTCCTCATGCTACTCACCCTGGGACTGGATACCATGGTAACTATTGTTCTGCTTTCTGTTTTCTGTGGATGTAAGTGTTTGTATTTAATTGGTGGTCTTTTATTTAAATTTTATCTTTATTTAACGAGGCAAGTCAGTTAAGAACAAATTTTTATTTTAAAATGACGTCCTACCAAACCCTCCCCTAACCCGGACGATGCTGGGTCAATTGTGCGTCGCCCTAATGGTTCATTAGGTTGATAAGACCTCCGCAAGGACTTCATGGTTGATAAGACCTCCACAGGGTCTTCGTGGTTGATAAGACCTCCACAGGGTCTTTGTGGTTGATAAGACCTCCACAGGGTCTTAGTGGTTGATAAGACCTCCGCAAGGTCTTCGTGGTTGATAAGACCTCCACAGGGTCTTCGTGGTTGATAAGACCTCCACAAGGTCTTAGTGGTTGATAAGACCTCTGCAAGGTCTTAGTGGTTGATAAGACCTCCACAAGGTCTTAGTGGTTGATAAGACCTTCACAAGGTCTTAGTGGTTGATAAAACCTCCACAAGGTCTTAGTGGTTGATAAGACCTTCACAGGGTCTTAGTGGTTCATTGTAAGTATGTGTAGTACCAAGATTATGTCATTTTGTTTTCTGTTGCTCGACGGAATCTATTGTATTAACTAAGTATCTACTGTCCCTGTCTCAGTTTGCCACCATTGAGACCATAGTGACGTCTGTGTCAGATGAGTTCCCCAGATATCTGAGGAAGTACAAGGCCCTCTTCACCCTGGGGTGCTGCACCTCTTTCTACTTCCTGGGGTACCCCATGATCACAGAGGTAAGGCCTAATCTGATCCTCAGCATTCACTCATCTGTAGCGTTTACCATAAATGACGTATGCCTTGAGAAGGCGCTGTGTCGTGCGCTGCTCTGCAACAACTAGATCCCGGCCCTAGATCCCGGCCCTAGTCATTTTGTCAATATCGCAAATGTATTATACAGTTTAGGTGTCTGAGTGGCACGTCTCAAACACTAAGGATACACAGTCAAACTAATAGAATGACATTGAGAGTCAGTGAGGCTGTGTAGAGGACTGCTATGTTTTCAGTGCTCTGATGGGTCTTGTATCCCATCCTGGCAGAATGGAATGTATATGCTTCAGCTGATGGACATATATGCGGCCTCATACTCTCTGATCATCATCGCCATCTTTGAACTTGTGGGAGTATCATACATTTATGGTGAGTCATGTATAGTCTTGACAGGCACTGGTCCAGTGTTTGTACAGTTTTTTTCAGACTGTATTCGAAAGATACCTTATTCGACAAAGACCTTATTTGGCATAAGCCTTCCTGCAAATGTTTTCAATATATGCTTTACTAATTGTGGTTGAGTAACATTATCAACCTTGGTACTGTGTGGGAAAGGACTCAAACTATCTGGTTGTTGTGTTCTAGGTCTGAAGAGGTTCTGTGAAGACATTGAAATGATGATCGGGTTCCAGCCAAACATGTTCTGGAGGGTCTGCTGGGCCTTTGTGACCCCCACCATTCTCACAGTAGGTGCTACCATCCCTAGGCCAAGATTAAATATATTCTGTATTCTCATGTTGCTCTGTGTGATTTTATATAGAACATGTTGCTTTCAGCATAAGAAACGGTGTTAACTGCATAAAAATCGAATTACATGGGCATTGTGCATCACATTTACATTACATTACATTTAAGTCATTTAGCAGACGCTCTTATCCAGAGCGACTTACAAATTGGTGAATTCACCTTCTGACATCAGTGGAACAGCCACTTTACCATGTCAGTCATATTGACACTTTACCATGTCAGTCATATTGAGTGTTTCCATGAGTGTTCTAGTCCAGGGTTTCCCAAACTCGGTCCTGGGGCCCACCCTGGGTGCACATTTTGGTTTTTGCCCTCGCACTACACAGCTGATTGAAATAACCAACTAATCATCAAGCTTTGATTATTGAATCATCTGTGTAGTGCTAGGGTAAAAACCAAAACATGCACCTAGGGTGGGCCCCAGGACCAATAACGTGCACCCTGTTCTAGCCAAATGCAGGGGCTTTATCCCTTCTAATAATTATATTTCTATAGTTCACCTAATGCTCAGTAGCCTTTAATGTCTTGGTTGTCCCTGTCTTCTGCCTGTACTACAGTTTATCCTGGGTCTGAGTCTGTACCACTGGAAGGTGATGACCTATGAGACCTACACCTACCCCACCTGGTCCATGGTGATGGGCTGGCTCATGGTGGTGTGTTCTGTTATCTGGATCCCCATCATGTTTGTCATCAAGATGCACCTGGCCCCCGGCACCTTCATCCAGGTATGAAATGATTTACTGTAGCTATCCCCCTGCTAAAGACATTTTATGTAGCTCCCCCCTCCCCCTGCTAAAGACATTTAATGTAGCTCCCCCTCCCCCTGCTAAAGACATTTACTGTAGCTCCCCCTCCCCCTGCTAAAGACATTTACTGTAGCTCACCCTTCCCCTGCTAAAGACGTTTACTGTAGCTCCCCCTCCCCCTGCTAAAGACATTTACTGTAGCTACCCCTCCCCCTGCTAAAGACATTTACTGTAGCTACCCCTCCCCCTGCTAAAGACATTTACTGTAGCTCCCCCTCCCCCTGCTAAAGACATTTACTGTAGCTACCCCTCCCCCTGCTAAAGACATTTACTTTAGCCGCCCTCTCTGCTAAAGACATTTACTGTAGATCCCCTCACTAAAGCCATTTACTGTAGCTCCCCTCCCCTGCTAAAGACATTTACTGTAGCTTCCCTCCCGCCACTAAAGACATTTCCTGTAGCCACCCTCCCTACTAAAGACATTTACTGTAGCTCCACCCTCCCCTGCTAAAGACATTTACTGTAGCTCCAACCTCCCTACAAAATACATTTACTGTAGCTCCCCTCCCGCCACTAAAGACATTTCCTGTAGCCACCTTCCCTGCTAAAGACATTTACTGTAGCTCCACCCTCCCCTGCTAAATACATTTAATGTAGCTCCCCCTCGCTCTTCTAAAGACATTTACTATAGCCACCCTCTCTACTAAAGACATTTACTGTAGCTTTACCCTACTAAAGACATTTACTGTAGCTCCCGCTCCCCCACTAAAGACATTTAATGTAGCTCCCCCCTCCCCCTGCTAAAGACATTTACTGTAGCCGCCCTCTCTGCTAAAGACATTTACTGTAGATCCCCTCACTAAAGCCATTTACTGTAGCTCCCCTCCCCTGCTAAAGACATTTACTGTAGCTTCCCTCCCTACTAAATACATTTACTGTAGCTCCACCCTCCCCTGCTAAAGACATTTACTGTAGCTCCAACCTTCCTACAAAATACCTTTACTGTAGCTCCCCTCCCGCCACTAAAGACATTTCCTGTACTGTAGCCACCCTCCCTACTTTACTGTAGCTCCACCCTCCCCTGCTAAATATATTTAATGTAGCTCCCCCTCACTCTTCTAAAGACATTTACTATAGCCACCCTCTCTGCTAAAGACATTTCCTGTAGCCACCCTCCCTACTAAATACATTTACTGTAGCTCCCCCCTCCCCCACTAAAGACATTTACTGTAACTCCCACCTCCCCCACTACAGACATTTACTGTAGCTTCCCCTCCCAAACACTAAAGACATTTCATGAAGCCACCCTCCCTACTAAAGACATTTACTGTAGCTCCCCCCTCCCCCACTAAAGACATTTACTGTAGCTCACCCTCCCCCACTAAATACATTTGCTGTAGCCCGCTCCCCCCACTAAAGATATTTACTGTAGCCCCCTCCCAGCTAAAGACATTTAATGCAGCCCCCCCCGCTAAAGACATTTACTGTAGCTCCACCCTCCCGTGCTAAAGACATTTAATATAGCTCCCTTTCCCCTGCTTAAGATATTTACTGTAGCTCCCCCTCCCCTTGCTAAAGACATTTACTGTAGCTCCCCCCTCCCCTGCTAAAAACATTTCCTGTAGCTCCACTCCCCCTGCTAAAGACATTTACTGTAGCTCCCCTCTCGCCACTAAAGACATTTCCTGTAGCTCCCCTCCCCCTGCTAAAGACATTTACTGTAGCTCCCCTCCCACCACTAAAGACATTTCCTGTAGCCACCCTCACTACTAAAGACATTTCATGAAGCTCCCCCTCCTCCTGCTAAAGACATTTCCTGTAGCTTCCCCTCCCCTTGCTAAAAACATTTAATGTAGCTCCCACATCCCCCTGCTAAAGACATGTACTGTAGCTCCACCCTCCCGTGCTAAAGACATTTAATATAGCTCCCCCTTCCCCTGCTTAAGACATTTAATGTAGCTCCCCCCTCCCCCTGCTAAAGACATTTAATGTACCCCCTCTCCCCTGCTTAATACATTTAATGTAGCTCCCCCCCTCCTGCTTAAGACATTTAATGTACCCCCTCTCCCCTGCTTAATACATTTAATGTAGCTCCCCCCCTGCTAAAGACATTTAATGAACCCCCTCTCCCCTGCTTAATACATTTAATGTAGCTCCCCCCCCTGCTTAAGACATTTAATGTAGCTCCCCCTCCCTCTGCTTAAGACATTTACTGTAGCTCCCCCTCCCCTGCTTAAGACATTTAATGTACCCCCTCCTGCTAAATACATGTACTGTATCCCCCCCTGCTAAAGACATTTAATGTAGCTCTCCACTCCCTCTGCTTAAGACATTTAATATAGCTCCCCCTCCCCTGCTTCAGACATTTAATGTAGCTCCCCCCTCCCCCTGCTAAAGACATTTACTGTCTCTCTCATCGTCCATGTTATGTAGTGGTCCAATAATGTATCCTAATAATGGTTAATGTAGCATAATAATGCCTAAGGTAGGTTGATAGTGAAATTGAGATGCTTGGTAAGATCATCCTACAAAAGAGTGAAAATAATTGGAATATTCTTCTAATGCTATGTTACTACACTTGTTCCAGGACATCTGGCTCAAGGGACAATGGGTTTTATACAACAGTGTTCTGTTGTCCTGATGTGTGCCCTGGTATTATGACATGTTATGGTGAGGAATTTTACTGTGTTTCAGCGTCTGAAGCTAGTGTGCTCCCCTCAGCCAGACTGGGGTCCCTTCCTGATGAAGCACAGAGGAGAACGCTACAAGAACATGATCGACCCGCTAGGAACCAACTCCCTGGGGCTCAAACTCCCTCCTAAAGGCCTGGGCCAGACCCAGTGCTAATGTCTGTTCCTGGACAAGTGACAAAGTTCACCAACTCTGCAGTAGTCATCTGTTGTTCGCTCTATTCAACGTTTGCACACTTTTCTATAGATTACACATTAAAAGTCAAAGATTATGCATGTTGTCTTCTGACAAAGACCGTCTCTTTAATACAGCAGTAGACCTATGATTGATTTTAATTTTTTATTTATTTTTACCTTTATTTAACCAGGCAAGTCAGTTAAGAACAAATTCTTATTTTCAATGATGGCCTAGGAACAGTGGGTTAGCTGCCTGTTCAGGGGCAGAACGACAGATTTGTACCTTGTCAGCTTGGGGATTTGAACTTGCAACCTTTCAGTTACTAGTCCAACAATCTAACCACTAGGCTACCCTGCCGCCCCAATTTTACAGTGAACAGGGCTGATTTGGTGCCTACTGTGCTTAATCTCCAGTCTTCCACAATGCTGTTTATTTTATTTATGATGTCAGAAGGTGAATTCACCAATTTGTAAGTCGCTCTGGATAAGAGCGTCTGCTAAATGACTTAAATGTAAATGTATTGAACTATTCTGAGCCCACTGGTTAGGAGAATGGCTATAGACATGTCCTCCCAGCACTCAACACTGTTACTAAATAGATTTGAAAAAATAATGAGGTTTGTTGTGATGCATGTCATTGTCAGGATATCTGCAATAGGAAACATGTTGATGAAAGATATATTGCCACCCCTATCTGTTTGTGTGTACTGTAGCATAGTTATAGGTAAACATGCCATGTCAGCTGCTCAATGAACTACTAAGCACATCCCAACAGAGAAAAACTGTGGCTACAATGAATGAATCAACCTCAAACATCCCCTGTTCTAAAATGACACTGCCTTTGGTATAAGCAACGTGTAACTTGTATGTCAAATAATTTGTGTTGCATGTACCTACAACAGAATCAGAAAACATTGTAATTTGTCAAGAATTTGGCACATTACACAATGTTGATCATGCTGTTCTTGTATGTCATGCTTCTATTTGTCTTTGGCTGCTGAGAGTGTTTCTAAATATATTGTATGCTTGCACTTGTTTGAATACAGCCCTCCTCTTCTTGCATGTAGTCACAAAGCATGCTTGGAGGCTGTGTTTTCCATTCTTTTACATCAATTTAGGATATACAAAACCAAAGATGGTGTGCTTAGTGAAATATTTGGAGACAGAAACATCTACGGGAAGTTGAATATACTGCCAGTCAATTTCAATTTGATCACAAATGTTTTCCAGCATGTTTATGCCACATCTCCAGGTAACCTTTGGCCTTTGAGATGTACTCGAATTTTAAAAGATTGTATGGATTGAAAAATAATTAAGTTATTAGATTGTTTTAAATAGTGTGCTTTTTCAGCACTTTATGGATATTTGAGGCAATACCCCAGATTTTGTATTTATCTACACAATTGCGATATGTATATTTGCCTTTATTGTAAATGTTGAAAATACAATTTTAAGACTTGGATTCAATCCGAGGCATGCTATACCGCAGCTGCGGTATAGGGGACATTTTGCCTTTGAAAAGGTCATTTACACTTGAACCGACATTCAAAGCGTTAACCATGAATGTGAACTCCGCAAACGGCTGGGAAGTAGCCTCTAACAGGCACATTGTCAGCTGTCTAGCGCAGTAGCATTATAAACCATGTTCGGATTAAACCTGTTGAAATCCTGATATACCTTTATTAATATACATTTTGTGTATACTGAACAAAAATATAAACGCAACATGCAACAATTTCAATGATTTTACCGAGTTACAGTTCATTTAAGGAAATCAGTCAGTTGAAATCAATTCATTAGACCTTAATCTACGGATTCCACGTGACTGCAAGAGAGGCGAGAGAAACGCACACCTGTTAAAGCGAGGTGCTGGCTCGAGGAGTTAAACATTTGAAAAAGAAAAGGAGATCCGCACACTCTAGGAGCTAGCTCAGATGCAATAACTTAATAACCTCATAACCAACGTTTCGACTGACAAACTGTCTTCATATAACGACGAACACTGCGGGTCACAAGTTAATATAGTGTCAAAGAGCACACACGTGTCTGTAATCATGGCCGGGTTTGGTTTGATATCATTGGTTAATTTACAGTTGATATCATTGGTTAATTTACAGCTATAAATAGAACATATAAAACACACAAATGAATAGCATACGATCATAGATACAATTTGGCTCCATAGACCTACAAACATTTAACGAATAGCACAATTACAATAACCACAAGAATGGCTTCAGATCAAAGTCTACATTGAGACCGAAGGGAGCAAGGTTCTTTAAATTAAAGACCCAGGCAGCCTCTCGTTTTAACAATAAATTGTCGAGGTCAACCCCTCTCCTCGGGAGGGTGACGTGTTCGATGTCGATAGAACGAAGGGACAAATCGAGTGGTTCGCTTCCAAAAAGTGGTCCGTAACTGGATACGTAGAGTTTTTATTTTTTTACCACAATGACAAGTTATAAGATAAATAACTGCCTTATTGGAGCACGTGATAACACATTTGATTTGGGATTTGTTTCCGTTTGGGGGTGTTTGAAGGAGCTACATGTGTAGGTGCCATTGCATTACGCGCAGCCATTACACTTGTAGTTTCCATCCGGCAGAGGCGCAAATAGACGTTGTACAGGGGCATTTTGGAGTGGTAAATCAGTTTACCAATTGATCTCTGAGATTTCTGCCCCATGAGAATACGACCAAGGGACGGTCCAAAAACACATGACCGATTCGGTTATCGTACTTAGAATATGCCAATGTTTGTAAACGATTCCCTTAATTTGTTCAGAGCATTTTGAATAGCAATAGTAAAATAGTAAAAACGCAAGAATGCTTCTTTTTGCGACTGTCCTTGAAAAATATGTTTCGATTTGTTTTTAGATTTTCTCAATGGCAGTATTAATCTGACAATTTATCCCCTCGAATTTTCTTTGTCTCAGCCATATTTCTGTCAGAATCTGATTGAAAGAATCTGCCAAAAACAAAAAGGGCACAGCCTTGGGTTGGCATAGGCCCGCCCACTGGGGAGCCAGGCCGAGCCAATCAGAATGAGTTTTCCCCCACAAGGGGGATTTATTACAGACAGAAATACTCCTCAGTTTCATCAGCTGTCAGGGTGGCTTTGATGATCCCACATGTCAAGAAGCCGGATGTGGAGGTCCTGGGCTGGCGTGGTTACGTGTGGTCACCGGTTGTACGTACTGGCAAATTCTTCAAAATGATGTTGAAGGAGGCTTATGGTAGAGAAATGAACATTTAATTATCTGGCGGACATGCCTGAAGCCAGCATGCCAATTGCACATGCCCTCAAAACTTGAGGTATCTGTGGCATTGTGTTGTGACAAAACTGCACATTTTAGTGTCCTTTTGTCTCCAGCACAAGGTGCACATGCGTTATGATCAAGAATAAAATGCAAAACATAGTTTGTTCAAAAACAAACTTGCTTTATTGCCATTTTCACTACAGATTAAAACACTCATAAGAGCAACAATTTAAGACTACTTCCATTTGAATTAAATAAAAACAATGAGTCAGAATGAGCAACATTCTGCTACAGTACGCAAGATGGGCACATCATTAAACCAGCAGATTTTAGTAATGCAAACTTTATTTACAAAACATGAATTCCTTCATGCCATGCTCCTTCCTTCACTTTGAGAACAGAATCCTTCAGGTTATGAGTCTTAACTTCATAGATGAAAAAGCTCATTAGCAAGTGCAGCAAACAGTGGTATAAACTAACAAGGCCTGGAAACAGGTTTGGGGTCAATTCCATTTCAATTTCAGAAGTAAACTGACATTCCAATTCTGATTTTACTCAATACTTCTGTATGACAATTTAAAAATAATAATTGGAATGTCAGTTTACTTCATGAATTGAAATGGAACACACTCCAACCCTGCTGGAGGCTCAGAGAAATGTTATGGTTTGACCATGGAATTCTAAAACCTAAAAAAGAACAGGTTAAGTTACACATATTACAGCATTTTGCACATGGAAACTGTACACTATAACCCTAACTTGACACTTAAAAGCATTGAGTGGTTAGCACACATGAGTATATACAAACAATTGTGCCATGATACTAAACAGAAACTAGTCCACTTATAGAATATTATACAATGACAGGTTATTTTTTTCAATTTATACACAGAAGAGGGGATTGCCCTGAAAAATAAGGCTTGGGTTTGGGTTTGGGTAAAGCCAATGCTTGGTGGGTTTCAGGGTGGAGGTTGGCTAACACATTGGATAGACTGGGTATAGAGGTGGGGTTAGGGGTCACTCATTGGATAGACTGGGTATAGAGGTGGGGTCAGGGGTCACTCATTGGCGGTTGCTCTTTATCCGCTCCAGCCTCTTCTTGAGGTCGTCGAGGTTGGCGGCAGGGGACGAAGAGCGTGTGGGGCTGTGGGAGTGGGACTGCTCCTGCTGGAAGTGGGACTCACGGGACTCCTTGAGCTGAGACAGTTTGCTTTGGAGCATGTCTGTGGAGGAGGCCACCGAGGGCTTGGACAGCAGGGACGTGATGGGACGCGTCGGTCCACTGTCCCCCTCCACCTGCTGCAATAGCTGAGCCTGCTGTAATGACAGGGAAGGAGGGAGAGGGAGGAGGGGAGAGAATATATAGAAAAAAAAGGTAGAAGGAGAGAACAGGTGATAAGGTTTACAATTCTGTGACACTAGCTATAATATAATGGGGACACTCGTCAATACAGCAAGTATTACAGATCTACATCGTAATATAAATATATAAATCTAAATGTGAAATTGGTAAGCCAAGTAGCATCAATGGGATCGATATTAAACTAACCCTGGAGTTGTTCTCCAGTCCCTGTCTCTGTCTCAGTATCTTCAGTCTCTCGTAGTACACAGCAGGTTTCATCTCCTCTCCGTTCAGAGGCACTGAGCCAGAGTCTAGGCCATGTTGGGGAATCACTGGAACAGAGAGAGAAACATCACACTTCAACTCTTCACAGCTACTGAGCTGCTTTTTAACCAGTACAGCAGATGCATATAATATCAACGAATTGACATACAGTAGCTAGCTACTAGTAAACCACAATAATAATAATAATAACACTCCTTATACCAGAGCACTGGAGCCAATGTTAAAGGATTACATTCCCTACTGCTCAGGTAAAGGGTTGGGACTAAAGTCTGTGGGTTGGCCATGGTAGACACCAGTCATATCAGATAAAGTATCAAAAAGGTAAAGACCAATAATTCCCTTTTAATCCTGCAGGGTTATTACCTGTGCTAGAAGGCTGGATCCTGCCTTTGCCCTCTCTCTCAGACTCAATCATGCGCAGGCCTCTCTCCACGTAGCTCTGAAAGAACTGAGACGTGTTCCTCAGGAAGGGCTCCAGGTCAGCGTCGGAGTACTTCTGTTTATACTCATACAGCTCCGTCAGACCCTGCAGAGAACATCACAACGCACACGGCCAACTTAAAACAATTCTGGACTGGGACTGGAAATTCATTTAACCAGTTATTGAGAACATCTTTTACAATTAGGAGGAGCAGGAGGATGAAAACAGTAAAACGAAGGTATGAATACACAAACAGGAATAATAAAGAAAGGTATGAATACACGAACAGGAATAATAAAGGTATGAATACACGAACAGGAATAATAAAGAAAGGTATGAATACACGAACAGGAATAATAAAGGTATGAATACACAAACAGGAATAATAAAGAAAGGTATGAATACACAAACAGGAATAATAAAGAAAGGTATGAATACACAAACAGGAATAATAAAGAAAGGTATGAATACACGAACAGGAATAATAAAGAAAGGTATGAATACACAAACAGGAATAATAAAGAAAGGTATGAATACACGAACAGGAATAATAAAGAAAGGTATGAATACACGAACAGGAATAATAAAGAAAGGTATGAATACACGAACAGGAATAATAAAGAAAGGTATGAATACACAAACAGGAATAATAAAGAAAGGTATGAATACACAAACAGGAATAATAAAGAAAGGTATGAATACACAAACAGGAATAATAAAGAAAGGTATGAATACACGAACAGGAATAATAAAGAAAGGTTTGAATACACGAACAGGAATAATAAAGAAAGGTTTGAATACACGAACAGGAATAATAAAGAAAGGTATGAATACACGAACAGGAATAATAAAGAAAGGTATGAATACACGAACAGGAATAATAAAGAAAGGTATGAATACACAAACAGGAATAATAAAGAAAGGTATGAATACACGAACAGGAATAATAAAGAAAGGTTTGAATACATGAACAGGAATAATAAAGAAAGGTTTGAATACATGAACAGGAATAATAAAGAAAATAAATCACCTCTTTTGTGTTTTCCTTGGAACCAATCTTCTTGAAGATCTCAGACAGGATGTCGCTCACTTTAGCTTTCGACATCCTGTCATCCTGGAAGCAGGAAGAAGAGATTAGGCTTCATGGAAGCTTGACAATTATTTTTAATTCAGTGTATTCACTTGGTGTTCAATAAATCTAATAGAGGTTGGGTTAAGTGAACATACCTGTCCTTTCTCTGTGCCCCTGTCAGACTTCATGCCAGAGAAGTTTCCAGAGTGTTTAACCACACGTCTCAGGTGGGCCTCCAGCTCAGACTCATTCCTGTTCTCGATCATGGACATGTGGTCTAGGATCTAGCCACCGCAAAACAACATGGTCAAAACAACCACAACAGCCTACCTATGGTCTACTTAACAAAAACCAGTGAAAATAGACAGCAGTACCCCTGAATAATGAATACCAGTGAAAATAGACAGCAGTACCCCTGAGTAATGCACTAATAAAGAGTAAGGTGGTTCAATTCAATACAACTTAATTGTTCCTCAAGGGGGAAATTCATCTGTGTACATAAAACATAACAAATCACTAAACCATTGGCTGTGAATGACGTGTATGTATAGTACCGTGGCTCCAGTGAGTTTACAGTGTGTGTCCGTCCGCGCAGTACCTTGGCTCCAGTGAGTTTACACAGTGTGTGTGTGTGTCCGTCCGCGCAGTACCTTGGCTCCAGTGAGTTTACACAGTGTGTGTGTGTGTGTGTGTGTCCGTCCGCGCAGTACCTTGGCTCCAGTGAGTTTACACAGTGTGTGTGTGTGTGTGTCCGTCCGCGCAGTACCTTGGCTCCAGTGAGTTTACACAGTGTGTGTGTGTGTCCGTCCGCGCAGTACCTTGGCTCCAGTGAGTTTACACAGTGTGTGTGTGTGTGTCCGTCCGCGCAGTACCTTGGCTCCAGCGAGTTTACAGTGTGTGTGTGTGTCCGTCCGCGCAGTACCTTGGCTCCAGTGAGTTTACAGTGTGTGTGTGTGTCCGTCCGCGCAGTACCTTGGCTCCAATGAGTTTACAGTGTGTGTGTGTGTGTGTGTGTGTGTGTGTCCGTCCGCGCAGTACCTTGGCTCCAGTGAGTTTACAGTGTGTGTATGTGTGTCCGTCCGCACAGTACCGTGGCCCCAGTGAGTTTACACAGTGTGTGTGTGTGTCCGTCCGCACAGTACCTTGGCTCCAATGAGTTTACAGTGTGTGTGTGTGTCCGTCCGCGCAGTACCTTGGCTCCAGTGAGTTTACACAGTGTGTGTGTGTGTGTGTGTGTGTGTGTCCGTCATCGCAGTACCTTGGCTCCAGTGAGTTTACACAGTGTGTGTGTGTGTGTGTGTGTGTGTGTGTGTGTGTGTGTGTGTGTGTGTGTGTGTCCGTCCGCGCAGTACCTTGGCTCCAGTGAGTTTACACAGTGTGTGTGTGTGTGTCCGTCCGCGCAGTACCTTGGCTCCAGTGAGTTTACAGTGTGTGTGTGTGTCCGTCCGCGCAGTACCTTGGCCCCAGTGAGTTTACAGTGTGTGTGTGTGTGTGTATGTGTGTCCGTCCGCACAGTACCGTGGCCCCAGTGAGTTTACACAGTGTGTGTGTGTGTGTGTGTGTGTCCGTCCGTCCGCACAGTACCTTGGCTCCAATGAGTTTACAGTGTGTGTGTGTGTGTGTCCGTCCGCGCAGTACCTTGGCTCCAGTGAGTTTACACAGTGTGTGTGTGTGTGTGTGTGTGTGTGTGTCCGTCCGCGCAGTACCTTGGCTCCAGTGAGTTTACACAGTGTGTGTGTGTGTGTGTGTGTCCGTCATCGCAGTACCTTGGCTCCAGTGAGTTTACACAGTGTGTGTGTGTGTGTGTGTGTGTGTGTGTGTGTGTGTGTGTGTGTGTGTGTCCGTCCGCGCAGTACCTTGGCTCCAGTGAGTTTACACAGTGTGTGTGTGTGTGTCCGTCCGCGCAGTACCTTGGCTCCAGTGAGTTTACAGTGTGTGTGTGTGTCCGTCCGCGCAGTACCTTGGCCCCAGTGAGTTTACAGTGTGTGTGTGTGTGTGTGTGTATGTGTGTCCGTCCGCACAGTACCGTGGCCCCAGTGAGTTTACACAGTGTGTGTGTGTGTGTGTGTGTGTGTCCGTCCGCACAGTACCTTGGCTCCAATGAGTTTACAGTGTGTGTGTGTGTGTGTCCGTCCGCGCAGTACCTTGGCTCCAGTGAGTTTACACAGTGTGTGTGTGTGTGTGTGTGTGTGTGTGTCCGTCCGCGCAGTACCTTGGCTCCAGTGAGTTTACACAGTGTGTGTGTGTGTGTGTCCGTCCGCGCAGTACCTTGGCTCCAGTGAGTTTACACAGTGTGTGTGTGTGTGTGTCCGTCCGCGCAGTACCTTGGCTCCAGTGAGTTTACACAGTGTGTGTGTATATCCGTCCACGCAGTACCTTGGCTCCAGTGAGTTTACACAGTGTGTGTGTGTGTGTGTCCGTCCGCGCAGTACCTTGGCTCCAGTGAGTTTACACAGTGTGTGTGTGTGTGTGTCCGTCCGCGCAGTACCTTGGCTCCAATGAGTTTACAGTGTGTGTGTGTGTGTGTGTGTGTGTGTGTGTGTGTGTGTCCGTCCGCGCAGTACCTTGGCTCCAGTGAGTTTACAGTGTGTGTGTGTCCGTCCGCGCAGTACCTTGGCCCCAGTGAGTTTACAGTGTGTGTGTATATCCATCCGCGCAGTACCTTGGCTCCAGTGAGTTTACAGTGTGTGTGTGTGTGTGTGTGTGTGTCCGTCCGCGCAGTACCTTGGCCCCAGTGAGTTTACAGTGTGTGTGTGTGTGTATATCCGTCCGCGCAGTACCTTGGCTCCAGTGAGTTTACACAGTGTGTGTGTGTGTGTGTGTCCGTCCGCACAGTACCGTGGCCACAGTGAGTTTACACAGTGTGTGTATCTGTCCGCGCAGTACCTTGGCCCCAGTGAGTTTACAGTGTGTGTGTGTGTGTATATCCGTCCGCGCAGTACCTTGGCTCCAGTGAGTTTACACAGTGTGTGTGTGTGTGTCCGTCCGCACAGTACCGTGGCCACAGTGAGTTTACACAGTGTGTGTATCTGTCCGCGCAGTACCTTGGCTCCAGTGAGTTTACACAGTGTGTGTGTGTGTCTGTCCGCGCAGTACCGTGGCCCCAGTGAGTTTACACAGTGTGTGTGTATCTGTCCGCGCAGTACCTTGGCTCCAGTGAGTTTACACAGTGTGTGTGTGTGTCTGTCTGCGCAGTACCGTGGCCCCAGTGAGTTTACACAGTGTGTGTGTATCTGTCCGCGCAGTACCTTGGCTCCAGTGAGTTTACACAGTGTGTGCAGTAGGGTCTTGAGGGTCCTGTGGGGTACATCACTCTTCAGCTGCTTGAGCTTCTCTTTGGGGAACACCTTCATGAAGTTGTGAACATCCAGTAGGATGCGGTCCAGATTGATGCTGTTGATGGTCTCTGGCAGGAACCGGATCATACGCCACAGGCACTGCAGACACAGAACAAAATACATTCCATTTAATTCCAATCATCAGATTGAGATTGTACAGGCAGTGTAAAGGGAGAAATTCACCGCTTTTTAAAGTCAAATTCAGTATCCTCCATTTATGTGTTCGTTGGGAATACAAAGAATAGGAAGTTTATGTCTGAGAAAATCACGTGACAATGTACATAGTATGTAGTGATGGGGGAAAAAATAGACAGTTCGAATTGCAATATTATACCGATACTTTGATGCGAAGTATTCATTTGTAAAAATATAAATAATAATTGCTAGTCGGCTGTACCTGTGCCAAAACTCAGGTATTTTTCATTCTATAGCTTTGTTCTCCATTTTCTTTTTAAATAGTGAGCCAACGTGTTTTCAGCACTCATTTTCTCATGCTCGCTTGTCTCTCTGCAGCAGACACATAGTGAGCAATGTTTGTAACATCAAATCGCAATAAAACCGCAGTAACGAATCGCAATACATAGAATCATGAGAACCACAATACATATCGTACCGTGATAATATATTGTGAGGTCCCTAAACAATTCTCAGCCCTAATAGTATGTAAAACAACAAAAGTAAAACTCTCCCACAAGAAAATAGTGAAAGAGTGATATTACCTTCATGACCAGTTCAGCGAACATAGGTGACCCTGAAGAAGTGGTAAGACTGTCCTGTAGCAGCACTAGAAGAGCGCTGCAGAGACATAGAACAGAGACTCCGTATAAACACTAGATATTGGAACTCACTGGAAACTCAAAACATATACAATCAGGAAACATAGGATGTTTGTTTGGGGGGGTCGGGACATTTCAATATGAATAGAAGATGACAAAAAAGTAGAAATTCCTTATTAAACCAGGAAGAAGAAAAATGAGAGTGAGTGGAATCTGACCTGAGGATGTTGGTCTGGTCAGACTTCTCCAGTACTCTGACCACCAGCAGGTTGACAGAACGGATGAGCTGCTGACCGTCCTCGATGTCCTCCACCCGGGCATCCAGCATCAGGGTGATCAGACCGTGCATCAGGTCCTTCAGCACGCCCATCGACGCCTCCCGTGCAAGGCTCTCCATAGAGAACAGCTACAGGAGGCAGACCCAGGACAGGGACACAGATGTCAACACCAGTCTACTAAGCCTACTCAGGTGTGCTTAGCCAAAAAATGTTTGTATTTATTAAAACATTTTACCAATGACAAAGAACAATTCCTTTGCCAATCTTCAGGCCTTAAAATGGTCAAACAGAACCCCCTAGTGGTGTTCATGTGTAGTCACACTCACTGAGAGCATATTGCCGATGATGCAGCTGTAGAGCTTGAAGATGTCTTTCTTGTCGAGGCGGTCGTCAGCCATGTGTGTGTTGTAGATGAGGCGCAGCTGCATGAAGGTAGCAATGAGGAACTGGTCAATGTGACCTGACATGGCCTCCGCTTTGTCCTCCTGCCTCAACACCTCGTCAATCTGGGGGAGGGGGAGGCACAAGGGTTACAGACAGAGAGACAAGAGAAGCCCACACCACACACACACTTTGGTACTGTCGATATCAACCGGTTACTCTCTCCTAACCAGAGCAGAGTACCTCAGGTAAATACATGGGTGTTAAGAGGTTACCTTACTTCCATTTCTTGTGGTTATTATTGTGAGAGCTTGGTTGAATAAGATTTCTTTAATGTATTCATTACACATTGCAAAAACAAAAATAAAAACGAGTTGAGGTTTAAAGTTGAACAGCAAAGCCTGGTATTTCCCCAGTGAGTGATGTTGCTATGCCTCAGTGGAGGCTGCTGAGGGCAGAACGGCTCATAATGTCTAGAACGGAGCAAATGGCATCAAACACCTGGACACCATGCGTTTGATACCATTCCCCTGATTCTCCCCAACCAAGGTGCCACCAACCTCCTGTGCTGTGCCTACACTAGAGTCAATGATGTACCTGGGCCAGAGCCTGGATGCTGGTGTTGATGTCGCCACTGGCTACCTGGGAGATGACAAAGTTGATGGTGGACGCAGTACTGTTGTGGAGGTCGTCAAAGTGGGGCGACACAGAGCGGATCCTGAGGGAAGACAAGCAACTCACACCTTATATAACCATGTGTCTTATGAGATCTCTCGTGATGATTGGTCTTATGATGACAGGGTCCTTAAGTCTCTTGCACTTAAGATCCATCAACACACATCTCTCCCAGCCAGCTAAGAGCACAGCTATTTCAGAATAAAGTAATAAAGTTGGCAGGCAGATCTCCCAACCTGTGTTGGTAGCGTATTAGGGCTCAGGGCAGCCGGGGGAAGAGTACCAGGGCAGCCGGGGGGAAGAGTACCAGGGCAGCCGGGTAGAGTACCAGGGCTGCTCAGGGCAGCCGGGGGGAAGAGTACCAGGGCAGCCGGGGGAAGAGTACCAGGGCTGCTCAGGGCAGCCGGGGGAAGAGTACCAGGGCTGCTCAGGGCAGCCGGGGGGAAGAGTACCAGGGCTGCTCAGGGCAGCCGGGGGAAGAGTACCAGGGCTGCTCAGGGCAGCCGGGGGTAGAGTACCAGGGCTGCTCAGGGCAGCCGGGGGTAGAGTACCAGGGCTGCTCAGGGCAGCCGGGGGTAGAGTACCAGGGCTGCTCAGGGCAGCCGGGGGAAGAGTACCAGGGCTGCTCAGGGCAGCCGGGGAGAGTACCAGGGCTGCTCAGGGCAGCCGGGGGAAGAGTACCAGGGCTGCTCAGGGCAGCCGGGGGGAAGAGTACCAGGGCTGCTCAGGGCAGCCGGGGGGAAGAGTACCAGGGCTGCTCAGGGCAGCCGGGGGAAGAGTACCAGGGCTGCTCAGGGCAGCCGGGGGGAAGAGTACCAGGGCTGCTCAGGGCAGCCGGGGGAAGAGTACCAGGGCTGCTCAGGGCAGCCGGGGGGGAAGAGTACCAGGGCTGCTCAGGGCAGCCGGGGGAAGAGTACCAGGGCTGCTCAGGGCAGCCGGGGGGGGAAGAGTACCAGGGCTGCTCAGGGCAGCCGGGGGGGGAAGAGTACCAGGGCTGCTCAGGGCAGCCGGGGGGAAGAGTACCAGGGCAGCCGGGGGAAGAGTACCAGGGCTGCTCAGGGCAGCCGGGGGAAGAGTACCAGGGCTGCTCAGGGCAGCCGGGGGAAGAGTACCAGGGCTGCTCAGGGCAGCCGGGTAGAGTACCAGGGCTGCTCAGGGCAGCCGGGTAGAGTACCAGGGCTGCTCAGGGCAGCTGGACACTTACTTGGGCTCTGGCATCATGATGGGCTCCAGCAGTTCCTCCAGTTTGTGTTGGACCAGGTCAGGCAGCTCACTGACCCGTGTGTGGTCGTTCTCAATCATGTCTAGATCCAGCTGAAACTCCTTGGGGATAGAGGGGTGTGAGTGTTCCCGTTCTGCATTCTGAGCCCGCGCTTGGCTGGTGGAGGGAGGACAGAAGAGGATCATTCAGAATTAGAACCATGTCATGGAAACCAACACTTACACACAGGCAGGCAGGCAGCACACTATAGCTCTATTCCAATATCCCCCACTGGCCTACTACTTAGAATGCATGCCCAATACAGTGTGGTTGGCTAGTATGGACACTGGAAGGTTACCATGGACACATTAAGACAGTTGCAACAAACGAGGAGGACACAGTAAATTAACTACTTAGTTTAGACTGGTGAGTGTTACATTACAGCCCCATTCGGAGTGCTTCTGGAGGAGAGCAGAGGGCACTGGGACAGGCACTGGGAGAGGCACTGGGAGAGGCTCGGCGGTACTCACATCCTATATGTGCGATACATTATTCTGTCCATGGAGAGCAGAGCAGCGATAAGAAAAGAGCAATTATAAAGGAGAAGAGAGGCTCTGGATTAAGAGACCACACCATGCAACGATACTGGGAAAACTAAAGGGTGACTGACCAGCAAACACACAGAATTTTATAATTGGTTCAATGTTTGCGTTAGGGGTTTGTTCAAGGTTAGGGTCAGTTTAGGGTTTCCGACATTGGACTGTCAATGAGTTGCAGGCCAGTCACATGCCTTTAGTTGTACCCAATGAAAAATAGGTTAGAGCAGGAGGAAAGACATTCAAGAGACATTGAGAAGGAGCATTAAGATATTTTTACGAGGGTTTGTAGATGGGTCTTAAGACATGGACAGAATTTCTTTACCATGAATGTTAGTCATGGTAAAAAAGTGGTACTATGTAGTAGATCACCAGACATAAGTATAGTCAAAACCCCATAGGTAGGTTTGTTAGGAGAGAGAGCCATGCTGTGGAAGGTAGTTGAGGAGGCACTAGGCCAGGGACTTGATCCTTCCCATACTTGAGCTTGTTGGGCACTTCTTCCTGAGGTTGCTGAGCAGGCTTCCTCATGAAGGTAGCATTGGGCTCTCTCTGGAGCCTCTCCCTCTCTGCAGTCTGTCTGTTGGGTGGTGGGGCAGCTGCCGGGGTCTTCTTAGCCGAGCGCTTGACCCTCTCCTCTAACATACTCATCTCCTTCTCAGACAACTGCAGGAGAAAGACAGGATGTTTGAGATGATATATCCAGAGGGGTCTAGTCCAAAGCAGGATAGTAAATTGGCCAACTTTGATAAACATTCAGATTTTAATGGTTCATTAATAAATTAAATGGTTGTTGGTTGAAACAGTTCATACCCATTTCAAGCATATCTTTTAAAATGTATTAATTCCAGAAGATTTAAGCAAGTTCGCTGGTTAACTCATTGATCCTGCGTTGTGACATACCCTCTATTGTACTGAAGTTTACACTGTGTACAAAACATATTGAACACCTTCCTAATATTGAGTTGCGTGTTGCTGTTCTTGACACACTCAAACCGGTGTGCACTTGGCACCTCAATACCCCATTCAAAGGCACTTACATTTTTTGTTTTGCCCATTCACCCTCTGAAGTGCACACTTTCTCAATTGTCTCAAGGTTTAAACATCCTTATTTAACATGTCTCCTCCTCTTCATCTATACTGATTGAAGTGGATTTAACAAGTGACATCAATAAGGGATCATAGCTTTCACCTGGATTCACCTGGTCAGTCTGTGTCATGGAAAGAGCAGGTGTTCCTAATGTTTTGTACACTGTACTAGTGAGTAGCTTACATTGCCAATGAGTTTGTAGACTTGGTCGCCACAGACGTTGTACACAGCCACCACTGTGTTGAGGGCAGCGTTGCGTACTGAGTTGTCCCTGTCTCCGATGTGAACAGCGATCTCTTTCAGGGACTTGGCCGGCGTTGGCTGACACACATTCATCCCATAGTTTTCTATCAGACAGCCCAGCTCCTCCAGACATTCTGGGGAAATACAGGGAGAGATGGTAAGATCTGGAGCTTTTCAGACAGGAACGTCACACTTCAGGTATTCAGACAGTTTCCCCAAACACAGATTAAGCTTAGTCTTAATCTGGGGCGGCAGTGTAGCCTAGTGGTTAGAGCGTTGGACTAGTAACCGAAAGGTTGCAAGCTCGAATCCCCGAGCTGACAAGGTACAAATCTGTTGTTCTGCCTACTCTTCCTATGCCGTCATTGAAAATAAGAATTTGTTCTTAACTGACTTGCCTAGTAAAATAAAGGTAAAATAAAAATTAGACTAAAACATCTTTTAATATTCCCCCCATAAAATGTAATAGCTTTTATCCAGGACAAAGCATAATCTGTGTCTGGGAAACTAGACCCATAGAGTGTTTATTGTCATTTTAATCCATAGAGACATGAAGGAGAAGCTCGTCGGATGTTGATCTCTTCTCGGCTGGGTCCTCATTTGGGACCAAAGTTCCTTGTTGTTAAGAGACTCTTTCTGCTCTTGCAGACGCTAACTACAGAGGCCAACAAGGCAGAGTAGGATAGTCCTGGAGTGCGAGACACACAAATTCAAAAAGGTAGGGGGCAGCATTCGGAATTTTGGATGAAAAGCATGCCCAAATTAAACGGCCTGCTACTCGGGCCCAGAAGATATGATATGCATATAACTGGTAGATTTGGATAGAAAACACAAGTTTCCAAAACTGTTAAAATAGTGTCTGTATAACAGAACTGACTTAGCAGGCGAAAACCTGAGAAAAATCCATTCAGGAAATATTTTGTTTGTTGGTTTTGTAGTTTTCTATTCAATGCCATTACAGTATCCATTGATTTAGGACTCCATTTGCAGTTCCTATGCCTTCCACTAGATGTCAGTCTTTAGAAATTTCTTGCATTTCTTGTTTACCTTTTATATTGACAACGTTGGTGTCCGGTTGAAATATTATAGATCATTTAGGCTAAACAACAACCTGAGGATTGAATATTAACATCGTTTGACATGTTTCTATGAACTTTATGGATACAATTTGGATTTTTTGTCTGATTGTTTTGACTGCGTTTGAGCCTGTGGATTACTGAAGAAAACACGCTAACAAAACAGAGGTTTTTGGATATAAAGAGACTTCATCGAACAAAAGGAACATTTATTGAGTAAATGAATCTTCTGATTGCCACCATATGAAGATCAAAGGTAAGGGATTAATTTTCTCTCTATTTCTGAGTTTTGTAACGCTTCTGCTTGCTGGTTACCGTTTGTAATAATTTGTCAACTGGGCTATGTTCTGGGCTAGGTATGCTTTCGCCAAAAGCATTTTATAAATATGACACTGTGGTTGGTTTAACAAGAAGCTAATCTTTAAACATATGTAAAATATGTTTTGTTTTCTGAATTTTTATAATGAGCATTTCTGTAATTGAATTTGGCGCTCTGCAATCTCACTGGATGTGGGCCAGATGGGACGCTAGCGTCCCACATACCCTAGAGAGGTTAAGAACCTGAACGTTCTTACAATGAATTACAACATTTCTGACACATCACTTACTGTAATGATTCTATAACCTGTTTTAGTCCTTATAGCCTTGGTCAACCTCAGTCACAACTAAAATCTCTTTCTTACCAGCTCTCTGTTTGGAGTTCTTGGACTTGGTCCCATCCATGAGGAATGGGAAGACTTTGCTGGCAGGGTAGACCTTACACAGCATGGTGAGGATGGCACGCACATCTTTACGCACCACATCCTTCGACTCGCCAACCTGTCAGGTGAAAGAGGGTTACAGATGGCTAGTCAATAGTCATATTAGCATTTGCAGCTTCACCGTGTATCAAATGTTTAACTAAACCTTTCCTTTTTTGTTAACCTCTTATACAAGGGGGCAGTATTTTCACGTCCGGATGAAAAGCGTGCCCAAATTAAACTGCCTGTTATTCAGGCCCAGAAGCTAGAATATGCATATAATTAGTAGATTTGGATAGAAAACACTCTTAAAGTTTCCAAAACTGTTAAAATAATGTCTGTGAGTATAACAGAACTCATATGGCAGGCAAAAACCTGAGAAAAATCCAACCAGGAAGTGGGAAATCTGAAGTTTGTAGTTTTTCAAGTGATTGCCTATCCAATATCCAGTGTAAATGGGGTCAGATTGCACTTCCTAAGGCTTCCACTAGATGTCAACAGTCTTTAGAACATTGTTTCAGGCTTCTATTGTGAAAGGGGAGCGAATAAGAGCCGTTTTAACCAGTGGTCTGGCTGAAAGCCTTTAGTTTAGTCACACACGCGGCCGTAAGCACGAGCTCCGTTCCCTTTCCTTTCTGAAAGGAATTGTCCGGTTGGAATATTATTGAAGATTCATGATTAAAAACATCCTAAAGATTGATTATATACACATCGTGTGACATGTTTCTATGAACTGTAATGGAACTTTGACTTTGTCTGGACTTAGTGCCTGCGGTTTGTGCATTTGGATTAGTGAACTAAACGTGTGAACAAAAAGGAGGTATTTGGACATAAGTGGACTTTATCAAACAAACCGAACATTTATTGTGGAACTGGGATTCCTGGGAGTGCATTCCGATGAAGATCAAAGGTAAGTGAATATTTATAATGCTATTTCTGACTTTTGTTGACTCCACAACATGGCGGGTATCTGTATAGCTTGTTTTGGTTGCTCAGCGCTGTGCTTTCAGCGTAAAGCTTTTGTGAAATCTGACAGCGGTTGCATTAAGGAGAAGTTTATCTTTAAAACCGTGTGTAACACTTGTATTTTCATCAACATTTATGATGAGTATTTCTGTAAATTGATGTGGCTCTCTGCAAAAATCACCGGAAGTTTTGGAGGCAAAACATTACTGAACATAACGCGCCAATGTAAACTGAGATTTTTGGATATGAGCTTTATCGAACAAAACATATATGTATTGTGTAACATGAAGTCCTATGAGTGCCATCTGATGAAGATCAAAGGTTAGTGATTAATTTTATCTCCATTTCTGCTTTTTGTGACTCCTCTCTTCGGCTGGAAAATGGCTGTGTTTTTTTGTGACTTGGCGCTGACCTAACATAATCGCATGGTATGCTTTCGTCGTAAAGCCTTTTTGAAATCGAACACAGTGGTGGAATTAACAACAAGTTTATCTTTAAAATGGTGTATAATACTTGTATGTTTGAGGAATTTTAATTATGATATTTCTGTTTGAATTTGGCGCCCTGCACTTTCACTGGCTGTTGTCAAATCGATCCCGTTAAACTTCTTAGGGCTCAAATCACTTTAAGACTTGTTTTTAATTTAATCTTTATTTAACTAGGCAAGTCCGTTAAGAACAAATTCTTATTTACAATGACGGCCTAAACGAGGAACAGTGTGTTAACTTAACTGCCTTCTTCAGGGGCAGAATTACAGATTTTTACCTTGTCAGCTCGGGGATTCGATCTAGCAACCTTTCGGTTACTGGCCCATAGCTCTAACCACTAGGCTACCTGCCACACGAAATCATACATGAAAACAAATTTTACACAATTCACAGTGGCTGACCCCCCCTACTTAGAGGACGAGGTAGGGCTGACCCCCCCTACTTAGAGGACGAGGTAGGGCATCAGCCTACTTGGAGGACGAGGTAGGGCTGACCCCCCCTACTTAGAGGACGAGGTAGGGCGACACCCTACTTGGAGGACGAGGTAGGAGGACACCCTACTTGGAGGACGAGGTAGGAGGACACCCTACTTGGAGGACGAGGTAGGGGGATGGTCACCAACCTTTTGGGTCAAGATCACGGAGTCCAAAAGCCAGCAAAGATCTACCTCTCAGATGTATTACTATTATTTTTTGTTGGTGAAAACTTGGCTTAAAAACTTAAGCCTACACATTAACCAATTAAAAACATAAGCTTAATTCTACATTAACCTAACAGTTCTGTAGCAATGAGGTTTGTACAGTAAGCTATAGGCCCAATACATCATCACTGCATATTGGCTATGCTTGAATTACCCTGTCATTGTTCTTCACAGACCATTAAGAAATTATATTTCAAAATTGTTGGTATATGATCACACTGGTAATATATGTGTTGTATTACTTTTGAGGCACAGCAGAGAGAGCATAATAATTAGCTTTTTTTCATTTTACTGGACTGATGGCCTGCATCTGATGGTCAGTCAGAGGGGACACAGTCTTCCAGCTGATGACGAAACTGAAGTCGCACTGCATTATTTCTGCCTCATGCACCAACTTACAAAGTTGCTCCTATGACCAGAGAAAGTGAAATATTCCTTGATATTAAAAAAGAAACAAGCTGCTAATAATAACAGTGCAAGCTTATGGGAACACTTTCCTATACTCATACTTTACAGCTGCACTGCTGGTTTTAGCACGAGTGGAAGTAGGGAGAATACACGTTGTTATGTGTAACAACTTAAACATGAACTTACTCATAAAAACAGTAGCTATTTGCTGTATTCATTGAGTCGCTAGTCATGGTTTTAAAGGTTTAGAAAACTCACAGTATCAACTGCTGTGTGTTCGAGGCTTCTTTCATAGCCTACAGCTTGAGGAAACTGTACAGACACGGTGATCTGAGCACTTTGCTTCCTAGGCCTGCCGGGTTTGCAGAGTTCTACTTTCAGGCACATGAAATGGTTCATAATGGGAATAACTTTCTTTCCAGGCACTAGGGCTGCTGAATCAAGTGCACCAACCGCCAACAGCGCAACCCCCCCCCAAAAAAAGGAACGCAAGGCTTTATCGTTGTTTTTTTACAGAAATGTTTAGTGACCGACTACGAATGCCTTGGAGATCGACCAGTTGGTGACCACTGAGGTAGGGGAATGACTTACTTTGAGGATGAGGTAGGGAATGAAGGAGGAGGCCTCGTATTCATTGAGGTGGTAGTTCTCTCTGCTCAGTGTGGGGAAGAGCTGCTTGAGGTACTCCAGCACCTTCATCAGCACAGTGCTGTTGGTCTCAAAGAAACGTAGCGTGAACCACTTCAGGATCAGGTCCAAGCAGCTGACTGTGCCCTCAAGCTCATCCTCCATTCGCTACAGAGTGGAAACATGAGATTGTAGTCAGTCAAGTAAACAAGCAACTCCCTTAGGTTTCTAAGAAACACTAATGGTTTTGGTCTAAGAGAAACTAAAAAACGAGATTTGATTTTTGAAGCCTTTTCACTCTTCAGACTCAAACAAAAGTATGTAGAGAGTGCAGGTCTCTATTGCTAAAGAAATTTCATCTCAGTAACACACACCTGTATAAATAAAGGTTCAAGAAAAAAGAAAACGCTCAATCAAGGGCTCCATCTAATCATTAGTGCGTTTCACTGCCTCCGACGGGTTCTCACCTCTCCCATGACCCCGATAGCCTTGACCTGGCGTTGGAAGTCAGAAGCATGGAAGAGCTCGTCCTGGAGCCATCTGGCGAAGCTGGTGGACATCTGAGTCTTTAGCTGATCCACGTACTCATCTCGCGGGGTCTGGAAGTTCCACTTCAACACCTGCATCACAAGTTAGATGATTATCATTAGTCAAGAACTATCAAATCAGCATTCTTATTCACAAGTTATTTCTTGTTCAGCAAGAAAGGTTTTCAAAGTAAATAAGAAAGTTAAATTATTTTCCGGGTTAAATAAAATGATAAAATAAAACAATATTTCCCTTTACACTTTTGCAGGGCTCCCTTGCAAAAGAGACTTTGCTCACAATGGGACTTCAAGCTTAAATAAAGAGTTAAAAATGTCTTGCTCAGAAAACAGTCTTATCCTGGGCACCCAGAAAACACTGTCAGGGAGCAGATGAAACATGACTGTCCTTTATAGCAACCTCTGGCTTGCATCTCCACTGCACAATTTATTTAGATGTTTTATTTACTCTTTATTTAACCATAGAAGTCACATTGAGATGTACATATCTTTTTCAAGTGATTACAAAGAGACACCTCCCACACTCCTTTTATCAAAAGGTCAAAGGGGACGTGCCTTCAGCCCTTTCTCTTCCTTTATCCTCTGCTCCTTGCCATTGGGGACCAGGATGAAGATGACACCAGACCGGTCCTCCTCATCCTTGGCCTTCGTGACCGGGGCCTTCTTCCCAAGCACACCCTGAAGACGGGACGGGGGAGAGAGATGGGGAGGTTTACAAGACAAAGCACAGAAATTTCATCATCATTACAAGATCCAAAGGTAGATAAAAGCTAAAGGGTTGTGCTCAGAATATGCGGTAGAGGTTTAAAAGACAGAAACATTACTACAACATGTAAAGCTATATATAAAAGCTGTAAAACCCACGTATAGCGTGGTCAGACAAAGGTTAAGACAACACCATCCTCTTCATAATGTAAAGAGCTTTGTGATTTCAGTCTGTAAATGAAAAAGCGCTACACATAAACTATATTCTTAACCAAAATACAAAGATGAATATAGAGCTAGATTTAAAAGTCTTAGATATTGTGCAACGCCTTGGACAGAGCGCAGTGCCTCAACACCCGACGCAAGGCTCCACCCAGTTAGTCATTCCTGAGTCACACATTAGTAGCACAGAGGTGCTTGAATCCGAACATGTACCTGCTGGCTGCGAGGCTTCCCCTTTGTAAGTCTTTTAGGACTACTGACTCTATCTTTATACGAGCTCGCAACAGATTCCTGGGGGCCGCTCTATTAAATGCAAAATGAAATATCAACTTCACAGAGAGAAAAGCTGGCACATTGTAGGAGTTTGGTTTCCCGAGAGCTGAAAGAGACGGGACTGAAATGAGACGGGACTGAAATGAGACGGGACTGAAATGAGACGGGACTGAAATGAGACGGGACTGAAATGATATTTTCATGACATTGGCAAGTAAAATTCCCAGGGACTGGAGATGAACATTATCAGTCCAACTGTATGTGGAACAATGCATCAAATGTAACTACATGGTCCCTGTCAAATACATTTAATACAAAAGAAAAGCTGAATAAACGCACACCTTTTTGGCTGCTCCAGGCTTCACCACTTTCTTAGACTTAGTCTCAGGCTCAGGATCATCATCATCATAGTCATCAATGACAGGTTTAGGTTTAGACGGACCTGCACAAAAAACAACAGTGGTCAGGAAGTTCTCTCTCTCTCTCTCTCTCTCTCCACACTTATATAAATTAATAAAACATATCTTACAAGACAGGTTATGAGTCCAAGGGAGCTAGGTGGTGTCAGAGGAAAGCCCCAAGAAATTGTCAACGACTACAGCCACCCAAGTCATACACTGTCCTCTCTGCCACAGCACAGCAAGCTGTACAGGAGCGCCAAGTCTGGGACTAAAAAGCTCCTGAACAGCTTCCACCCCCAAGCCATAAGACTGTTGAAAAGTTTATCAAATGGCCACCCAGACTATTTGCATTGCTCCTCCACCCCACCTTTTTTTGGCACTGGCTCTATGCAGACTCACTTGACTCTATAACATTCTATAACATACTACAACACGCACACGTTCAAAATGTCCTTGTTTTTGAAAGAAAAGCACATTTTTTTGTTCCTTAAAATATCAAATTGATCAGAAATACAGTATAGACATTGTTAAAGTACTAAATGGCTATCATAGCTGGAAACGGCAGATTAAACTTTCTTTTAATTGAATATCTACATAGGTGTACAGAGGCCCATTATCAGCAACATTTACATTTAAGTCCAGAGCGACTTACAAATTGGTGAATTCACCTTATGACATCCAGTGGAGCAGCCACTTTACAATAGTGCATCTAAATCATTTAAGGGGGGGGGTGAGAAGGATTACTTTATCCTATCCTAGGTATTCCTTAAAGAGGTGGGGTTTCAGGTGTCTCCGGAAGGTGGTGATTGACTCCGCTGTCCTGGCGTCGCAACCATCACTCCTGTGTTCCAATGGCACGTTGTGTTAGCTAATCCAAGTTTATAATTTTAAAAAGGTTAATTGATCATTAGAAAACCCTTTTGCAATTATGTTAGCACAGCTGAAAACTGTTGTGCTGACTGATTTTAAAGAAGCAATAAATCTGTCCTTCTTTAGACAAGTCCTCAACTTGCAGCTTCATTAAATAGTACCCCCAAAACACCGGTATCAACATTAACAGTGAAAAGGCAGAGTTCCTCTGTCCAGTGTCTGTGTTCTTTTGCCCATCTTAATCTTTTCTTTTTATTGGCCAGTCTGAGATATGGCTTTTTCTTTGCAACTCTGCTTAGAAGGCCAGCATCCCAGAGTCGCCTCTTCACTGTTGAGACTGATGTTTTGCAGGTACTATTTAATGAAGCTGCCAATTGAGGACTTGTGAGGCATCTGTTTCTCAAACTAGACACTAATGTACTTGTCCTCTTGCTCAGTTGTGCACCGGGGTCTCCCACTCTTTCTATTCTGGTTAGAGCCAGTTTGAGCTGTTCTGTGAAGGGAGTAGTACACAGCGTTGTACGAGATATTCAGTTTCTTGGCAATTTCTCACATGGAATAGCCTTCATTTCTCAGAACAAGAATAGACTGACGAGTTTCAGAAGAAAGTTCTTTGTTTCTGGCCATTTTGAGCCTGTAATCGAACCCACAAATGCTGATGCTCCAGATACTCAACTAGTCTAAAGAAGGACAGATTTATTGCTTCTTTAAAATCAGTCAGCACAAGTTTTCAGCTGTGCTAACATAATTGCAAAAGGGTTTTCTAATGATCAATTGGCCTTTTAAAATGATACACTTGGATTAGCTAACACAACGTGCCATTGGAACACAGGAGTGATGGTTGCTGATAAGGGGCCTCTGTACGACCATGTAGATATTCCATTAAAAATCAGCCGCTTCAAGCTACAATAGTCATTTACAACATTAACAAGGTCTACACTGTATTTCTGATCAATTTGATGTTATTTTAAAGGGACTTTTTTTTGTTGCTTTTCTTTCAAAAAACAAGGAAATTTCTAAGTGACCCCAAACTTTTGAACGATAGTACACACACACACTGCTACTCTGTTTATCTACCCTGATTGCCTAGTCACTTTTACCCCTACCTACATGTTACCTCAATTACCTCGTAACCCTTGACTCAGTACTCCTTGTATATAGCCTTATTATTTTATTGCGTGACCATTTCCTTTTTTCCTTCTTATTTGCCAAAAATGTTTATTTTTTTACATTTTAATTCTGCATGGTTGGGAAAGGGCTCGTAAGTAAGCATTTCACGGTATAGTCCTCACGCATGTTACAAATACCATTTGAATGGATTATTGCTCAAGATTAGAACACTGGAAAGATTGATCCCCCTGGCTGACATTACTTAGTTGGTGTAGCACATGATAAGAAATGTACTGGTGGTTGACATTGTGTCGCAAGTGACACCTTATTCCCTACACAGTGCACTACTTTTGATCAGACATCTATGGACTCTGGTCAAAAGTAGTGCACTTAATAGGGTGCAATTGGGGATGAACTCTCATCCATCATTCAGACAGTAACGGAGAGGCAAGCCAACCTGACTTTGAAGCGGGGGCGCCGCCGCTGCTAGACTTGGCTGCGCCAGCTTTGCCAGGTGGTGGAGCAGGCTTGGCTGGCATCACTGCCCGGGCCTTCTCCAGCAGGGCAGACACTGGCTCCTTGGAGGCCGGCTGCAGGGAGAGGAAGACATGGACACACAGAGTCAGATGACAGAACAACAATACCCCAGCCCATTGTCTTCCGAGTCACTACCCAATAACAATACCCCAGCCCATTGTCTTCCGAGTCACTACCCAATAACAATACCCCAGCCCATTGTCTTCCGAGTCACTACCCAATAACAATACCCCAGCCCATTGTCTTCCGAGTCACTACCCAATAACAATACCCCAGCCCATTGTGTTCACACAGATGGCGTCATTCTAACGCGAGTGTTGCCATGAACCACTGCACTAAGACAATGTACTCTAGCCTCAAAATCCAGACTGAATTAAGCTCGGTTTTCCTTTATGTATTAGTAATTCAAATTATACTCTACCATCTACTGTAATTCAACTGTTTTCAAAAGCTATCCAATGAACTTGATAGCTTTTATATTTTAGCCAAGTTCTCTTTAATTTAGCCTGTCCTAGTCATCTCTTCCATCCATAACCCACCTTGAGTTAACGTGTCTAAGTCATCTCCTCCATGGCATAATATACCTTCAGTTTGCCAGTGGCCTTCAACATCTTCTCATAGCCCAGGTGCATCATGAAGGTGGGCAGGGCGTCCTGGGCCTTCTTCCTCACATCTCCGTTGCGGTCCTCCAGACAAATGAACAGGTAGGGCACACACAGCATCAGGTCGGAGGGCACCGTACGCATGGTGGGGAGCTTCTCTGCCAGCCAGCCCAGCACCTGGGGAGAGGGGGGTTACATGGGTTTTTCTCAAACATGGTTGGAGGTATTATGTTTCCCCCTTTTTTAACAGTCCAAACGCCCCCAATGAATCCACACAATACCCATGACACAGCCATCTAACCACATTGTCAGTACACATTACGCCAGCTACAAGAGGTAGGCTTTAACAGAGATTCTAAGAGTTGACCTGAAGGGCTGTGTTTGTACCTCCTGCCTGAGGAAAGGGTTCTCCCTCTTGAGCTCTTCAGAAAGGTCCTCTCCCTCCAGCCAGTCCTTCATGCCGGTCTGTTCTACCCAGGCCTGCAGGGTTGTCATGGCAGCAGCACGCACATTGGTCTACAGGGGAGGAGGGGACACAGAGCGCCAACGCCATTATTCCCTCAATCCAACAGAGTGTGACAAGTGATTCTGACAACTCTACACTAGTCTATCAATGGTATGAGATTATTATGAGTGTAATATGTATGCACTATATAATACAGTATACTACGCTCTATCACATTAATCCTAATGTCTACCTATGCCTTTGTGTAGGTACTTTAGAGTATGATAGTCTTTACCTTACTGTCTCCCAGTACAGTGATGATGGGCATGCCCAGGCTCTTAACATGTTGTTTCAGAGCTGGGCCCATCGCTACGGCTATTTGTTGAAGAATAGTCAGGGTTTGCTGGCACTGGGGAGAGACATAATTCCATGTCAGAAATACCTACAATATGGCAGGACATCTATAAATGATGGTTGCACTGATACTCCAATATCCTGGAGAAAAACAGATCGCTTAGGATCTCTAAAACATAGATTTTTTTTAATGTCATGGTATCTGTCAGAACAGAGTCAATTTCTTACCAGGATCTTGTTGGAGTCGTTGAGTCGGCCCTTCAGTGCCATGGGCAGCTCTCCTATACTGGGCTGGATGAACTTGGCCTCAGAGATGACCGCTGCCACCTCATCCAGACCTTCCTTACGGATCTTCCAGTTCTTATCAGCCATCTTATCCACCATGTCTTGTGTGATCTTATCACTGACAGGAGATGAAGAAAATAGATTCATAAGGTGAAATGGCTAAACCATTTAACATCAAAACCAAAATAGTCCAAGTACTATAGGGCTTTTCACACTGAGCCAGATGAGCCAAACCAATCCAAGCAGGACCACCACACTTGTTGAAAATGTGGAACAGTGCTGAGAAGGAGCGGTGAGGTAGTGTGTGAATTCAAACCTGACGTCAGATCTAGGTAGCAGATCCATGATGTCAGGTGCTCCTCCTCCATCCTCCTCTTGTTCGTCTGCCTCCTCACCGTCATCCTCTGCTCCTCCTTTCTTGGTTCCTCTGAACGCAGCCGGAGGAGACTGGCCTTGCATCTGAAGAGGCAAAAGCAGCAATCTCAGTCACATTGGAAAATATATATACCTGTGCATATAAACATATCTTATATGCCTTCCTGACACCAATCTTATGTTAATCTCAGTTAAACCATAAAGAAAATATTGCGTAATTTGGTCCGATCCTCAATTAGGTTTGGGGGGGGGGGGATTAGAAATTTAGATTTCTGGTCTTGCGAAGTCTCCACTAGGGATGCAAATTTCAGTCAATTTTGCTGCCGACTAACTGACCCTCAACAAACGGTTACATTTTTAAAAAAATAAGTAAAATGACGTGACCAACAGAAAATACTATCAGAGATCTGCAAACACAAGATGTTTATGTTTCCACCCTAACAATGGCAAGGCGGGATGGCAGGTGACATAGAAATCACACTTTGGCAAGAATGAAACCTCTCGCTTCGCTTCTTCCTCCCTGATACATACAAGCATACAAGGACTGGATATTTTTCATGAATAGCAAGTCTATCATCTTACAGTCAAAAAAGCGATAGCCTATTACTGAACAAGCAACTGCTGTAATGAAGCAGCTAATTAATAGAATTCACGGAAAACAGTTATTTCACAGAAAACACCGTTCTAAATTACACACCTAGCGGTGAGCAGTTTCATGTGAGAGACGGAAATCTCCATTAGAAACGTAGAAAAGGGGGGAATCTAATAGCAACTAGTATAATGGGTTGCTAATATGACTAGGATTGTGCCTTTGGCTTCTGGACAACAAAAGTAAGTGAATATGAAATCAAATAGAACAGGAGAGAAATGCTGGTTAAAAACTTAAGGCTAGGGGGCAGTATTTCGGAAGTTCGGATGACTGACATGCCCAAAGTAAACTGCCTGTTACTCAGGGCCAGAAGCTAGGATACGAATATAATTGGTAGCATTGGATAGAAAACTCTGATGTTTCTAAAACGGTTAAAATAATGTCTGTGGGTATAACAGAACTGATATGGCAGGCGAAAACCCAGATTTCTTGTTTTTTCCAATTGCTTGTCATTCAAATGCTTGTCTTGCAGTTCCTATGGCTTCCACTAGATGTCAACAGTATTTAGAAAGGGTTTCAGGCTTGTTTTTTGAAAAATTAGTAGTTGTAGTTTTTCAAGATGGCACTCATTTGGACTGTAGTCTTGTGGCGCGCGTGGATGAGGGCGTGCACTTCGTTATTTACCACCGGTATTGAGCATACTACATTCAGTCTTAAATTGTATTGTTTATTTACATATTAGGGTACCTGAGGATTGATTAGAAACATTGTTTGACTTGTTTGGACGAAGTTTACCGGTAACTTTTGGGATTCCTTTGTCGAACGAGTGGAACACTGAATCAAACGCGCCAACTAAACTGACTTTTTTTGGGATATAAAGGACTTCATCGAACAAAATGACCATTTGTTGTGTAGCTGGGACCCTTGGGATTGCAAACAGAGGAAGATCTTCAAAGGTAAGTGATTTATTTTAATCACTATTTCTGATTTTTGTGATGCCTCTGCTGGTTTGGAAAATGTTTTTAATGCTGGTATATGCAGAGCGCTGTCCTCAGATAATCACATGGTATGCTTACGCCGTAAAGCCTTTTTGAAATCTGACAAAGCGGTTGGATTAACAAGAAGTTAAGCTTTTAAACGATGCACAACACTTGTATTTTCATGAATGTTTAATATTACGGTTTTTGTATTTTGAATTTCACACTCTGCAATTTCACCAGATGTTGTCGAGGTGGGGCTCTAGCATCCCACCCAGCCCAAAGAGGTTTTAATGGCATAAGGAAGTCTTTAGAAAATAACTGCCTGAAAGCTTCTATGGATGGATTTTCACAAGGCTATTTTACTTCAAAGTAAGACGTCCAGCTCGCCTTACACTACCCTGCCTCCAGCTCGCCTTACACTACCCTGCCTCCAGCTCGCCTTACACTACCCTGCCTCCAGCTCGCCTTACACTACCCTGCCTCCAGCTCGCCTTACACTACCCTGCCTCCAGCTCGCCTTACGCTACCCTGCCTCCAGCTCGCCTTACACTACCCTGCCTCCAGCTCGCCTTACACTACCCTGCCTCCAGCTCGCCTTACACTACCCTGCCTCCAGCTCGCATTGACAAGTGGGTGATGTGCTGATAGTCAACAGTAAATAGTCTATAGCCTATGCACCCTTAAGGCAAATGGGTGCGCATCACCAAAAAACAAAAAAAATAGGGGGTATCGTGGACACCAAAGTTAACACGCGAATGCATTTAGAATTGTTATTTGTTGCCAATGACTGGGCTTATAAAAGCAGGTTTCACTCCAGTAACCTACAGGCCTTTTAAGGAGCTACTCTCGTGCTAACTGACAGGTGGTAGGCTATTCAGCTCCTCAAACTAGGGTCTGTATGCTGTGATAAATGAAATGCATGACGACTAACAAAAATACATACACACCAATTTAATTCCACAAAATTAGGAAAATAACCTATAGACCATTAAGCATGTATTTTTTGGCAGCTAACCGATTAACATCACCCTTGCAAAATAAAAACAGTCCCACCCCCCTGATAATTCCGTCTGTTTTTAACCAGGCTGGATATCCCCACCCCCAGTTGAACCACTGCCTTCGCCCAAACCCAATTCGTCAAAAATAACCAGTGACGAAAACACAAACACTGAACTAATTCTGCTCGTTATCTCATGCAGCCTGAAGCCTGATGACAGATCGACGGTACCAGTATGTTTAAATAGTCTGTTCACAAGAGATTCATCTTATGTAGACCGAACAGATCAAAGTTGAAATAAAACCTCGAGCTACCAATTTCAAAGCGAGGCCAGTCATTAGGAAGAAGGAAAAAAAGACATTCATCAAATACTATATTGTTTACTTCACTCAACATGCTGCTCACATGTTTTTCCCTACCTTTTCAAACTCATCATCTATCTGTTTCAGCAGGGCAGGTTTCTCATCCTCGAAGAACATGCGTAGAGGAGCTCCCATGTACAGGTACATGACTCCTAGGAGGGAGATGGCTGCTGTCCGCACCGCAGGGTTGGTCGCTCCCAACGCCGTCTTGACGTTGTTGATGAAACCCTTCACATTGATGCTGCAGGGGATACACATTATCATAAATGTTTATAACACAAAGCATTTTACCTGCAGACTTGTGTTACCATAATGATGTGGTGAATTAAAATATCTAAATCATAGGACAGCGAAGGCTTTGATACTGTTATTGGTAGATGAATACACCTCCAATAATGGAAAGCAAGACTAACCCAGTAAATCCAAATTCCTTCATGGCGTTAGACAACCAGTTGAGGGTTTCAGCTTGATTTTTTGGATTCTTCTGTGCAAAAACCATGGAGACCACCTGAGGGATGAAGCACATTAGTGAACAACTACGCGATGTCCATGAAAGCCCTGGGAACGTCCTAGAAAAGGTCCTGACATGGTCCTCAGTGAAGTCCTGGGAACGTACAGGGAACTACACAAAGGTCCCACAGAGAATGTTCCCTTCGGACCATCAGGCAACGTTCTTAGAGAAAGTGGAATCATATCTATAAACCAGTAATCCTCTTTCATGTTGTCTGCCTTGAACCCTATCCCAGTCAAATCATTACAGACCAGGCCAGGGACCGGTTGAAAGAAATAAAACAGGCCCATGACTGAATCTTAAGAGGATCTCAGTTTGATTGGATGGGGCCAAGTTAAACTCCCTTTCATGTAAGAAAGTAATGACCATCATCATGCTTTTAGGGAAAAGCAGGGTTCTCCCCTCTTTAAAAAAAAAAATCTAAAGCCAAAACTGCTTTCAAAATATTTGCAAAAACCTTTCAAAAGTGTTCTCACAATTGCATTAAAATAGTTGTGCACTGACTGCTTGTCAGAATACACGTTTCCCCTCTTATGGCTCTCACGACTTGAACCTTGAGGAATATTTACCTTGCATAGAACACACCTCAACTAGCAGACAAGGTCATAGCTCAACTATGGGGCTGTCTGATTTAGTTTCATTAACACCGTTACATGGCAAAGATAGTAGCACTGGAAAGTTCTAAAGTATCAGCTTTGAATGACTTTGCCAGCAACTACAGTAGGCTAGACACTGCTGTCTGAGTTGAGCGCCACTTAATGATATATATCAGAACGTCATCAACAATCCTGCATGTCAGTTCAGTGCACACATTTTAACAGAAAAATGAAATATATATTTTGTAGAACAGACATATGACATACTAATCTCCAAACCAGTCCTGGGACCCCTGTGATATTTATCTTACCTGTGTTCTCAGTCTTGTTCTTTTCATTCAAAAACAGACTAACAGAACAGCAGTGTCATAAACAAAGTGACAACAGACCTGTTCAGCAGTCCAGGGAAGGGAGCAGGCCTCGGCAGTAGCAGTCAGGCCTTCCTTAGCTTTACCCCCACACTTCACATCTCCTATCTTATCAACCAAGCCGTCCAGCACCACGAAGGCAGACGTCTTGGAGAAGGAGCCCTTCTGGGCTATCAGACCCACAATGTGGAGCTTCATCTGCATCACCTGAACAAACCCATGAGCTAAAAGTCAGTTATGAAGACAGAGCCATGTGGGTGGATCCATCTAGTGAATATGTTTTCTTTCTACACACATCCAAAATAATGACAGGAGCTGGACAAAAACAAGGTCCAATACCAAAAAAAGGGACTGTCCACTAAAATATATACTTGTTTGTGATACTTCCATTTTATCTGTAAGTGTTTAAAGTTGGTATACTGTACTTGGAAGTTAGTCTCTTTCCAGCCTGGTTTCTTGGCCAGCATCCTGACCAGAGCCTGACATGGCATCTCAATCTTGTCCATCTGCTCCACAGCCTGATGACAATCACATGAAAGAACATAGCATAAGATAACAGTAAATGACGCCGCCACTTAAAGTATGTCTCTAACCTATTTACACATGTAAAGTCAGGTTAGAGCTAAAAAAAAAAATAAAAAAAAGGTTTTATATGCCAGTTGAGGCAAAAAAATACATTGGAATTCAGATGACAATACCGTTATGTTGTATGGAGCATGTTCATGATATGAGCAAAGGCACAGAATTAAATAGAACACAAATGTATCTTATTCTGAGGTACAGTCCATTTGGAAAGTATGACTTTATCCACATTGTTACGTCACAGCCTTATATTCTAAAATGGACCAAATCGTTCCCCCAATCTACACACAATACCCCATAATGACAAAGCTAAAACTATTTGTACATAACTACTGTACATAGCTATCTATAATTTAGCGCAAACAACTACCTCTTCCCCTACTGCATTTATTTATTTTGCTCCTTTGCACCGCATTATTCCTATTTCTACATTCTTCCACTGCAAATCTACCATTCCAGTGTTTTACTTGCTATATTGTATTTACTTTGCCACCATGGCCTTTTTTTCCCCCTTTACCTCCCTTATCTCACCTCATTTGCTCACATTGTATATAGACTCATTTTTCTACGGTATGTTTGTTTTACTCCATGTGTAACTGTGTGATGTATGTGTCGAACTGCGTTGCTTTATCTTGGCCAGGTCGCAATTGTAAATGAAACTTGCCTACCTGGTTAAATAAAGGTGAAATAAATCAATTGAATCCATTTTAGAATAAGGCTGTAACAAAACGTGGAAAAGGGGAAGAGGTCTGAATACTTTCTGAATGCACTGTATGAGCAAAAAAAGAAGTCAAACTATACAAGGTCAAAACTAGTTACCTTCTGAAACTCCTCCATGCTGGCCAGTCTCTCCTTCCAGTTAGCAGAGTCCAGCAGCTGCATGCAGGAGGCAGGGAGCACCGCGGCCGACTTCTCCTCACATACCTCAATCTAGAGGACACAGACAGAAGAACGCACTCAATTTAATGAAAATAGTAAAAACTCCCTAGAAAGAAGAAACCTAGAGAGGAACCGGGGTCAGAGGGCCAGAACCAACCATAGAGACGACTGCTTCACTCATGTTGAAACAGATCACTAAAGCATCAAAAACACAACTGAGTATTCCTACGGTGAAATGGCTGCACATTACAATCTGCGAAACAGCCGTGAAACGTTATGAGCCAACTTACCGATAACTCTGTCTCTATGAATTCCTTTGTTTCAGGAACTTTCTTTCCTTTGGCACTCAGAGCAGAGGCACATTTCCCTTTCTTAGGAGGTCCACCAGACTGCAAAAATAATGAAAAACACACAAAAATAACTTTTTATTAATAGTAGTTGGCCACATAATCATTGTCCGAATCCCCAATTGGCATTCATCACTCCTCACCTCTCCACCATGATAGCTGATGTATGGTGTGCGTTCCAGCACAAAATGATTGCTGTGCATCACCCAACTGGTTGCTACACATTGGTGGAGGAAGTGGTGACTTTCCCCACTTTACTATGCAAAGCGCTTTGAGCAACTACTTGAGGTGGAAAGGCGCTATATAGATGCATTATTACTACTACTACTACGGTTCCTGTGTCTCATTAGGGGCAGTGTAGTGAGCCTGGTTAATAAAACTGGAAGCCTGGGATTCACGTTGTAATGTTGTCTCAGGCCGGAGTGGCTTTATATGCATTATAATTGTATAATCAATCACCCAATCACACCTTAGCTGCTGAGGCCTTCTTGGGTGGTCCAGAGGATCTCGCTGGATTCTCAGCAGGCGGTGCTACCTTTGCAGGCGGTGCTACCTTTGCAGGCGGTGCCTTCTTCTCCGCCCCTCCACCTCCTTTCTTTCCCAGCAGTTCCACTTTATCAGCACTTTCTTTAATCTGTTCATTTAGAGATAGAGGTCAGGTCATTTCAGTTGTCGTCAACTCTTTAAACGGCTAAACTTCAAAAGGGTACAACCTCACTCACTCATAATATAACCCTTATCCAATAAAGAACTCATCTACATTGACCTCAACTAGTCTGAAGGGGTAAACTAGTTTTTCACAGGATAAGCAACACAAGATCACAATAATAAGGATACTGATAAGGAATATATATGAGAGAAAATGATAGACTGATACATATTTGACATAGACTTGCCCAGGGCTGTGGCGGTCACAAAATTGTCAGCCGGTGACATGTCAAGCAAATAACTGTCGGTCTCATGGTAATTGACATGTCAAGCAAATAACTGTCGGTCTCATGGTAATTGACATGTCAAGCAAATAACTGTCGGTCTCATGGTAATTGACATGTCAAGCAAATAACTGTCGGTCTCATGGTAATTGACATGGTAACACATTTAGCATCTCCTGGCTTCCATACAAGCCACTGATGCAGACCTTTGGAACATCTACATTTTAAATCCATTTAATATAGCCTACACCATCACAAATCCATTATTTATTTTAGGTCTAAAGAAACATGATATGAAGAAAATGTAGTCTATTTCAGAAGAACAGAATAGCATACTTTGAGTTGTGCTCATGTTAGGTCCCGATATGGCTATGACAAATGGCTGTGGCGACACTAGTTCATTTAGCAGACAACATTTGCTTAGAATTCCGTGGCATTATTTTATAATTTGAAGAATACAACTGAACAAAGCTGAATTAAAATAGAAAGGATATTTTCTCCTAATGATTTGAGGGAGTAACACATGCGGCTATTCTGTGTTGAGCGGTTAACAAAAAAAGATGTACTCCTATATGCTTAATTTAGAGTTAGTAATTTAACTTTAGTTCTACAAACGTTGGGCTATATGTTTTGATTTAATACATTTGTAATGATGACTTGAAAAGCCGCACTTCATCAGTCTCTTCACAATTTGACAAGCACTTGATAATGCCTCGAATTTCCCAACGGCATCCCTTTGTGTGGCCATAATGCACCCTAAAAAAACTTGATGGTAGGGATATCCTTGTCTCATCGAGCACTAGCGACCCCTGTGGCGGACCGGGCACAGTGCACGCTAACCAGGTCACCAGGTGCAGTGTTTCCTCTGACACATTGGTGCGGCTGGCTTCCGGGTTGGATGCGCGCTGTGTTAAGAAGAAGTGTGGCTTGGTTGGGTTGTGTGGACGCATGGCTTTCGACCTTCGTCTCTCCCGAGCCCGTACGAGAGTTGTAGTGATGAGACAAGATCGTAACTACTAACAATTGGATACCACGAAATTGTGGAGAAAAGGGGGTAAAATATATATTTTTTAAACTATTAGGCTATCACATTATAAGCGCAGCAATGCGCACACGGCAGGAAGCTATAAAGGGTGAATGTTCCATTAGCGGGAAAACACCATTATCAAAAGTGACTGCAAAATGTAAATGTAAGGCTTTTATTATAAAAAGGTGCATTTTTATGGGGAAAATTATCTTCCCCAAACTTGAAACTCATGGGCTGCTTATATGCCAGTGAGGCTTTCCTTGTGAAGAGGATTAATGTGCTGAATTCTAAGATGTTATATTTGGCCACTGTGTTTTGATAAGGTTTGTAATCACAACTGAAGGACTATGGACTAAGCTACATGAGGTGTGCGACTGATTTGAAAATGTTGCGCAAAAAAGGGCATTGTTTCTTATGCTGGGCATCATTCGCAAGTGATAATATACTGTCATATTGTCAGGTTCTAATTTCATAGTGACACTATGAAAGCTTAACCAAGTTTATTCTTCCCAGAGGATCAATAAAGCTGCATTAGACAAAAACCTTTTCACACAAGCACTGATATTTAACCCTTCCTCCTAGGCCGAGTCTCCTCCTACACATCTGTACAAACATTGTATCTTTACTGCAAGGCAGGACACTAAGTGATACGGGCCATAAACTTTTATTTCTCCCTTAACGTGACCTGACCTAGACCCCCTTCATCATTAATCCATGCCCCCCCCCCCCTTATCAATGCCTGCCACATGTGATCGGGTTCCCTGCACTCAGTACATTCCAAGCTTAGTTGCACACACTATACCTTCCTCCTACAGATAACCATTAACTTCTGGTGTAGACCCTCTAAACCACATATGTCAGAGTCAAGGCCCGCGGGCCACATCCGGCCCGCGAGAAGGTTTTTTACGGCCCCTGGGATGATCTTGATTTATTATTAGAACCGGCCCGCAGACCGCAGCAAGCCGGCAGCCCGCAGATCTTTTACACGCACCAATACTACATTTCCCACAATGCAACGGTGACGCACCGAGCAGTAGGCTGCTTCATTTCAATATTTATTGGCACAGCAGTCGTCAGCATCACAGTAAAATTAACTTTCAGATACCCATCAAAAATGGCAAAACGGAAGGTGGACACTGAGAACCGGGGTTTCAAACAAGGTGGGAGTCGGAGTATATGTTCACGGAGGTAGCTGGAAAACCTGTGTGTCTTCTGTGTGGAGAAAGTGTGGCGGTACTGAAAGAGTATAATCTGAGACGACATTATGAAACGAAACACGCGGACAAAAACAAGAATTTGGACATGGAACAAAGGCTACAAAAGGCAGAGGAATTAAAACGAGGCCTCAAATCTCGACAGGCTCTGTTCAAAAAAGCCAAATCACAAGGCCAGGCTGCTGTCAAGGCCAGTTTTATTTTGGCAGAAGAGATCGCTAAATCAGCCCGGCCATTTACGGAGGGGGATTTCATCAAAAACTGCATGATTAAAGTTTGTGACGAAGTTTGCCCAGAAAATTGCTATTATTGTTTTTTTCTTTGAAGTAAATTTAGCCCACTTTTGCTAAAATAGAAAATATAGGCTACTGATGGTGCCTTGAATACCGGTTTCTTTCATTTAATGTTCATGTTATGGGGATTTTTATATAAAGGAAATTTGTCTTTTGTGTCTGTTGAAAATTAAAGATTACTGACAGAGCCATAAGAAAATATTGCTTTATTTATCTGATCATATTGGAATATATTTGTTAGGTTTTCAGTAGGTTCAATTAGGTTCACTAGACTATATGCGTCATTTAAAAATTTTTCAATGAACATTCGAACAGTCCGGCCCTCGGCTTGTAGCTAAATTTTTTATTTGGCCCTCCGTCCATTTGACTTTGACACCCCTGCTCTAAACCATAGCACTCAATATTTCAAAAGGATACCTGATAATTAACCTTATCCCAAGTTTAGGAGTTTAGCACCCAGAATCCATCAACATATAAGTCTGAAGTTTGGATTTAGACGGGTGCATGACCATGGTCCAGTCTCCAAACAGGGGTAGCGGGGGGGAAAAAAATCATGTCATCTATGCACTTAAATAGTGAATGGAGGACACTTTTCCTGTGGTTAATTGTCATGCCAGCCAGGTAGGCTATACTCCTGTTGTAAAGATAAGCAATGTGCTTAATATTGGGAAAGTTGATAAATAAATAAATATAGTAGGGCTAGCCTATAGAAAGCTGTTGGGATCCTCCTCTTTTTAAGAGGCCATCACTCTTTTCTCACACAATTGCATAGCCTATAGAAATGTTGCACAACATGAGCTCATGGGCTCTCATGAAGTGTTAGATTAGATTTTCAAACACATTTGCATTGATGTCAGAGTGATTAGAGGGAGAATAGAGTGCTGAGTACCAGGCAGTTAGCAAGTTTGGTTGGCTACTAATGACCATCAGCAGCATTACTACTTGGAGAATCATCATTACTGTGACTAAATGGTGACGTGGAATTTGACTGCCTTCATGACTCGTGACCGCCGGTGTGGCGGTAATACGGCATCGCAACAGCCCAAGCCTCACCTTGTCAAGCTTGAGTTTATCCAGATCAGCCAGGAATGGGTTGACAGCCTTCTCACCCACCACCTTCATGGCTGTACCCAAAGCTTCATACGCAGCATCTCTCACCTCTGGGGCCGAATCATTCACTTGCTGAGAGGGTTAATCAAGAGATCAGGAGTAGGAGCATTACTCCACACACTCAATCACAAATTGGCGGACAGAGCATAATTTGAACAGAGGGCCATTTTCCCAGACACAGATGCATTTTAGTGCAGGACAACGCTTAATCTGTGTCTGGGAAACCAGCCCTGAATTTGCCTGCTTAGTAATAGGAAATGTTCAGATACCTTGAGAAATGCAGGGCAGAAAGCTTTGAGCATGCTCTTTGGCAATGTGGCTTGGGTACAGTGGCGGAAGCTTCTGGCCAGGAACAGAGAGGCCTGTTGTTTGATGGAAGGGTTCTTATTGTCCATCACCCCCAATACATCCTCACTGATATTCTGGAGAGTTGTCTGAAAAACATGGATAGCATTGTGTCAAAAACAAGACATTGAGGGCCTCCCGAGTGGCGCAGCAATCTAAGGCAGTGCTAGCGGAGTCACTATAGATTTGGCTTCAATCCCGAGCTGTGTCGCAGCCGGGAGACCCACGAGGCTGCGTATAATTGGCCCAGCATCGTCAGGGTTAGGGAAGGGTTTGGCTGTCCGGGATATCCCATTGAGCTCTAGAGACTCATGTGGCGGGCTGGGAGCATGCACTGACACGGTCGCCGGTGTTTCCTCCGACACATTGGTGTGGCTGGCTTCTGGGTTAATCAAGAAATTGAGGAACTAATCGAATTAACAACCCAAATAACACTAACAGTAATCCAAATGCAATCTATACGCATCTACACTGGATGAAACAGTATACTCACAGTAAGGAAGACTGCATCAATAGCCTCTTGCAAGGCCTGGACCACTTGAGGTTTCTTCTCTTTAAACTTTTCTAAAATTGTTGGCACCACCTTGAAAACATTGCGCATAACATATAAGTACTTATGTTTAGTCAGAAATCAAGATGTATAAAGAGACGTTCCCTTTGCCATGAGGATAGATGGCTAGTTAACTTACATGTCCTGCATATGTTCCAAACTTCTTCCGGAGCCCAGCAGCTAGTCCAGCCAAACATTTGGCTGCCAAGGTCACCAACATAACATTTGCATCTTTCCCAATAACCTGGAAAACAAGACAAGAGTTGTTCAGTAGATTTTTCATTGTCGACCGACCTACTTCCTTGAGACACATTCCATTTCCCAGGATCCCTGGCATCTCCATTAAGCAGATATGCATGTTACTGTACCTTTTTTAGTGCTCTGACCAAGTCCCCATAGTCACCGTTCTCCAATTTAGGGTTTTTAGCCAAGGTCTCCAATGCTTCTAAGGCCTCTTTCCTCTCCTGCCATTTTTTGGCCTCCTATGGTCAGAAAAAAATCAGTTAGTTGTTACAAGAAACAAAATTGCAGTGAAACTCATCATATAAAATAATTTAGACACATTCAGCATTACATCACATCCAAAGATCCAATAGGGCCTTTCCTAAAACACAAGGGCCCAAACTTACAATTTTGTCATAGAAGTCTTTAGGTAGTTTTGAGAGGATCTCTACTGGTTCCAGCAGCTCATAAGGATCAACTTGAGGTGCAGGTTCGTCATCGTCATCTCCTGAAAGAGTTTACAGACTGAGACCATCTGATATTGTAGTCCTAGACCCATCTCATTAGTAAGAGTAGTGAAGAAGAAAAAAAGACGAGGGGGATATATTGGAGACTGTTTGATGTCGACGCTTCAGCAAAAAGGCCTTTCTCAAGACCAGTTTCCATCATACGTCAATCTTCTTGTCTGTCAACAACACCTGGGCATTTAAAGTTCACTTTCACAAAGATATAAAGCATTGCACAAATTCACTCTCAAACGCCATTGATGAAGAACAATTGTTCCACAAATGGAATTAAGCTGCAGGGGGTAAAAAGCAGCCTAGTCACAGATCTGACTGTGCCATCTAGCCAACATTTCCATAAAGAGTGGGCAAGATCGCACAAACACACCGCCACCCAGGCTAGGAAAAGGGGGGGGGATAAAAAGCTTAAATACGAACATCAAAACTATTTATGAGAAAGCCTACCGTCTGCCTCGTCTCCTCCAGCCGCCTGCTGCTGTTCAAACTTGGCCTTGAGGGCCTGCTGGGAGCGGAGGAAGCGACTCTGTTTAGGGGCCGTTGTTGGCAGCTTCACCCACTCCTCTTCCAGCTCTTTCAACTGTGGAAGAAAGAGGAAGATACCCAACTGTTAGACATCCCATTCATCGGTTGTTCCGGCATTTAGGGAGACCCATACTGCACATGAGCATACAGAAACTCTGGCCACATCTCAATTTGTCTTTCCACAATTCCATGCTATAATCCTATTATTGGAGAAGGTCCAACGTCCCTCCCCACAGAACTTATTCTCCTATGTGTTTTGAGAAGGCAGAGAGGATGTGTATGAAAGCGTTCAAAAGTATCATCACACCTGAACAGAGTTGATGCCCTGGAGAGGAGGTCGCAGAGCATCCCGGATCCATTTATAGATCTCTACTGAGAGTAGTTTGGCCTCATCTCGTACTGCCTTTTCTCTCGACTCAAACTGTTTGGGCAAAACTTTCACCACTGGCTTCAGGGTAATAATCTTGGAGCCAAATTCACTGGAAATAAAATTTTAAAAAGCATGTTACATTTCAGAATTTAGGCCTATGTATGTAATGAAAATAGCAATGGTAAAAATAGAGAATTAATTGGTTGGAGAAATCTCTAGGAAAACTAAGAAATTGAACAACTCACCTAAGTGCCTTCCTTAAAGTTTCAATACAGGTGACAACAATCTTAGGGTTTTTGTTATCAAGGCCTTTGATGAGCTCGTCCTGAACCACCTCAGCCCTCTCGATCTCTATGTACATGAGGCAGATGTCGGAGCCCAGCTCTTTGGCCCTGGCTTTAGGCTGGTTAAACACTTTACTGACCACTCCAGACACCACCTCTCCTGATGTTCTGGAACACAAGCACAATACAGAGAAGAATACTTAGCCAACCATTCAAATACAAGCCGTTGAAATTATGTAAAAGATGGGATACATACTGTGGAGTGTACATCATATAACACGGGTTCGTGGAAACAATATTTAGCATTAGATACCATTGTAGAATGCAAGTGCTTGTTTTTGTATAATATGTTGTTCATAACCAGAAGCTGTCCAGGGGGTGTAAGAGGTCATCTGGAAATACCACCTTTTAGCTAAACTCAGCATCTACCAGTCATTCAATAGTGTAATCCTTGCCCAATAGGCTGCACACAATAGACGGCTATGATGTCAGACTGACTAACGCCATAAATAAATATCAGGCATCACATTTCTCCTGACTGTGTTGCAGCTTACTGGAGCTTTCCACAACAAGCCCTTATTCACACAGAGAGCAGTACCTATAACACAAAACAGAAAGCTTTCACTGGGAGACTGTTGTTATATTCACCCAAATAATTACGATGAGTCATGTATTATAATTCTATGAAATCACCTAACCTGTAGACCCAGGTTATACATTAGGCCTATTAATTAATTCTTTAAACAGTGTTTACATCAGGAGATATTCAAGTAGCCTGAAGACTGAAAACAAGTTAGGTATTACTTATTTTTACACAGTACAGTCTGTGTAGTCAGATGACAGATGTATGTTAATACTTACTTGCCAGCCAAATGAGCATTCTCAACATAAGCAAGTGCTGCCTCGAGACCCTTGAGCTGGGCCACAGCATTTGAGTCTGTCACAAACTTCTTAAGCAGGCCCAGGTATTTGCCCCATTCTGGGCTCTTCTCGTCCTCTATACGCTGGAAGAGCTTCAGGGCTTCTTCATAGCCATTTAGTCTGGCCTTCCATACCTTGGTTGGGATGAAGCAGGAGAATAGTGAGCATTGTGAGGAGAGGGAGTCAAGGTCATTTCGAGTTTATAACTAAAGGATAGGGTGATGTGATCCAGATTCTAGTTGGAATGGCAGGGTAGAGAAACAAATTTAAAATGGTCCTTCTTTGGATGTTATATTAGGCTGTTGATTGGCCTAGCATATAATCCATTGTGATTGAAGCAGTCAGTAAGGGGTTTCGATCAATTGAGAGAAACTCTGAAGTGGGATTAGAAACTATAAATCATAAGCGTTACTGGGTTTAAGTTATCCTTTTGGAAGAAGCCAATAAACCTTCTCCAGTCTAGCTCTATGCTGCTGGAAATCCAGTCTAAATTAGATTAGATGTTTTGTGGGGGAAAAAAACATGGTCAATAAAAGCTGCTCTATAAATGATTTTACAATAAGAATACTGAGTGTGCTATTGGATAACATTTTATGAAACAAAACCACTGCTGTTGAAATGCATCTAGCAAGGATTCAACACTGAGGAAAGTCAGGTTTGCTTTATAGTGTGTGTGTGTGTGTGTGTGTGTGTGTTTAAGGGGTAATCACCTTGTGTTCACACTTCTGGTCGATGGGCAACTTCATCCACTCACTGTCGTCACCCATGATGACCTCTGTGTGTTTGCCTTAGGCCTTACAAATTTAACTGTAATGGAAATATGAAAACAAAGTAGGAATGAGTGCTGGTATGTCAATAGTGCAGTCATTTCCATAGTTATCATACCAATGTGAAATTAGAAAACATGAAGCAATGTATTCATGAAAGCATCAGTATGATACTCTGGCCTACACCAATAGCACTTGTGTACAAAGTGCAGACATAATTCAGTAGAACCATTAGCTTGCCTAACGCAATGTCTGATTCAGTAGAACCATTAGCTTGCCTAACGCAATGTCTGAGCAGAGATCTAAAGACAAAACGTAGCCATTACAATACCCCGCTAGTTGTGGTTAAAATGGCTGTGCTTACAGCTCTATTTGAAAGGACAAACCATGCGATTCTCCCCTAATGCATTATCAGGAGAGAGGCTGCCTTGTCAGATTTCATATTGATCCATGCAGTTTGGGGTAAACAGCTTTAACACATGAAGTGCATATTTCGTCAACAATATGTTAGTCATCTAACGTTAGTTATCTAACTAACGTTAGCTAGCCAAATTAGTTACTTGCAAACATAACCTATATGGTTTTATTTGCAAATAGCTGAGCGATATGTAAAGATTTGCCAAAAAACATGGCAACAGAGTCTGGCAAGCTATGATATGGCAGACTGGCTGGGGCGAGTTCAATATTTTGTCTGGGTACAGTTAGATGGCTTAGCTACACTCACTAACTAGTTAAGTTAGTTACATTAGTTAACTGCGAGTCTGCGACACTAGCAAACATCGATTGAACTAGTTAGCAAAGTAATGCCAAACATAGTGTGTTCAATGATAATACAATAAACACAGCATGGCATGTTGGAAAAGGCTCCATCTTCAACACAATCCCAATAGGTTAACTAACGTTAGGCTAATGATAAACATTCCTGACAAAACCTCGCCCGCATCTAGTCTAGTTATGTTCGGGTAACATAACGAGATATATATATATATACTTCAGAATTAAGGAACACAGTTAAGCATCAATGCACAGATAGTTAGCTAACTAACGATGCTAAGCTAAGACTGTTCTCGCAAACGTCAGCTGACAACATCAACTGAAGCTAGCTAATAATGGTTAGCAACAGTAGCTAGCAACTTAGCTATATGCGCCTGTCAACACGCCCAAAACCCAATCAACCATTTGGACTATTTACAACGATACTTTCTCACCAACCAGTATAACGTGGAGTAAAATATAAGGCATGATGACATTGCATTAAGCTGGCATATGCACACAATAAGACTCAGTATTGTCTGCCACAAAGCTAATCCATCCGCGCACCACAGGGCCCATAAATCGCAGAACAATAATGTCGAAGTCTGATGGAAAACGCGGGCTCGCCTCTCAGTATGTAATAGCTAACACGCAAAACAATGAATAAAGGCCTTTTGGTTACCTGGGGGTTCTTTCTGGTAGGCAAAATGACGTTAGCTAGCTAACGTTATATAGATAGAGACGATATTTGATCATTACTCTCTGCGATATTTGAAACGCCTCCAAGGGCGGAGAGTCAGAGGGAGCTCCACAGAGAGGGGCACCGCCTCAAGCAGTCACCCTACGTCATTGCCAGTTAAACATTTAAACATGGCAACATTCAATCACAAGTATTCTGATGCCAATTCCTGCTCATAGAGCAAATTGCATATCTGCATATAGCACAAGGCATATGCATTAACATAATGTGAGCCCTGAAACTGTAAAGGTACAGACAGACAGCATGATCATGGTCTATTCTATTTCATCCCCAGTGCTTGAGGGTTAATGAATCAGTCCTCAAACTAATACCACTGTCTGCCCCGAGGTGAGCTTGGTGCTCTCTCTATTGTCTTCAGTCTGTCCCTGTCCTTTCCTTTCTCTGCCTTGTCTGCCTTCTGCTGCTTGCCCTGGCCTTGATCTCTGCCTACAGTACACATATTTCACTCATTGACTGATGTATACAGCATAGACATAAACTATTTATATGGTATACTGTAACAGTAGGCTGTGAGCTTGTACATGCACATTTCAGTTTGGGTACTTGCATCTTGGCACATCTATGATAATACTGAGAGGACTATGGCTTTTCTTGCCTCCATGTTCTGATTTTGCCTCATTGTATGATTTCTAAAGACAAGGAATGCACACATGCATGTAGTTGTCAGAACAGCAGGAACCAAATGGATGGATGGACTCCTGGAAACAGCATACCCATCAAGTTCTGGATGCTCAGACAATGGAGAGAAATATTAATTATAATATTTAATTATTTCTTTGTTTCTTTCTACTTGTGAGTTGTATTAGTCAGTACGTCAATGTAACATTATTGATCTGTCAGTTTCCCAAGCTAATTCCCTACTTTTCACACTGACACAGTAATAAACAGCTATAACATTACAGGCTTCACTGCCATGATGCACAGTAGAGGTCTGCGCAGGACCAATTGCTTCATCCTGCTCCCGCCAGCACCACACCCTGTGGCAATATTTATTTACAGACACTGTAGTACACTACAGTCTAATCCTATTTAAGTTAATTTCACATTCAAGTTTACTGCCACGTGATTCTCCGGCCTATGCAGGCAGCCTACTCTATTTCAATGAGACCAGACATACTAGGCGCACCAGAACTCTCACGCCAAACTAGAAGAGGTAGGCTACTGAAGTTGAAGCAGTGAATTCTGAGTGTGTGAATAATGGGACAAATATGTGTTATTAATATAAAATGTAGGCTAACGCATACAAAGCAGAACAAAGATGGTTTCAAAAGAATCTGTGGGATGACAAAAAAAGCCAGGGAAGACCGGTCTGTGACAGAGGTGAGGTGAATTTTTGCAGATACAACACTTTATTCTCTCTGTCCTGCAAACACTGGACAAGCCAGATGCTATTTTAAGGCAGTCTGACAAACCTCTAAAGTTGATTTCAAAACTGCATCAAGAGTTGATAGAGGCTTTTCCCGATGACAACAAAAAACATATCAAACAAAAATGTGAGGAAGACCTGGGAGACGCTATTGATGATGATGAATGGATACAGATATGTTAGACTGCCCAGTCGTGTTCATATCATCTCAGACATAAATTAAGACAGTTTAAGACCATCCAGAGAACACACTACTGTATATGCCAATGCAACTGAACATCATGCACTCCAAAAGGGTGGCAGGGTAGCCTAGTGGTTAGAGCGTTGGACAGCCTAGTGCTTATTGCGTTGCACTATTAACCGGAAGGTTGCAAGTTCAAATCCCCAAGCTGACAAGGTACAAATCTGTCATTCTGCCCCTGAACAGGCAGTTAACCCACTGTTCCTAGGCCATCATTGAAAATAATAATTTTTTCTTAACTGACTTGCCCAGTTAAATAAAGGTTAAAAAAAATGGAATTATTCTGCTGGAGGTGTAAAAGAGAACCTATTTGCATATGTTGTGATCTTGTGAAGGCTGGCTGAATTCTGGCAAAGAGTATGTTCTTTTATCTCAGCATGTCTACATATTCTCCCTTCTCCCTGTTTTTGTTTGCTTGGAAATGTTGATACTGGAGATTGTTATCAGAAGAAACTGTGTAACCTAGAATGTATAATGGCTAATAAAGGCATTGCCATTAACTGGAAGGTTGGTTATCCTTCCACAATGTATAAAAGAAATGTCAAGTTATGTACAGTATCACTAGATTTGTTTTAAGATTAAGGGTAAACTGTGCAACTTTCATAAGGTCTGGATGCCTAATATGGAATACTATACGACAAAAGGAGACTGTATTGAAAACATGCCCACGTCAGGGGAGATACCTATTTAGGCAATCCCTAGCTGTTGGGAGGCTCAGTCCTGTCCCTGGGGCTCTGCTGTACTGTTGTCACTCTGTCCTTGGCCTAACACACCTGAAACCAATAATAAATGTTTCACTAAGATCCTAAAGCTGAGTGGGGTGCGTTGGGTTGAGGTTCTGCAGGGCAGTGGACCCCTAGGGACAGGACAGGGAGACCCAGCTATATTGTATGCAAGTAAAAATAACTCTACAGTACTAATAGGCTTATGGTATAAATTATATGGAAGGTGTACTGTTTCTGTGTGTTAATATGTAGGTGTATGCGTGTTTTCATTAAACTTTTGTTTTCCAAACCTTTCCCTTGAGACATAAAAAAAGGATGGGAAGGCAGTTCTGTTGGGGAGAGAGTTAAGTTAATGACTAGACTGTGTGTAGGCGGCTTGAGTTGGCTGGGTTGTCTTCCTGAAATTTGATATAGAGGATGTCCTTGTACTTTATTTGTAAGAGTTGTTCATTTGTCAGGCTATTGGTTAAAGGTCCAAACAGAATATTGATTATTGAATGATCATGGATCAAGTTCATTCTTATCAATCACTTCAACATATTTAATCATCTCTTACCTAGCTTGATGACTGTGGGCATTTTTGCTGGCATTTTTGTTGTTCTAAATAGAGAAGGCTAGAAGGGCCAAGGGTCATATTAGATTGTGTAGAAATGTAGGAAATGTGCTTTAGATTCCCCCAAAAATGGGAGGACCCCCAGACACCCTGCCAGGTTATGTCCCTTTCTGCAAATAGCACTGCTGGGTGATTTAAAAAGTCATAGTCAATCGATCAATAATATAATAATACTCTCAGCAATTTAAAAAAAAGTAAAACATGTAGAATTGATGTAAATAAAAAGGTTCAGAACATTAGTGAAACAACACACCACAGTTGAAAAATATATGGATGGTGTTCAGAGATAGTGTCACGCCCTGACCTTAGTATTTTTTGTTTTCTTTATTGTTTTGGTTAGATCAGGGTGTGACATGGGTGATGTATGTGTTTTTGTACTGTCTAGGGGTTTTGTAGGTTTATGGGGTTGTTTACCATATAGGTGTTTATGTAGGTCTATGGTTGCCTAGATTGGTTCTCAATTAGAGGCAGCTGTTTATTGTTGTCTCTGATTGGGAACCATATTTAGGCAGCCATCTTCTTCTGGGTATTTCGTGGGTTATTGTTTATGACTAGTTGCCTGTGTATACACATTTATATTATAGCGTCACGTTCATTTTGTATAGTTTGTTTAGTGTCAGTATTTATTAAAAGTAACATATCACGCTGCGCCTTGGTCTCCTCCGTACAACGAACGTGACAGATAGATTGGAGGGGTTAAGTGGAGCTGGATGGGACTAAAATTAAACAAAAGATAACTATTGTAAAATATACTGGCCGGTTTCCACGTCCTCAGATAATCCACATAAAGTACAGTAATGTGTCAAATTAGAGGCATGTGTGAAAGTGAAACCATTGTTGAAATACTATAAAATACTAATATAATGGGAAAATTTGAATGAGAGATAGCTGATCTTGCCCTGTTGGAAGATTTAGCACAGGCTGCATTCCGCAGAGAGTTTGTTTTTAGAGACAGGTGGGACTTTTTTGCAGAAAGTACAGATTGGCTCATCAGATATTGTAGTTTCCAAAAACCAATCACGTAGGATCTTTGCGAGGATTTAAGATCTACTTTAGAAAAGCAAACACTTTCCGCTGCACATCAAAGTGCTATCCACCATAAGGGTTTTGGCAACGGGTACTTTTCAGTGGGAGCTCGGCGATCACCATCTCACATCCCTCAATAAGGCAATGTTTTGGGTGCAATCATCAGTAAGACGAACTGTAACATTCAATTTCCATATACCATCATACAACAGGTTAAATTCAAGAGGGGTTTCTTTTCCATCAATGGGTTCCCAAATACGAACGGAGTAATGGACAGAATCCACACAGCCATCCCAAACGACTTCAACTAATAGAAAAGGCTTCCACTCCTAAAGTGCAGGTGATGGGTTATGTGATTCCCAAAAAACGCTACTGAATGTGGTGGCTAGGTGGAACGTGCCACTCGTTCATTCTTAGTCAAAAAATCCTATAGCATTTGTGATTTTTCAAATAGAATCTCACAGGATGTTCACAATCCTATAGGATTTTGCAACACCTCAATCAGAATCCTATTGGAATCCTATGGGACTACTTTTTCCCTATTGGTTAAGTGCTTGTAAGTAAGCATTTAACAGTAAATTGGATTTGGCGCATGTGACAAATAACATTTGATGTGATTTGATTGAAATTAAAAAGTTTCATATTGGATCCTGTAGGATTCTCACAGTCCTATAGGATTTTGTGTCATCTGTATCAGAATCCTATTGGAATCCTATTAGACCCATTTTCTTCCTATTGGAAATAAAAAGTAATACTGTTGGACCCTATAGGATTCTAGCAATTCTATAGGATTTTGTAATCACCTCTATCAGAATCCTGTTGGAACGGTTTTGTTAATTGCACCCATTCATTTATATTCTGAACAAACATGCAACAATTTCAAAGATGTTGCTGAGTTACAGTTCCTATAAGGAAATCAGTCAATTTAAATAAATTCATTAGGACCTAATCTGTGGATTTCACATGCCTGGGAATACAGATATGCATCTGTTGGTCACAGATACACTACATGATGAAAAGTATGTGAACACCTGCAAATCTCATTCCAAAATCCTGGGCATTAATATGGAGTTGGTCCCACCTTTGCTGCTTTAACAGCCTCTCACTGTCTCTCTAATAGCAGTACAATCTCCATAACTTCACTTACTAAATCAGTGAATACATTTCACAAGCATCACCCTCTAATTCAACCTTACAATACCAATGTTCCATAGGGGTTTAATTAATGAAACCCAAAACATCCGCTGCTGTTTCCTATGCGAACCTACCAAGGCTAACTCACAACATTAACATGAAAATGCAATGTCAGCTGTAAAATGTAAGTAGTAAATACATTAAAATATCTATATTTAACCTTATAATTACAGACCCTGCAATTAGCATGAAAATGAATCCTGATCATTTCAACTCTAACATCTCCGTTGATAAGTGCCCAACCGGCCGAAAGATGGTGCTCTTATTCCTTTTACATCCTTTGTCATAATGGTGGTGTGAAGAAGTTATAAACAGATGCTGCACATTTACAGCCACTGTGACATGTCTGGGTTTTCCCTGTTGCCTGTGGCTTAGCCTAGTTTACTAGCTTATTGATCTAGCCTACATTCACCATGATCAGCTGACATAGCCCACCCCAGTACTGGTTAGAGTAAATTATACTTTCAACAAACTCGCTTTCATCTGTGAAACTAGCTTGCTTAGCCTGCAATGTGTGATGATTAAGTGTTTGTTTATTTAGAAAATGTTGGCCAATGTTAAAAATAAATCATTTTTCTACAAGAGCAGTTAATTAAGTTTGATGTATTTATTTTTGGTTGTGGTTAGCCCTTTTTTTCACTTTGACAACCTGTGTCACCAAAGCTGCATGGCCCTGTCACACTGGGAGTACTACACCATACAAGACTAATGCATTTGGCTATAACAAGCACATACTGTACTCACACATGCCTACACCCAGTGAGAGTTTAGAAGTGTAAAGCAACATTCTGGGATTCGACAAAAAACAAAATGGCCGAACCACTACTTTTTATACAGGGAAGGGATGTGGTAGGGAAATAGAACACCTCTCAAATGCATAGACAGTGCTCTGACAGTCTGTGACATCCACGTGATAGTTTTGAACTTATTTTTAAAGGTACATACACTGTTTGTTTACGTTCATCTTGTTTGTGGAGTAATGCAAATTTGTGGTCTTAAAAGAGAAGAATTTATGAATTATATTCTTCAAGAATCAATCATTGAAATGACCATTGAACAGACTCCCAGATCTTAGACTGTACCTTTTGGAAACCTTTCAAAGGATTTGACAATATATGGCAGTATCATTTATGGTTAATAATGACTCATGAGAGAAAATAATGTGTGCACCAGTTTTATTGACAACAAACCACAGAATCATTACTCAACATTTATGCACAACAAGTAACTAAAATGTTAATTTTACCGAAACAAATAATTTTTAAAGTATTTGACTTGTGTGTTCAGTTAGGATGCTGACACTATGGAAAAACATTTCTTTTTCAGTTGAGTTGATGTTTTGCTTGATTTAACAGGTTTTCAGTGTGCACACCAAGGGCAATTTCAATCCACAGTCTAAATCGTTCCACTTTCTGTCACCTTCAGAGCAAACACGGAACAGAAATTAACTCTTAAACAAACTCAGATATAGACACAACAATATCATTGTCTGTGTGTGTGCCAGATTTCTTTGTTAAATGTACAATTTAAAAGTTACATTTGATGAATGGATGAGTGAATGATAGTGGGCTAACTGTACCTCCAAAGTTCATTTGAAGACAGTGCTCCTTGCCACCATAATTATTGGGCTCTCCTTGCTCCCAGTTCTCGTAATCAAATTTGGAGCCGTCACTCCAGAACCAATTTTTGTTCTGTGGGGAAGAAGTAAGGTCTCAGTTTCAAAGAAATCCCATATTATCATTATAAATATGTTTATGATTATTATTGGTATTATTGTAGTAGGTGTGTTTGCTGAAACATAATTATTTTCTTTCCTGCACCACCTTTAGTGCCAAACCGCAAAAGTTTCCAACACAAAACAACTTTAAAATGTGTAGACTGGCACTGGTACTGTTGCTTGAAAAACACGTGCTGATACTTATTATCCACTGAGTGTATAAAACATTAGGAACACCTTCCTAATACTGAGTTGCGCCCCCTTTTGGCCTCTGATCAGCCTCAATTCGTCAGGGCATTACTCTACAAGGTGTCGATAGCGTTCCACAGAGATGCTAGCCCATGTTAACTACACTTTGTACCACTACTACTACTATTACTACTACTACTATTACTACTGCCGTCACTACCCCTACCACTACTACTACCATTCCTACTGCCGTCACTACCTCTACCACTACTACTACCATTCCTACTGCCGTCACTACCCCTACCACTACTACTACTATTACTACCCCTACCACTACTACTACTACTACCATTCCTACTGCCGTCACTACCTCTACCACTACTACTACTACTACCATTCCTACTGCCGTCACTACCCCTACCACTACTACTACTATTACTACCCCTACCACTACTATTACTACTACTACCACTACTACTGCCGTTACTATCCCTACCACTACTACTATTACTACCCCTACCACTACTATTACTACTACTACCACTACTACTGCCGTCACCACCTACCACTACTACTACTATTACTACTACTACCACTACTACTGCCGTCACTACCCCTACCACTACTACTACTATTACTACTGAATAACTAGGAATTAGATAAGATACTGTCCTTCAACATTTACTGTATGTACACTACATTTCAAAAGTTTGAGGTCACTTAGAAACGTCCTTGTTTGAAAGAGTTGCATGCATTATGTACAGCATTTACTTGTTTACAAATAGCTTGTCGTTTACAATTAATATACAATTAAATTTACTATATCAAACAAGATAATTTAAATCATGACAGTTATGTATATTCTTCTGTATATCAAATTATATATACATATTATATATACCCTTACTACTGCCGTCACTACCCATACCACTACCACTATTACTACTACTACTACCATTACTACTGCCGTCACTACCACTACTGCTACCATTACTACTATTACTACTGCCGTCACTACCCCTACTGCAACTATTACTACCTCTACCCTTGCTACTGCCATCACTACCCCTACCCCTACTGTAACTATTACTACCTCTACCCTTGCTACTGCCATCACTACCCCTACCACCACTACTACTATTACTCCTACTACTATTACTACTGCCATCACTACCCCTACCACCACTACTACTATTACTCCTACTACTATTACTACTGCCATCACTTCCCCTAATACTACTATTTCACAACCATAAATACTTAATGAGTTTTGTATTATTGTTACTTGCGTCATTGTTATTATTATTATAATAATGGTGTGCCAGTGAATACTGAAGTGGGCATTTTTGGGGGGAGTACATCTATAAGATCGTTCAAACCTATATCTGACTTCACAAGTGACCCTTGAGATATTGATGAGCAAACATCCTATTCATCTGTGAGTATACTCTACCTGAACAGCATCAAATCCTCCAATCCAGATAGGTAGAAGTTGGCCGGTGTTTTTCAACACCAATTGCTGTAAATTATAGTTGTCCCCACAGTTGTGCACAGAGGCCAGGTTTGCTCGATGGGACAGACAGTACCTCTAGAGAAAGTGGCGGACAAGGACAAAGACATTTCATAATGTAGGTATTAGTCAGTAGGCCAGTCTGTGAGGATTTGTCTTCTGGACTCACAATAACGTCAAAACAAATAAGTGAGTTGATTTCAATTGAACTTCTACTTTAATTCACAGTAGTGGGTAGGAATGATGTACCTCAGCTCGGGACCATGTCATTGCAGTGTTGACAAACATAAAGCAATGTGATCCGTATTTGGTCCAACCTCCGGGGCATGGAGGATCACTCTCTGCTGCTCCTGCCTCCTGCTGTTCCTCCTCCACCCCAGCCTCTGTAAGGAGGAGACACAGTGCACGTTCCACATTGCAGTTGACTTTAAAGGTGAGAGGATACTGACTGATCTACAAATCACCTTGCATAATAAATAACTATTCAACATTACTTGAAGGTCAGTCAGTCAGTCACACACACACACAACACACACACACACACACACACACACACACACACACACACACACACACACACACACACACACACACACACACACACACACACACACACACACACACACACACACACACACACACACACACACACACACACACACACACACCTCTGCTAAAACATAAAAAATACAGATTTAATGAATTCATAATGTAAAGTGTAAAATGGATTCCCTCTTACTTGTGGCACGTAGATCAAAGGCCTCGCCCAGAACAATGGCAGCGCTGAGAAGCAGAAGGATGGTCAACATCGCCATTGATATAGTCTTCTGAGAGAGAGAGAGTGGGCGAGAGAGCGTCACACAGACAGACAGAGAGACAGACAAACACAGTGAGAGAGAGAAGCCGTTAAGACAAATTCAGTGAGTACTTCAGAGTAGGTGAATGCAGTTTCCCTAGCCTCTCCTCGATTACTCCCAGCCATTCCACTTAGCTGATGTATTCCACTGCTATCACATCAGATTCAATTAATGAAGGGCTTGGTGATTAGTTGACCATTTGTCAGCTGTGCTTGATCTGGAATAAATCCAATAAATGAAACTGGGGGAACTGGAGGAGAGGTTATGAAAAAACTGTGTTGGGTGTGTATGGAACTCCTTAGGCAACATTTCCCCAACTCGGTCCTGCGGTGCACATTTTGGACCGAGTTTGGGAAACGCTATGCTAAGGAATACCAGGTATCATTCCTTGAACCACATACAAGAGAATAGCCACGCACACAGAATATGTATGCTTCCTAAATGGCACCATATTCCCTTTGTAGTGCACTCCTTTTGACCATAGCCCACAGTGCACTAAATAGGGAATAGGATGCCATTTGGATGCTTCCCATACCTTGTCTGAGATTGAGTATTTACTTCAATGGTAAGGAGAAGTCTATGCTCTTGAATTCAGGAGGCTCCCAACCTTTTAGGGTGCCATTTGCTTTCCAAATGGCACCCTACTCCCTATATAGTGCACTACTTTGACCAGGAACACATACTGTAGGCCCTATGGGCCCTGTTCAAAAGTAGCACACTACATAGGGATTAGGGTACCAATTGGAATGCAGAGGTACAGTTTTAAATTAATAACTGTTGAAATCTCACCTTCTGAAATCTTCAGTTGTAGCTTCACTTCTTCAGAGATCTTCAAAGAACTTCACTGGGTTCTCTCTGTGTCCTAAATTCTACCTATCCCTCCTTTAAATAGGTTTTTCAGAGACGCCTTCTTCAAGAGTGGAGGAGGGTTGGTTTGCATTAACTCTGTTTGCTTCCCAGAAACAGCTGTGAAGGAAAACATGTCACATGCCGATTTAAGGCCTTAAGGCCACTGCATGGTGATCAGCCCTCCAGGCCTTTTAACCAGGACCACCACAGACGATAGCCAAATTCACCAGATGATCCTTGACCTGTTTGTTTGAATGCAGAATAAGAACCCTCTCTGTACCACACGTTTTCCTACACTCAGAAAATGGGTACGGTTAGGGTACAGTATTGTTCCCTGAGGTATAAAAATGGGTACGGTTAGGGTACAGTATTGTTCCCTGAGGTATAAAAATGGGTACGGTTAGGGTACAGTATTGTTCCCTGAGGTATAAAAATGGGTACGGTTAGGGTACAATATTGTTCCCTGAGGTATAAAAATGGGTACGGTTAGGGTACAGTATTGTTCCCTGAGGTATAAAAATGTCAAATTACACATAATGTACCTTTAGAGGTTCGGTATCTTTTAGGGTACATGTGCAAATAATCTAGTATTACGGTACATGTTTGTACCTATTATGTTTTATGTGAAGGTACAATCATTGGCGGTGTGGCCAAGTGGGGCCGTGGCTTTCAGTTAGTTATTTTTGGCAACCCGCAAAAGGAAGTGTTGTACCAGTTTAAGTCATCTATGGATATCTTAATTAAAGTGTGAGCATGTCTGCTAACTGTTCTGAAGTCTTTTAAAAGGCTTACATAATAGCATTTGACATTAAAGTGCTGAGCAAAAAGGATTTTCGGTGAGCCGGATAATTTAGCTCCATTCGCGTAAAAGAGCTGTTCATTTGGCTCCCACATGGCTCTTTGCTCAAAATGTTTAAAAACTGACAGAGAATCATGAAAAAATGGCAAATCTCCAATGTAAAGTCTAAAAAAGTAGCCTACCATTATGTGTTGAATGTTTGAAAGTCGTGAAATGTTTTTTACGCACTGCAAAAATGAGCGTGGCCCAGAATGAAGCACTCTCCCCAATATTGATTGTTTCTGTGGTGAGAATTCAACATCTTCAGAGAATGATTCTGAAGTGAACTGCAGAGAATTGTTGTTTGCGGCTCAAAAAGCAATAGTAGAGGTATGCAAATCAGAGAGCCAAATGAACATCTCTTTCATCCATTCGATTCAGTTCCTGACATTCACCAAAATATATATACAAAAGGGGCAGTTCATTCGCAAACAACCCATCACTAATACAGGCCTCTCGGGGTAATGATTAAGGTGCTGGTTTGACAAACCTGCAAGGGTACAAATATTCACCTATAACTAATGGTACAATAGACCTTATAGGGCCTTATAGGGTATAAATATTCACTTATAACTAATGGTAAAATATACCTTATAGGGCCTTATAGGGTACAAATATTCACCTATAACTAATGGTACAATAGACCTTACAGGGCCTTATGGGGTATAAATATTCACTTATAACTAATGGTAAAATATACCTTATAGGGCCTTATAGGGTACAAATATTCACCTTTAACTAATGGTACAATATACCTTATAGGACCTTATAAGGTACAAATATTCACCTATAACTAATTGTACAATATACCCTATAGGGCCTTATAGGGTACAAATATTCACCTTTAACTAATGGTACAATATACCTATACCTTATAGGACCTTATAAGGTACAAATATTCACCTATAAATAATGGTACAATGAACGTACCTTATAGGGGACAGTTACAGTAGGGGTTCCCAAGTCTTTTTTGGCCCGCAACCCCATTTGATTTAAAAAAAGTGTGCGACTTCAACATGTAACAAAAGCAATGTAATCAACAGCCAATATTAACTGGGGAGATGATATGACAGTCTATTACAAATAAGTCTGACAGTACTTTTGACTGTAATTCAATCTGAAGGAAGGTTGGTTTGAAGTGACTGAAATACATCAGAAAGGTATTGGGCAGGTCAGAAGATCATCAGGCAATGATTTGTATGATTTTTAGTGTTGAAAATAACATTCTCTCTCCAGTCTGATTTAGTGCCTTGTCTTGTCCATTCTGTTCCAAGGAGGCTTGTGGGCATTGAAGAGGAAACACATATGTGTTCCCGAGAGTCTTATCTTTCAGTGATGCAGTGATAATATTATCCACTTAAACCATTCAAAAGACATGACCCCATTTGTAGGAAGAAAACAGAAACAGCTTGGCTTATTACACACACATCTAGCGGCTACCGGTTACTGACCCAGGTTCTATAAACCAAGAGCAAGTTTATCTCACGACCCCATGTTCAATTCGGCAACCCCACATGGGGTCAAGACCCCTAGTTTAGTAAACGCTGGGTTTGTACCCCTTTAAGTACAATGCAGTACCTTTATTTCTGCAAGTACATGTTAAACCCTGGCGTAGTGACTGTGTGTATTGAGAGTTGTTTGTATTCTGTCAATGCCTCAGGATGCCACTGGGTAAACATTCCCTGGAATTATTATTAAGTGAATTATCTTATTGAATAAATAACTTTTCTGTGATGATATCCGGGAGAAGGTGTGTCTGAAGTAAACAGAGTACTTGACCTAAAGCAAGTCCTGCCTGGCATAATTATCATGCAGACAGTTTTATCACGTAGCCATAATTGCAAGCAGCCAGTTTTACTCATTGTACATTTGATTCATTTCATAATATGATTAATAAACTGAAATCAAAGGAACTTAATGATAAATTGAATATTAAGGGTCTTCTGTAACACAAACAGACATAATTCAGAATAAGGATACTCCGTTACAGTGTTAAAATATTGAATTTTAACTTTATATGCCAAAATACTTTCTTACAGTTTAAAAGCAGACACGTGCACATCTAGAGGTCTAGGGATGGCTGAGCACCTGCCCTTTTGCCCTCGGCCAGAAATCAACCCCAGCATTTGTAACACACTGTCCAATTTTTTTACTGAGGCCCCCGTCCCGTTATTGCCTGGCAAACTGATGGCCAAATTCACCAGATCAACCTTTACCTGTTTGTTTGAATGCAGAATGAGTGAACCATCTCTGTTCCCGAGTTCTCCGACATGCTCAACCCTGATGTAACCCATTGAGGAAATGACTTTGATGACACATTTTTGGCAATGTAAATAGAATCAATAACTTAAAAACAAAATAACTATTTTTTTTAAACAATGGGTAACACTTCATTTAAAGGGGGGATACATTAGGCATCAATAACACCTGATTAAACTTGGGTTAAATGCAGAAGAGACATTTCGGTAGAATGCATTCAGTTGGGCAACTGACTATGTTCCCCCTTCCCCTTCATAACACGTTCATCACACATTTACAGGTAACCAGCAAAATCAATGAAACAACAACTTAAAGCATCTTAATAGGGCGTTGGGCCACCATAAACTGTTTCAATACGCCTTGGTGTAGATTCTACAAGTTTCTAGAACTCTATTGGAGGGATGCAACACAATTCTTCCACAAGAAATTCCATAATTTGGTGTTTTGTTGATGGGGGTGGAAAACGCTGTCTCATGACCCGCTCTAGAATCTCCCATAAGAGCTCAATTTGGTTGAGATCTGGTGACTGAGATTCACACAAACACCCTTTAAACCCACTATACTCCTTTGAGACACTTCTTTCAAAGTCACTGATATCTCTTCTAGCTATGGTAGTCAAAATAATGGGCAACTGGGCATTTTTATACATGAGCCTAAGCATGATGGGATGTTAATTACTAAATTAACTTAGGAACCACACCTGTGTGGAAGCACCTGGTTTCAATATACTTTGTATCCCTCATTTACTGAAGTGTTTCCTTCATTTTAGCAGTTAACTGTGAGTATTCATAAGGAGTTTTCAAAATAAAAGACCACTCAAATAGATGTTTATTTATGTATTTATTTATGTTATGCAACAGAAATGTGTATTTTTTCTGCCACGGTAACCAACCCTCTGATATACTCACAGGTGGGAGAATCAAGGTTAGTGATTAGTGACTGTGTGTATTGAGAGTTGTTTTTCTTCTCTTGTGATCTGTCAATGCCTCAGAATGCCACTGGGTAAACATTTCTTGGAATTATTATATTATTGAATTATAATGATCTAATTGAAATATTAACTTTTCTGTGGAGAAGGCTTGTCTAAAATAAACAGAGTACCTTATCTAGAGGGCGTCATGCCAGGCATAATTATCAGGCTTGCAAAGGAGTCCGTTTTACTCATTGATAAATTTCACAATTTGATCAATAAACCATAACTAAATTACAAATGGACTAATAATTGTCCTCTTTCACACTAACAGACATAATTCAGAATAAGGATACTCCATTACAGTGTTAAAATGTTGAATTTCAACTTAATATGCCCAAATATGTTCTTGCAGCAAAGGGGAGGAATGTTGTTTAAAAGCAGACACGTGCACATATAGGGGTCTAAGGGTTGGCTGAGCACCTGCCCTTTTTCCTCGACCAGTAATCGGCCCCGGCATTTCTAACACACTGTCCCATCTTTTCATTGAGGCCCCCGGCCTATTATTGCCTTGCCAACTAATGGCCAATTTCACCAGATCAACCTTTTCCTGTTAGTTTGAATGAAGAATGAGTGAATAATCTCAAACAGGCTTCTTGAATTTACCTATTTTATTGCCATGTCTTCCCAAGGAGCCTGCTCAATCCAAGGAGAAATCCAGACCCAAGCCATACTGCCATACCACCCCCACTGTGACAATAAAAAACACTTTCTCAACTTAAGTGATGAGTTCAAGAAGCTGAAAACAGGACAGATCGTCAAGTGGACAAAGGATGGAAAAAGGTGTTAGAAGTGCGAACAATCCCACAAAGCTGATGCTTGCACCTTCAGATGACCATGCAAGACATGTAAAGAGCAGCACCTAACGATCCTTCATGACGCCATACTGGAAAACCAGAAAAGCCTGCGCATGGTGAGTGTCCCTACGACCAAGGTGTAGCCTGGATATATGGATATTGCGAACATATTGCGAACAACCCGGCTGATGACATCTCTCGGGCCAAGAGCTGGCCTAACCACATTGATGGCACCTTCTTCAACACTCAGAAGATCAGTGGCCTTCAATGCTTGTTGCTGACCCGGAGCCTTATGACAGCGAACTGAAGAAATCAGCCTTCTGCGGACATATCTGTCAGTTCCAGTCCTCAGATCCCAGGTATCAGCCAGTTTGATACATGGAAAGACCTCAGGAAGGCAAGAACTAAAACCCTACACAGGGAGGCCGATCTACTATGCAGTTCACCCAGTGAAACAGCAGACTGCATAGCTGCAGAGAACCTTCTCCTGAAGCAAGCTCAAATGGAATCATTTCCAGAAGAGGTGAAGGCCGTCATGTCAAACCGGTCTATACCTTCTAACAATCATCTGGGTCTCTTGTTTCCAGAGTTTGATAAGGATGCAGTACTCCTTAGAGTTGGCGGTAGACTGCAAAGAGCAGAGCACCTGGAGATGGATGATATGCACCCCATCGTCTTGGATCCACATAATCCACTCTCATCCATTCCAGCCCAGAGAGGGTTCTGGCAGAACTGCGTTGCAGTTACTGGACATCTGGAAGTTTCAGCACACCTGTTTGAAATACCAAAGATGGCGCGCCAAACCTGAAGCTCCAAAGATGGCAAATCAAATCAAATCAAAGTTTATTGGACACACACATGGTTAGCAGATGTTAATGCGAGTGCAGCAAAATGCTTGTGCTTCTTGTTCCAACCGTGCAGTAATATCTAACAAGTAATCTAACAAATACACAGCAACTACCTTATACACACACGTGTAAAGGAATGAATAAGAATATGTACATATAAATATATGGATGAGCGACGGCCGAACGGCATAGGCAAGATACAGTAGATGGTATAGAGTACAGTATATACATATGAGATGAGTAATGTAGGGTATGTAAACATTATATAAAGGGCATTGTTTAAAGTGACTAGTGATACATTTATTACATCCAATTTTTTATTATTAAAGTGGCTAGAGATTTGAGTCAGTATGTTGGCCCTTTTTTCAGAATTTCCACCTGACTGACGTGCCCAAAGTACGTCAAAGCCTGTTACTCAGGCCCAGAAGCCAGGATATGCATATCATTGGTATCATTGGATAGATAACACTTTGAAGTTTGTATAAATGTTACATTAATGTATGAGACTATAACACAATTGATATGGTAGCCAAAAATCCAAAGAAAAACCAACCAGAATGTATGTTTTTTTGCGATCCCACACTCTTTCAATGGAAAGCTATGGGTCCAATTGGTCCTATGCAATTCCAGCTCCCAGATTGCAATTACTATGGCTTCCACTAGATGTCAACAGTCTTTGTTCAAGGTTACAGGCTTGTATCTTCCAAAACGAGGAAGAATTTTGAGTTTTGGTACCAGGAGTCACAGTTGGAAATCAGTCTGTGGGCACGCGACGAAGAGGATGCGCACTTGCTAATTTTACTTTTCTATTGAACACATTTATTTGAAATGTTCTTGCCAACATTTCGCCAATTCCTTTCAACCAATTTGTGTCTTTAATACAGTGCCTTGCGAAAGTATTCGGCCCCCTTGAACTTTGCGACCTTTTGCCACATTTCAGGCTTCAAACATAAAGATAAAAAACTGTATTTTTTTGTGAAGAATCAACAAGTGGGACACAATCATGAAGTGGAACAACATTTATTGGATATTTCAAACTTTTTAACAAATCAAAAACTGAAAAATTGGGCATGCAAAATTATTCAGCCCCTTTACTTTCAGTGCAGCAAACTCTCTCCAGAAGTTCAGTGAGGATCTCTGAATGATCCAATGTTGACCTAAATGACTAATGATGATAAATACAATCCACCTGTGTGTAATCAAGTCTCCGTATAAATGCACCTGCACTGTGATAGTCTCAGAGGTCCGTTAAAAGCGCAGAGAGCATCATGAAGAACAAGGAACACACCAGGCAGGTCCGAGATACTGTTGTGGAGAAGTTTAAAGCCGGATTTGGATACAAAATATTTCCCAAGCTTTAAACATCCCAAGGAGCACTGTGCAAGCGATAATATTGAAATGGAAGGAGTATCAGACCACTGCAAATCTACCAAGACCTGACCATCCCAAAATTGAACTTTTTGGCAACAATGCAAAACGTTATGTTTGGCGTAAAAGCAACACAGCTCATCACTCTGGTCACACCATCCCCACTGTCAAACATGGTGGTGGCAGCATCATGGTTTGGGCCTGCTTTTCTTCAGCAGGGACAGGGAAGATGGTTAAAATTGTTGGGAAGATGGATGGAGCCAAATATAGGACCATTCTGGAAGAAAACCTGATGGAGTCTGCAAAAGACCTGAGACTGGGACGGAGATTTGTCTTCCAACAAGACAATGATCCAAAACATAAAGCAAAATCTACAATGGAATGGTTCAAAAATAAACATATCCAGGTGTTAGAATGGCCAAGTCAAAGTCCAGACCTGAATCCAATCGAGAATCTGTGGAAAGAACTGAAAACTGCTGTTCACAAATGCTCTCCATCCAACCTCACTGAGCTCGAGCTGTTTTGCAAGGTAGGAATGGGAAAAGTTTTCAGTCTCTCGATGTGCAAAACTGATAGAGACATACCCCAAGCGACTTACAGCTGTAATCGCAGCAGAATAATTCTGCACGCCCAATTTTTCAGTTTTTGATTTGTTAAAAAAGTTTGAAATATCCAATAAATGTCGTTCCACTTCATGATTGTGTCCCACTTGTTGTTGATTCTTCACAAAAAAATACAGTTTTATATCTTTATGTTTGAAGCCTGAAATGTGGCAAAAGGTCGCAAAGTTCAAGGGGGCCGAATACTTTCGCAAGGCACTGTATATGGCAGGCAAATAAGTTCCCTACCTTCTCCCTTTTCCACTTGCCTGCTCCATTTTTGTGGTAATGATTCAATCAGTTGGTTGTAAATTTGGAATGAGCAGATATTCCCATATATTTTTGATAGCTGCATATGTGAGATAATTCCTCCATTTCTATTCATAATATCATTAATAAATATAATACACATTAAAAAAAAAATCCATAAAGAATGTTTTTTTAATTTGCAGTATACTTGAATTTAACCATAACATTTGCTATAAAATTTGTTCTATCTTTTCTGGAGGATAACACTGAAATTGTAACCAGCTATGTATGGCTTGTTAAAGAAGGGCGATACTTTTAAAATGTCATTTTCAATTAGTCGGAAATGAGAACTTGCAGTCTGTATAAAGGCAAAAGGTCAATTTTGTAACAAAGGATGAGTCTTTCTTAATAATCTACTGGAGAACCATTTTGGATTCAAGTATAACTTAGGTACTTCAAAGAAATGTCTGATGCCACCCCGTCCCCATCTCTCGAATAGAACCCATTTCCACTCTCACCAATAACCACCATTGAATCTTAGCTATAATTGCAAACAAGGAACAATAATGACTCAACATCCCCTCCTAATCTGTCCAGAACTCATTCATTTTACAGCAGGTTTGCAGGTTACAAAGATACATTAAAGTACATTGAAGTATAGATAAATCCTTCCTTCCCTCTATCCCAAGCCAAACTTGTCCCTCTCCACCTCCCCTTCCCAGTTTGAATCCTCTCTTTACCCCACCCAAGCCAAGCTTGTCCAAACCTCTCATCTTTTCTCACCCTCCCTTCCTCTGAGACACACTTACAACTGACCATCCATCAACTTACTCCATTCTCATTCATTCATACACAACATTACCCTATGCATCCACTCATCCATTCTCATTCATTCATACACAACATTACCCTATGCATCCACACATCCATTCTCATTCATTCATACAACATTACCCTATGCATCCACTCATCCATTCTCATTCATTCATACACAACATTACCCTATGCATCCACACATCCATTCTCATTCATTCATACACAACATTACCCTATGCATCCACTCATCCATTCTCATTCATTCATACACAACATTACCCTATGCATCCACTCATCCATTCTCTCCCACCCTCCTACACATATTCAGATTCACCATCGCTCAAACACCCATTCATATGCATAGACACACATCTACACACAGTTATTGAGAGATATGCTATATTTCCCCCTTTTGTATTTTCTGTATTCATATAGCCCGTGTTATTGGCTAATTTTATCGTTAATTCATATAGAAGAATAGTTACTTGAGGAACATATAGTATAGATGTTTTTTGGGGGAAGGGGTAAAGAATATTGTTTAGCTGGTCTTAATCATCACTGTATGTAGCCTAGTGTGCTCATCGATGTTTTTCCTCTACGTCATCTCCTCAGTGCAGGGGGCTTTCCTTCTTTAAATGGAACGGTTTCTTGCAGCTTGATTAGGGCTTCATAGGTGCTTGTGAATTCATCCTTTGTGTTCCCTTCCATGCCCACAGCACAGCAGGGAAGATTGATCCCTTTCTCCTCCAGTGACTGTCTGATTGGAATCTTTTCCTTACCTTTTTTTCCTAATGCCTAGCAAACGTGTCCTGGACGAATCGAATGGACTGGCAGTGGATTTTGATCTCCTTTGCCCCTTGTGCCTTCAGAACGTTAATTTTGGTCTGATAGTTCCACAGTTTGAAGATTACAATTAAAAAGGTATTTAGCGTTCTTCAGTTTCACTCCGATCTTATGGCATCATTTTAGATCTTCTGGTGATATACCCACGTCAAGTTATTCGGATATCAGTTTGACCACATAGCTGGAAAGGTCTCCCTTTTCCTCATCTTCGGGTGAAGACAATATTTTCACGTTGTTTCATCTAATTCTCTTTCTTGCTGGTCCAATTCATTTTCTTAAGTTTGCAACTTTGTTTCATAAGGCTAATTTTATTTTCTTGTTTGTTTATGCGCATGCCTTGTTTGTGCGTGTCTGACACGATAGCCTTTACTTTCTTTTTAATCAAATCAACTTTTAACCACAGATTGTAGCAGTTTTTTATGTGCATTGAGGGCATTTTAGCTTGGCATGTTGGATTCATGTCGCTGTGTCGCTTTGCCAACTGATTGGCTTGCAGTTGTACATAACTGACTGTTCACTCTCTCCCAGTTGCTTGGGGATATGTTGATTTATTCATTGTAGAGTCTTAATATAAACTTTTTTGTCTGGTTTCTACATTTAAGCCACTGTTTTGTCTGTACTAACCGGTGCTACTCACACCCCATGCGTCCTATCGGTATGTGCATGCACCTCTATGTTCTTGATCTCCCACAGAAATGCCCCTGATATCATTGATGCACCTTTTTGCCTCAGCCATTGGTTTTATGACCAATGAGGACAGTCCAGGCAACAAAGGACATCCTTGGCGACAACCCCTAGCAATAGAAAATATTAATGATTGGCGACCATTTGTGTTAACTGCTGCTGATGGAGCGGACTACAGTAATTTTACAAAATTAATAAAATGCTCACCCAGATTCACCTTTTCGGCATCCACAGAGACAATGAGTAAGAGGTCTTTCTTCATCCCAAGATGGTTTATGATATTCAAAATGTGTCTCACATTGTCCATTCCAAATCTGGATTTGACAAAACCAGTCGGATCTTAATAGCAGGACTTCCCATCTGCAAGCAAGTGTCTTGGCAACTATCTTAACATCAACTCCGACAAACGAATTGGTCTAAACAAAGAGCACTCTAATGGACATTTTTCTTTTTTCAGTAACAAGCTAATGTAGGCAGTTTGCCAGGACTCTGGTATGAGGTCTCTTTCAAACATATCATTAAGAGCAGGTATAAGGATAGGTAATATCTCAAGCCAAAACCTCTTACAAAACTTTATCGAGTAGCCTTCTAGACCAGGTGCTTTTCCGGAGGGCATTGACTTAATAGCTTCCCAAACCTCTTCAGAAGTAAGGGGGGAATTTAACGTAGTTCTATGCTCATCTGATATAGTGGGTAAAGTGATCTTATTCAGATATTTTGTGATTTTGTCAGTTGCTCTATTATACAGTGGTGGGAAAAGTGCCAAATTGTCATACTTGAGTAAAAGTAAAGATGCCTTAATAGAAAATGACTCAAGTAAAAGTCACCCAGTAAAATACTACTTGAGTAAAATTCTAAAACGATTTGGTTTTAAAAATACTTGAGTATCAAAAGTAAAAGTATAATTAATTTCAAATTCCTTATATTAAGCAAAGTAGCCTGCTACGCTTTCTATTTTTTTAAATTTATTTACAGATAGCCAGGGGCACGGTCCAACTTTCACTCAGACATAATTTACAAACAAAATGTGCTTGATGAGTCTGCTAGATCAGAGGCAGTAAGGAATAACCAAGGATGTTCTCTTGAGAAGTGTGTGAATTAGACAATTTTCCTGTCCTGCTAAGCATTCACAATGGTAGGAGTACTTTTGGGTGTCAGGGAAAATGTGTGGAGTAAAAAGTACATTATTTTCTTTCTTTAGGAATGTAGTGAAGTAAAAGTAATCAAACATATTAATAATAAATTAAGGTAGTTCCCCCAAAAAACTACTTAAGTAGTACTTTAAAGTATTTTTACTTAAGTGCTTTACACCACTGCTAGATAACTGTATTGAGAAGTATAAAGAGATTTATAGAAGTCACAAAATGTATTATTGATAAGCAAGGTAGTGGAGACGTGCCGTCTTTATAGACTCAGATCTTTCTCTCCGTTCATTTTTAAGTTGGTGTGCAAGTAGATGGCTCGGTTGGTTGCCAGACTATTTTGTTTGGTAAAAAAAAGGGCTTTGTGTGGTCTAAATTGAGTTTGGACTTTATACAAGTTAGGGAGTTCCAGTTTACCTGAGTGTTGTTTGTGTAAAAGTTCTAAATTCTTTACCTCAGCTTCAAATTTTCCCTCTTTTCCAATCTAAGTTCCTTGATTAGAGATGATTGGGAGATAATACGTCCCTTTATGGTTTCTTTAGCAGGATCCCAGATGGTTGCAGCTGAGACTGGAGAGAATTGTTTGTCAAGCTAGTAATGTCATAACTTATCTTTAATCACAGAGCAGAATCATTCATTGTTTCTCACTATTGGACAGTGGTGTAAAAAAGTTATTGATTGTCATACATCAAATACCTTATTTTAAGCAACCCAGACAGCATGATTTTCTTATTTGTTTTCCATTTATGGACAGATGGGGCAACACTCCAACACTCAAGACATAATTTACAAACACAGTTTTTGTGCATATTGAGTTTGCCAGATCAGAGGCAGTAGGGATGACAACGCATTATATTGATAGGTGCATGGATGGACAAAAGGTGTGACGAGAGAAAAGCAGGTTGAGGTTGCCAGGATCAGAGTAGTACAGAAGGTGTTATATGCTGAGCCAGTGAAGAGAGTAGTGAAGGAAGATGGATACAGGTCGAGGGATCCTGAGAGGATCTCTGTGAGTAGGCCGAGTTCAATAGAGAGTGATATGAATAATATGTGCGGTAAGGTGTGTTTCTTAGCGGTTACACCCATGGTTGTATAAATGTACTGTAGAAATGGAACGTACAGTGACTTCAGAAATGGAACGTCCGGGTTGGTGCCCGTTTCGGGTTCATGCCGTGAGGGAGATCTTCGTTGGCTATAGTCGGCCTTGTCTCAGGGTAGTAGGTTGGTGGTTGAAGATATCCCTCTAGTGGTGTGGGGGCTGTGCTTTGGCATAGTGGGTGGGGTTATATCCTGCCTGTTTGGTCCTGTCCGGGGGTATCATCAGACAGGGCCACAGTGTCTCCCGACCACTCCTTTCTCAGTCTGCAGTATTTATGCTGCAATAGTTTGTGTCGGGGGGCTAGGGTCAGTCTGTTATATCTGGAGTATTTCTTCTGACTTATCCGGTGTCCTGTGTGAATTTAAGTATGCATCCTCTAATTCCCTCTCGCTCTCCTTTTTTCTCTCGGAGGACCTGGGACGATGCCTCAGGACTATCTGGCCTGATGATTCCTTGCTGTCACCTGTCCACCTGGTCATGCTGCTGCTCCAGTTTCAACTGTTCTGCCTGCGCCTATGGAACCCTGACCTGTTCACTGGACGTGCTAACTTGTCCCGGACCTGCTGTGTTGGACTCTCTCTCTACATCACCTGCCTGCTGTCTCTAACTCTGAATGATCGGCTATGAAAAGCCAACTGACATTTACTCCTGAGCTGCTGACCTGTTGCACCCTCTACAGCCACTGTGTTATTATCTGACCCTGCTGGTCATCTATGAACGTTGTTCTGTTATACTTTCCCCCCGGCACAGCCAGAAGAGGACTGGCCACCCCTCAGAGCCTGGTCCAGGTTTCTTCCTAGGGAGTTTTTCCTAGCCACCGTGCTTCTACATCTGCATTGCTTGCTGTTTGGTGTTTTAGGCTGGGTTTCTGTACAGCACTTTGTGACATTGGCTGATGTAAAAGGGCTTTATAAATACATTTGAACGATTGATTCAGAAAGTATTCACACCACTTGACTTTTTTCACATTTTATTGTGTTACAGCCTGAATTTTAAATGGATTAAATTGAGATTTGTGTCACTGGTCTACACACGATACCCCATAATGTCAAAGCGGACTTATGATTTTCAATTTTATCTTAAACAAATGGATAAAAAATGAAAAGCTAAAATGTCTTGAGTCAATAAATATTCAACCCCTTTGATATGGCAAGCCCAAATAAGTTGAAAAATGTCTTAACAAGAAGGACAATATGTTGCATGGACTCCCTGTGTAATAACAGTGTTTAAGATGATTATTTTTGATAAGGTCCCTCAGTCGAGCAGTGAATTTCAGATTTAACCACAAAGACTAGGAAGGTTTTCAAATGCCTTGCAAAGAAGGGCACCTATTGGTAAATGGGTACATTTAAAAAAAGAAAGAAAATAAAATACGACATTGAATAACCCTTTGAGCCTGGTGAAGTTATCAATAACACTTTGGATGGTGCATCAATACACTCAGTCAGTACAAAAGATACAGCTGTCCTTCCTAACTCAGTTGCCAGAGACAAATAAACCATTCAGGGATTTCACCATAAGGCCAATGGTGACTTTACAACAGTTACAGAGTTTAATGGCTGTGATAGGAGAAAACTGAGGATGGATCAACAAGATAGTTGTAGTTACTCCACAATACTACCCTATTTAGAGTGAAAAGAAGGAAACCTGTACAGAATACAAATATTCCAAAACATGCATCCTTGTTTGCAAAGCAACGTTTTGTCCTTTTTTATTAAATTGTTATGTTTGTATTGTATTTTCTCCAACACATTACTGACTACCATGTTCCATTTTTCAAGGATAGTGGTGGCTGCTTCATGTTATGGATATGCTTGTAATTGTTAAGGACTGGGGAGTTTTTCAGGATAAAAAATAAAATGAAATGGAGCTTAGCCCAGGCCTGGTTCAGTCTGCTTTCCACCAGACACTGGGAGATGAATTCACCTTTCAGCAGGCCAATAACTTAAAACACAAAGCTATATCCAAACTGGAGTTGCTTACCAAGAAGACAGTGAAAGTTCCTTATTGGCCAAGTTACATTTTTACTTAAATCTGCTTGAAAATCTATGGCAATACATGAAAATGGTTGCCTAGCAATGATCAACAACCAATTTGACAGAGCTAAAATAATTTAAAAAAGAATAATGGGCAAATGTTGCACAATCCAGGGGTGGAAAGCTCTTAAGAGACTTACCCAGAAAGACTGACAGCTGTAATCACTGCCAAAGGTGATTCTTACATGTATTGACTCAGGGTTGAATACTTAGCGAATAACATATATTCGTGTTTAATTTATCATAAATTCTTTACAAAGCCATAAACCCTGCCTACTTCTACAATTTATCTTCTTAAAAGTTTTCATGAATGTTTACGATATATAGCCAATTTTTACTTTGTGGCTGGGGTAACTAATGGAAACCTATATTTGGTCCTCACTCATGTTGTATTTGATTTCCTTTGTGATTGGTTGACAGCTTCAGCAGTGTGAAGAATGGCAACCATGTTCTGTTCAGAGAGTTTCGCTACATCAAGGTCAGAGCCCATAACAGGGCCTCCTTTATCCACATTCTCTGGAGGTGCTTCAGACATATTGGAAAGAACTTAGGTCGGCCTAATGCGTCTGTGTGATATGGTAACACTGTCTTTGACCATATGAGAAATGTGAATATAATTTATTGAAAAGGTTATGGAATTCTACTGTATTATAACAAGGACCTCCTGTGTGTGCCGTTGAGTTATATTCAGTAGATACAGTGAATATCCCTGGTGTTTGCCACTGTTATAGGTTATGTTCTCTGCTTGCTACAGACTTCCTGGCCATGTTGGAGTACAACTCTCTTCTGCAGCTCCTCGGTCCAGACAGTTTAGAGGAGTTGGTACAACACGCAGCAAGGTCTGTGATTTGGCATTATTCATTGATATTGTACAGTATTACATTACACTATGTAACATCACTTTCAGGGTGTTTTCGTCTCTGAAATGGATTGTCAAGACATGATTGTGAACATTTTAGTACACACTATGGCCATACCCAATTCAAATCTCTTTCAACATAGGATAGTGCTGATGAACGATGCCATGGACTGCCTCGGGTCCTCTCACAACGACCAGAGAACTTGATTTACTACTGCATACCTGACATGATCCAGGTCTCTATTGAAAACGTACCTGTTTAAATAAATTGCCCAGCCTCTGACTTGGGAGTCTCTAGACTGCACAGTGTCACCTGAAATCCTGTTTCCTTTTCACTCACTGAGTTCCTGGAGATCATTGCTGTGATGTGATCTACTAGGGCCTGCTGTCAGGGAAGAGTCCCAACACTGTAATCATCCCCATCTCTGCCTCTGGTGGCCACATAGGAAACTGAGGCTCAGGAAGGAGTGGGTTCATCAGTGTTTGGAGAATGCTTTGAGGGGGTTTGTGAGAGGTTCAAATGCAAGTAAGGAACAGTTTCATTACAATACATTGCTCTAAATAAATCTGAAGATTACAATGACAAATAATTAATGATTTTTCAGTCAACAGTAGTACTCACAAGATGATACTTATTTTTGAGGCTCTTCCTGGGATTAGTAATTGCCTTAAGGGAACAAATAGAGTTGTATTGAATTGTACTAGGATGCATAATGCTTGATTAAGTTTGAGTGATTTATTGATATTGTGTGACTCTCCATAGCCATCCTTCTGCATCTGCCATGACCTATGGGTTTGCAGTGGCTCTGGTTAGACACGAGGACATCAACCAGGACATTGTTGAGAACACAAGTGTTGTTTTCTGTTCATAACGAAGACTATTGTTCCCATAATGCAATACAAATGCAAGCCATGCATTACTACAATTAACAGTCGCAGGCTTTTCGTTTGAACACTGCAATGGGTGTGGGCTGCTCATCTAGTGTTAATAACCGAGTGTTGTCGCTGCTAGGGGGCCTGCCAAACAAGTCCGAGCTGCTCATTGACCCTGATATGGACCAGGAGGTGGATAAACTAGGTAAACTGAGGCACAGAACCTACTTCATTTAGTTTCATTCTGACCCATATTGAAACCTTACATTCACCTATGTTTCTAATACTGTTGAAAATATGTATAGCTAGAGTCCTTAATTGGTGAAACTGTCACGTCCGTTTCGGATATTACAACAAAGAAGTTACTGCAAACAACTAAACACTGTTTTTTCACCATTCGGACATCATTGCGCGCGACAGAAGAATATGATTATAGTTTTTTTTTTTTGCCACGTTGCCGAATCCTCCTCTCCTCTGTTTTCATTATAATGCTACTGGGGCGAACAGTGGCGCTGTTTCCCCTAATGCAGATATAGCTAATAGCAACTAACTTCAATGTACTGTTGTTATGGAGTAGGTTATAGAATCACATATTTTAAACTCACATTGAATGCCTTGAAATCAATCCAATATTACCCTTCAGTGTTGTCACCCCCAGCATCAAATAGTATTATATTGTATCTCTATGCTCTCCACAGCATTACCCAGATTGCTATCAGTCCAACAGCAGCAGCATCGCACCGGGACACAAAGACCCCCCAAGGAAGACATGTTTCTAGATAGTTGGTCGCTAGATTATTATTTACCAATCAAAATATTTTTAGCTGACATGAGCTAATTGAGTGACTGACATAACAAGAGGAAAACTGCTAATGCGCAACCAAAATTCAAAACGGCACCTTTTGTATTCTACTAGTCTAACTTTCAACAGTAATTGAGACCCCGACTGAGTTTCAGAGAAGATGTAAACACCTTCAGATTTAATGACAAGAATTGACCTCCTGAGTCTTTCTCTACATTGTTTTGTTTGACATTGATATCATGCAATACACACGGGGTTTGATCAAACCTACTGTAGGACATTTCATTTACAAACAGCATATTTCTATTGTACAGGTAATACATCTGTTCCACAGTGCCAGAACCATCTCAAATAAAAAGGAAATACATACTGTAAACAGTAATCACAATAATTAGAAAATAGGCACTACTTGTGGTTTTGATTTTTAGAAAAAGTGCCTTCAGGATGACTTTTAAAGTGGTAAGACCACAGTGATGCCAAGATCATACTTGTTGAAATATTATCCTTATACAGTAATTCCACCATACAATTTTGGCCAAACATTGTTTCCAAGTTACAGTAGGAGTAAGGATTAATACGTGGGGCTTTTTTGTCTGTAGATTGTCATTTTCAAGGGTCACCCGGATAGAATTCCACACATAGAATGTGATAGAGCGTGATTGAATTAGGTAGGAAACAATGTTATTAGGATACCATACTTAACTTACACCTGCTTACCCACCAATATACATAGATTCTTCAATAACAGACTACTATTTTATATTTCTTAATTGAAATTACATTCCTTTCAATACAGTAAAAAAATAAGAGTTAATTCACCTTTTTGGTATTGGCAGATAGATGACAAGCCCTAGTCAGAGTTCATTTTCACATAGTTAATTGGTGAGAATGCACTGACGGACTGCATTTAATTTAAAGCCTGTTATGATGTGATGGACTATTAATCCATAAATAAACTTTCCAACATATATACTCACTGAATCTGAAATCAAACCGTGTGACACTAAAAACAGTCCAGGGACACGTAGACAGATTGAAGTCACTGCCACTGTCTTCCTCCGTACAGAGACGAGGGTTCCAGGTGACTTGATAGTGATCTCATATCATTTGGAATAGCTCATAAAGCCACATAAACATATTCTATCTTGATATTGAGTGTGATCTGTAACTACTTGTTGGTTTCTCTGCACTGTAGCACCCGTTCTCACATTTGGTTGCACACTTTACAGTTAACAGTACTGTACTTTTGGCCAAAAACCTTTGTGAGGAAGATACATGTAGGCTCTTTTGGATGGGACCGGTAATGCTTTCTGTAGACATGTTTGTTCTGTAGAAACATGGCAGTGAGTAGAAAACTGCACCAAGTAGATTGTGTTGCAGATCAGTATTACTAAATGGTTATTTACTAGCATATTGTAAAGACTGATTTTAGGAGTCGGCCAAAGCGTTACCATTCAATGCAGTTTAAAATCCACCATGCAAGTTGTTTCATCATAACACAATATTGGAGAAATATACTATTGAGAGAACGCTATTCAATGAAGATGTCCTCTGTTGGACAGGAGTAGCCCACAGTTTCCTTGTAGTACAGTTGGAAGGCTTTCCTATATGTATAGGAACAACAAAGAGGAGTTAGGTACAAATTTGTTAATAGAAAAATGTGTTATATAAACAGTGTGATGTACATGTTCATTAGCATATGTGGATAGTAAGAAGGGGTGGCAGAGAGAAAGGACGAGAGATTACCCAACAGACTCAGCTAGGGGCATCATGGAGTCATCTGACATGAATACATGACAAGCAAACCGCTGATGATCAGGATGTTTAGTGATGAATCCAAAATACCTGGATGGAAGAGAGCAATGGGAGAGACAAGATGCAATATGCTCCAGATACAGTGTCGAGAGTTGAGAAGCAACTCTCAATTGCTCGTCTTTGTATCCTTGAGTTACAGCTTTTTAAAACACCCATATTTCTTTATGCAATGAATCTGCTTTCACACAGTATTCGAAAAGCTTTAAGTTGAATTACTTCCTTAGTTTAGCATGTGTCATGATAGTTCATTTACTCACTTGTTATGTTTTGGGTGACAGCCGCAAAAGGAGATGTTCTTAAGCTGGAAAAAGTGAAAGCACTTCTCCCCCTGTGGAAATATACATAGAGATGAGAGATAGTCACGGTCGGTTCCTGCACTAGCATGTGATGTCAGAGACGGTACAGTTCTAGAATTAGAACAAGTACTCATAGAATGTAGCCTACTCATTCTATTTTTATGGGAACAGTGGCTATGGGTCTGAGTGAATGCATCATACTAGCATGGAAGCCCATCTGTTTCTGCTCATGTTTGACATGGCAATTCAATCATCAGAAACAGACTGACACGCAGGCCATACCAGTATAAACACAACCTAATATTAGGCTGAGACTCTATGGTCTGTGTCTGAGAGCTTGTTCATACAGTAAACCAGTCCAATAGGGCACACTGCCGGTGCACCACGAGTGAAGAGGATTAAAAAGTTAAAACTGAGTGGTCTTTATGCAAGAGTGTGGTTATGTAACTGGCTACCACAGTATCTCAAACATCCTCACGAGGGCAGTGTCCACCCTGCTAACAGACTGCTGCTTCTACTAAAGACTGGCAGTGTCCACCCTGCTAACAGACTGGCAGTGTCCACCCTGCTAACAGACTGGCAGTGTCCACCCTGCTAACAGACTGGCAGTGTCCACCCTGCTAACAGACTGACAGTGTCCACCCTGCTAACAGACTGGCAGTGCCCCACCCTGCTAACAGACTGACAGTGTCCACCCTGCTAACAGACTGGCAGTGTCCACCCTGCTAACAGACGGTCAGTGTCCACCCTGATAACAGAATGGCAGTGTCCACCCTGCTAACAGAATGGCAGTGTCCACCCTGCTAACAGACTGGCAGTGTCCACCCTGCTAACAGACGGTCAGTGTCCACCCTGCTAACAGACTGACAGTGTCCCACCCTGCTAACAGACTGGCAGTGTCCACCCTGCTAACAGACTGGCAGTGTCCCACCCTGCCTACAGACTGCTGCTTCTACTAAAGACTGGCAGTGTCCACCCTGCTAACAGACTGACAGTGTCCACCCTGCTAACAGACTGGCAGTGCCCCACCCTGCTAACAGACTGACAGTGTCCACCCTGCTAACAGACTGGCAGTGTCCACCCTGCTAACAGACGGTCAGTGTCCACCCTGATAACAGACTGACAGTGTCCACCCTGCTAACAGACTGGCAGTGTCCACCCTGCTAACAGACGGTCAGTGTCCACCCTGATAACAGAATGGCAGTGTCCACCCTGATAACAGAATGGCAGTGTCCACCCTGCTAACAGACTGGCAGTGTCCACCCTGCTAACAGACTGGCAGTGTCCACCCTGATAACAGAATGGCAGTGTCCACCCTGATAACAGAATGGTAGTGTCCACCCTGCTAACAGACGGTCAGTGTCCACCCTGATAACAGAATGGCAGTGTCCACCCTGATAACAGAATGGCAGTGTCCACCCTGATAACAGAATGGCAGTGTCCACCCTGATAACAGAATGGCAGTGTCCACCCTGCTAACAGACTGGCAGTGTCCACCCTGATAACAGAATGGCAGTGTCCACCCTGATAACAGAATGGTAGTGTCCACCCTGCTAACAGACGGTCAGTGTCCACCCTGATAACAGAATGGCAGTGTCCACCCTGATAACAGAATGGTAGTGTCCACCCTGCTAACAGACTGCTGCCTCCACTAACAAGTGTTTTGAAAAGGTCTAGTTACACCGTCGCTTCCACAGCTACAGAAACACTCCAGAATTATACTTTGCAATATGACTAATATATGTATGACTCGTGGGATTGATTAATACAAAAGTCTGACTACAAAATTCCATCCCACAACATGTAGGGGTGGCAGGTAGCCTAGTGGTTAGAGCGTTGGGTCAGTAACCGAAAGGTTACAAGATCGAATCTCCGAGCTGAACCCACTGTTCCTAGGCAGTCATTGTAAATAAGAATTTGTTCTTAACTCACTTGCCTAGTTAAATAAAGGTTAAATAAAGAAAAAAATATGTAGCTAATCCAAATGAAGCATGAGTCTTGAACACTGATGCATAAACTAATAACAGTGAAGCATTGTGAACACACATTGTTGTTAGCAGTCATGGAATACAGGCATTTTAGGGTTTAAGAGAAGACATACTCTTTCCGAGGTCCTGCATTCATCTTGCACTATGATCTTCACCCCCTTCATGTTGATCTCCAGAACACATGTAGAGGGAGGCTGCATGGTCATCCGCCGGTTGGTAGCAATCTGTTGACGGAAACAGGACCAACATAGTCAGATTCAAATACAGTGTTTACTTGGCTGTCAGTACACTTAGCTTCCAGATCACATTCCTTCTGTATTATTCCAAACAAGGACTGTGAAAGGAGGGTTTAGATTAGAAACTCCAGCCCACCACTGGGGGGGGGGCTAATACTCTACCTTTTGCATAGCAGCACAAAGCACATCGTTGCCTTTGTGGTACGGTACGTTAACAGAGCCTAGGAACTTCACACGGAATCTGTCAACCCAGTCATCTCTGTCATCTAATTGATATAAGAGGAGAGAACGGTTTGATTTACAGTTAGGAGCATTACATACTGATATTAACAGCAGTGAAAAGCTGAATTATTTGGGTAAGACAAGGGCAAAGACAAAGTTCCATAACATTCAATGGTGGTCCACACAGATTTAATTTCATCAGCACAGTATACAGTAGAGGTTCATTCAAAGCCAAGTAATACTATTTAAAGATCTTATCCTGTTCATGCTCTTGTGCCAAAACGCCAACTCCAACTGGCAAACATGTTTGGCATGACAGTGAGTGGCAAGGAGTTGGCAAGAGAGCATGAACAGACTGGCATCCAGGCTAATTTATTTCAGGCATTTCTTAGGATGCCCTTACTGATCCTATAACCAAACATTGATGCCCAAAGTGTATCGATGGCATTACCTTTGCTATGTTCAGAGCCCGTATAATGGATGAAATAAACCATATTTGATACCTTTGCTTTGTTCCTGTGTGACCTTGGCAGCGTAGTAGGCAGGGAAGATGCCGCTGGCCCCAGTCCTCATGTTGTAGGCCTTACACCATAGGTCATCAGCCTGAGTCTCCATCAGTAGGGGGTCATCCACCTCGAGCTCCAGCTCATCGTCATGGCGAGGGACAAACCTGTCAATCACACAGACATCAAGTTATTCAATAAATCAATCAAATGTATTTAGAAAGTCGTTTTTACCAGTTGTCACAAAGTTCTTTACAGTAACCCAGCCGACACCCAAAGAGCAAGCAGGAGCACAGTGGGAAGGAAAAGCACTCCATAGTGGATGCAAATGAAACACGACGAGCATGGAATATCTTGCTAACGAGGTAGTGATTACATGAGGACACTAGCTAAATGTGAGACCATTATGATGTTGTGTTTGATGTTTATCCATGTAATGAATCTTTAATGCGTTTGTCAGCTCCTGAAGGAGGACCCTGTGAGAGATTGCTTTATGCATTCATATATATGTAGAACCTGTCACGTTCTGACCTTTATTTCCTTTGTTTTGTCTTTATTTAGTATGGTCAGGGCGTGAGTTGGGGTGGGCAGTCTATGTTTGTTTTTCTATGATTTGGGTATTTCTATGTTTCGGCCTAGTATGGTTCTCAATCAGAGGCAGGTGTCATTAGATGTCTCTGATTGAGAATCATACTTAGGTAGCCTGGGTTTCACTGTGTGTTGGTGGGTGATTGTTCCTGTCTCTGTGTTTGCACCAGATAGGGCTGTTTTTGGTTTTCCACGTTTATTGTTTTGTAGTGTTCGTGTTTATCTTTTTTTTATTAAACATGAATCAATATAACCACGCTGCGTTTTGGTCCTCCTCTCCTTCAAGTAAAGAAAACCGTTACAGAACCCATGTACAGAGTATTTGGTATTCAGACCCCTTCCTTTTCCCCCACATTTTGTTACGTTACAACCTTATTCTAAAATGGATTAAAGAAAACATGTTCCTCATCAATCTACACACAATTCCCCATAATGCCAAAGTGAAAACAGGTTTTTATAAATAAAATAAAAAATACTTTATTTGCATAAGTATTTATACCCTTTGCTATGAGACTTGAAATTGAGCAAAGGTGCATCCTGTTTCCATTGATCATCCTGTTCTACAACTTGAATGGAGTCCACATGTGGTAAATTAAAATGATTGGACATGATTTGGAAAGGCACACACCTGTCTATATAAGGTCCCAAAGTTGACAGTGCATATCAGAGCAAAAACCAAGCAATGAGGTCGAAGAAATTGTCCATAGAGCTCCGTAACTGGAGCTCTGTAAAAGGCACAAAATTCTGCAGCATTGAAGGTCCCCAAGAACACAGTGGCCTCCATCGTCCTTACATGGAAGAAGTTTGGAACCACCAAGACTTTTCCTAGAGCTGAGCAATCGGGGGAGAAGGGCCTTGGTCAGGGAAGTGACCAAGAACCCGATGGTCACTATGGCAGAGCTCCAGAGTTCCTCTGTGGAGATGGGAGAACCTTCCAGAAGGACAACCATCTCTGCAGCACTCCACCAATCAGGCCTTTATGGTAGAGTGGCCAGACGGTAGCCACTCCTCAGTAAAAGGCAATTGACAGCCAAAATGCACCTAAAGAACTCAGAGAGCATGAGAAAGAAGATTCTCTGGACTGATGAAACCAAGATTGAACTTATTGGCCTGAATGCCAAGCTTCACGCCTGGAAGAAACCTGGCACCATCCCTACGGTGAAGCACGTGGCGGCAGCATCATGCTGTGGGGATGTTTTTCAGTGGCAGGGAATGGGAGATTGGTCAGGTTCGAGGGAAAGATGAATGGAGCAAAGTACAGAGAGATCCTTGATGAAAACCTACTCTAGAGTGCTCAGGACCTCAGACTGGGGCGAAGGTTCACCTTCCAATAGGACAACGACCCTAAGCACACAGCCAAGACAACGCAGGAGTGGCTTGAGGACAAGTCTCAATGTCCTTGAATGGCACAGCCAGAGCCCGGACTTGAATCTGATCAAACATTTCTGGAGAGACCAGAAAATAGCTTGAGAGGATCTGCAGAGAAGAATGGGAGAAACTCCCCAAATACAAGACTCAAGGCTGTAATCGCTGCCAAAGGTGCTGCAACAAAGTACTGAGTAAAGGGTCTGAATTCTTACACTACCGTTCAAAAGTTTGGGGTCACTTATAAATGTCCTCGTTTTTGAAAGAAAAGCTAAAAATGTTGTCCATGAAAATAACATCAAACTGATCAGAAATACAATGTAGATATTGTTAATGTTGTAAATGACTATTGTAGCTGGAAACGGCTTTTAATGGAATATCTACACACATTTACAGAGGCCATAATCAGCTACACTCCTGTGTTCCAATGGCATGTTGTGTTAGCTCATCCAGGTTTAGCATTTTAAAAGGCTAATTGATCATTATAAAACCCTTTTGCAATCATGTTAGCACAGCTGAAAACTGTTGTCCTGATTAAAGAAGCAATAAAACTGTCCTTCTTTAGACTAGTTGAGTATCTGGAGCATCAGCATTTGTGGGTTCAATTACAGACTCAAAATGGACAGAAACAAATAACTTTTTTCTGGACCTCGTCAGCCTATTCTTGTTCTTAGAAATGAAGGCTATTACATGCGAGAAATTGCCAAGAAACTGAATATCTCGTACAACGCTGTGTACTACTTCCTTCAGAGAACAGCGCAAACTGTCTCTAACCAGAATAGAAAGAGAAGTGGGAGGCCCCTGTGCACAACTGAGCAAGAGAACAAGTACATTAGAGTTTCTAGTTTGAGAAACAGACACCTCACAAGTCCTCAACTGGCAGCTTCATTAAATAGTACCCGCAAAACACCAGTCTCAACGTCAGCAGTGAAGAGGCGACTCTGAGTTGCAAAGAAAAAGCCATATCTCAGACTGGCCAATAAAGATTAAGATGGACAAAATAACACACACACTGGACAGAGGAAGATTGGAAAAAAGTGTTATGGACAGACGAATAAAAGTTTGAGGTTTCGGATCACAAAGAAGAACATTCGTGAGACGCAGAAAAATGAAAAGATGCTGGAGGAGTGCTTGACGCCATCTGTCAGCATGGTGGAGGCAATGTGATGGTCTGGGGGTGCTTGGTGGTGGTAAAGTGGGAGATTTGTACAGGGTAAAAGGGATATTGAAGAAGGAAGGCTATCACTCCATTTTGCAACGCCATGCCATACCCTGTGGATGGCGCTTAATTGGAGCCAATTTCCTCCTACAACAGGACAATGACCCAAAGCACAGCTCGAAACTCTGCAAGAACTATTTAGGGAAGAGGCAGTCTGCTGGTATTCTGTCTATAATGGAGTGGCCAGCACACTCACCGGATCTCAACCCTATTGAGCTGTTGTGGGAGCAGCTTGACCGTATGGTACGTAAGAAGTGCCCATCAAGCCCAAGCCAATCCAATTTGTGGGATGTGCTTCAGGAAGCATGGGGTGAAATCTCATCAGATTATCTCAACAAATTGACAACTACAATACCAAAGGTCTAGAAGGCTGTAATTACTGCACATGGAGGATTCTTTGATGAAAGCAAAGTTTGAAGGACACAATTATTATTTCAATTAAAAATCATTATTTATAACCTTGTCAACGTCTTGACTATATTTCCTATTCACCTGTTTTTGCTTTGTCATTATGGGGTATTGTGTGTAGATTGATGAGGGGGAAAAAAACAATTTAATCAATTTTAGAATAAAATGTAACACAACTAAATGTGGAAAAAGTCAAGAGGTCTGAATACTTTCCAGAATGCACTGTATAATGGCTTATGCATGAAGGTATTGTATAGAGTAACCCCAAACAAGGTCTCACCTGAACACAGCTCTGTGGCTCTGCTCTTGCTCTACCCCGTCTAACACACAGGAGAACAGGCCAAAGGACTCTGCACCTGGAGGACACAAGGCAGGAGAGGAGCTTCACGGCACTATCACATTAGTAGTGTCCAACATCTTGATACAGGAGTGACTTTGGTCTTTGAATCATGTTGAATCTGGTCATTCTTTAACCTTTGTAGTTCATGTGTGGTAAGTGGTAATCTTAGCACTCTTCCTTCACAAATATGGTTTCAATGAAATTGCAATACAACTGAGAAACAGCATAACCTTAAGCCAAGTCTCCTTCGAAAAAAGGTTATTCATCCCAAGAGACTTCCTGGTTCAATAAAGGTTTAAAAATAAAATGTTGAAAAGGGATGGCAGCAGCCGGTCACAGAACTCACCAGAGGAGTGTAAACGTCCGTTCACAAACACATTGAGGAACTTGCGTGTTCGAGGTACCCCGCCAACACCTGCCTCAGAGGATGAAGAAGCCCTGGACAGGCGTGCTGACTTTCTCCTTTCTCTTTTCAGCTCACTGTGATCCACCTCATAGTCCTCCTCGTTGGCTGACTCATACACCGTCTCTGTGTCGCTGTCTTCACTGTAGCTATGGTAGCACTGCTTCAAGCTCACCAGTTCTAGCTGGGCATGCTCGTCCACCACTAGGGTGTACTTGACAGAGTCATAAGACAGGCCATCAGCCTCGGAGCTCTGAGTGTGTGCAGTTCGCAGAGCCCCCGACCCCCCCTTAGATCTAGACTTAGAGCCCCTGTCCCACATCCCCCTGTCCCGGTCCCCTCCCTCACTGACGGATGGCCTAAGGCACGAGGAGGAGGAGCGTGGAGGAGGTGCAGAGGGGTGCAGGTAGACCTCGTCCTCCTCGCTGATGGAGGGGTTTGTTCGGTCAGGGAGGGTGGTGTTTGTGTATGCTGGGGGTCCCTCTGCATCGGAGCTGATAGACATGCGATTGCCCTCGCTGCTCTGAGACAGGAAGGGACGGTCACGGTCAGTGTCACAGTCAGTGTCAGGGTTCTTCTGGTGTACCGGGGTCAGGTAGATCTCCTCGGTGGCCTCTGGCTGGCGCTCCTCCTCCTGGCAGCACCCCCGAACCTGACCTCGCCCGGGTCCTCCTCCTCGCCCCCTGCTACCATCCCTATTCTTATCCCCCTCCACAGCCGTGTCTCTCATGCTGCCTGCTTTGGGTTTTGCTGCTGTAACCTGGTTGTGTGGAGCAGCAGAGGGCTTCTTATTCCGCTGTTTGGCGTCTCGCTGTCGGCCTCGTGTTTCTGTAACTCCATGTGAGATGAACGTGGAGTAGTCCTTGCTGTGTGCCTTGACTGCCTGCTCTTTCCCTCTGTTTGGTGGTGATTTGGCCACAGAGCTGTCACCGTTGTGCTGCTGGACAGCCTCGTCATTCACCTGCTCATTAGTGGGATCCCCTTTAACACAAACGAGGCACGCAACAACAACAACACAAACAAAAGATTATTCATTAGTCACCAAACATTACAGTGAAGGATTATTAAGGGCTACAGTAATAATAAGATCCATTCTGCATACTGTATAGAGTTTCATAATGAGAGCCATTGGTGGGTTTCGAATCTGTCATACAGAAATATGAGAATATTGAGAAGCCGCTGGGCTTACATGTTCTATTTCTTGTGCATTTTAAGGATTATGACTGTGATGAGTGTTCAAGTCATGGTCTAGGCCCAGTCATCTTATGAAGGAATGAGCAGATTAGAGTATAATGAAATACTGCCGCATTGGCTACAATATGTGCAATTACTCTGTGCTCATTGACATGAAATAAAACATGTCTAGACAAATTTCAGCAAAGTATTAATTTCCTTAATACTTTTACTTCTGCAAAATCAAACTTGTTGCTTTGTTTAATGTTGATGTTGGTATTATTCTAAAAACAGGTACTGTCTACCAGTACATGTTTATGCTTTAAACCGGTGGATATCCCATTCTCACCTGTTATGTGGGGGGAGGAGGAGTTTGAGTTTGATACATTCTCCTTCCACGTGTCCTTCTTTCCAAACGAATTGTTGTTAATAGTGTCCTTGTCCTACAATGATATTACAGACAGAGAGAGAGAGAGGGAGAGAGAAGGGGGGAGAGAGGGAGAGAGAAGGGGGAGAGAGGGAGAGAGAAGGGGGAGAGAGGAGAGAAGGGGAGAGGGGGAGAAGGGGGAGAGAGAGAGGGAGAAGGGGGGAAGAGAGAGAGAGAAGGGGGAGAGAGAAGGGGGAGAGAAGGGGGAGAGAAGGGGGAGAGAGGGAGGGGGGGGGAGAGAGAGGGAGAGAGAAGGGGGAGAAGGGAGAGAGAGAGAAGGGGGAGAGAGAGAGAGAGGGGGAGAGAGAGGGGGAGAGAGAAGGGGAGAGGGAGAGGAGAGAGAGGGAGAGGGAGAGAGGGGGAGAGGGAGAGAGGGGGGAGAGAGGGAGAGAGAAGGGGGAGAGAGGGAGAGAGAAGGGGAGAAAGAGAGAGAGAAGAGGGGGAGAGAGGGAGAGAGAAGGGGGAGAGAGAGAGAGAGAAAGGGGAGAGAGAGAAGGGGGAGAGAAAGAGAGAAGGGGGAGAGGGGGAGAGAGAAGGGGGAGAGAGGGAGAGAGAGAGAGGGGAGAGAGGGAGAGAGAAGGGGGGAGAGAGAGGGAGAGAGAGGGGGAGAGAGGGAGAGAGGAGAGAAGGAGAGAGGGAGAGAGAAGGGGGGGAGAGAGGGAGAGAGAAGGGGGAGAGAAGGGGGAGAGAGAGAGAAAGGGGAGAGAGAGAAGGGGGAGAGAAAGAGAGAAGGGGGAGAGAAATTTTAATTTGATAAACATTACATCAAATCGAACTTGATTTTCCACATGCGCCGAATATAACAAGTGCAGACTTTACTGTGAAATGCTCACTTACAAGCCCTTAACCAACAGTGCAGTTCAAGAAGAAGAAAATATTTACCAAGTAGGCAAAAAAAAAAGTTATAAAAAAAGTAACAATAAGAATAACGAGGCTATATACAGGGGTCACCGGTACTGAGTCAGTGTGCGGGGGTACAGGCCAGTTGAGGGTATCTGGACATGTAGGTGGGGGCGAAGTGAATATGCATAGGTAACAAACAAACAGCGAGTAGCAGCAGTGTACAAGAGGGAGGGGGGGGGGGGTTAAATATAAATTGTCCGGTGATGATTTTTATGAATTGTTCAGCAGTCTAATGGCTTGGGGGTAGAAGCTGTCGAGGAGCCTTTTGGTCCTAGACTTGGTGCACCGGTACCGCTTGCCATGCGGTAGCAGAGAAAACAGTCTATAACTTGGGTGACTCGAGTCTCAAACAATTTTATGAGCTTTTCTCTGACACCGCCTATTATATAGGTCCTGGATGGCGGGAAGCTTGGCCCCAGTGATGTACTGGGCCGTTCGCACTACCCTCTGTAGCGCCTTATGGTCAGATGCCGAGCAGTTGCCATACCAGGCAATGATGCAACCGGTCAGGATGTTCTCGATGGTGCAGCTGTAGAACCTTTTGAAGATCTGGGGGCCCATGCAAAATCTTCTCAGTCTCCTGAGGGAGAAAAGGTTTTGTCGTGCCCTCTTCACGACTGTCTTGGTATGTTTGGTCCATGATAGTTCGTTGGTGATGTGGACACCAAGGAACTTGAAACTCTCGACCCGCTCCACTACAGCCCCGTCGATGTTAATGGGGGGCCTGTTCGGCCCGTCTTTTCCTGTAGTCCACAAACAGATCCTTTGTCCTGATCACATTGAGGCAGAGGGTGTTGTCCTGGCACAACACTGCCAGTTTCTGACCTCCTCCCTATAGGCCGTCTCATCATTGTCGGTGATCAGGACTACCACTGTTGTGTCGTCAGCAAACTTAATGATGGTGTTGGAGTCGTGTTTGGCCACACAGTCGTGGGTGAACAGGGAATACAGGAGGGGACTAAGTACACACCCCTGAGGGGCCCCAGTGTTAAGGATCAGCGAGACAGACGTGTTGTTGCCTACTCTTACCACCTGGGGGCGGCCCGTCAGGAAGTCCAGGATCCAGTTGCAAAAGGAGGTGTTTAGTCTCAGAGTCCTTAGCTTAGTGATGATCTTCATAGCACTTTGGTGTTGAACGCTGAGCTGTAGTGGCTGAACAGCATTCTCACATAGCTAGAGCTTTTGTCCAGGTGAGAAGGGGGGGTGTGGAGTGCGGGGGGATGCTGTTGATGTGAGCCATGACCAGCCTTTCAAAGCACTTCATGGCTACCGATGTGAGTGCCACGGGCGGTAATCATTTAAGCAGGTTACCTTTGCTTCCTTGGGCACAGGGAACTATGGTGGTCTGCTTGAAACATGTCGGTATTACAGACTCGTCAGGGAGAGATTGAAAATGTCAGTGAAGACACTTGACAGTTGGTCCGCGCATGCTTTGAGTACACGTCCTGGTAATCCGTCTGGCCCCGCAGCTTTGTGAATGTTGACCTGTTTAAAGGTTTTGTTCACATCGGCTACCGAGAGCGTTATCACACAGTCATCCAGAACAGCTGGTGCTCTCGTGCATGCTTCAGTGTTGCTTGCCTCGAAGCGAGCATAAAAGGCATTTAGTTCGTCTGGTAGGCATGCGTCACTGGGCATCTCGTCTGGGTTTCCCTTTGCAGTCCATAATAGTTTTCAAGACCTGCCACATCCGATGAGTGTCAGAGCCGGTGTAGTAGGATTCAATCTTAATCCTGTATTAATGCTTTGCTTGTTTGATGGTTCGTCTGAGGGAGGGATTTCTTATAAGCATCCGGATTAGTCTCCCACTCATTGAAAGCTTCAGCTCTAGCCTTTAGCTCGATGCGGATGTTGCCTGTAATCCATGGCTTCTGGTTGGGATATGTACGTACAGTCACTGTGGGGATGAAGTTATCGATGCACTTATTGATGAATCTGATGACTGAGGTGGTATATTCCTCAATGCCATTGGATGAATCCCGGGACATAATCCAGTGATAGAATTGTGGTTAGATTTGCCAAATGGAGGGCGGGGGAGAGCTTTGTATACATCTCTGTGTGTGGATTAAAGGTGGTCTCAGATTTTTTCCCCCCTGGTTGCACTGATTTAAATTTGCCTGCATTAAAGTCCCCGGCCACTAGGAGCGCCACTTCTGGGTGAGCATTTTCTTCTTTGCTTATGGCTTTATAGAGTTGGTTGAGAGCGGTCTTAGTGCCAGCTTTACTCTGTGGTGGTAAATAGACGGCTACGAATAATACAGATGAGAACTCTCTTGGTAGATAGTGTGGTCTACAGCTTATCATAAGGTACTCTACCTCAGGCGAGCAATACCTCGAGACTTCTTTAATATTAGACATTGCGCACCGGCTGTTATTGACAAAAAGACACACACCCACACCCCTCGGTTTACCAGAGGTAGCGTCTCTGTTCTGCACGCTAGCAAGGGGAATGTGTGTAGAGTGCACACACACACACAAAAGGAGTGGTTGTTAGAACGCCTGAGTGTTGTTTTGTTTTGTATTATTACCAGAGAGCCAGCCCCCCCCAGCCCCATCCAGCCCAGTCCCACCCAGCCCACAGCTATTTAAGCCAAGCAGCACTACGATCAATGACTGTCTCAGTTTCCAATCACATATACCCAGCCCTAACCTCAGTTACAGCTTCCTGCAGCCAAATGAAGAACCAGATCCACCTAAATCTAAACCCATCTAAATATATGGCTCTGGCGAGACTAACCAAGCCCTGATGACATCACACACGCCACCACAATCAGATCCATCTGCCAGGAAGATGAATCAGGAATGAACCAGTGAAGAGGAGGAAGTCAAGGCTCCTACACTAACACAGCTCACTGTCTGTCATAGAGACCATTCACAGTGATGGTGCTGACTCACTGAGGTAATGCAGCTGCTGCTGACGGGCACTGGCACGGTTACCATGGTTACCCTGCCCCAGAACCGGAGGAAAGAGATAGTGTGTATGTGTTTCTTTGGTGTGTGTGTGTGCTGATAGAACAGTTTGATGTTGAAATGTTCATCGTGAAGAATTGGTTATATTTCTGAAATAAAGGAGAGTCATTTTGGAGTTTATGAAATCCACCGGGTATCAACCTCAATACTTACTGTGTGGGCCCTCTGGTAGCCAACAAGTCTTCACGTCTCCGGTAAGGTTACTCATCATTTGGGCCGAGCTTTACAAACCACCCCCGGAAGACTTTGCCCTCCTTCCTCCTGTCCACAGCAACCCCAGCAGCTGATAACCATTGACTGTGTAATCTGAGTCATGGCACCGACAGGTTAGCCCACGCTACAACCTAGACATATTTCCTCTGAGAGAAACAGGCCTTTTAAGATCTTGAACAAATCACCTGGCACAGTTAAGAGTGGAATCTCTATAGTTTCAAGTTGAATTAGTCGTATGTACGGGATACACCTGGTATACAACGTCCAACAAAATGCTTATTTGCAGGTTCCTTCTCAATAAGAAATAATACAAGATAAGAATAGGAACATAAAGTAAATGCCTCAGTAGAATAGAATACATATTTTAGCATCAGCATAAAACAGAAAGGCACAATTTATAGCCCAAAATGTACACATGTTTTAGGGAAGGGGAGGTGTTTAATTTGTGCAGTATTTAGCATAATAAGAGTCTGATAGCAGCCCTATCTCTAGGGACTGGGTGACATATTGGCCGGGAGTCCCTCTCTCTAGTCTAAACAAACGCTAAATCCTCCAATGTACTTGAACACATTATAAACCTGACTGGGTGTGGCATATAGACACTTAATCTGGAGGGGGATCTGAAAATAGGCAGTACCAACATTCAGATAACAGATCTGGGACCAGGCTAAGTGCAGCCTTGCTACAGCAGAAACATATCTGGGACCAGAGCAGGCAGTCTGAATCAAGCTTTCACTGTCTATTCCACAGTTCTTGAGATTAGCTCCTTAATGAAGTGTCTCTGTCTGTACCAGGCTATCACTCTGACAGAGTAAGAGTGAGACTTAAAACATGGTAATCCCAATCCTCCTCCTAACCCCAACACAGGGTGAGATCACGACTCACCAGCAGCAGCAGGGCTCAGGAGTAGAGTTCAGGACGTGCCACACACAGAGACGTGACCAGGACTGACAGGGACAGAATTAAGGATTACACTGCCTGAGGAACAGCATTCACGCAGGCATCCCTCTATCTTCCTCATGGACCATGTTGCCATGGGTTCAAATACAATTTGAAATCTTTCAAATATGTTTAGCATTTGCTTTAGTCTGCCTAGAGTGCCAGAGGAGCGGTGTTTCACGTTTTGGGACTATGCTATTGGTCCATTAAACCAGGCAAGGGTAAACAAGCACAGCTGAAATATTTTAAGGATTTCAAGTGCTATTTGAACCCAGTTCTGCCACACACACACACACACACACACACACACACACACACACACACACACACACACACACACACACACACACACACACACACACACACACACACGGCCTCTCTCCATCCTCCCCAGACGTGGAAGTGATGTTAGGTTATCTGAAGGTACCTGGTCATACGACCTTATCCTGCTCTTTCCTGATCTTCTGTGAATTTCAACACATACTCAGAAAGACATTGTGCTCATCATGGATGTCCTTGTGAAATATATTTTCTGGACTTTTTCTTTACCATTTTAACAACTGGTGATAACTGATTATAACTGGTTTCTGGTTTATACTGGTTTATAACTGGTAGCCTACAGGATATCACTCTGGCAAGAGGTGTATTCTGAGGGGAAGATCAAAGATCTTCAACAGATCAACAAGATGCAAGGGATGAAAGCTGATCATCATTCCTTTAGCCCTTCTACATAGGACTATCATTGTAAACGGTCCTATCCTTGGACTGACACTGACGGACTCTGACCTGTCCTTTTCTATCGTTATCACTGGTGAGCACACCCTTACTTCCCTGTCTGTTGCCATTCAGCTGACAGGGAAGCTGACAGACTCACAGAAGGACAGTTCTATTTTCAGACAGGAAAGACCAAGGACAGGAGCGTATGCTACATACACAGTGGTAAACCCTGGCTCCGTCAAATGGAGGGCGAAAAATCCCATTCAGTATCACATGATTGAACGTTCCCTCTACTGTAACAACGCCTTGATTGAGAACCACAAGAGTTCCAGCATTATGATATCCAAATACACGGTAGCAAAGCATGAGAACTGATCATCCTTTTCATTCAAGGACATTAAGTTACAATGCAGACATTTACATGACAGGTCTGTAATCGGTGCCTGGGGAACTGCCTTCGATACAGATCACATTCTATCTGATCTCCCATGAAGGATTTAAACCAAACAGATGATCTGGAATCACAGAGGAGAAAATGAGCAGAATCTCTACTGTATATTGATGCTCGGACGCTACCAGCTTCTACAATTCCCCAATACAGATCCTATCCTGTCAAATCTCATCGTTCAAACAGACATAATATGATCTATGATCTGCCCTCTACTGTTTGGATACACATCTTAACATATTCGGTATCTAATCCAACATTATTTTAACCAAACGGATGATCTGATGATCCGTGTCCTCACAGGGTAGAAATAAACAGCCCCCACCTGAGTCCTGGGAGGCTGAGGCTGTGGAAACAGTGCTAGGGTGGTTGGTCTCTTGGGCCTGTACGTATCCATAGTGACCCGATGTTCCGCAGATTCTGATTCTATGACATTAGGCTGTTTCTGTCGGACAGGCGTTAAAACAATGGTCCTTCTCTCTTCCTGGTTGAGCCTGTGGTCGTCTTGGAAACCATGGATCAGGCCCCAGTGCTCCTGTTCCTCTTGGATATCCTCCTCAGCATCGATCAGCTGCAAGTGGATCATCTCCGCCTGCAATTCCCTAAACCCCCGCCCGTCTGTCTTCCCCGCCTCGCTACTGGCTGGCCACGTCACATGGTCCTGGGAAGATCCAGACAGCAGCAGCGTTGCAGCAGAGAGAGAGAGAGAGAATGATTCAGTGAGGAGGAGAGCAGAGGGAGGGGGTGAGAGCAGAGACGGAGCCAGCCAATCGGGGCTCGGCAATGACATCAGCAGAGTCTGTGGCTCTTTCTCTCTCATGCTCACTGTAATGTTATTCTAATCCAATCATACTGTAGCAGGATAAACCTCCCTGAAAACAAACACAGGCAGGGCTGGGCTATTGTTTTGTTCTGTGAGGAATACAACAGCATTGTGTAACACCCTGACTGTCTTTACACTCATGTCAAATCTAATGATAATTCTGAATCATTTCATTAACCACACAATATTAAGATGTACACAAACCTAACTGAGGCTACATCAATGCCATCCTAAAACTCCTACAACCTCCCCTAAGCGAATGCCTGGTCTGAAGACTCCATTTGACTGATATTAAAATGACAGTTCTCCCTAGCAGCTAGTTTTGTAGAATCTCTGCATGGCTAAAAGGCTGAAGGCCAAGCTGTAATATCGTGTCATATGTTAGATGGACTTCGCTCTGGACTACATGTGTATCAGGTCTATCTCCGGCTGCAATCATTCATCTGATAAGTGACTTTGGCCTACTCTGGACTTTGCTCTGTTTCTTCTATCGCTGCAGCTACTCTCATTCTCACAGTCACAAAATAAAATCACACGATGGGAGCAACATTTATCTCAACGCTCTATAACGAATATTCATATTATGAAAAGTAGACTGCAGCAGAGTCAAGTCAAACAGAGTGCATTGTGGTAGAATGGAGGACGGGGGGAGTTAATGGAGGGAAGCAGGTGCAGAGGAGCTTGAGGCTGCGTGTACCAGAACTGAGTTCAAATATTATTTAATAAAATTGCAAACACTTGATCTGTGTTTGATTGAGCTTGCCTGGCATAATAGACCAATATAAGTCGCAAAACTGCAAACCCAGGCCAATTGACAACTTGAAACAGTATTTGAACCCAGGTCTGGTGTGTGTACATGTAGTTTATCTTACTTGTGAGTCAAGGTTGTCATAGTTGAGGCTTGCTCCAGCCTCGTCAGTGATCTCTGTGGCCTGGGAGAGATCCTCATCTTCAAACTCCTCCAGGCTGATGTCATGAGTCAGCCTGGACACACACACACATTGTGTCACAAATCAATGCGAGGGGAGAACACACAACACGTCACACACATCAATCAAAGGGTAATCACAGGCGTGTCAGTCTGCAGATTAGTCATACTTTCATTTTATAATGGCAGTCATAGTAAGGTACCGCCAGATTATACTTCTAGTCTACATGCCGGGTGGACTACCAGGAGAACTACCAGGTGGACTACCAGGTGGACTACCAGGAGGACTACCAGGTGGACTACCAGGAGAACTACCAGGTGGACTACCAGGTGGACTACCAGGTGGACTACCAGGAGAACTACCAGGTGGACTACCAGGTGGACTACCAGGTGGACTACCAGGATAACTACCAGGAGAACTACCAGGTGGACTACCAGGAGAATTACCAGGTGGACTACCAGGTGGACTACCAGGAGAACTACCAGGAGAATTCCCAGGTGGACTACCAGGAGAATTACCAGGAGAACTACCAGGTGGACTACCAGGAGAACTACCAGGAGGACAACCAGGTGGACTACCAGGTGAACTACCAGGTGGACTACCAGGAGAACTACCAGGTGGACTACCAGGTGAACTACCAGGAGAACTACCAGGAGGACAACCAGGTGGACTACCAGGAGAACTACCAGGTGGACTACCAGGAGAACTACCAGGTGAACTACAAGGTGGACTACCAGGAGAACTACCAGGAGAACTACCAGGTGGACTACCAGGTGGACTACCAGGAGAACTACCAGGTGGACTACCAGGTGAACTACCAGTTGGACTACCAGGTGGACTACCAGGTGAACTACCAGGTGGACTACCAGGAGAACTACCAGGTGGACTACCAGGAGGACTACCAGGTGGACTACCAGGTGGACTACCAGGTGGACTACCAGGTGAACTACCAGGAGAACTACCAGGAGGACTACCAGGTGGACTACCAGGAGGACTACCAGTAGAACTACCAGGTGGACTACCAGGAGAACTACCAGGTGGACTACCAGGTGGACTACCATCTGCGACAATATCAAAATGCTCTAATAAACCCTAGAACACATTCAAATTGTTGTAAAGAAAGAAAGAGAGAAAGAGAGAGAGAGAGAGAGAGAGAGACAAAGAAAGAGAGAGAGACAGAGAAAGAGAGAGACAGACAGACTTGTATGACCTCCATGTATATTAGCATAGAGCATTACTGCCAAGCAGTCTGGACTTATGGCAAATGTGCTGGTTTGCTAATCTGGTGAACACAAGGCAGCTGCATGTCCTGCTTAAGAGGTTCTTCAATTACTACACCAGTCAGCGTTTCACTACACACCTCTGCTTACCAGGTGTGTATTCATTACGCAGATTCTGTTGCACAACATTTCTTATGGTGCAAACGGAAAACGGTTTGCAATGTAAACAAGAGTTTCTACCGGACAAATTCAGATAGATACCTCTCCGTTTTGTTTGCTTCCGTTTGTTTTTTAAACAGTAAACAGTTTCTGTTGCGAGATGTAATGAATACCTCCCCGTTTTGTTTGCTTCCGTTTGGTTTTTAAACAGTAAACGGTTTCTGTTGCGAGATGTAATGAATACACCCCAGAATAAATACTGATGTTCAAAAAGAGCTGCGCAGCATAAACATAGTTTATCTTCATTTCTCATATGCATTGTGCAGAAAAGCTTGACAACAAATATGAAACCGACTATGTAAAACTAGCAGCAGTTATCTGTAATTCTACAGATAAATACATGAATCGGTATGTTATGCAAAGCTACTAATGTTATACACTGAATTTATATTAATTCTATGCCTTTGACTTCCGGCCTTGTAATTAATTACCTTAGGTGAGAAGCTGCTAGCATTTATGGCACATACTTTGTTTACATAATGTGGACATCATTGGACATAATATCCTACAACCGCTAATATCTCAGATTTCACACCATAATGCTTTATTTTTTATATTTAACTAGGAAAGTCAGTTAAGAAGAAATTATTATTTACAATGACAACGATGGGCCAATTGTACGCCGCCCTATGGGACTCCCAATCACGGCCGGATGCAGGCTGGATTCAAAACAGGCTCTACAGTGACACATCTTGCACTGAGTGTCTTAGACCACTGCACAACTCGGAAGCCCCCAAATAAGTCATCCTGGGTTGTGTTGTTACCCTGTTCGAAAATAACCATCTGATGATACTATGCACAGTATCTTTACCACAGGTAAAGGTCTATAACTCTGCCTGAGACATTAATTAGGCACCAAACGGAAAATACGGACTGAAACTTGGATTGAAGCACTTGAAGTAGTCCAAAAACAAAAACACTTGTTTTTGCTTTCCCATTGCAAAACATTTTGTTACGTTTTTGCCCTAATGAATACAACCCTGGTTTAACTCTAGAAGTGCAGGCCTTCTGTACCATTTCTCCCACTGGTCTTCCATCCACTTCTCTCTATCCTCCTCCCCCAACCACTGTACTCCATCCTCGTTGTACTCCATGGCCAGACTGAGGCAGAGTAACATCAGCAGGGCAGGGCAGGCAGAGGGACAAGGAAGTGATCGATTCAACAGGCAATTAAAACACTTCCTCCTTTCAACAGAGCATCATTCACAATCCTCCCAGCCCCTTCATTCGCCATCCACTCTGGCCCACACATCAACTACAGCATCAGCACCACAAGACAGAGGACATGCACACATTTTATTAGTACTATTGTTTGTATAATTTGCATATCATTGTATTTAAAATGTGTTTGACTTTCCTTGTCTGTCAGTGTATCAGTGTTTTGTTAGTTGTCATGTTCTCTATTTTGTGTGGACCCCAGGAAGAAGGGGCATCCTAATAAACAAACACAGAGGGATCAAGTCAAAAGACAGACCAGCTCATTTTCCACACAGCATAGATCTCGTCTTCACCACTGGCTCCACCAAGGCACTTGTTTAGTATCTGTATTTGTGTTCCCCCTCTGGTCCGGTATAATGACTGGGGGATGATGGGATGGGGGAGGTGCAGCCCTGCCTGATGGAGAGTAGTGAGACTGGGGAGGGGGAAGAGACTCACCCTCTTAGCCCCAGCCCATCAACCCTGGTTGGGTAGGGTCTCCTCCTGTAAGGCCCTGCCTCCTGTCTGATGGAGGGCTTGGATCGATGCAGCTCTACTCAGGTTGCCTGCCTCCTCCTCCCCAGGACAGCCAGCCATACACAGGCTAAAGGAAGGGAAGTGGTGACCGGGGCAGGCTAAAGGAAGAGAAGTGGTGACTGCCAGGATCAATGGAGCTGCTGCTGAAAGAGTCTTCTCATCATCTTGATCTGAGGGAGGAGGACATGGACGGTCCCTGGCCCTTAGAACATCATGGCTTCCACTGTGTTGTGTAGTATGGTTCATGCCCTGAACAAACTGTGATATGTGTAACGGTGCAGCAGAGATAATTTTCAGCTTACATACGTCTAGTCTATCATGTTTAAAATAATGTGATTTGCTGTCCCTATTGGCAAGTCATGACATGTACACACACTACAACACTGGCTAGCCACTAACACATGCAGAGCTTGTAAAATACAGCTCCTGTAAAGTGAATACACTTACACTAACTCCTATCAATTCAAGCGTTCAACCTCACAAGAAACAGCGGGTAAAATCCCAATATGAAAGTGTGACATTTACTTTACTGTTGTGCCATGTAAATTAAACTGGGTCTGTGTTCATCCATCCTAACAATACCTTCGGTCTTTAGTTTATCAAGTTACAGATTAGGATAATTATACTGTACAGGGAAGCTCAAGTTTCAGTTTCACTGGGACAAGTCTTTACCAGATATCAACATGGTACTTAAAAGACAGCCTTTAGCTCATTTGTCAATCATCCATTTCTCTTTTACTGTAAGAGGATGTTACACAACCATACATTTGTTTCTATCAGAGTGGATAACAGGAGACAAAGACAGAGAGAGAGGACTCTGGCCATTAGTAGTGATCTCTGAGGAGATCACGTCAGTGTTACTGCTGGTCAACAAAGCACTGTTAAACCTCCTCACAGACTACAACTGGCCTGCACAGTAAGACATCATGTACCTCTATAGCTATAACTGATCTGAGCCTAGCCATTAAATAAACAAACCTAAGGCCTTAAAAGTGTTAAATGTTGATTAATCAATATAAGTCATTACAAATCGGTAAGTCAATCCTATTTTCACAAGACAATTAAAAAGGTTGTTGGAGTGAATTTTTATTGGTTGCATCAATTAATAGATATGATCAGCCGACAATAGTTCGAGCTCAGTCCTAGACCTTAGATTCAATACGATCTTGTCTACCAGATACCTAACTTCCAGTATATTCCTGTGTCAACCTACAGCATGTGGCCCTCCAGTGACTAAATGACATAACCTCAAGAAAGAGCTGTAGCCATCCATCCGTAAATATACAACGATGACATTTATTACAAACTACATCTTCTACAGTTATTGTCATCATTACAATAGTGAATTCCAGAACGTAATAGTAAGGTCCATAAAACAATTACAACCAAGAATAGTGAAATGGGTCACAATTCTATCAGGGCTTTAATGAAAATAAACTCCTTTGTACAATTCAAAACAAATAAATACAACTATTAAACAAAAGCTCATCATGGCAACTTAAATTATAGTTAACGTACACTTTTGCTTGGGATGTACAATAGTTGGTGACTGACAAAACGATTAGAAGATGGTGACCGTGTTAATGGAAAATATAAATGGAGTTTGTCTCGGTTAGTATTTCCTACTCAACTTGTTCCCCCACATTGGGAGGGGGGTCCGGTCCGGGGGGGGGGGGGTGTAGCACCAAGATCATTGTTCCTCAAATTGCCTACCAATGAACTTACAATGATCTTAACGCTACCAAGTTTAGGGAAAGTCATGTATGTTTTGACAAAGATATAACAATAATGTATATATAAATAGAGATACACACAAGGCTGATATAACAGACTATAGCTGGAACTAATTTAAATCCTTTACACACATGGTATTTCATTGAAACAAGTCATTATTGTATTAGTCGACAGCATTATCATTAACTGTAGTGTTGAAGCTTGATCGATGGATTCACAAAATCTAAAACATATTGAGCCAAAAGGATTTTCTGTATGTTGATGTGCTACAGAAATGAGAAACGTCCATCAGCAGTTTTGTCCGTACATTTTTTTTTTACATAAGCAACTTATGTGAGAAGTTTAAATGAGGTGAATGGACATTGATGAATGCATATGCATTTTTCATCCGTGTGTGACCGCAGCCTCACTACCCATGATGGGTAGAAACAGGTGGGTGCCGTTCTTTTTCCAGTAAGGTTTGATAGAATATGATTCTCTATAACTTTAATGAAGGGCACCAACAATTGTTGGTTATTTCACTGATTGATAATATATATTCTCTGCCACAGGCAAAATATTAGTTTACAGACCAATCACGTCATTGTGATAGAAGTCAAAATAACATACAGCAAAATAGCAAACAGATATATGGACAGTGGAATCAGAGACACAAACATGTTGAGAATGGAGATGGTTCGCAACATATCCACATCTTTGAAACGCACATAAAAATCGTATCAAATCTTTAGACCATATGACCTGCGTACTTACATGCATGTGTTTTGGTATTATGTGTTCAGTTTTTGGGGGATTTAAAACATTTCCCCCAGTTTGAGATTTGCCCGGTGAGTTCTTAACTCTAAGGTTTGAGGGTCTATTGCAGTCTTAAAAAGAGGTTATTCACACACTAATAAAACGTTGTGGTAAATGTTTTGAATTTATTTTAAATGCTAGATTAGGAAAGCTGAAAGGTGTAAGAACTAACCTTCTTAGAACAAACTTCATTGTAACCTTGCTGTATACACATATATTATTAGCCAGTATGGTACTGTTTTTAACACTGATCTGGAGTTGCTGTTATTCTTAGATTTTAGAAAGTGGTTATGGTTTGTAAAACGCTTTGAGTGTGTGTGTGTGTGTGTGCGCATGTCTGTAAGTGACTCGTCTTGCCACAAGGATAGGGGGTGAGCGCAGGACATCAGAGGTCTTCTGCCCTGTCCTTCTGTTATACACCATCCCACATGGCAAGATCCTAAAGACACAGGCAACAAACCAAAGCTTCAGTTAAAGTCACACTCCTTTTTCACCTCATTAAATCACCAGGAGACAGGATGCAGCTCATCTCAATAGGTGGTAGAAGTGTGACGTTTTTTTGACGTAGATGCAGAAAGTAATGGGTATATTTCCACAACAACTAAGAGTGTTGAAGCACGAAGCGAACCCGTGCACATACTGTGTGTGACTGTGTGAGAGCAAAGTGTTACATCTCACGCATCTCAATATCCTAGCCTATTCATTGATGACCGGCCCTGCTTTGCTGAAGTCGTGAGACATTGCAAGCCAAGAAATTGTGGGATACAGCATTTAACTGCCGATAGACGGGCCTAGTGCATGGTTCTGACGGTCTGCCTGTTGGCCGCCCTACCTATACCGTGCCCCTCCCCTCTCTGTCCCTCACTAGCACGCTATGAAAGATGCAAGTGTTTGTGTTCTCAGAAGTAAGAAAAAAAAAATCTGTCTCCTCCCTTCCAAAAAAAAGTATATATATATTAGGAGTCGATTTCTTGCAGAATCAAATCTTGACACTCAACAGGGAGTCAACACTGGGAGACTGCACAACTACGTCATCGTCGTTAACAGTAAAAAAATAAATGAAAAGGGCCGTTTAAACAGTGATATTTTTTCCATTTGTCACATCCCTAATAAGTGGCCCAGGTATCCTCATGACACGGCACAAGTGAGGGGTGGACCTTTCCTCTTTTGTTCACTATTGCACCTCTAGTGTTCCTGAAGCAAGCGGGGAGGCCGATGACCTCACACCAGATCAACTCCTTGAATGGCTTGAATGGCCTACGTCCAAAAAATTATATTTTGCTCAAAATATTGTTGTTATACCCTTAAGAGTGTTACATTACCATATAAAAGACATTTTGTTTTCCGAAAGGAAAACTTCCAAAATAGCTAAAATCTAACTTCTTACCAACAGCCCAAAAAAAGAGCATCTGAATGATTTGATGACTTCTGAAAAATGAATCTCATCATTTTAAAAAATAATTAAAAGAACAACCCATTGTCTTCAGATAGTTTAGCTAATTACCGTGTGTCACTGCAGATCCACTGGCTGATGCTCTGACTGTTCCTCCCATTGCTCCTGTTGCTGCACCTGGTCTCCTTTGGCAGTGCTGGTGTGCTGGTGTTTTGTGTGGGTGCACATCTGGGTGCTTTGTGGTTCGGAAGACCTGCCTCTCTTCAGAGTGTTGGACTGGGCAGACGAAGTGTGCGGGGGTGACTCTGCATTCAGTAGTTTAGATTAGTAATGTCTATTTCTGTACATATAAATCATTCACTTTCTGTTATAGACATTTCCTTGTCAAGGTGATGAATTGAAACTTTCAGAAAAGAAAAGCCAATGTGTTAGAAGCTTCAAGTGATTCAATTCCAAAATAATTTGCTTGTTTTTTTATTGAACCAACAAAGCAGCAACTAAAATGTGAAAAATGCTGCTTTCTTGACCAGGACTTCCCTGGTTAATTAAAGGATGAAAACATTTTTTTAAAAGACTACAAAATAAGAACTACACCTCCAAACATACCACAGGTGCTGCTACTGGCCTGAGAGTCGTCTGTCGGGGGAGGCTCTGCCTCTTCCTGAATGGTGGGCACAGATGCCAGGAGACCTGACAGACACACACAGACCGGCGTTACGTCAATGTTACCATGGCAACACTGACTGGAAATAGCCTACATAAGGACTGACGCAGAATGAAAACACAAGGGCAAGTCATCCAATGTAAACTGAAAAACAACCATTTTTCTTTTACCACTAGGAGGCTCTCTAGAGCCATAGAATAAACCAGGAGCTGTGCTTCATGAAACAGGATGCTATTCTGTTCTGTTAGACAGACAGCCCCATCCATAAGACAGCAGTCAACAACAGTCATCTACTGCAGTACAATACCTACATCTGTGGTAGACGACCCTGTTCCTCGAGTGACGCAGGGATTGCAGGATATTGTCCAAGCAAGGCACCACACTGACCTACTAAGCTAATTGATCAGTTCAATGATTGCCTCAATTTAGCACACCTGGTCTTCCAGGTCGGTAAAAACATGAAGTGCCTACCCCTGACCTGCATACATACAGATATCTATTCCCTGTAACGGGGACAACATGGATGTACGGTACCGTGGTAACCATAATACTTAATTTTTTTTATTAATTTTACCTTTATTTAACCAGGCAAGTCAGTTAAGAATACATTCTTATTTTCAATGACGGCCTAGGAACAGTGGGTTAACTGCCTGTTCAGGGGCAGAACGACAGATTTGTACCTTGTCAGCTCGGGGGTTTGAACTCACAACCTTCCGGTTACTAGTCCAACGCTCTAACCACTTGGCTACCCTGCCGCTTCTACTACATGATCAGTGAGATGACAGAATGGACAGACAACAGCAGCTCATGACAACAGGTCATCATGACAGTCATGCAGCTCATGACAGGAGGAGTGTGTTGTTGGCAGTAGGAACCATTCAGACTGTCCATCAGAGACCAACATAACAGCTCTTAGAGAAATGACAAGGAGTATGGTGGAGCTGGGGGCCATTAAACGACGACCCATAGGAGGCAAATTGCTGCCGTTATCTCAGCAGGAACTGTGAGAGAACCAGGATGTGGTTTTAGACGAGAGAGCTCCTTTCAGACTATATGAAATGAAACCAAACCATGGTCGTGACTCGTGTTCAATAGGGCAAACCACAGCAAAACGGTTCGCAACGGAGAACAATAATCTGTGGCGTTATTGAAAAAAATAAATAAAAAAACTCCCCCCACTGAACACGACCACTGTAACCAACCTCAGATGTCTCAGCCACATGGGGCCTTTAATGAGGATGGGTGAGGTGGACTTTCTATCGCTGCCGTCTTCAGATCTTGATCCTAGGTTTTTATTGTAAATAACTATGTTCTTAACTTGTTCACCTGTATAAATCAAGGCTAAATAATATAGAAGTTAAAGACTCACTGAGGCCTCTGTAGTGGGAGAGTTGCTGGTAGACCTGCTTCATTCTCTCTATGTTGAGCCTGCTGCCCTCTGCGTGGTTGATCATGGGCTTGGGGTAGTCTACTCCCACGATGCAGTTCGCTGCCTTCTGGACAGACTCTGGGGCTCTCCACGGCTCATAGATGTATCGGTTGGGATAGTCCTTCAACTTAGGAATGTAGCGCCTAGAAGGTAGACAATCACAGATGTTCGAGACATTCATTGTTATTATTTATGCCACTGAATTACATATAGAACTGATTCATATGGTCTCTATGCAGTTTATTCAATTGATTCCATTGGTTGTTTATTCTATTGATTTATGTATTTTGTACTTGAAAAAGAACACCACAAACTGGTCTTTCGAGCCGGATAGGTGCAATTGGCCTGGGACATGACCAGTAGAAACAGGATGCAGTTCATGCAGCATGCCATGCCCCAGACGAGGCACACACGCTGGCAAGAGGACTGGGAAGTCCAGCCGACTGGGGCCATGGAGAGGTTTTACCTCAGGTTCATGTCCAGCAGCCGGAACCAACCCAGCCTCCACGGCTCCAGCCCTAGAGCCAGCTGAGCAGTTGCCAGAGCTGCACCCAGTCTTGCTGTCCAACGCGCTCCGGCCAGCCAACCCGACGCCAGTGGTGCAGCCAGACCAGCGACTGCCACAGAGGCTCAAGCCGTTTCAGCATCTGGCCAAGCTCCATTCCACACTCCAGCCGGTGACACCACGAGCAGCACCGGAGCCAGACGAGCTGTTGCCAGTGCTGAAGCCTGACCAGCAGCTGCCGGCGCTCTGGCATGCTCCACCTCCGCCTGCCACCGGTGCCTGAGCTGGCACCCCAACAGAAACCCCAGCCAGAGTGCCACCTGGACCAGCTGTCACCGGACTCAACCCTGGTTCAGGTCTCTACTGTTAACACAAAATGACCAGTATAACAACATTTACTTCCCCGTATTTCCACAGTACACAGTTGCCGTCACACTCAGGCCAGGTTCATCTCCAGTGAGACTACTGCACAGGCATACTAATAACAGAGCGATAGCACCGCAATAACAGAAATATAAGGACACTTAAACCATGAACTTAATAATCTCCCACTTTTCTTTAAAGACAAATAAAACATCAACAAAATAATTAAAATGACACAAGTTCTCCATTACAAAATGGGTTGTGTGACAAAGTCGCGCCTTAGTGGCGCAGCGGTCTAAGGCACTGCATCTCAGTGCTAGAGGAGTCACTGCAGAACCTGGTTTGATCCTGGGCTGTATCACACCCGGACGTGATCTGGAGTCCCACAGGGCGACGCACTAGTGTCCCAGTGTCGTCCGGGTTAGGGGAGGCCGTCATTGTAAATAAAAATTTGTTCTTAACTGATTTGCCTAGTTAAATAAAGGTTAAAAATGTTTTGGTAGGTTTGTGTCTGTTGATGTGTCCTTTGTCATTTTCAGTAGGAGGCCGATTCTCAGCAACAGCCCCTCCATCTTGTTGATAAATTTACTTTCTGCCGTCTGGAGCGATGGACCCTAACAATAATGCCTCTGTGCCTCACAAATATCACCACACCATCTTGGCCAATGACTACTCTCGGTCCTTTCCACTCTTGACAGTCAACTCATTTGTAGTACACTTTGTTTCCAGTCTCGTACATCTCATTGGTGGGTTGTTTACGTAGAGCCCTGCAAATTCTCTCTGAATACTTCTCGCTGCATGTCGTGCTGAAAGGTGCTGTCCCACCCATGCACTCACACTGGTCCCTTCTAGTGCTGGTGGCTTGTCAACCAGTACCGAGGGAAGATTAGGGTCCTGCCCCAACACTAGTTGCTATGGGCTGTAACTATGAACATTGTGCATTGAGTTTTTTGCCATCAAAGCCCAATCTAGGGCTGTTTTCCAGTCACATCCATTGTCTTGCTTCACTTTCAGCATAATCTCTGAGTGTTTGATTGTCTCTCCAGAATTCCATTGCTTCACGGACTGTATGCAGCATTTGTCTTTACTTCCATGTTGAATTTCTCTCCCATTTCTCTTATTTCATTATTATTGAATTCTCCTCCATTGTCACTGTACAATTTCTGGGTCGGGCCACGCACACATATCCAGGAATGAATGAAGTGCTTGACGATGTCACTGGGTTTCTTTGTAATCACAATGCTTCCAGCACTGAAGCATGTGAAGTGGTGGACTATGGGAAGGTACCACACACTTAGTTCTAGCTCATGTAGATCTACAGCCACTGTTTCATTGTACTTGGACGCCAGTGGCAAACCAACAGCTGGTCTGGGCTTAGGTTTGCTGTATTTCTGACATGTCTCACAGCTGTTAACCATCGGCCGTAGAATGGAAATACTCATCATTATTATTCTCACAACTGCTGAGTCATTTCTGAAGTCTGTCAACTGTAGCATGACCAAACTGTTTGTGAAGTTAACAATACTTTGAGTTTTTCCTCTTGTTCATGTTCGCTGTGTTCAGAATCTCTATGTGCTCCGTGTCAGTCAGAATCACATTTTACATCGACTGTGTGATGTCTGTCTAAAATGTTTACACAATAGGGGCCTAAGGGAGTAAGTTCAAGGGTCACTGGTTGTTTAAAACATCACTGCCATGTCATTGTTGTCTAGTACAGCCCCTGCCTTATTGAGGGAAGCTTTGCTTAATAGTAAGGGGATATCTGTAGGGACCACCTCTGTTTCAATGTGACTCGTAGTCTGACCAATTTTTGCTGGTATCTTAACTCTCTTGGTAGAATGGATAACTCACCCATCTCCAAATTTGAAATCACTGTTGCTTGGTGGGTCAATCATATTTTGTACTTATTTTATATTTATTTCACTGACATAACTATTAAAGACATGTTGCACCACACACTGTGCATTTACATGCAGTATCAATCACAGCAGATCCTAAGGATTCAACTAGAAATATCTCAGTATCAGAAGCAGATTGGCTCTCTCTCTGTTTTTACACATACCTCTGTTAGTTTAACTTGTTCATTTTTATGAGGACAGTCTTTAACCCAAAGGTAAGTGCTTTGACAAATACCACATTCTGATCTCCTTCCATGCCTGTCCAGTGGATTTGTGCTGGGCAAATGCTTTGATCAAAGTTCCCATTCCGTTTCCTTGTTCAAATCCTCCATGTATATTTCCAGTGCTGTATCTCTTGAGCGATAATACCACCGCAAGTGTTAGCTTTTTCTTTATATAATATACACTTAAAACATTAACTTAACACCTACTACATCTGCTGCCTTGCAGATATGCATGACCTGGGCCCAACGCCAGACCCAGCCCTGAATCCAATGCCCGGCACTGTCCAGGACTCACCGGCTGACCAGGTTCCAGTCCTGGGTCCACAGGCAGACACCTAGCACAGCCAGACCCACAACCAGCACTGACGCTCAAACCTGCCGTCAGCCATTAGTGCTCATATCAATGTGTTCTGATATATGCCGGTGTCTTTATTGTGCCTGTATGAGCCTCTATGGATCAATAGTTTATTTAATTATTCAGCCAAAGCACAAACAACGTGGTAATCACGGACCAATCACTGTCCTCTGTCCAATGCCCACAGGTTAGTGTGTGTGTGACGTAGTGTGTGTGTGTGAGACGTAGTGTGTGTGTGTGAGACATAGTGTGTGTGTGTGTACCTGATGTAGTCTCCGCTGGGGTCTGTCCTCCTTCCAAAGCCCACAGGGCAGTAACAGTGGAAGAACTGCTGGAAGAAGGCACTGCAGGAGAGCCACATCCAGCTGCCTGCGTTCACACTCCAGTCTGCATCCAGGAGCAGCTCCTCAAACACCTGACAGGCAGAACCAACCAGCACAGAATACAGTTAGATACCAGTGAAGCGGCACCACTACTGCCTCACGTACGTCTTGATGCTTTGGATATACAGTAAATACCCACGTTTTCCTTGTCAATGTAAACCCCCAATGCCTTTGTGTGTGTAAATGTCCATGTATTTCTGTTATTGGCCTGCTTTATGGAAGTACTAAGGTAAACACTGTGTGTGTTGACAGTCTGTATTCAGTAAAAGCTCTAACACCTGGATAAAGGACTAGAGTTGGACTAGTAACCAAAAGGTTGCAAGATTAAATCCTCGAGCTGACAAGGTAAAAATTGTTCTGCCCCTGAACAAGGCAATTAACCCACTGTTCCTAGGTCGTCATTGAAAATAAGAATTTGTTCTTAACTTACTTGCCTAGTTAAATAACAGTTAAAATACATTAAAAATTTAATCCCAGAACTACCTACGCCAGGGCTCTCCAACCATGTTCCTGTAGAGCTACCATCCTGTAGGTTCACTCCAATCCTAATCTATCACATCTGATTAGAATAATTAGCTGGTTGATAAACTGAACCAGGTTAGTTACAACTGGGGTTGGAGAGAAAACATACAGGAAGGGAACAGGGTTGGACACCCCTGCCCAGATCTACCGACGCTGATGACAAGCTCTATAGGTTACTGCTACATGTCCTCCTAATATACTAAAGCTTCTCCACAACCCTTGTTGTGGTATGGTAGTGCATGTTGGGTGACACTGGTTCTTTCTCAATTACTTTCTTTGATTCCTTGCATGCCTTCTCAAAGCCTATTGCAGGAGAAGGTCAGAGGGGAGACTTTTGATTTTCCCCTCCAATGCATTTGAGAAGGAAAGGGACTGAAGATGCGAGCAACTGAGGAAAGATTAGTCAAGAAAAGTTCATGTAAATGACTGGAGAGGGAAGGGAGTCTAACCTACCCTCATGCCACTCTCCCAGCTTATCCACAGGTCTCCCCGAGTCAGGAAGCAGGCCACTGCGTGTCTGGCCAGGTGGTGGATCCAGCCCTCCTGCCTCAGCTGGGTCATGATAGCATCTATCCAGGGGAAGCCTGTGCTCCCCTCTGCCCACTTGGCCAGGGCCTCAGGGTTATGGTCCCAGGGGATCTGAACACAGATGGGGTTGCCCTCCATCCGGTCGAAGTTAGGGTTGTTGGTTCCCGCTGCATAGAAGAATTCTCTCCACAGGAGCTGGCCGAATAAAGAGAGCGGGGGACTGCAATTCTTCCGTAACTGAGTGGGAAGGATGGATAGAGAAATACCTATCAAAATCACTTCTTACATCAGCAGTTGTGCTTTACAGTAACCCAGCTTGTACCACAGAGAGCATGCAGAAACAAAATTTTATTTTACAATTACATGATCAAACAGCTTCTTTATCCCATTCCAAACAGCAACATGTATTCTTGTAAAAAATGTATTTTTTATTTTTTAAAGATCTCTATTGTGGTGATCAAAGGTCTCGGTACCTTCATGTAGAGTTCCCTCAGGTTGTAGTAGAAGACTCGACATGATAAGCATCCAAAGCGTAGATAGGGGCTGAGGCCCGTGGGACTGGCGATCAGCGAACACATGTTGATCCTGGCTCGCTCAAAGCTAGCTACCCAGGCTTTTCTGTCTAAGTGTTTGTTGAGTCTCTCTAGTGCTTCAGACTCCCCTCCCTTCCACACCGCAGGGTCCAGGCCTTGAGTCTTGAATCCTGGAGAACAGAACAGAGAGCACAGAACAGAAAGCACAGAACAGTCAGATACCATGTGCATTATGACTACATTTAGCCTCAAACACAGTACATGGTGATTAACAGGATGTTACAGTTCTGGAGAACCCAATGGTGTAAATACATTAGCAACAAGAACTATTATACTGTACAAACACTCGATTGTTTTAACATGTGAAAAAATATATATATACTACCAGTCAAAAGTTTTTGAACACCTACTCATTCAAGTTTTTATTTTATTTAGACTATTTTCTACATTGTAGAATAATAGCGAAGACATCAACACTATGAAACAACACATACGGAATCATGTAGCCAAAAAACAAAAAAAACAAAAAAACAATTCAAATACATTTTATATGAGATTCTTCAAGGTAGCCACCCTTTGCCTTGATGACAACTTTGCACACTCTTGGCATTCTCTCAACCCACTTCCCCTGGAATGCTTTTCCAACAGTCTTGGAGTTCCCACATATGCTGAGTTGGCTGCTTTTCTTTCACTCTGCGATCCAACTCATCCCAAACCATCTCATTTTGGTTGAGGTCAGGGGATTGTGGAGGCCAGGTCATCTGATGCAGCACTCCCATCACCCACCTTGGTCAAATAGCCCTTACAAAGCCTGGGAGGTGTGATGGGTCATTGTCCTCTTGATAATCAAATGATAGTGGGACTAAGCGCAAACCACATGTGATGGCGTATCATTGCAGAATGCTATGGTTGCCATGCTGGTTAAGTGTGCCTTGAATTCAAAATAAAAATCACAGATAGCGTCACCAGCAAAGCACCCCCACACCATAACACCTCCTCCATGCTTTATGGTGTGAAAATACACATGCAGAGATCATCCGTTCACCCACACTCAGTCTCACAAAGATAAGGCGGTTGGAACCAGAAATCTCACATTTGGTCTCCAGGTCAAAAGGACAAATTTACACCGGTCTAATGTCCATTGCTCTTGTTTCTTGGCCTAGGGAAGTCTCTTCTTCTTATTGGTGTCCTTTAGTAGTTGCTTCCTTGCAGCAATTCGACCATGAAGGCCTGATTCACACAGCCTACCTTTGAACAGTTGATGTTTGGATGTGTCCGTTACTTGAACTCTTGAGAAGCATTTATTTGGGCTGCAATTTCTGAGGCTGTTAACTCTAATGAACTTATGCTATGCAGCAGAGGTAACTCTGGGTCGTCCATTCCTGTGGCAGTACTCTTCAGAGCCAGTTTCATCATAGTGCTTGATGGTTTTTGCGACTGCATTTGAAAAAAACTTTCAAAGTACTTGAAATGTTCCGTATTGACTGACCTTCATGTCTTAAAGTAATGATGGACTGTTGTTCCTCTTTGCTTATTTTAGCTGTTCTTTCCATAATATGGACGTGGTCTTTTACCAAATAGGGCTATCTTCTGAGAGAAGTCTATGATGAGGGTGACTGGAGTCTTTGACAATGTTTTATGCTTTCCTCTGACACCTGCTAGGATATAGGTCCTGGATGGCAGGAAGCTTGGCCCTAGTGATGTACTGGGCCGTACGCACTACCCTCTGTAGCGCCTTACGTGCAAATGCAGAGCAGTTGCCATACCAGGTGATGATGCAACCGGTCAGGATGCTCTCGATGGTGCAGCTGTAGAACTTTGAGGATCTGGGGACCCATGCTAAATCTTTTCAGTCTCCGGAGGGGGAAAAGGTGTTGTTGTGCCGTCTTCACGACTGTCTTGGTGTGTTTGGACCATGACAGTTCAGGAACTTGAAACTCTCGACCGGCTCCACTACAGCCCCATCGATGTTAATGGGGGCCTGTTCAGCCCTTCTTTTCCGATAGTCCACGATCATCTCCTTTATTTTGATCACATTGAGGGAGAGGTTGTTGTCCTGGTACCACACTGCCAGGTCTCTGACCTTCTCCCTATAGACCATCTCATCATTATTGGTGATCTGGCCTACCACTGTTGTGTTGTCAGCTAACTTAATGATGGTGTTGGAGACGTGTTTGGTCATGCAGTCGTGGGTGAACAGGGAGTACAGGAGGGTACTAAGCACACACCCCTGAGGATCAGCATAGCAGATGTGATGTTGCCTACCCTTACCACCTGGTTGCGGCCTGTTAGGAATTCCAGGATCCAGTTGCAAAGGGAGGTGTTTAGTCCCAGGGTCCTTAGCTTGGTAATACGCTTTGTGGGCACTATGGTGTTGAATGCTGAGCTGTAGTCAATTAACAGCATTCTCACATAGGTGTTCCTTTTGTCCGGGTGGGAAAGGGCGGTGTGGAGTACGAGTGAGATTGCATCATCTGTGGATCTGTTGGGCGATATGCGAATTGGAGTGGGTCTAGGGTATCTGGGAGGATGCTGTAGATGTGAGCCATGACCAGCCTTTCAAAGCACTTCATGGCTACCGACGTGAATGCTGTGGGGCGGTAATCATTTAGGCAGGTTACCGTCGCTTCCTTTGACACAGGGACTATAGTGGTCTGCTTGAAACATGTAGGTATTACTGTTAAGGGATTTTTATGAATAATGACTAAATTATATATACAGTGGGGCAAAAAAGTATTTAGTCAGCCACCAATTGTGCAAGTTCTCCCACTTAAAAATATGATAGAGGCCTGTAATTTTTTATCATAGGTACACTTCAACTATGACAGACAAAATGAAAAAAAAATCCAGAAAATCACATTGAAGGATTTTTAATTAATTTATTTGTAAATTATGGTGGAAAATAAGTATTCTGTATTAAGCGAGTCACTGGTACTTCCTGTTTTAGTTTTTGCTTGTAAGCAGGAATCAGGAAAGAATTATGGTCCGATTTGCCAAATGGAGGGCGGGGGAGAGCTTTGTACGCATCTCTGTGTGTGACATTTTGTATGCATCTCCTCTCATGTGACATGCTGGTAAAAAAATTGCTAAAACGGATTTCAATTTCCCTGCATTAAAGTCCTTGACCACTAGGAGCACTGCTTCTGGATAAGCATTTTCTTGTTTGCTTATGGCCTTATACAGCTGGTTGAGTGCGGTCTTAGTGCCACCATCGGTTAGTGGTGGTAAATAGACCGTTACGAATAGTATAGATGAGAACTCTTGGTAGATATTGTGGTCTACAGCTTATCATAAGGTAATCTACCTCAGGCAAGCAATACCTCGAGACTTCTTCAATATTAGACATCACGCACCAGCTGCTATTGACAAATAGACACACACTCCCTCCCCTCGTCTTACCAGATGTAGTTTCTCTGTTCTGCCGTTACCATGGAAAATCCCGCCAGCTCTATATTATCCGTGTCATCGTTCAGCGATGACTCAGTGAAACATAAGATATTACAGTTTTTAATGTCCCGTTGGGAGTATAATCTTGATCATAGGTCATCCATTTAATTTCCCAATGATTGCACGTTGGCCAATAGAACAGATGGCATTGGGAGTTTACTCACTTGCCTACGAATTCTCAGAAGGCAGCCCGACCTCTGCCCCATTTTTCTCCATCTTTTCATTCCAACATATGATTCCATTTGTGCCATTTCATAGTTGATGTTTTAACTATTATTCTACAATGTAGAAAATGGTACAAATAAAGAAAAACCCTTGAATAAGTATGTGTTCTAAAACATTTGACTGGTAGTGTATATGGTACACCCAAGTCAAAATGACAATCCATAATTGAATGTCATTCTCTTACATGGTCTGGATGGAGTCTATGCTGGGTTACTGTAAATGCATTGATTGCTGATATCAAAGGAGTATTAAAATACATCTGATTGATTGATTACCAAGCTCTTCCAGAGAGGGGACACTGTAGTGTTCGTCGTGGTTATCAGCGATCTTCGTCCGACAACTGCCCATCTGTTCTTGTGTGATGGTGGGCAGGGGTTTCATAGGCAGCTCAAGCCTGTTCACTAAGGCCTGGAACCTCTTGAAGGTCAGCGGAGGACTGCCGTTGTTCATCTCAACGATCCTGATAACAGTAGAAACATGAAGGATCGTGAGATTAAAACACATTGAGATACGGGACCGTATTCATAAAGCGTCTCAGAGTAGGAATGCTGATCTAGGATTAGGTCCTCACCCTGCCCGTTATCTTATTCATTACGATGTAAAAGGCTAAACTGATCGTAGATCAGCACTTCTAAATCAGACGTTTTGTGAATACCAGGCCCGAGGTAACTTTGTTGAAATGTCCATAATAATACTGCTGTGGTGAAGTGATGCTGTTGAGGAAAACGCACGGGTGATTCTTGACCGCGAGTGGAGGGCAGTTGTTCATCTCAATGATCCTGAAGATGATGGTGTAAATGTAGAGGTAGAAATTATGAAAATGTCATTTCAGGATTAAAACAGAGCATTACTTGTTGAAAGGCCAATTGATACTGATGTGGTGATCTTTGCACTTCAGGAAACTGGTGGGGTAATTAACTGGCCGGTAACTCATTTCTCAGCACAAATCAAAACAATCAATACAGTTCTACTTTTCAGTCGACATGATGTAGTTTTGACATTCTGTACCATCTAAAAACCTATACAGTATAAATTATTGATAGTCAACATAATAATGGTACTGGATTGGATCACAGTTATCAAGCTGTTATGCATCTTTTCTATTACCTCATATAGCCCTGATATACATAAAGTACTTAAACGTATTTAAAAAATAATCATCTGGCAACACCTGGACTCATAACAGAGCAAAGCATTGTTGGTGAGATTGGCTCAAACACATCAAGGAAATATATTCCACAATTAATTTTTAACCAGGCAAACCTGTTAATTGAAATGCATTCCAGGAGACTACCTCATGAAGCTGGTTGAGAGAATGCCAAGACTGTGTAAAGCTGTCATCAAGGCAAAGGGTGGCAATTTTCAAGAAAATATATTTTGATTTGTTTTACACTTTTTTGGTTACTACACGATTATGTGTGTTATTTCATTTTTGAGGTCTTCACTATTATTCTACAAATGTAGAATCATGTAGTAACAGTAAACAAAGAAAAACCCTTGAATGAGTAGGTGTGTCCTAACTTTTGACTGGTACTGTAGTTATCCCCTAACCATGGCCTGATTATGTTACAGCGTGAATCTTATAAAATAGGTCCCATCTTACGCAACGCTCATATATATTGGCACTGTTTGGGCCCTTTTAGGTCTTCTTATTGGATCAACTCATATTGTGGGTTGGGCCGAGTAGGCGTCAGGAGCCCCCATGTGTCTCCAGCAGCAATGTGGTTGTGATGGCTGAGCACTGCCACCCCACCTGTCCGCCACGCACATGTCTGCCACAGTGACTGCCTCCCTGCTCAGCCATTTCCTCCTCCCACTGCCTGGAGCCTGCACATGTTGTGTGGTGTGACAGTTAGTTACATTAACCCGCCACTAGGAAGCGTCACAGAGCTATGGGATTCTATGGGACTGTGTATTTGTGGGAAGTAGAACATCAAAACTCTTTTAGCTCATTCTACATCAGTGCTTTTCCCCTTTGAGCTCTGAAGCACTGCTTACAGCATGTGTCTTTACAGCATGAAATCACAACTATGTTACCCACTGCATTGTTCTCTAGTTTGACTTCCGGTGGTATACTGACATCACTTAGCCTACTGGATAGACAGACACAATAGACTCTCAAAATCTTATGGACTTCTCTCTGGTCAAACAATCTGTTAATTCAGCAATTTACAGTATTGCTGGGGTAAGTTTATTTCCCACACTGTTCTGTTGTTGTTGTGACGACACCAGACTGTCAGCTGGCTGTCTCCATGACATAACATGTAGCATCATCTCAGATGTGTTACAGCACCACAGCAGTAAGGTTTCCCCTGGGACACACTGTGCTCTGGTTTATCCAATAAGGTGTTGAATAGGGAAAGGGGGATACCTAGTCAGTTGTACAATTGAATGCCTTCAACCAAAATGTGTCTTCCGCATTTAACCCAACCTCTTTGAATTAGAGGTGCAGAGGGCTGCCTTAATCGACATCCACGTCTTCGGCACCCGGGGTACAGTAGGTTAACTGCCTTGCTCAGGGGCAGAATGACAGATTTTTAATAGCACTGGGAACAGAGTGAGCTCAACATTCAAATTATTAGGTAAGCACTAGCCTGATCCCAGATCTGTTTGTGACGTCTTGACAACTCCTATGGTCATTGTCCTGAGGCTACACAGGACAAAAATGATTTGGGACTAGGTTAGATAAGCAGTATAATGGGGAAATAAACATTTGACTTATTGGACCCTTCCTAATGAGTGTGACAGTCAGTGACTAACCTGTCCAAGTTGTAGAGTGTGTGAGAATTCCTCACTATGGTCTCCACTCCAAACTCCTGGGCCATTTTAATGATGGCTCCATCTCTCTCCTTCCCATAGGGCTCAGAGTCATACTCAAAGGTCAACCGGGTGACGTTCCACTCCTACAGACAGGAGCAGAGAGAGATGGGGAGAGAGAGGGGGATAGAGGTGGAAATGAGAGAGGATGAAAGATAATACATGTTAAGTCACAATGGAAAGCCAACTGTGGTTGAGATCATTTCTCTGATGTTATTGGGACAACACCTTATCTCCCAGACATGGGCCTAAAGATCTGTGAACAGTACACATTATCATTACAATCTAGTCTACATGGCAGGTGGCTAGAGTCTAGGCTACACAAAGGGGAACGGTAAACAAAAACAGGATTCTCCGTCAGTGCTTGCTGAAACAAGTGGTCAGCGTAGGTCACAGAACCTTCTAAAACATCCTACTTGTTGAAGCAGCGGCTGAATAAATGCAGCAATGCATGCTGCTTCAGTGCACCGTTCCTATAGTGATCTGCAGAACAATTTGATCACTATAACCACATTCACTAGGTCTATAGACACCAGAGGGCACTGTATCTGCAATGCAGTTATTGTAGTTTATCGACATCCGACCTCTATAGCGTTTCCTCCATCTATAGTAGGCCCTGCTGCTGAACACATGATAATGAGAGCTTAGTGCTGAAAGTGAAACGTACCGAGTGCCCTCTCCGCCTCTCCTCAGACCTGATGGACTCTTACATAAACAACCCTTTCTCCAACCTGCTGGTCAGTGCGTCACCCACTACACGTATTCTAGCACTGTAAACTGGACAGCTGAAAAACTAAAGTGTGGCGAAGTGGTAATTCAGAAGCAAATATCTTCCCGAATTACCGTATTATGACAAGCAGCCTTGACAGAGGCAATGAGGTGATGTGTATGGCTCTCCTCTTAGTCATCAACCTTCATAGAGGTGAATTGATACCTGCAAAATAAGTCCCATTTCTCAGAAGTGAGAACAGGTGTGTGGATGTGCAGAGTGTTTGGTCCTGGCAGAAGATCATTTGTTCTTTACAGTTTGTTCAGTGTTCCTTGATTTACTTACCAACTGTACCATTGGCTGTATTTCCTAAATGTTCCCGGAGAGACAAAAATGGTGATCCATCAGCTTGTCTCATGCATGACCAAACTTCATTGTCAGATTAAAATGAGTATATATGGTAGAAAATGTGGGTAATTAATAGGGATGTAATGATTAACAGAGAAACATTTGAACTGGGGACCGATGAGTAAGAGACGATCGATTCAAACATTACGAATTGTCAGTTCACACTATTTTTTTTCTCAAATTACTACGCCTTCCGAAAATACCTAATCTTTTGTGACAACTGTGTCCTCTCCTTCAGTGTTGAACTAATCATGTTATTATGTTGACAGTCACTGATCTACAAGTCATTTTGCATGCCAAACAACCCCAGGGAATATCAGTAGTCTAGTCAAACTGGGTGCTTTGTGCAACTCTGCGCGCTGACCAACAACAGATAGGCCTTTCCCCTGATCTGACACATCTGCACAGCACCTTCAGCAGTCAAATGTTTGTGCAATGGCTTGCACAACAGTATACTTTCTTAGTTGAGTGGCAACCAGTGAAATTTGCTAGGTATTAAAAAAAATCAAAATCAAATGCACTGTAGAAAATTGTGTTTAACGAGAATAAAAGTAGCCTAAGCTACTGCCGGAGAAAACTCATTTGGCTATACATGTCGATTTAGGAAGTAAACATTTATTCTTATTCAAATCATATTTTCCCTAACCCAAAAGTACTATTAAGTAGTTTTTAGGAGCATATTTTTTTTTACAACTTATACATTTCACTCCATACATTTTCCCTGACACCCAAAAGTACTTGTTACACTTTGAATGCTTCGCAGGGGAGAAAAATGGTTCAATTCACACACTTATCAAGAGAATATCCCTGGTAATCCTACTGCCTCTGATCTGGCGAACTCACTAAACACACGCTTCGTTTGTAAATTATGTCTGAGTGTTGGCGTGTGCCCCTGGCTATCCGTAAATTTAAAATAAAAAAAATAAAAATGGTGCCTCTGGGTTTGCTGAATATAAGGAACTTGAAATTATTTATACCTTTAATTTTGAAACTTAATAATATTTCAAACCAAATTGTTTTAGACTAATACAAGTAGTATTTTACTGGGTGACTTTCACTGGAGTCATTTTCTATTAAGTTAACTTCCACTGCCTAACCCTTAAGCCTAAAATTGCATTTGAACAAATTCAAGACATTAAAAATGTAGTATTGTTTTACTATCTTGTCAGGATATACACACATGACATGAGTCAGCTCAGACAAATCCAGCCCATGAGCTCCATCAGCAGCAGATTGTGACTTTAGAATGGAAAATTAATGTGTTTTGTGCATCGAATTGATTCGTTCATCTAATCAAACCACATAGTCTCAAACTAAATCGTATCGCTACTGTGTCGTACCACAGATCCTAATCGAATTGTCTTGAAAGGGAACGATGCACATCCATAGTAAGTAAGCAGGTTTGTGTTCTCTGTAAGAATGCATATTCTCAGAACCCATTGCTATTTCTTTGGGGCGAACTTTGAGGTGGGTGGGTGGTAGGCTGTGTAGTATTAGGGCTACAGTTGTCTTCTGAGAAACTAAGCCTATTGATGGACCCAAATAGGCCTATAAATGCCCAAATTCATGTGCCATCACTATTAAAAACAAAACGGGGATTGAGTTTTACAATTTGGGTTATGGAACGTCTAGTAGGGCCGGGACGTACCAGTATCGCGATACTTACTAGTATTAAAACATAAATCTGCAGCTTAACTATACAATAATGAGGATAATATTATGTTACTCATGGTCATATCTTTTGTGAGTGGAGCTCAAAGGTAACCCTTCCAAAACAATACAAAACCTTTTGTCAGACAGTTAGGGTGACAATTCTCACATTGCAGTATTACTCAAATGCATGGCTCTGTAGAATACTATTGTGATAATCCGAATGAAGCCATACCACGGAAGATGTTCACTGCAATTACCCATGATTCAAGGTGTAGTGTACAATTAATACACCCACTGATTCCAGTCATTACGGAGTAGTAGCCTGGTCTACCTCACATCCAGGTAGGAAAATACTTGCATATCGACAAAGCTGGCAATGTGAGAATGAGATAGTTCAATTGTCTTGTGCTAAAGTACAGTAAGTGCATAAGTTTAGGCCTATATGTTTTTTGATGCTCGCAACTGTAGGCTTATGAGCTTTTCCTGGACCCAATTCAATGAAAATGAATTTTACATAAAGTAGTATAACCCCAAATCAAAGCTGTAGGGCTAACCGTGACTTGGCTAACCGTGACTTGGCTAACCGTGACTTGGCTAACCGTGACTTGGCTAACCGTGACTTGGCTAACCGTGACTTGGCTAACCTGTGACTTGGCTAACCTGTGACTTGGCTAACCGTACCTTAAAGAGACTGGGAAACACGTTAGCAGGTTGGCCTCGCACCACAAACAGCCTAGAATCGAGCTTCCTCAAACTGCTGTCCAGGTCCTCCAAAGACTCCAGCAGAAACCTGTGAAAAGAAGATCTCAACCAATCAACAAATGTGAACATTTCTTTTAACAAGGAAATGTGTCATTGTCACAGAGCTCTTAAAAAAACAAATTCGAAACTTAGATAGGGCCGGGACTATAACAGTATTGTGGCAAGGAAACAAAACACAAATTGGATTTCACTTCTTTAGGAAAACAACCCTAATGTCACATGTATTTATTTTCCAGGCTAAAACACACAAACACAATATTTTAAAGAAACAAGGAGTTTGATCTGCTTCATTTTTCATTTTGGCCATGGAAAAAAATAATAGCGATACTGGTATCGTCCTGACCGTAAACTTACACGCTTTTTTAGACTAACACAGTATGTGTTGCCAGCGCAGTCTGTCCTTAACATCAGATTTGGCCTTGGATGTGGTGACTTGTGGACAGCGGTTGACAGTGGCAACCGTATAGAATAAAGAAACCTTACGAGGAACTCGCTGGGCCCATATAGAAGGATCCCCATTATCATCTGGTAGCCAGCCACAACAGGATACATAGATGGGAGAATAGGAGAGCCACAACAGGATACATAGATGGGAGAATAGGAGAGCCACAACAGGATACATAGATGGGAGAATCGGAGAGCCACAACAGGATACATAGATGGGAGAATAGGAGAGCCACAACAGGATACATAGATGGGAGAATAGGAGAGCCACAACAGGATACATAGATGAGAGAATAGGAGAGCCACAACAGGATACATAGATGAGAGAATAGGAGAGCCACAACAGGATACATAGATGGGAGAATAGGAGAGCCACAACAGGATACATAGATGGGAGAATAGGAGAGCCACAACAGGATACATAGATGGGAGAGCCACAACGGGATACATAGATGGGAGAATAGGAGAGCCACAACAGGATACATAGATGGGAGAATAGGAGAGCCACAACAGGATACATAGATGGGAGAGCCACAACAGGATACATAGATGGGAGAATAGGAGAGCCACAACAGGATACATAGATGGGAGAATAGGAGAGCCACAACAGGATACATAGATGAGAGAATAGGAGAGCCACAACGGCTTGGCCCACCCACATACAGTTCAACTTCAGTGTTTCCACACTGCCTTCGGAAAGTATTCAGACCCCTTCACTTTTTGTTACATTACAGCCATATTCTAAATTGATTTAATAAAAACATTTCCTCGGCCATCTACACACAATACCACATACTGACAAACCCCATACTGAAATTTTAGCAAATGTATTCAGAATAGAAATACCTTATTTAGATAAGTATTCAGCCCCTTCGCTATGACACTCGAAATTGAGCTCTGGTGCATCGTGTTTCCACTAATCATCCTTGAGATGTTTTTACAACTTGATTGAGTCCACCTGTGGTAAATTCCATTGATTGGACATGATTTGGAAAGGCACACACACACCGGTCTATATGAGGTCCCACAGTTGACATGTCTGAGCAAAAACCAAGCCATAATTTTGTCAAGGCACAGATGTGTGGAAGAGTACCAAACAATTTCTCCAAGAACACTGTGGTCTCCATCCTTCTTAAAAAGTTTGAAACCACCAATACTTTTTCTAGAGCTGGCCGCCCAGCTAAACTGAGCAATCAGGGGAGAAGGGCCTTGGTCAGGTGACCAAGTACCCGATGGTCACTCTGACAGAGCTCTTTATGGTAGTGGCCAGACTGAAGCCTCTCCTCTGTAAAAAAGGCACATGACAGCCCGCATGGAGTTTGCCAAAAGGCACCTAAAGACTCCCAGATCATGAGAAACAAGATTCTCTGGTCTGATGAAACCAAGATTGAACTCTATGGCCTGAATGCCAAGCGTCACGTCTGGAGGAAACCTGGCACCATCCCGCCGGTGTAGCAAGCATCATGCTGTGGGGATGTTTTTCAGCGGCAGGATCGAGGGAAAGATGAACGGAGCAAAGTAGAAAGATCCTTGATGAAAACCTGCTCCAGAGAACTGAAGACCTCAGACTGGGACGAAGGTTCACCTGCCAGCAGGACAACAACCCTAAGCACACAGCCAAGACAACGCAGGACTGGTTTTGGGACAAGTCTCAATGTCCAGCCAGAGCCTGGACTTGAACATGATCAAAGGAAATAGCTGTGCAGCAACGCTCCCCATCCAACCTGACAGAGCTTGAGAGGATCTACAGAGAAGAATGGGAGAAACTCCCCAAATACAGGTGTGCCAAGCTTGTAGTGCCATACCCAAGAAGACTCGATTCCTTAATTGCTGCCAAACAAAGTACCGATTAAAGGGTCTAAATACTTATGTAAATGTCTCTGGTCATAGGAGCAACATGGAATTTGTGCAGATGTGGTGCAACTCGAATTTCGCCGTGAGGTGGAAGACTGTCCCCTCTGGTCAGTCTTAACGGAGGAAAGGAAGGAGAGAGCAGGGACCGTGAGAGGTGGTGGACCGTCTGCGGCTTTCTCCATTCCTCCGCTGAGATCCGACTGGGAAAGGAGTTGAATGGTCAAACTCGGAATTCCAATTTAAAAAACGGGCATCTTTCTATAGCTCCGACTTTCCGACCTGAAGTTCACGGATGTCACGATCTGACCACTTTTTCCCCTGAGTTCCCAGTTGTCCTGAAAGCACCATGCCCATCAGATGCAGGTACCATCCGTCCAGTAAAATAAAAAAAGCAAATTTGCAAATTATTTATATTTATGCTCTTTCGTTTGTTTAACGCCATTTCACTTGTAGGGTGTTGCGCTAGTCTGTTGCGCTTGTTGAGGTTATCATGAGCAAGACAACATTGAGGTGGTGTTTTTTGTCGGTAGCGGTCTTTCTCCAATAGCGCGCACTGGCACCCACCAAGTCGGGCATATTAATTGAGTGAATTGTTTTCCCTTTGTTTATCAATGTATTACAGACTGAAACAATGGGTTTCTCTTATCTTGAATGGATGTCCTATTTTGCTATCTCCCAAAATAAAGGCGATTTCTGACTAGAGACTAGGCTCTCAAACTTTCGGGTTGTGAAACCCTCCCTATGTTCTCCATCCAGTCAGACAGTACGAAGGATAGGCTAAAACAGCTTCTCCAGCAGAAATCCCCGATCACACTTGTAGGCGATGTTGGCGAACTAAACTCATGCGTAGGAACACGTCGTACGGGCTAACGGTCATCTCGCGCATGTGCAGAGCCGTCAAATCCTTATACACATTTGGGTGTATAAAGCAGTCGGAACGAGAAACACAAGCATTTCACCGGCATTAACATCTGCTAACCATGTTTATGTGACGAATAACATTTGATTTGAAATCAAAAGGGACAGTTGCTGTTAAAGGATAGTTACATTTGTTTTTGAAAAACAATATAGGAAAATGTATCAGTTTGTCACTTCCACGAGGTTGGAGTAATAACATGTTCAACTACTTAAGTCATTGGCTCGAATCTAGCTTGGTCCTTTAGATTTTTCTTCTCAAACCCTGACCTGGTCGGTTTGGTCTGTTTCGCAAGCATTCCTGGAAGTCTCTGGATTTAGCTTCAAACACACCGACGGGGTTATTGCATTTCGGTACACCAGAATTACATACATTTCAAATTAAACACCGCGTTTGCCTTTATAATTGAACCTTTATTTAACTAGACAAGTCAGTTAGGAACAAATTCGTATTTACAATGACGACCTACACCGGTCAAACACAGACGACACTAAACAAACTGTGCAATGTCCTATGGGACTCCCAATCACAGCCAGTTGTGATACAGCCTGTATTCGAACTGTAGTGACGCCCCTAGTACTGAGATGCAGTGGAATTGCATTAGAGGCAGTGCGTACGTCAAACTAGATGAGTTTGATGGCTTGACAGAAATAAAGGCGATTGACAGAAATGGTAGCAGAAGGTGATGTTATACTTTTGTTACATACAGTTCCAGATGATACTGCGTAATATTTTGCGCAATGACACTGTCGGTGTGTTCGAAGCGTTAGAAATGATGTGGTCCAGTAGCTGAACGAGATTGCATGAAGATGACTATAACGTAATGACATATACGATTTATAGTGTAATGACATTTGTTACGATGTAAACGGGCCTCGTGCACACCGGTTGCTTTACACTGTATGTGTTCCGGAAGAAGTCCATTCGTTTAATTGGGAGGCAATCTAAACCGCTGCAACTCTTCTGCTGGACTAGGTTGCGGTGCGTGGCAGTGTTGGCTTTTTTTTCTCTCTCCAATTTGTGCGCTGTTTTGCAGTACAAGTTGTAAACTACCGAAGAAGTTGCTAATTTGTAGAGTGATTATTTTTGTTGTGATGAGGAGCAAGACAATGCCCGATGCGTTGCCAGCATTTTCAGTGATGCAGATGTGCATCGCTTTTCCACTAGCTAGTTAGTCTATGCTTCCTCAAATTCTTATTTTCAATGACGGCCTACCCCGGCCAAATCTGTACAACTGGGACTCCCAATCACGGCCGGATGTGATACAGTCTGGAGTCGAACCAGTGACTGTAGTGGGACGCCTCTTGCACTGAGATACAGTGCCTTACGGGGCCACTCTGATTATACAGCTAATAATTTCATTAAGTTATAGTTAGTCGTTTTAGTAATGTGTGCATTGACACTGACCTCCATCTGTTGATGCCGACGTTGGCGGAACCAGCAAACCACGGATCCAAAATATAAACACATCGCACAGTGTCCGCGCTATTTAGAGCTTCCTGTAAAGCCGGATTATCGTGTAACCGCAGTCCCTTACGAAACCAATGCACTGAATTCACAACCATGATTCCAAGCTAGTCCATAGTAATACCAAAAATAACTAATTGAATCAAGATAAATCCTAAAATGTCTTCATTTTACGATGTAACAGACACGCTTTCAGTCCTGTCAACAACACCAATAAATGTGGAACTGACGGATCCAAAGCACTACTACGTAACCACTTTCTTCTTCTCTCTTCCCCCATTGGTCAGAGAGTGACCGTTTAGCTCAGCGTCAATTGGTTGCTTCGCACGTGTTATATCAGAATGCCACGTTTTCTGAAAGCCGAACCCTTCTTATTAAAGCTCAATGCGTGGAACACAGGTAGAATGATCGTTAGTTATAAATGTTAAATTCTAATTGTTTTTTGTTGATGTTGTTTTTGGTCTTCTTACTTTTGTTTATTTCACTTGCTTTGGCAATGTAATCACATGTTTCCCATGGCAATAAAGCCCATTTGAATTGAATATAACACAGAGGAAGCCGTGAAGGGAGAGGGATAACTGGGCCCAACACCTGTCTTCTCTAGCAGGTGGCATTTTTTTTACACACAAAGTGATGAGTTTTTGTATAGAGGTCAATGAGCGTGTCCAATTTGGTTAACAAACACCATGATGGTTTATTTGTTCAATAGAATGCAATGCTTACGTTGTTACGATTATACTGATATAAGTAGGACACGTGACATCCCGGCAATTTATTATGAAAACGATTTACAGTACTCATATTTTGTCAATTGATCACAGTCCGGTGGGAACGTTGCAGGGTTAAAGATGAACAATTAGCAATGGAAGCGACTGAAGTATCCACCGATGTACTCTTAAACGTTACGATTCATGTGTCTGCTTAGTGATCTATGCATTGACCTACATTACGTTGAGTAATTTAGACCAAAAATGAACTGACCCAGAGAAGGACGGCCTGAACCTAGCGGATAGTCTAAACCTGTCCTGCATGAACGCAGCACAAAAGTTTTCAATATGAAGTCAATACTACCTTCTAGTGGTGAGTTTTATTAATTGCAGAAGGTTTCAATACAGAATATTTAATCTCAGATGAACAAGTGCATTCATTTCTTATTTCTGACCTCACAAACTAATGGGAGTTTTCTTCTCAGCCTTGGGAAAATGTATATTTTTTCATATCAGTCTGTCTTCTTATATGGCACAATCATGTGGAGAAAGGAACCCAACACAATAACCACCCTCATCCATGACCAAAATGAGAAAATACAATTTGAGCTATTATTCAGATCACACCAAGAGAGAGTATGATGGAGACATTTACAAATCCAGTATTTTGATTTCAGGTGTGAGATGCTTTAGCCACCAGGTGGTGTGTGTATCCAAGTTATGGAAGGGAACAGCTTGTTGATATGTGCTCTCCATTCAATTCAAGGGCTTTATTGGACTGGGAAACACATGTTAACATTTCCAAAGCAAATTAAGTAGATAATAAACAAAAGTGAAATAAACAATAAAAATGAACAGTAAACATTACACTGACATAAGTTCCAAAAGAATAAATATGTTTCAAATGTCATATTAAGGGAAAATATTCTCTCTCTATCTCTCTCTGTCTCTCTGTATGTCCCTCTCTCTCTCTCTCTGTGTCTCTGTCTCTCTGTATGTCCCTCTCTCTGTCTCTGTCCCCCTCTCTCTCTCTCTGTCTCTGTCCCCCTCTCTCTCTCTCTCTCTCTCTCTGTCTCTCTGTATGTCCCTCTCTCTCTATCTGTCTCTCTCTGTATGTCCCTCTCTCTCTCTCTGTCTTTCTGTCTCTGTCCCCCCTCTCTCTCTCTCTCTGTCCCTCTCTCTCTCTGTCCCTCTGTATGTCCCTCTCTCTCTCTCTCTCTGTCTCTCTCTCTGTATGTCCCTCTCTCTCTGTCTCTGTCCCTCTCTCTCTCTCTCTCTCTCTGTCCCTCTCTCTCTCTGTCCCTCTCTCTCTCTGTCCCTCTCTCTCTCTCTGTCCCTCTCTCTCTGTCCCTCTATCTCTCTCTCTCTCTGTCTTTCTGTGTGATGGTTGGGCAGAGCTTCACACAGAAAGATCTAACAGATGTAGCAGCATTGAGGTGCTGGTCTAACTTCTCATCCTGTTTCTCTGCAGCATGCCAATGCAAGGGAAAGATCTGGCTTATGATTTATCATCAGGATTGATAGAATGACAAATACTGGCTTATTTTAGCACCCTGTGTGAAACATGTGCATTCATGATCTACTAATGTACGAACACACACATCTATCACAGATAGGAATCTGTAGAAAAGTTGTTTTTTACTGTTCTGGAGCTGAAATCGACCAATCATTCTCCCCATTTATATTCAATATAGTACTGTAGGCCTAACACATCCTTTAGGTGGTGCTATAACCATTTATTATGATGCCCCCCCAGGCCCCCTTATCGGAGCCTCATTTGAGTATAGTCCCTGAGGGATACATTGTGTTATGAACAATGAAACCAGAGCATGCTGGTTATCATCACTGTTTAAATCAGCAGCTTGATGGTGAAAAGGATGCCTCAAACTATCAACAAATGTATTAGGCATTGAGTTGAGTTTAGGTTTGAATTTGAGTTTATCTTTGAAGTACATTGCATTTGTGTGTATTTTTATGAACTGCAGGATGACCTCAGGTCTCTGTGCATGCAGGAAGATTTCAGATGACCTTGTCTTGTATTTGAAACTTTACCACTTTATTTTTTTCTTCTAACTATTTCAACTCTCTGAGATGATGACATCTCTTCAATAATTGTGTTAATCCTTCAATTTCGGTAATCCTTTTTTAATGCATTGGGGCCATATCAAGAGTGAACAGAAAGTACAGTATCTTTCAATGCATGCTAACACTATTAGTCCTCTAATCTCTCTAAAATTGGCCAAGTGGAGAATAAATTGTATACAGTAATAACCTCAGTCTCTGCTATGTAAATCTCTTTTTAATACCAAAAAAAATTATTTCTAAAAAATCACATCTTGAACCGTAGGATGTTACAGAATTTTGACTGTGCCATTTTCCTACACTTCTAACTGGGAGACATTTAAGGGATATTGATCATAGTTCGTCGTTATATTCCTCCCACCTATTCCTCCTACTTGAACTAATAATATATTCTACAGTGGAATATGATAAATAGCTTGTCTTATAAAGATAGGAGATCAGGCAGTCTTGTTATTTCTGTAACAGTTATTTTAATCAGAGCAGCTAAACGCTCTGTGATTTAAACTTGATTTCACAGAAGCTGGAGCTGATGACATTTGGAGTTTTATCTGAGATGTGATAACATTATCTAATGGTAAATTGAACACCTCTGAACGCCCCAATGAAATGCACAGTTTATGGTACCCTTGGGGTTACCTTTGGGCTGCCTGGTATGACAAGATAATCATGTTTGTTAGATAAAATGTGTCTAAGAATTCAGTAACATTCAGCAAATGGAGCATTTGGGTCTTTTTTAATGTAAAAAATCTGTATGGGTGGAATATTGCAAGCCTTTGCATGCATTAAGCATGTTTTGATTGTTGCTTTTGTGAGACAATCTACCTGTCATGAATGTAGGTGGCAGGGAAGTCAAGAGCAGGAGAATTAAACTTGGTATAATTGGAGTATTTGAATAACTTAAAACATAAACTCCAAAACCAAAGTCCATAATAAAATAACTGTGGGTACAAGAACCCGTCGCACACCAATCCATAAAAACATGAACATAACAATAAACAATCTCTGACAAGGACAGGAGGGGAAACAGAGGGTTAAATATACAACACTTAATGAATGGGATTGGAACCAGGTGTGTAAGAAGACCAGACAAAACCAATGGAATAATGAAACATAGATCAATGATGGCTAGAAGACCGGTGACATAGACCACCGCGCGAACAAGGAGAGGCATCGACTTCGGTAGAAGTCGTGATACTACTGTAGATTAAAGTGTAGGATCTCTGCAGGAAAACCACTGATGAAAATCATATATTATATATTATAAACTGGGTGGTTCGAGCCCATAATTCTGATTGGCTGTATACCACGGGTATGACAAAATATTTATTTTTACTCTTTTCATTTAGTTGGCAAGCAGTTTATAACAGCAATAAGGCACCTCAGTGGTTTGTGGTATATGGTCAATATACCACGGCTAAGGGCTGTATCCAGGCACTCCACATTGCATCGTGCATAAGAACAGCGCTCAGCCGTGGTATATTGGTCATATACCACACCCCCCTAGTCCTTATTGCTTTATTAAATTATGTATAATGTGATTTAATAACAAGATACAGTTTTGTGATTCATTAAAGAACACTATGATAGAAGATTGACCTTGAATTTCACACCTTGAAGAATCCTATGAATAGTTCAAGAACTACTTGAAGTACACTTTAAGTTTTCAGAATCTTATGAATACTTCCAGAACTACCTAAAGGTTACTTTAAGTTGCCTCCAATTCACCTCCTCCCAGGACCACCTCTTTGTGGGAGAACAGGTGTTAGTGTGTACATGAAGCTAGGGTCAGGGTTATGGTTGAGGGTTAGGGTTGAACTGGGATGTGGATATGAAGCTAGGGTCAGGGTTATGGTTGAGGGTTAGGGTTGAACTGGGATGTGGATATGAAGCTAGGGTCAGGGTTATGGTTGAGGGTTAGGGTTGAACTGGGATGTGGATATGAAGCTAGGGTCAGGGTTATGGTTGAGGGTTAGGGTTGAACTGGGATGTGGATATGAAGCTAGGGTCAGGGTTATGGTTGAGGGTTAGAGTTGAACTGGGATGTGGATATGAAGCTAGGGTCAGGGTTATGGTTGAGGGTTAGGGTTGAACTGGGATGTGGATATGAAGCTAGGGTCAGGGTTATGGTTGAGGGTTAGAGTTGAACTGGGATGTGGATATGAAGCTAGGGTCAGGGTTATGGTTGAGGGTTAGAGTTGAACTGGGATGTGGATATGAAGCTAGGGTCAGGGTTATGGTTGAGGGTTAGGGTTGAACTGGGATGTGGATATGAAGCTAGGGTCAGTGTTATGGTTGAGGGTTAGGGTTGAACTGGGATGTGGATATGAAGCTAGGGTCAGGGTTATGGTTGAGGGTTAGGGTTGAACTGGGATGTGGATATGAAGCTAGGGTCAGGGTTATGGTTGAGGGTTAGAGTTGAACTGGGATGTGGATATGAAGCTAGGTTCAGGGTTATGGTTGAGGGTTAGGGTTGAACTGGGATGTGGATATGAAGCTAGGGTCAGGGTTATGGTTGAGGGTTAGGGTTGAACTGGGATGTGGATATGAAGCTAGGGTCAGGGTTATGGTTGAGGGTTAGGGTTGAACTGGGATGTGGATATGAAGCTAGGGTCAGGGTTATGGTTGAGGGTTAGGGTTGAACTGGGATGTGTACGTTAAACTAGGGTCAGGGTTATGGTTGAGGGTTAGGGTTGAACTGGGATGTGTACATTAAGCTAGGGTTAGGGTTATGGTTGAGGGTTAGGGTTGAACTGGGATGTGGATATGAAGCTAGGGTCAGGGTTATGGTTGAGGGTTAGGGTTGAACTGGGATGTGGATATTAAGCTAGGGTCAGGGTTATGGTTGAGGGTTAGGGTTGAACTGGGATGTGGATATGAAGCTAGGGTCAGGGTTATGGTTGAGGGTTAGGGTTGAACTGGGATGTGGATATTAAGCTAGGGTCAGGGTTATGGTTGAGGGTTAGGGTTGAACTGGGATGTGGATATGAAGCTAGGGTTAGGGTTGTGGTTGAGGCTAAGATTAGGATTGCCGTTGAGAATAAGGGTTGAATTGGGATGTGGATTTGAAGCTAGGTTTAGGGTTGTGGTTGTGGTTGAGACTAGGGTTAGAATTGAATTGGAATGTGGATATGAAGCTTGGGTTTAGGGTTGTGGTCGAGGCTAAGGTTAGAGTTGAACCAGGATGTGGATATGAAGCTCGGGTTAAGGGTTGTGGTTGAGGCTAAGGTTAGAGTTGAACCAGGGTGTGGATATGAAGCTCGGGTTAAGGGCTGTGGTTGAGGCTAAGGTTAGAGTTGAACCAGGATGTGGATATGAAGCTCGGGTTAAGGGCTGTGGTTGAGGCTAAGGTTAGAGTTGAACCAGGATGTGGATATGAAGCTCAGGTTAAGGGCTGTGGTTGAGGCTAAGGTTAGAGTTGAACCAGGATGTGGATATGAAGCTCAGGTTAAGGGCTGTGGTTGAGGCTAAGGTTAGAGTTGAACCAGGATGTGGATATGAAGACATAGTAAAGATCAAGGAACAGTTTTATTACCATGTTTTTTCCCCAGTAGAGTAAAGCGGGACCGTTTAAGGTGATAAGGTCCTCTGTGAGTACCAACCAGCATACTTTTAAGCAGATATTAGTGGGCTAGAGTGAGGTGAGGAACCAAGACAATAGAGAAAGTCATTATGTTAGGTGCCTTGTGTCACATCCTGACCGTAGTTCCTTTTTTATGTCTCTGTTTTAGTTTGGTCAGGGCATGAGTTGGGGTGGGCATTCTATGTTTTGTGTTCTATGTTTTCTATTTCTATGTGTTTGTCCTGGTATGGTCCCCAATCAGAGGCAGCTGGCAATCGTTGTCTCTGATTGAGAACCATACTTAGGCAGCCTGTTTTCCCACTATGGGTAGTTATTTTCTGGTTAGTGTTTGTTGCACCTGTCAGAACTGTTTGTTTATCGGTTTGTTGTTGTTGTTGTTGTTGTTGTTGTTGTTGTTGTTGTTGTTGTTGTTGTTGTTGTTGTTGTTGTTGTTGTTGTTGTTGTTGTTCTTCTTCTTCTTCTTCTTCTTCATTCTGGATTAAAAGTATTATGGATACGTCCCACGCTGCCCTTTGGTCCTCGTCTCCTCCCGACGACATTCGTTACACCTTGGCAATATGATTACTTTTACCTTTCTGGCAGTAACAAATGACAACATATTGGTCACAGAATGCTGTCCAAGAAAATACCCCACTTGCTCCTTTTAACACTGTGGAAAAAGGTCCAAAGTAAACCCCCCCAAAGCAAGTCTTTGAATTGGTAGAATAGCACATCGAACCAAATCAATTTTTTTTGGTCACATACACAAATTTAGCAGATGTTATTGCGGGTGCGAAATGCTTGTGTTCCTAGCTCCAACAGTGCAGTAGTATCTCACAATTCACAACAATAAATACAAATCTAAAAGTGCAAAAATGGAATTAAGAAATATATAAATATTGGGACGAAACATTGCATTGGAAACAGACAAAGGGTTTGATGTAAGAGCATAGATAATGTCCTGTTAGAAAAATGCCTGGATAGTCTGCTGTTGTACAAAGACCACTGCCATTTATTGTATTAACAAAAATAAGTATGGTGATGGCTAGACTTAATGTTGATAGTGTTGCCATTCTTCTATGCATCCATTTTTACAGCAGCATCTATTGAATGGAATAATACATGAATTAAATGGAATAATACAAGTAGGAAGATGTGTCAATGTTTACATGTGGGACAAAGTGCAACAAATTATTCTAACGCCTTGTGAGGAGCATTTCACGGACACAGGACCATTTCACTGACACTGAGGACCATTTCACTGACACTGAGGAGCATTTCACTGACACTGAGGAGCATTTCACTGACACAGGAGCATTTCACTGACACAGAGGAGCATTTCACTGACACAGTAGCATTTCACGGACACAGGAGCATTTCACTGACACTGAGGAGCATTTCACTGACACTGAGGAGCATTTCACTGACACAGGAGCATTTCACTGACACAGAGGACCATTTCACTGACACTGAGGAGCATTTCACTGACACAGGAGCATTTCACTGACACAGGAGCATTTCACTGACACAGGAGCATTTCACTGACACAGTAGCATTTCACGGACACAGGAGCATTTCACTGACACTGAGGAGCATTTCACTGACACTGAGGAGCATTTCACTGACACAGGAGCATTTCACTGACACTGAGGAGCATTTCACTGACACAGGAGCATTTCACTGACACAGAGGACCATTTCACTGACACTGAGGACCATTTCACTGACACAGGAGCATTTCACTGACACAGGAGCATTTCACTGACACTGAGGAGCATTTCACTGACACAGGAGCATTTCACTGACACAGAGGAGCATTTCACTGACACTGAGGAGCATTTCACTGACACTGAGGAGCATTTCACTGACACAGGAGCATTTCACTGAGAATAGCACATCGAACCAAATCAATTTTTTTTGGTCACATACACAAATTTAGCAGATGTTATTGCGGGTGCGAAATGCTTGTGTTCCTAGCTCCAACAGTGCAGTAGTATCTCACAATTCACAACAATAAATACAAATCTAAAAGTGCAAAAATGGAATTAAGAAATATATAAATATTGGGACGAAACATTGCATTGGAAACAGACAAAGGGTTTGATGTAAGAGCATAGATAATGTCCTGTTAGAAAAATGCCTGGATAGTCTGCTGTTGTACAAAGACCACTGCCATTTATTGTATTAACAAAAATAAGTATGGTGATGGCTAGACTTAATGTTGATAGTGTTGCCATTCTTCTATGCATCCATTTTTACAGCAGCATCTATTGAATGGAATAATACATGAATTAAATGGAATAATACAAGTAGGAAGATGTGTCAATGTTTACATGTGGGACAAAGTGCAACAAATTATTCTAACGCCTTGTGAGGAGCATTTCACGGACACAGGACCATTTCACTGACACTGAGGACCATTTCACTGACACTGAGGAGCATTTCACTGACACAGGAGCATTTCACTGACACAGAGGAGCATTTCACTGACACTGAGGAGCATTTCACTGACACAGGAGCATTTCACTGACACAGAGGAGCATTTCACTGACACAGTAGCATTTCACGGACACAGGAGCATTTCACTGACACTGAGGAGCATTTCACTGACACTGAGGAGCATTTCACTGACACAGGAGCATTTCACTGACACTGAGGACCATTTCACTGACACAGGAGCATTTCACTGACACAGGAGCATTTCACTGACACTGAGGAGCATTTCACTGACACAGGAGCATTTCACTGACACAGAGGAGCATTTCACTGACACTGAGGAGCATTTCACTGACACTGAGGAGCATTTCACTGACACAGGAGCATTTCACTGACACTGAGGAGCATTTCACTGACACAGAGGAGCATTTCACTGACACAGGAGCATTTCACTGACACTGAGGAGCATTTCACTGACACAGGAGCATTTCACTGACACAGAGGAGCATGTCACTGACACTGAGGACCATTTCACTGACACTGAGGAGCATTTTACTGACACTGAGGAGCATTTCACTGACACTGAGGAGCATTTCACTGACACAGGAGCATTTCACTGACACAGGAGCATTTCACTGACACTGAGGAGCATTTCACTGACACTGAGGAGCATTTCACTGACACTGAGGAGCATTTCACTGACACTGAGGAGCATTTCACTGACACAGGAGCATTTCACTGACACTGAGGAGCATTTCACTGACACTGAGGAGCATTTCACTGACACAGAGCATTTCACTGACACAGGAGCATTTCACTGACACTGAGGAGCATTTCACTGACACAGGAGCATTTCACTGACACTGAGGAGCATTTCACTGACACAGGACCATTTCACTGACACTGAGGAGCATTTCACTGACACAGAGGAGCATTTCACTGACACAGGAGCATTTCACTGACACTGAGGAGCATTTCACTGACACAGGAGCATTTCACTGACACAGAGGAGCATGTCACTGACACTGAGGACCATTTCACTGACACTGAGGAGCATTTTACTGACACTGAGGAGCATTTCACTGACACTGAGGAGCATTTCACTGACACAGGAGCATTTCACTGACACAGGAGCATTTCACTGACACTGAGGAGCATTTCACTGACACTGAGGAGCATTTCACTGACACTGAGGAGCATTTCACTGACACTGAGGAGCATTTCACTGACACAGGAGCATTTCACTGACACTGAGGAGCATTTCACTGACACAGAGGAGCATTTCACTGACACAGGAGCATTTCACTGACACTGAGGAGCATTTCACTGACACAGGAGCATTTCACTGACACTGAGGAGCATTTCACTGACACAGGACCATTTCACTGACACTGAGGAGCATTTCACTGACACAGAGGAGCATTTCACTGACACAGGAGCATTTCACTGACACTGAGGAGCATTTCACTGACACAGGAGCATTTCACTGACACAGAGGAGCATGTCACTGACACTGAGGACCATTTCACTGACACTGAGGAGCATTTTACTGACACTGAGGAGCATTTCACTGACACTGAGGAGCATTTCACTGACACAGGAGCATTTCACTGACACAGGAGCATTTCACTGACACTGAGGAGCATTTCACTGACACTGAGGAGCATTTCACTGACACTGAGGAGCATTTCACTGACACTGAGGAGCATTTCACTGACACAGGAGCATTTCACTGACACTGAGGAGCATTTCACTGACACTGAGGAGCATTTCACTGACACAGGACCATTTCACTGACACAGTAGCATTTCACTGACACTGAGGAGCATTTCACTGACACTGAGGAGCATTTCACTGACACAGGAGCATTTCACTGACACTGAGGAGCATTTCACTGACACTGAGGAGCATTTCACTGACACTGAGGAGCATTTCACTGACACTGAGGAGCATTTCACTGACACAGAGGACCATTTCACTGACACTGAGGACCATTTCACTGACACAGGAGCATTTCACTGACACTGAGGACCATTTCACTGACACAGGATAATGGAACATTGCCTTTCAATTATGCTGTTTTTCCTAAATGGGTTAGACTCTTTTGTGTTATGGCTGATATGTAGAGGCAGAAAGATACCGTCTGTGTCCAATCATTCTTCTTGTTCCCAGATTCTCCAGGAGGGAGAGAGGGATGGAGAGAGGGCAAGAGAGAGAGAAAGAGAGAAAGAGAGAAAGAGAGAGAGAGAGGCATCAGGTGTGAATCTGGAGCTCTGGAGCAGATGGTACAAAGACGACTCTGGAGATTTGTCTGTCTGCTGTCTGTCTCTCTCTCTCTGTGTGTGTGCACATACATGGGATTTTGTGTGCTCGTGCATTGGTGTGTGTGTGTGTGTATGCACACGTGGACAGGCCATATCTGTCTATGACACAGAAAATGTTCTAGTGATTAATGTAGTATTACCCTAGTCCCAGGGCTGAATGTACTTTTACCCTGGTCCCAGGGCTGAATGTACTTTTACCCTGGTCCCAGGGCTGAATGTACTTTTACCCTGGTCCCATGGCTGAATGTACTTTTACCCTGGTCCCAGGGCTGAATGTACTTTTACCCTGGTCCCAGGGCTGAATGTACTTTTACCCTGGTCCCAGGGCTGAATGTACTTTTACCCTGGTCCCAGGGCTTGCTAAACTATCATCTGGTATTGGTCTCCTTCCTCTGGATTTTATCTCTGTCGACTTGCTCTAAAAACTCAAGGCCTCTGCGTCTCCCCCTCTTTTCCTTGTTCCCTCACTGGCTGCAGGCTGCTAGCCATCCTTGTAGTCTCTTCCTATAGCTGCCGTGTCTCCATGAGTCTGGCAAGCAAGAGGACCCACCTTGTGAAAAGAGGACAAGGATGCTGTGCATCTCTCACATACAGTAGCTGAGGTTGAGGGTTTGCATTTTGAAGAGGACAATTATTTTATGTCCAGAACAATGAAAACAAAGCTTAACACCCTGAGGCACAGGACAGTCAGATATTCATCCCCAAAATCATGCAACCCGCCACATCCAATGTGGTACGGTTCTGCTATTTTTTAGACCTTATAACTGGAACCTCCATCAGAAGCTAGCCAGATAATTAGCTACTTGCTATTTAGTCATTGTTAGCCACTGCTAGCGGTCTTTACCTTTAGCTCGGACTCCAGCCCCTTTATCCCGGGTAGCCCAGATAATACCTGCCAGTCTGCACAGCGCAATATCAGCCCTGAGCATATCAGACTGCTTTTTTTCCCACTACATCTTCGGATTCTTGCTACAAGCTCTGGACCATTACACCAGATCTTCGCAGCTAGCTAGTTGCTACCCAGTGGCTATTGTGGCTAACGTCCTTGTCCAGAAGCTTGCAACAGTTAGCCTCGAGCTAGGCCCAGCTCCCGGCTAGCAAACAAAGTACACCAACTACAATACCTTTCTTGCCAATTGGCCTGGACCCTTTGTCGACACGGAGCCCCGCTGATTCATCACGACTGGTCTGCTGACGTAATTTGGCCAATGTGCTCTCAACCGGCCTCGGCGTCGTGGATGTTGATGATGATCCATCTGCTATCCCCGGCCTGCTAGCTTCATGAACGCTGTGTCTCCCGCTCGCCTAGCGTAGTAATCGACTACCGAAAGGCTCCCGGTTTCATCTATTGCTGCTCATTGGACCTGTTCATTAACACGGTACTTCATTTTGTTTATCTGTCGGCCCCAGCCTCGACCTCAGGCCCTCTGTGTAGTTAACTGACCCTCTATGCCCATTCATCGCCATTTACCTGTTGTTGTTGTCCTAGCTGTTTACCTGTTGTTGTCTCACCCTTTGTTGTCTTAGCTCTCCCAATCAACACCTGTGATTGCTTTATGCATTTCTCTAATGTCAATATGCATTGTATACTGTTGTTTAGGGCAGCTCTCATTGTTTTATTTTACTGCGGAGCCTCTAGTCCTGCTCAACATGCCACAGATAGCCCCCTTGTCTCACACCCCACACATGCGGAGACCGCACATAGCTTCTCGCACATAACCTCTCTCATTGTCACTCAATGCCTAGGTTTACCCCACTGTACTCACACCCTACCATACCCTACCATACACTATGCCCTGAATCTATCCTACCACATCCAGAAATCTGCTCCGTTTATTCTCTGTTCCCAGTTCTTTTAACCTTTAGCCGTACCCTCATCCTACTCCTCCTTTGTTCCTCTGGTGATGTGGTGATGTAAAGGTTATCCCAGGCCCTCTGTCCCCCCAGGCACTCTGGGGGGACAGACTTCTGCAACAGTAAAAACCTTGGCTTCATGCATGTTAACATCAGAAGCCTCCTCCCTAAGTTTGCTGTATACACTGCTTTTGCACACTCCGCCAACACTGTAAAGTCCATTTTGAATAAGAGTACTTCCTCCCAGCTGCCCACTGCACTAAGAAGCACTCACTGATAAATTCACGATAATCAAGAATTTCAATAAGCATTTCTCTACTGCTGGCCATGCTTTCCACCTGGCTACCCCAACCCCGGCCAACAGCTCTACACCCCCCGCAGCAACTTCTCATTCCCCCAAATCCAGACAGCTAATGTTCTGAAAGAGCTGCTTAATCTGGATCCCTACAAATCACCTGGGCTAGACAATCTGGACCTTATCTTCTTAAAATTATCTGCCGCCATTGTTGCAACCCCTATTACTAGTCTGTTCAACCTCTTTCGTATCGTCTGAGATTCCTAAGATTGGAAAGCGGCCGCGGTCATTCCCCTCTTCAAAGGGGGAGACACTCTAGACCCAAACAGACCTATATCCATCCTGCCCTGCCTTTCTAAAGACTTCGAAAGCCAAGTTAACAAACAGATCACCGATCATTTTAAATCTCACCGTACCTTCTCCGCTATGCAATCTGGTTTCCGATCTGGTAACAGTTGCACCTCAGCCATGCTCAAGGTCCTAAACCGTATCATAATCGCCATCGACAAAAGACAGTACTGTGCAGCCGCCTTCATTGTCCTGTTCAAGGCTTTCGACTCTGTCAATCACCGTACTCTTATCGGCAGACTCGACAGCATTGGTTTCTCTAATGACTGCCTCTCCACTAACTACTTCGCAGATAGAGTTCAGTGTGTCAAATCGGAGGGCCTGTTATCCAGACCTCTGGCAGTCTCTATAGGGTGCCACAGGGTTATATTCTCGGGCCGACTCTTTTCTCTGTATGTATCAATGATGTCGCTCTCTCTGCGGGTGATTCTTTGATCCACATCTATGTAGACGACACCATTCTGTATACATCTGACCCTTCTTTGGACACTGTTTTAGCAAACCTCCAAAGGAGCTTAAACGCCATTCAACACTCCTTCCGTGGCCTCCAACTGCTCTTAAATGCTAGTCAAACTAAATGCATGCTTTTCAACCGAATGCTGCCCGCACCCACCCACTCCCCCGACTAGCATCACTACTCTAGACGGCTCTGACTTAGGATATGTGGACAACTTTAAATACCTAGGTATCTGGCTAGACTGTAAACTCTCCTTCCAGACTCACATTAAGCATCTCCAATCCAAAATTCAATCTATAATCGGCTTCCTATTTCGCAACAAAACCTCCATCACTCATGCTGCCAAAGATACCCTCGTAAAACTGACTATCCTACCGATCCTTGACTTCGGTGATGTGATTTACAAAATAGCCTGCAACACTCTACTCAGCAAATTGGATGCAGTCTATCAGAGTGCCATCCGTTTTGTCACCAAAGCCCCATATACCACCCACCACTGCGGCTTGTATGCTCTCGTTGGCTGGTCCTCGCTACATATTCAACGCCAAACCCACTGGCTCCAGGTCATCTATAAGTCTTTGCTAGGTAAAGCTCCGCCTTACCTCAGCTCACTGGTCACCATAACAACACCAACCCGTAGCACCTGCTCCAGCAGGTATATTTCACTGGTCATCCTCAAAGCCAACACCTTCTTTGGCCACCTTTCCTTCCAGCTCTCTGCTGTCAATGACCGGAACGAATTGCAAAAATCACTGAAGTTGGAGACTTATGTCTCCCTCACTAACTTTAAGCTGTCAGAGCAGCTTACTGATCACTGCAGCTGTACACAGCCCATCTGTAAATAGCCCATCCAACCAACTACCTACCTCATCCCCATATTTGTTTTTGTTTTTCTGCTCTTTTGCACACCAGTATTTCTACTTGCACATCATCATCTGCACATATATCACTCCAGTGTAAATTGCTAAATTGTAATAACTTTTCCACTATTGGCCTATTTATTGTCTTACCTCCTTACTTAATTTGCACACACTGTATACAGATTTTCTATTGTGTTATTGACTGTACGTTTGTTTATCCCATGTGTTGCTGTGTTGTTTTTGTCGCACTGGTTTGCTTTATCTTGGCCAGGTCGCAGTTGTAAATGAGAACTTGTTCTCAACTGGTCTACCTGGTTAATTAAATAAAGGTGAAATATAAAAATAAAATACCATCTGAGGTTTAACCACTTGAAACTCTGGGGGCGCAATTTCATTTTTGGATGAAAAACGTTCCCGTTTTAAACAAGATATTTTGTCACAAAAAGATGCTCGACTATGCATATAATTGATAGCCTTGGAAAGAAAACACTCTGAATTTTCCAGAACTGCAAAGATATTGTCTGTGGGTGCCCTAGAACGGGAGCTACAGGCAAAACCAAGATGAAATGGCAACCAGGAAATCAGCAGGATTTTTGAGGCTCTGTTTTCCATTGTCTCCTTATATGGCTGTGAATGCGACAGGAATGAGCCTGCCCTTTCTGTCGTTTCCCCAAGGTGTCTGCAGCATTGTGACGTATTTGTAGGCATATCATTGGAAGATTGACCATAAGAGACTACATTTTCCAGGTGTCCGCCCGGTGTCCTCTGTCGAGATTGGTGCGTCTTTTTCAGCTGCTGGTATTTTTCCATGCAATTCTGAGGGGAAAGCAGGCTTCCACGAACTGCATATCAATGAAGAGATATGTGAAAAAACACCTTGAGGATTGATTCTAAACAATGTTTGCCATGTTTCGGTCGATATTATGGAGTTAATTCTGAAAAAGTTTGACGTTTTGGTGACTGAATTTTCGGTTCGGTTCGGTAGCCAAATGTGATGTACAAAACGGAGCGATTTCTCCTACACAAAGATTCTTTCAGGAAAAACTGAACATTTGCTATGTAACTGAGAGTCTCCTCATTTAAAACATCCGAAGCTCTTCAAAGGTAAATGATTTTATTTATTTGGTTATCTGGTTTTTGTGAAAATGTTGCGTGCTAAATGCTACTCAAAATGCTAAGCTAGCTTGCAATACTCTTACACAAATTATTTATTTGCTATGGTTCAAAAGCATATTTTGAAAATCTGAGATGACAGTGTTGTTAAGAAAAGGCTAAGCTTGAGAGCAGGCGCATTATTTTCATTTTATTTGCGATTTTCAGAAATCGTTAACGTTGCGTTATGCTAATGAGCCTGAGGCTTTAGTCACGATCCCGGATCCGGGATGGGGAGTATCAAGACGTTAAAACCAGCCAAATAACAATAGACTTTGAACGTGTTACAATACTTCTCACTTATACTGTATGATTTAAGGGAAATGAGCGTTTGGGGAGGCCCAGTTCATTAGATGTTTCTCTCCAATTCTTTATATTATGTAGTCATACTGAGGTATTAAAGCCTCTGCACAGCAGATCAACGATTAAGGCATCAGAACAAAAGACTGGCTGGGATTCTAGAATGCACTATTGGAATTCACAATTTGCAGAATTAGAATGAGTAAATCTTGCTCAGAGCAGGCAGTGTGCTATGAAGTAATCAGAGAGTATGCATGTTGAATATGAACTTTGGCTAATAACCAAGCCGTGCAAATCATTCTGCCTTATACTTACACGCTGCTTCTTGTTTTTTTCCCCACGTGTAATTTCATTATGCAATATTTTTTATTATGTTCGCAACCCTAAGTGGAAGTTGCTTTGCAGCGTGCTGTCATGACTCCCGCCGAAGTCGGGCCCTCTCCTTGTTCGGGCGACATTCGGCGGTCGACGTCACCGGTCTTCTAGCCATCGCCACTCCACCTTTCATTTTCCATTTGTTTTGTCTTGTTTTTCCGCACATCTGGTTTACATCCCCTCATTACTCCACATGTATATTATCCTCTGTTCCCCCATGTCTGTGTGTGGTATTGTTTGTTTCATTACGTGTGTGACGCTACAGGCTGGTTTTGCGCCGGGTATTGTTTGTAACCCGTGGTTTTGTTACTTGTACCTGTTTGTGTAATTTGTTAGCTTGCTTTTTCCTTGGGCCGGAGTGTTGTGACACAGTCGCGTCAGGCTGTTTTCCTCTTCCTGAATAAAGTGTGCCTGTTCACTCATCTCTGCTCTCCATTTGACTTCCATCGACCAGTTGCGCATATCCCTGCGACAGGGATACATTCGGTCCTCTACTTCACCCGCCTCCTCAAGTTTATTTTTTGTGAAGAAGAAGGAGGGAGGTCTGCGCCCGTGTATTGACTATCGAGCCCTAAACCAGATCACTGTGAAGTAGAGACATTGGCTTGAGGGGGTTAAACACCCTTTTCTCATCTGGACTGACCACCACAACCTGGAGTACATCCAGGCAGCGAGGAGCCTGAATCCTCATCAGGCAAGGTGGGCCATGTTTTTCACCCGTTTTGTTTTCACCCTTTCCTACAGACCAGGTTCCCAGAATGTGAAGGCAGATGCACTGTCCTAGCTGTATGACACAGAGGAGCGGCCCATGGATCCTACCCCCATACTCCCGGCCTCCTGCCTGGTGGTGCCGGTAGTGTGGGAGCTGGACGCGGGCATTGAGCAGGCATTACGTGCAGAGCCCGCTCCCTCCAGTGTCCCGCTGGGTGTCTGTCTGTTCAGTCTGCTGTCTGTGACCGTTTGATCTATTGGGTCCACACGTCACGCTCCTCTGGTCATCCAGGCATCGGTCGGATGGTGCCCTGTTTGAGTGGGAAGTACTGGTAGCCTACCTTGGCCATGGATGTGAGGGTTTATGTTTCCTTCTGCTCTGTGTGCCCCCAGTGTAAGGCTCCTAGGCACCTGCCCAGAGGTAAGCTACACCCCTTACCCGTTCCACAGCGGCCATGGTTGCAACTGTCAGTCGATTTCCTTACCGATCTCCCCCTCACAGGGGAACTCTACGATCCTGGTTGTTGTGGATCGTTTCTCTAAGTCCTGCCATCCCCTCCCTCTGCCCGGTCTCCCTACGGCCCTACAGACTGCGGAGGCCTTGTTTACTATGTCTTCCGGCACTACAGGATGCCTGAGGATATAGTGTCTGATCGGGGTCACCAGTTCACGTCGAGGGTCTGGAGGGCGTTCATGGAACGTCTAGGGGTCTCGATCAGCCTTATCTCGTGTTTTCACCCTGAGAGTAATGGGCAGGCGGAGAGAGTGAACCAGGATGTGGGTAGGTTTCTGTTGTCTTATTGCCAGGGCTGTCCGGGGGAGTGGGCGGCATTCGGGCCCTGAGCCGAGATGGCTAGGAACTCACTCCGCCACTCCTCCACTAACCTCTCCCCCTTCCAGTGCGTACTGGGGTACCAGCTGGTTCTGGCACCTTGGCATCAGAGTCAGATCGAGGCTCCTGCGGTGGACAACTGGTTCAGGCGCTAGGATGAGACCTGGGACGCCACCCATGTACACCTTCAGCTGGCCGTGCTGTTCCAGGAAGCCAACACCGACCGTTACTGCAGTGAGGCCCCGGTTTTCGCACAGGGGAACCGGGTCTGGCTCTCGACCCTCCATCTGCCCCTCCACCTGCCCTGCCGGAAGCTGGGGCCGCGGTTTGTGGGGCCATTTAAAGTCCTGAGGAGACTAAACAAGGTTAGTTACAGGTTACAGCTTCCCCCCGATTACCGTATTAACCCCTCGTTCCATATGTCCCTCCTCAGGCCGGTGGTGGCTGGCCTGCTCCAGGAATCTGAGGTGCAGGAGGTTCCTCCGCCCTCTCTGGACACCGAGGGGGCCCCGGTGTATTCTGTTCGATCCATACTGGATTAGTTGGATGTAATTTTGGGTAGAGCAGACATTTCCATATATTTTTGTTAGCTGCATGTGTGACATAACTCCACCAGTCCTATTTATGATATAATTTACAAAGATTATACCTTTTCGAAAAAAAAATTTAGAAGCATTTTTATTTTTGTATATTTGAGTTTAACCATAATATTTGTTGTAATATTTGTTCGGTCTTTTCTGGTGGATTAAAATGAAATTGATACCAACTTTCTATGGCTTGTTATAAAAAATAGCGATGTTTTAGATTATATTATTTTCAAATAACCAAAAGTGAGAGTTTGTAATCGTAATAAAGGGAAAAAGGCCATTCTTGAACATGGGATGAGACATTCTTACTAATCTGCTAGAGCAGTGGTTCCCAACATTTTTATAGTCCCGTACCCCTTCAAACATTCAACCTCCAGTTGTGTACCCCTTCTATAGCACCAGGGTTAGCGCACTCTCAATTTTTTTTTGTCATCATTGTAAGGCTGCCACACACACACTATACGATACATTTATTAAACATAAGAATGAGTGTGAGTTTTTGTCACCCGGGTCATGGTAAGTGACAAAGAGCTCTTATAGAACCAGGGGACAAATAATAATATAATAATAATCAATAATTTTGCTCTTTATTTAGCCATCTTACATATAAAACCTGATCATCAAAAATTGTGAATAATTCACCACATGTTAATGAGATGGGTGTGCGTGAAGGGATGCACACAACTCTGCAATGTTGGGTTATTTTGGAGAGAGTTTCAGTCTTAAATCCTTTTCCACACACAGTCTATGTCTGTATTTAGTTTTCATACTAGTGAGGACCGAGAATCCATTCTCACATAGGTACGTGGTTGCAAAGGGCATCAGTGTCTTAACAGTGTGATTTGCCAAGGCAAGAAACTCTGAGTGCAGCCCTATCCAGAAATCTGGCAGTGGCTTCTGATTAAATGATGCTCTCTTGTTCAGATATTGGTAAGTGGACTGGAGGCAGGGCATGATAGAGATAATGAATCCAGTTGTTTGTGTCGTCCTTTCCAGGAAAGTACCTGCGTAATTGCGCACCCAGCTCACTCAGGTGCTTCGCTATATCACATTTGACATTGTCTGTAAGCTTGAATTCCTTTGCACACAAAAAATCATACAAAGATGGAAAGACCTTGTTAAAATGCAAACAGAAAAGGGCTCCAACTTCTTAATCATAGCCTCAATTTTGTCCCGAACAATGAATATAGTTGCAGAGAGTCCCTGTAATCCTAGATTCAGATCATTCAGGCTAGAAAAGACATCACCCAGATAGGCCAGTCGTGTAAGAAACTCGTCATCATGCAAGCGGTCATACAAGTGAAAATTATGGTCAGTAAAGAAACTTTAAGCTCGTCTCTCAATTTAAAAAAAATGTGTCAATACTTTGCCCCTTGATAACCAGCGTATGTTGTAAAAGCATTACATGGTCGCTGCCCATATCATTGCATAATGCAGAAAATACACGATAATTCAGGGGCCTTGCTATAAAAAAGTTAACCATTTTCACTGTAGTGTCCAAAACATACTTCAAGCTGTCAGGCATTCCCTTGGCAGCAAGGGCCTCTCGGTGGATGCTGCAGTGTACCCAAATGGCGTCTGGAACTGCTTGGGAGCAACTGCTTGGGAGCAACTGCTTGCACGCGCATTACCACTCCACTATGTCTCCCTGTCATGGCTTTTGCGCCATCAGTACAGATACCAACACATCTTGACCACCAAAGTCCATTTGATGTCACAACGCTGTCCAGTACTTTAAAAATATCCTCTCATGTTGTCCTGGTTTCCATTGGTTTGCAGAAGAGGATGTCTTCCTTAATTGACCCCCATAAACGTAACGGACATATAGCAGGAGTTGTGGCAGGTCCGCCATGCCTGTTGACTCATCCATGCAACTTTTCAGGGTTAGGAACCAATATACATAGGCAGTTAGGAAAGCTAAGGCTAGCTTTTTCAAGCAGAATTTTGCATCCTGTAGCACACACTCAAAAAAGTTCTGGGACACTGTAAAGTCCATGGAAAATAAGAGCACCTCCTCCCAGCTGCCCACTTCACTGAGGTTAGGAAACACTGTCACCACTGATAAATCCACTATAATTTCGATAAGCATTTTTCTACGACTGGCCATGCTTTCCACCTGGCTACCCCTACCCCGGTCATCTGTCCTGCACTCCCCACAGCAACTCGCCCAAGCTTCCCTGATTTTTCCTTCACCCAAATGAGAAGGGTGTTAAGTTTGCTGAAAATAAACGCAGTTGACAGTGAGAGGACGTTTTTTTGCTGAGTTTATATTGTGGATAAAGAGTTACCTGTCTAACAGAACACAGAGGGTGTTCTTTAATGGATGCCTCTCCAACATAATCCAGGTAGATTAACCTCTTGAAACTCCCCATCCCGGATCCGGGATCGTGACTAAAGCCTCAGGCTCATTAGCATAACGCAACATTAACGATTTCTGAAAATCGCAAATAAAATTAAAATAATGCGTTTGCTCTCAAAGGAGAAGCGGACCTTAACAACACTGTCATCTCAGATTTTCAAAATATGCTTTTGAACCATAGAAATTGACTAATTTGTGTAAGAGTATGCAAAACTAGCAAATGCATTTTGTGTAGCATGTAGCACCAACATTTTCACAAAAACCAGATAACCAAAAAATAAAATCATTTACCTTTGAAGAGCTATGGCTGTTTCAATATGAGGAGAGTCTCAGAGACACATACCAAATGCGCAGTGTTTCCTGAAAGCGTCTGTGTGTAGGAGAAATCGTTCCGTTTTCTACATTGCGTCTGGCCCCCGAGACAAAACACAAAATGCAGTCACCTACAACGTGACCAAATTTTAAAGATTAACATAATATATATCGACCAGGGCATGGCAAACGTTGTTTGGAATCAATCAAAACTCAAGGTGTTTTTTCACATATCTCTTCATTGACATGCAGTTCGTGGAATGCTTGCTTTCCTCTCTGTGTCCCATGGAAAAATACTGGCAGGTGACCATGGCCTCAAGTCCTCACCCAGAACCCCACTGGACTGAGGGGTAAATGTGGTCTGTTAGGGTCAATCTTCCAATGATCTGCCCACAAATGAGGGGCAGCACCTTGGGACTGAGGGGCACTAATTCTTGGGACTGAGATCTTGAAAAACAGAGCAGCAATCCTTGTCATTTCCTGGATGCTCTCATCTTGAGGGGAAGCTGCTTTGTATTTCTGGACAGCTCAGCACTGAGGGGAAGCTCATACTGAGGAGCATCTTTTTGTGACAAAATCAGCTGAGAGGAAGCCCAGCACTGAGAGGAAGCCCAGCATCTGGTTTTGGAAGCTCAGCACTAAGAGGAAGCTCAGGCAGGTTAATCCGGCAGATCCTGGCTGGCTTTCTGGCAACCTGGCATCTTTACTGGCTATCTGAAGAGTCTGGTTGACTGGCGGATCTGGAAGAGTCTGGTTGACTGGCAGATCTGGAAGAGTCTGGATGACTCCAGATCTGGAAGAGTCTGGCTGACTGGCAGATCAGGAAGAGTCTGGCTGACTGGCAGATCTGGAAGAGTCTGGCTGACTGGCAGATCTGGTGGAGTCTGTTCTTGGCGGATCCTGGCATACTGACGGATCTGGCTGCTCCATGCTGACTGAAAACTGGCTGCCATGTAGACTGACAGCTCTGGCGGCTTCTTGCAGACTGGCAGCTCCTGCAAACTGGCAGCTCTGGCTGCTCCATGCAGACTGACAGCTCCTTGCAGACTGACACACTTCTTGCAGACTGGCAGCACAGGCTGTTCCATGCACTGGCAGCTCTGGCTAAAGCTAAACAGGCAGGAGACTCCACCCAGCGCTGTAGAGGAGAAGGCTCTGGCAGTGCTGAACAGGACGGGAGACTCCGGCAGCGCAGGAGAGGAGAAAAGCTCCGGCAGCGCTGAACATGGTGGGAGACTCCCAGCGCTGTAGAGGAGGACCTCTGCGCTGAACAGGTCGGGAGACCCTCCTCCTGCGCCAGGATAAAGGCTCCGGCAGCGCTGAACATGGCGGGAGTCCTCCCCAGAAGCCCACTGGAGAGGAGGAAGGCTCTGGCTGCGCTGAACAGGCGGGAGACTCCGGGTCAGCGCAGGACAATGAGGAGAAGGCTCCGGCAGCTGAACAGGCGGGAGGCTCCGGCAGCGCAGGAGAGGAGGAAGGCTCCGGCAGCGCTGAACAGACGGAAGACTCCGGCAGCGCAGGAGAGGAGGACTCAGGGGCAGCTTGAAGCTCAGCACTGAGGGAGCTCTGTAGAGGCGAGCTCGCACTGCAGGTCTGAGCGGGTGCTGAGCACTGAGAGGTAGCTGGGCTGAGGACACGCAAGAGGAAGCTGGGCAGGTAGCTTGGAGGGCAGGTCCTGGCTGGCACAGGATGGGCTAGACTGTGAAGCTGACTGGAGATCTGGAAGAGCAGTGACTGGCGGACTGGAAGAGCTGGGACTGTGCAGATCTGGAAGGTCTGGTTGACTGGCAGATCTGGAAGAGTCTGGCTGACTGGCAGATCTGGAAGAGTCTGGCTGACTGGCAGATCTGGAAGAGTCTGGCTGACTGGCAGATCTGGAAGAGTCTGGCTGACTGGCGGATCCTGGCATGTGGTCTGGTGCCACAAAGGATCTGGAAAATGCAATTGGCTCAGAGTAGGACTCCATGCTGATGTACATGTAGAGCGGCTCTGGCATGCTCCTGGCTGTGGAGAGAGATTGACTGGCATCACTACTTGAATTTATGACTGGCTATTGACATGTTGACTGGCATCTGGCTGCTCCATGCTAGACTGACAGCTCTGACAGACTGACAGCTTCTTGCAGACTGGCCACTGGCTGTTCCTTCACAGTCTGGCAAGCGCTGAACAGACTATGGAGACTCCAGCTACGCTGTAGCCAGACTACAGGAACTCTTCCAGTGCTGAACTGATGCAAGCGGGAGACTCAGGCAGCGCAAATAGAGATACAGCTTTAAGCTGAACAGGCAGGAGACTCCAGCAGCGCTAAACAGGAGGAAGGCTCTGGCATACTGAACAGGCGGGAGACTCCACAGCGCAGGAAAGGAGAAAGGCTCCGGCAGCGCTGAACAGGCGGGAGGCTCCGGCAGCGCAGGAGAGGAGGAAATCCGGCAGCGCTGAACAGGCGGGAGACTCCGGCAGCGCAGGAAGAGGAAAGGCTCCGAGCGCTGAACAGGCGGGGACTCCGGCAGCGCAGGAAGAGGAGGATGCCTTGGCAGCGCTGAACAGGCGGGAGACTCCGGCCCGCAGGAGAGGAGGAAGGCTCCTTGGTAGCGCTAATAGGGCGGGAGAATCCGGCCGCAGGAAGGAGGAAGGCTCGGGCAGCGCTGAACAGGCGGGGACTCCGGCAGCGCAGGAAGAGGAGGAAGGCTCCGGCAGCGCTGTAGGGCGGGCGCACTGCAGGAAGATGCGTGGTGCTGACACTGGTGGAACTGGGCTGGGGATCGCATAATAAACCCCAGGAAGAGCTGCTGGAGCCTTGGGTGGCAGCAGGATGGCTAACTGGAAGGGTAGCTGATGCCTTGAGAGCAGCTGGCATAGGGATCCATAATAAACCCCAGGAAGTGTAGCTGGAGGCCTGGTGCAGCTGAGGCTGGACCATAATAAACCCAGGAAGAGTAGCTGCTGCCTTGGAGCAGCTAATAGGGATCCATAATAAACCCCATGGAGGGATCCATAATAAACCCCAGGAAGAGTACTGCTATCCATCAACCAGGAAGAGTAACTGCTGCCTTGGACGCAGCTATGGGATCACTATCAACAAGGCAGGAACAGGCTATAGTTTTGTTGCATCTGGACTACGGTTCAGTCATGTGGTCAGGTGCCACAAAGAGGGATTTAGGAAAATTGCAATTGGCTCAGAGTAGGACCGCCCGATTTGCCCTTGGATGTACATGTAGAGCTAGCATTAATGATATAATGTCAATCTCAGGCTCGAAGTGGAGGAGAGATTGACGTCATCACTACTTGAATTTATGAGAGCTATTGACATGTTGAAAGCATCGAGCTGTCCGTTTAAAATGCTAGCACACAGCTCAGACACCCATGCATACCCCACAAGACATGCCACTGGAGGTCTCTTCACAGTCCCCAAGTCCAGAACAGACTATGGGAGGCGCACAGTACTACATAGAGCCATGACTACATGGGATCATAATAAACCCCAGGAAGAGTAGCCAGAACAGAACTGACTATAATAAACCACATTAGGTAACTGATGCAAGCAGTAGAATCAGATTTTAAAAATAGATACAAATACACTTTAAGGAACAGCAGGGACTGTGAAGCAACATAAACATAGGACAGGCACATGCATACATACACACAATAACATACAAACCGTACACATGGATTTTGTGTTGTAGATCTGTGGTAGTGGATCCATAGGGGCCTGAGGAACACTTAGTGTGTTGTGAAATCTGTAATGAATGTATTGTAACGTTTTTAAAATTGTATAACTTCCTTAATTTTGCCGGACCCCAGGAAGAGTAACTGATGCCTTGGTAGCAGCTAATGGGGACCCATAATAAACCCCAGGAAGAGTAGCTGATGCCTTGGCAGGATCTAATAGGGAACCATAATAAACCCCAGGAAGAGTAGCTGCTGCCTTGGTAGCAGCTAATAGGGATCCATAATAAACCACAGGAAGAGTAGCTGCTGCCTTGGAAGGAACTAATGGGGATCCATAATAAACCCCAGGAAGAGTAGCTGCTGCCTTGGTAGCAGCTAATAGGGATCCATAATAAACCCCAGGAAGAGTAGCTGCTGCCTTGGAAGGAACTAATGGGGATCCATAATAAACCCCAGGAAGAGTAGCTGCTGCCTTGGTAGCAGCTAATAGGGATCCATAATAAACCCCAGGAAGAGTAGCTGATGCCTTGGTAGCAGCTAATAGGGATCCATAATAAACCCCAGGAAGTGTAGCTGCTGCCTTGGTAGCAGCTAATAGGGATCCATAATAAACCCAGGAAGAGTAGCTGCTGCCTTGGTAGCAGCTAATAGGGATCCATAATAAACCCCAGGAAGAGTAGCTGCTGCCTTGGTAGCAGCTAATGGGGATCCATAATAAACCCCAGGAAGAGTAGCTGATGCCTTGGTAGCAGCTAATAGGGATCCATAATAAACCCCAGGAAGAGTAGCTGCTGCCTTGGTAGCAGCTAATGGGGATCCATAATAAACCCCAGGAAGAGTAACTGCTGCCTTGGTAGCAGCTAATAGGGATCCATAATAAACCCCAGGAAGAGTAACTGATGCCTTGGTAGCAGCTAATAGGGATCCATAATAAACCCCTGGAAGAGTAGCTGCTGCCTTGGTAGCAGCTAATAGGGATCCATAATAAACCCCAGGAAGAGTCGCTGCTGCCTTGGTAGGAACTAATAGGGATCCATAATAAACCCCAGGAAGAGTGACTGATGCCTTGGTAGCAGCTAATAGGGATCCATAATAAACCCCAGGAAGAGTAGCTGATGCCTTGGCAGGATCTAATAGGGATCCATAATAAACCCCAGGAAGAGTAGCTGCTGCCTTGGCAGCCACTAATGGGGATCCATAATAAACCCCAGGAAGAGTAGCTGCTGCCTTGGCAGGAACTAATGGGGATCCATAATAAACCCCAGGAAGAGTAGCTGCTGCCTTGGCAGGAACTAATGGGGATCCATAATAAACCCCAGGAAGAGTAGCTGCTGCCTTGGCAGGAACTAATGGGGATCCATAATAAACCCCAGGAAGAGTAGCTGATGCCTTGGCAGGATCTAATAGGGATCCATAATAAACCCCAGGAAGAGTAGCTGCTGCCTTGGCAGCCACTAATGGGGATCCATAATAAACCCCAGGAAGAGTAGCTGCTGCCTTGGCAGGAACTAATGGGGATCCATAATAAACCCCAGGAAGAGTAGCTGCTGCATTGGCAGCCACTAATGGGGATCCATAATAAACCCCAGGAAGAGTAGCTGCTGCCTTGGTAGCAGCTAATAGGGATCCACAATAAACCCCAGGAAGAGTAGCTGATGCCTTGGCAGGAACTAATGGGGATCCATAATAAACCCCCGGAAGAGTAGCTGATGCCTTGGCAGCAGCTAATGGGGATGCATAATAAATACAAATGTGAGTGGTTATAACATGCTAAGAACAGTCCTCTGAGTACATCAATAAAGGTTTGGTATACCTCAACTGGTATGCCATCCAGCCCTGGAGTTTCCCCAGACTTAATAAAGGATTTAATTGCATCAAGAAGTCCCTTCTCTGGAATTTGGCCTTCACATGAGTCTTTCTGTACAGCTGCTAATTTTACATTATTATTTAAAATGAAATCCACACAATTAACTTTGGTTAGTGGAGATGGAGGAGACTGAAATGAAAATATAGGCTTAAAGTAATTTACTTCCTCTTTCAAAATATTGTTCGGTGAATCATGGGTGACCTGGTAGTATTTCTATGTTGAAGATAAAAAAAAATATTTGGTGAATTTTTTCCCCATATACCATTCAGTTTGCTATATTTTTGATAATATATTTCACTTGATCTTTCATGAATAAGTTCCTCAATTTTTTCCCTCTTTTCCTTTTTTTGACTTATTCTGTGCCTCTATGGTACAGTTTTGATTGCTATCTATCTGTACTGTTAGTCCTTCTATATCCTCTGTTAATATGAACTTGTTTTAAAGATGAATATTGCATTGCATGGCCTCTAAGTGTTCCATACAATAAGGGGATCTGCTGTACCTATATCATGTCTGAAAAAGTCAGTTATATTATTCTGTCCTTGTTAAAAACAAGTTATCATCCAATAGGCTTTGATAAAATTTCCAATATCCTCTCCCACATGGAACTTCTGTAAGAGTAATGTATATGCCATTTCGTTTTTAGTTAGTGTTCTTTGATTAATCGTTCCCTGTTCATTCTTCTTCTTTTGCCGCCTTCACAATGATGTCTAGCTTCTTCGATTCTTTTATTAGTTTGACTACTGCAATTTATCACTTGCACTATAAATACAACAAAGTCCCCCTTCTTCACTGTTAGTGTGTTGAAATCCTTCTCGTGAACGGCATTCACTACAGACTGTGGGACATCCACTACCATCTCATCCCTACATACTCCTTCAGCTATTTTCACTTCCTCCACATAGGACACCTGTTGGATGGCCCTGATCCTAGCTACTGCAACCTCCTTCATCCTTACATGGCGCTCTGGGAATTTATGAATGTAATTCCCATCGCAATTACAACAACATGCTTCATCTGACTCTTCAACTACTACATATTTATTCCTTTGACAAACATTTGCCACGTGTTCAAACTTTTTACAATTGTAACACTGCAGCGGTTTCTGTACATACGGTCTCACTTCATATTTCACATATCCAAGTTTCACATACCCAAGTTTCACATACCCAAAGTTCACATACCCAAGAATCGGGAGAACCACTTCACCAAACGACAGTAAACCCGATAGGTTTTGCTCCTTCTTTCCATCTATCATTCGGGTCAAGCAGCGTGCGTCTACCACTCCGGGCATGTTATCTCTAAATCACACAGATTCTATATTCAACAAGACACTGGAGATGACAACTTTAACAAGTGCCCTACTTTCCATATCATCTTGTAGAGAGACACAGAGCTTTCTCCTTTTGCGCTTTTGACACGCAAAATCTAAATCATACCGCTCCTGGTCACTCTGACCGATTCCACTTTTCCCCAATTCGTTTTTCAACATCTTCGAGATCGTAAACGGGTCACCCAAAAAACCTGTGGATCTCATTTCAACCATAAACTGCTGTTCTTTTCTAACTTTAGCCTTTTTTACTCCACTCTTTGTCACCATCGTCCACTCATTCTCACCAACTGTACTTGCGGCAACAGAATCACACAACGCTTCGTCTTCCTCCATTGCTGGCGGTTGGCAACCATCTTTAAGGTGCATTACCATCACCAACTGGACTTGGGGTGTAGACCTAGTTCATCTTTTTATTTTGTATGTGTATTTATTATGCATCCCCATTAGCTCCTGCCAAGGCAACAGCTACCCTTCCTGGGATGTATTATGGATCACCATTAGTTCCTGCCAAGGCATCAGCTACTCTTCCCCTGGGTTTATTATGGATCCCCATTAGTTCCTGCCACGGCAGCGGCTACTCTTCCCCTGGGTTTATTATGGATCACCATTAGTTCCTGCCAAGGCAGTAGCTACTCTTCCTGGGGTTTATTATGGATCACCATTAGTTCCTACCAAGGCATCAGCTACTCTTCCTGGGGTTTATTATGGATCACCATTAGTTCCTGCCAAGGCAGTAGCTACTCTTCCTGGTGTTTATTATGGATCCCCATTAGTTCCTGCCAAGGCATCAGCTACTCTTCCTGGGGTTTATTATGGATCCCCATTAGTTCCTGCCACGGCAGCGGCTACTCTTCCTGGGGTTTATTATGGATCACCATTAGTTCCTGCCACGGCAGCGGCTACTCTTCCTGGGATGTATTATGGATCACCATTAGTTCCTGCCACGGCAGCGGCTACTCTTCCTGGGATGTATTATGGATCACCATTAGTTCCTGCCACGGCAGCAGCTACCCTTCCTGGGATGTATTATGGATCACCATTAGTTCCTGCCAAGGCATCAGCTACTCTTCCCCTGTGTTTATTATGGATCCCCATTAGTTCCTGCCACGGCAGCGGCTACTCTTTCTGGGGTTTATTATGGATCACCATTAGTTCCTGCCAAGGCAGTAGCTACTCTTCCTGGGGTTTATTATGGATCACCATTAGTTCCTGCCAAGGCAGTAGCTACTCTCCCTGGTGTTTATTATGGATCCCCATTAGTTCCTGCCACGGCAGCGGCTACTCTTCCTGGGGTTTATTATGGATCACCATTAGTTCCTGCCAAGGCATCAGCTACTCTTCCTGGGGTTTATTATGGATCCCCATTAGTTCCTGCCATGGCAGCGGCTACTCTTCCTGGGGTTTATTATGGATCACCATTAGTTCCTGCCAAGGCATCAGCTACTCTTCCTGGTGTTTATTATGGATCACCATTAGTTCCTGCCAAGGCATCAGCTACTCTTCCTGGGGTTTATTATGGATCACCATTAGTTCCTGCCAAGGCAGTAGCTACTCTTCCTGGTGTTTATTATGGATCCCCATTAGTTCCTGCCACGGCAGCGGCTACTCTTCCTGGGGTTTATTATGGATCACCATTAGTTCCTGCCAAGGCATCAGCTACTCTTCCTGGGGTTTATTATGGATCCCCATTAGATCCTGCCAAGGCAGTAGCTACTCTTCCTGGGGTTTATTATGGATCCCCATTAGTTCCTGCCACGGCAGCGGCTACTCTTCCTGGGGTTTATTATGGATAACCATTAGTTCCTGCCAAGGCATCAGCTACTCTTCCTGGGGTTTATTATGGATCACCATTAGTTCCTGCCAAGGCAGTAGCTACTCTTCCTGGTGTTTATTATGGATCCCCATTAGTTCCTGCCACGGCAGCGGCTACTCTTCCTGGGGTTTATTATGGATCACCATTAGTTCCTTCCAAGGCATCAGCTACTCTTCCTGGGGTTTATTATGGATCACCATTAGTTCCTGCCAAGGCAGCAGCTACTCTTCCTGGGGTTTATTATGGATCACCGTTAGTTCCTGCCACGGCAGCGGCTACTGTTCCTGGGGTTTATTATGGATCCCCATTAGTTCCTGCCAAGGCAGAAGCTACTCTTCCTGGGGTTTATTATGGATAACCATTAGTTCCTGCCAAGGCAGCAGCTACTCTTCCTGGGGTTTATTATGGATCACCATTAGTTCCTGCCAAGGCAGTAGCTACTCTTCCTGGTGTTTATTATGGATCCCCATTAGTTCCTGCCACGGCAGCGGCTACTCTTCCTGGGGTTTATTATGGATCACCATTAGTTCCTGCCAAGGCATCAGCTACTCTTCCTGGGGTTTATTATGGATCCCCATTAGTTCCTGCCAAGGCAGTAGCTACTCTTCCTGGTGTTTATTATGGATCCCCATTAGTTCCTGCCACGGCAGCGGCTACTCTTCCTGGGTTTATTATGGATCACCATTAGTTCCTGCCAAGGCATCAGCTACTCTTCCTGGTGTTTATTGTGGATCACCATTAGTTCCTGCCACGGCAGCGGCTACTCTTCCTGGGGTTTATTATGGATCACCATTAGTTCCTGCCAAGGCATCAGCTACTCTTCCTGGCGTTTATTATGGATCACCATTAGTTCCTGCCAAGGCATCAGCTACTCTTCCCCTGGGTTTATTATGGATCACCGTTAGTTCCTGCCACGGCAGCGGCTACTCTTCCTGGGGTTTATTATGGATCACCATTAGTTCCTGCCAAGGTAGTAGCTACTCTTCCTGGTGTTTATTATGGATCCCCATTAGTTCCTGCCATGGCAGCGGCTACTCTTCCTGGGGTTTATTATGGATCACCATTAGTTCCTGCCAAGGCATCAGCTACTCTTCCTGGGGTTTATTATGGATCACCATTAGTTCCTGCCAAGGCAGTAGCTACTCTTCCTGGTGTTTATTATGGATCCCCATTAGTTCCTGCCACGGCAGCGGCTACTCTTCCTGGGGTTTATTATGGATCACCATTAGTTCCTGCCAAGGCATCAGCTACTCTTCCTGGGGTTTATTATGGATCACCATTAGTTCCTGCCAAGGCAGTAGCTACTCTTCCTGGTGTTTATTATGGATCCCCATTAGTTCCTGCCACGGCAGCGGCTACTCTTCCTGGGGTTTATTATGGATCACCATTAGTTCCTGCCAAGGCATCAGCTACTCTTCCTGGGGTTTATTATGGATCACCATTAGTTCCTGCCAAGGCAGCAGCTACTCTTCCTGGGGTTTATTATGGATCACCATTAGTTCCTGCCAAGGCAGCAGCTACTCTTCCTGGGGTTTATTATGGATCACCGTTAGTTCCTGCCACGGCAGCGGCTACTGTTCCTTGGGTTTATTATGGATCCCCATTAGTTCCTGCCAAGGCAGAAGCTACTCTTCCTGGGGTTTATTATGGATAACCATTAGTTCCTGCCAAGGCAGCAGCTACTCTTCCCCTGGGTTTATTATGGATCACCGTTAGTTCCTGCCATGGCAGCGGCTACTCTTCCTGGGGTTTATTATGGATCACCATTAGTTCCTGCCAAGGCATCAGCTACTCTTCCTGGTGTTTATTATGGATCCCCATTAGTTCCTGCCAAGGCATCAGCTACTCTTCCTGGGGTTTATTATGGATCACCATTAGTTCCTGCCAAGGCAGTAGCTACTCTTCCTGGTGTTTATTATGGATCCCCATTAGTTCCTGCCACGGCAGCGGCTACTCTTCCTGGGGTTTATTATGGATCACCATTAGTTCCTGCCAAGGCATCGGCTACTCTTCCTGGGGTTTATTATGGATCACCATTAGTTCCTGCCAAGGCAGTAGCTACTCTTCCTGGTGTTTATTATGGATCCCCATTAGTTCCTGCCACGGCAGCGGCTACTCTTCCTGGGTTTATTATGGATCACCATTAGTTCCTGCCAAGGCATCAGCTACTCTTCCTGGTGTTTATTGTGGATCACCATTAGTTCCTGCCACGGCAGCGGCTACTCTTCCTGGGGTTTATTATGGATCACCATTAGTTCCTGCCAAGGCATCAGCTACTCTTCCTGGGGTTTATTATGGATCACCATTAGTTCCTGCCAAGGCATCAGCTACTCTTCCCCTGGGTTTATTATGGATCACCGTTAGTTCCTGCCACGGCAGCGGCTACTCTTCCTGGGGTTTATTATGGATCACCATTAGTTCCTGCCAAGGCAGTAGCTACTCTTCCTGGTGTTTATTATGGATCCCCATTAGTTCCTGCCACGGCAGCGGCTACTCTTCCTGGGGTTTATTATGGATCACCATTAGTTCCTGCCAAGGCATCAGCTACTCTTCCTGGGGTTTATTATGGATCACCATTAGTTCCTGCCAAGGCAGTAGCTACTCTTCCTGGTGTTTATTATGGATCCCCATTAGTTCCTGCCACGGCAGGGGCTACTCTTCCTGGGGTTTATTATGGATCACCATTAGTTCCTGCCAAGGCATCAGCTACTCTTCCTGGGGTTTATTATGGATCACCATTAGTTCCTGCCAAGGCAGCAGCTACTCTTCCTGGGGTTTATTATGGATCACCGTTAGTTCCTGCCACGGCAGCGGCTACTGTTCCTGGGGTTTATTATGGATCCCCATTAGTTCCTGCCAAGGCAGAAGCTACTGTTCCTGGGGTTTATTATGGATCCCCATTAGTTCCTGCCAAGGCAGAAGCTACTCTTCCTGGGGTTTATTATGGATAACCATTAGTTCCTGCCAAGGCAGCAGCTACTCTTCCCCTGGGTTTATTATGGATCACCATTAGTTCCTGCCAAGGCAGCAGCTACTCTTCCTGAGGTTTATTATGGATCCCCATTAGTTCCTGCCAAGGCAGCAGCTACTCTTCCTGGTGTTTATTATGGATCCCCATTAGTTCCTGCCAAGGCAGCAGCTACTCTTCCCGAGGTTTATTATGGATCACCATTAGTTCCTGCCAAGGCATCAGCTACTCTTCCTGGGGTTTATTATGGATCCCCATTAGTTCCTGCCATGGCAGCGGCTACTCTTCCTGGGGTTTATTATGGATCACCATTAGTTCCTGCCAAGGCATCAGCTACTCTTCCTGGTGTTTATTATGGATCACCATTAGTTCCTGCCAAGGCATCAGCTACTCTTCCTGGGGTTTATTATGGATCACCATTAGTTCCTGCCAAGGCAGTAGCTACTCTTCCTGGTGTTTATTATGGATCCCCATTAGTTCCTGCCACGGCAGCGGCTACTCTTCCTGGGGTTTATTATGGATCACCATTAGTTCCTGCCAAGGCATCAGCTACTCTTCCTGGGGTTTATTATGGATCCCCATTAGATCCTGCCAAGGCAGTAGCTACTCTTCCTGGGGTTTATTATGGATCCCCATTAGTTCCTGCCACGGCAGCGGCTACTCTTCCTGGGGTTTATTATGGATAACCATTAGTTCCTGCCAAGGCATCAGCTACTCTTCCTGGGGTTTATTATGGATCACCATTAGTTCCTGCCAAGGCAGTAGCTACTCTTCCTGGTGTTTATTATGGATCCCCATTAGTTCCTGCCACGGCAGCGGCTACTCTTCCTGGGGTTTATTATGGATCACCATTAGTTCCTTCCAAGGCATCAGCTACTCTTCCTGGGGTTTATTATGGATCACCATTAGTTCCTGCCAAGGCAGCAGCTACTCTTCCTGGGGTTTATTATGGATCACCGTTAGTTCCTGCCACGGCAGCGGCTACTGTTCCTGGGGTTTATTATGGATCCCCATTAGTTCCTGCCAAGGCAGAAGCTACTCTTCCTGGGGTTTATTATGGATAACCATTAGTTCCTGCCAAGGCAGCAGCTACTCTTCCTGGGGTTTATTATGGATCACCATTAGTTCCTGCCAAGGCAGTAGCTACTCTTCCTGGTGTTTATTATGGATCCCCATTAGTTCCTGCCACGGCAGCGGCTACTCTTCCTGGGGTTTATTATGGATCACCATTAGTTCCTGCCAAGGCATCAGCTACTCTTCCTGGGGTTTATTATGGATCCCCATTAGTTCCTGCCAAGGCAGTAGGTGTTTATTATATCCCCATCTTCCTGGTGTTTATTATGGATCCCCATTAGTTCCTGCCACGGCAGCGGCTACTCTTCCTGGGTTTATTATGGATCACCATTAGTTCCTGCCAAGGCATCAGCTACTCTTCCTGGTGTTTATTGTGGATCACCATTAGTTCCTGCCACGGCAGCGGCTACTCTTCCTGGGGTTTATTATGGATCACCATTAGTTCCTGCCAAGGCATCAGCTACTCTTCCTGGCGTTTATTATGGATCACCATTAGTTCCTGCCAAGGCATCAGCTACTCTTCCCCTGGGTTTATTATGGATCACCGTTAGTTCCTGCCACGGCAGCGGCTACTCTTCCTGGGGTTTATTATGGATCACCATTAGTTCCTGCCAAGGCAGTAGCTACTCTTCCTGGTGTTTATTATGGATCCCCATTAGTTCCTGCCATGGCAGCGGCTACTCTTCCTGGGGTTTATTATGGATCACCATTAGTTCCTGCCAAGGCATCAGCTACTCTTCCTGGGGTTTATTATGGATCACCATTAGTTCCTGCCAAGGCAGTAGCTACTCTTCCTGGTGTTTATTATGGATCCCCATTAGTTCCTGCCACGGCAGCGGCTACTCTTCCTGGGGTTTATTATGGATCACCATTAGTTCCTGCCAAGGCATCAGCTACTCTTCCTGGGGTTTATTATGGATCACCATTAGTTCCTGCCAAGGCAGTAGCTACTCTTCCTGGTGTTTATTATGGATCCCCATTAGTTCCTGCCACGGCAGCGGCTACTCTTCCTGGGGTTTATTATGGATCACCATTAGTTCCTGCCAAGGCATCAGCTACTCTTCCTGGGGTTTATTATGGATCACCATTAGTTCCTGCCAAGGCAGCAGCTACTCTTCCTGGGGTTTATTATGGATCACCATTAGTTCCTGCCAAGGCAGCAGCTACTCTTCCTGGGGTTTATTATGGATCACCGTTAGTTCCTGCCACGGCAGCGGCTACTGTTCCTTGGGTTTATTATGGATCCCCATTAGTTCCTGCCAAGGCAGAAGCTACTCTTCCTGGGGTTTATTATGGATAACCATTAGTTCCTGCCAAGGCAGCAGCTACTCTTCCCCTGGGTTTATTATGGATCACCGTTAGTTCCTGCCATGGCAGCGGCTACTCTTCCTGGGGTTTATTATGGATCACCATTAGTTCCTGCCAAGGCATCAGCTACTCTTCCTGGTGTTTATTATGGATCCCCATTAGTTCCTGCCAAGGCATCAGCTACTCTTCCTGGGGTTTATTATGGATCACCATTAGTTCCTGCCAAGGCAGTAGCTACTCTTCCTGGTGTTTATTATGGATCCCCATTAGTTCCTGCCACGGCAGCGGCTACTCTTCCTGGGGTTTATTATGGATCACCATTAGTTCCTGCCAAGGCATCGGCTACTCTTCCTGGGGTTTATTATGGATCACCATTAGTTCCTGCCAAGGCAGTAGCTACTCTTCCTGGTGTTTATTATGGATCCCCATTAGTTCCTGCCACGGCAGCGGCTACTCTTCCTGGGTTTATTATGGATCACCATTAGTTCCTGCCAAGGCATCAGCTACTCTTCCTGGTGTTTATTGTGGATCACCATTAGTTCCTGCCACGGCAGCGGCTACTCTTCCTGGGGTTTATTATGGATCACCATTAGTTCCTGCCAAGGCATCAGCTACTCTTCCTGGGGTTTATTATGGATCACCATTAGTTCCTGCCAAGGCATCAGCTACTCTTCCCCTGGGTTTATTATGGATCACCGTTAGTTCCTGCCACGGCAGCGGCTACTCTTCCTGGGGTTTATTATGGATCACCATTAGTTCCTGCCAAGGCAGTAGCTACTCTTCCTGGTATTTATTATGGATCCCCATTAGTTCCTGCCACGGCAGCGGCTACTCTTCCTGGGGTTTATTATGGATCACCATTAGTTCCTGCCAAGGCATCAGCTACTCTTCCTGGGGTTTATTATGGATCACCATTAGTTCCTGCCAAGGCAGTAGCTACTCTTCCTGGTGTTTATTATGGATCCCCATTAGTTCCTGCCACGGCAGGGGCTACTCTTCCTGGGGTTTATTATGGATCACCATTAGTTCCTGCCAAGGCATCAGCTACTCTTCCTGGGGTTTATTATGGATCACCATTAGTTCCTGCCAAGGCAGCAGCTACTCTTCCTGGGGTTTATTATGGATCACCGTTAGTTCCTGCCACGGCAGCGGCTACTGTTCCTGGGGTTTATTATGGATCCCCATTAGTTCCTGCCAAGGCAGAAGCTACTGTTCCTGGGGTTTATTATGGATCCCCATTAGTTCCTGCCAAGGCAGAAGCTACTCTTCCTGGGGTTTATTATGGATAACCATTAGTTCCTGCCAAGGCAGCAGCTACTCTTCCCCTGGGTTTATTATGGATCACCATTAGTTCCTGCCAAGGCAGCAGCTACTCTTCCTGAGGTTTATTATGGATCCCCATTAGTTCCTGCCAAGGCAGCAGCTACTCTTCCTGGTGTTTATTATGGATCCCCATTAGTTCCTGCCAAGGCAGCAGCTACTCTTCCCGAGGTTTATTATGGATCACCATTAGTTCCTGCCAAGGCAGCAGCTACTCTTCCTGAGGTTTATTATGGATCCCCATTAGTTCCTGCAAGGCAGAAGCTACTTTTCCTGGGATCCAGCAGAAATGAAGGCAGTAATATACATTATAATACATTTTTAAACATGAACAGACATTTTACAACAGATTTCACAATACATAAAGTGTGTGACCTCTGGCCAATACTCTGCTACAACACACAGTCCAGATGTACGTGTGTGTATAGTGTGCATGTTATGTGTATTTATTTGTATGCGTGTGTCTGTACATGTGTGTGTGACTCTTCACAGCCCTCGCTGTTCCATAAGGTGTACTTCTACAACTACAAATACCTAGGTGTCTGGTTAGACTGTAAACTCTCCTTCCAGACTCACATTACACATCTCCAATCCGAAATGAAATCTAGAATCGGCTTCCTATTTCGCAACAAAGCATTCTTCCAAACATACCCTCGTATATCTGACTATCCTGCCGATCCTTGACTTCGGCGATGACATTTACAAAATAGCCTCCAACACTCTACTCAGCAAATTGGATGCAGTCTATCACAGGGCCATCTGTTGTTTCACCAAAGCCCCATATACTACCCATCACTGCGACCTGTATGCTCTCATTGGCTGGCCCTCGCTTCATATTCATCGCCTAACCCACTGCCTCCAGGTCATCTACAAGTCTCTGCTAGGTAAAGCCCCGCCTTATCTCAGCTCACTGGTCACCATAGCAGCACCCACCCATAGCACGCGCTCCAGCAGGTATATTTCACTGGTCACCCCCAAAGCCAACACCTCATTTGGCCGCCTTTCCTTCCAGTTCTCTGCTGCCAATGACTGGAACGAATTGCAAAAATCACTGAAGCTGGAGACCCATATCTCCCTTACTAAATTTAAGCACCAGCTGTCAGAGCAGCTCACAGATCACTGCACCTGTACATAGCCCATCTGTAAATAGCCTATCCAGCTACCTCATCCCCATACTGTTATTTTTTTTTGCCCTTTTGCACCCCAGTATCTCAACTTGCCCATTCATCTTCTGCACATATATCAGTCCAGTGTTTAATTGCTAAATTGTCATTATTTCGCCACTATGGCCTATTTATTGCATACCTCCCTTACCTTACCTCATTTGCACACACTGTATATAGACTTTTTCTCTATTGTGTTCTTGACTGTATGAATGTTTACTCCATGTGTAAGTCTGTGTTGTTGTTTGTGTTGCACTGCTTTGCTTTATCTTGGCCAGGTCGCAGTTATTAATGAGAACTTGTTCTCAACTAGCCTACCTGGTTAAATAAAGGTGAAATATAAAACAATATAAAAAAGATGAATGAGGTCCACACTCCAGTCTAGTTGGTGGCGGTAATGCACTTTAAAGTTGGTTGCCAACCACCATATAATATCCACAGAAGAAGAAGAAGACGAAGCAGAAGAAGAAGAGCACGCCAAGCAATTCTGAAAGTACATGATTTTCTTTTCATGTGTTCCATTGCAAACTGTCAGAAACATATTGCTCCCGGCTACTATCCAATCCAAGCCACATTGACATTATCCCACCCCTGGTTAGCCCCTATTGGCTTAAACAGCCAAACGTATCACAATATCTGCCAATTCATTTTACACTAAGGACCAGGGGAAGAGTTGCATGGTAGAGGAGAAGAGAAGAATGTGCCTATTAAAAAAAACAGTAGCTTTGTAAAGTAGCTCTCATGCTAGAAAAGGCTGGAGACTCCTGCAGGCTGGAGACCCCTGAAGGCTGGAGACCCCTGCAGGCTGGAGACCCCTGAAGGCTGGAGACACCTGCAGGCTGGAGACCCCTGAAGGCTGGAGACCCCTGCAGGCTGGAGACCCCTGCAGGCTGGAGACCCCTGAAGGCTGGAGACACCTGCAGGCTGGAGACACCTGCAGGCTGGAGACCCCTGAAGGCTGGAGACCCCTGCAGGCTGGAGACCCCTGAAGGCTGGAGACCCCTGCAGGCTGGAGACCCCTGAAGGCTGGAGACACCTGAAGGCTGCAGGCTGGAGACCCCTGAAGGCTGGAGACCCCTGCAGGCTGGAGACCCCTGCAGGCTGGAGACCCCTGAAGGCTGGAGACCCCTGCAGGCTGGAGACCCCTGAAGGCTGGAGACCCCTGCAGGCTGGAGACCCCTGAAGGCTGGAGACACCTGCAGGCTGGAGACCCCTGAAGGTTGGAGACCCCTGCAGGCTGGAGACACCTGCAGGCTGGAGACACCTGCAGGCTGGAGACCCCTGAAGGCTGGAGACCCCTGCAGGCTGGAGACCCCTGAAGGCTGGAGACCCCTGCAGGCATGAGCTATACACTAGCTTATTGCTTATTGAAACAGTGACTTGAATGGGCCTAGCACAAAGCTCCATTGCAAAGTAACCTAATCTATGCAGCAGAGTGCCATTATGCCATTTGTTTGTGAGTTTACTTTGGTAATTTTCAAGTGTACTAGTCTCAGTTTGCTTTGTAAGCAATACACACTTCCAATTGTTGCAGGAAATAGATTACAGTTTTTAACATTCTACCGGGTATTCTACATTCCAGCTCGTTTCTTCTAAGCTCGCATGTTACTGCACTGGCAACAGCTCTCCCCACTGCGAGCGGAAAAGGCTGATTTTTCAGGGATTAGAATGATGGAGTACCAAGTTAGTGAAACCAAGCCTCTGCAGGAGTATGCTTGATATAAGATAGATGGTAGTCCTGTTGAACTGACAACTGTCTGACAACTGAGGGTGTTGTCAGACAACTGTTGACTCCCAAATATGGATTCCATACCTGAGATCTTTTATTTAACTAGACAAGTCAGTTAATAACACATTCTTATTTACAATGACAGGCTATGAACAGTGGGTTAACTGCCTTGTTCAGGGGAAGAATTACATATTTTTGCCTTGTCAGCTCTGGGATTCGATCTAACAACCTTCCGGTTACTGGCCAAACCCTCTAACCACTAGGCTACCTGCAGCCCTGGTGGAAACATTCTCCTTGAAATCCCCTGATCTTTTCCAACACAGTTAAAAGCTGCATCAACCTGAAGTTGAAGACTCACCTTTGAGCGATTCTCTCTAATATTGAACTATTTAACAAACGTTTGTATTATTTTAACATGGAGAATAATTCAATTAAAAGTGTGCATTGATCCTGATTGTGCGGACACTTCAAACCATTACATCATGGAGAATAATGACATAAAGGAATAGTTGGTTTGAAGTACACTGGAACAGATGCTCCCCATGATGATGTTTTACCACCCTCAGGTGGGCTGTCTGAAATGGTGGTGGTAAAAGCAATCATCTGTTTTATAAAGGGAATTGGGAATTGCCCCTATGGTGAGAAAGATATTACAGGCCTCCCTCAACAGCCTATGCTTCTTTATAAGCCTTCTTAACACCAGGAAAAAAGGCATCAAGAGAGATGACTATGCCTGGCCTTTACAATTTCATCTTGAGACCAAGCTTGCTGTCATGGTGCTTCAACAGGAAAGGGGAGAGAAGGAGAACATAACTTTGGGGAGGGGGGGGCAGGACCGGGGTTGGGAAAACCTTGTGCTAAATGACTGAAATATAAATGTAATGTAAGGACACAGGTTTTCTAGAGGGAAATGTGGTGGTGTGGTGTACTCAGACACGCAGAGGTGCAAACAAGATGCTCAGCCAGAGTGTCTCGGCTTACCATCTATCTGCTTCAGAGAGCTGAGGCATTAATACAGATATATTCCTGCCTTAGAATTTCGGAGTAGCAAAGTGCACTTATAAAGGCATGGGTTCTCTCAAGGCCATGGCTAATTCACCACTTTCCTGTCTAATATCAGTGCTGCTCGCTTAGGCTTTCTCACAAAATCAGCAGAGTGATTGCATAGAGTATAATACTGTATATGCCATTTAGCAGATGCTATTATCCAAAGCACCTTCCATGCATACGTTATTTTTGTATGGGGGATCCCAGGAATCGAACCCACTATCCTGGCTTTACAGGAGCCATGGGCTACCAACCAGAGCAAAGCCAGCCCAGCCCCCAAAACCCAGCCTCAGCCCCCAAAAGCCAGCCCAGCCCCCAAAACCCAGCCTCAGCCCCAGCCCAGTTAGGATTAGTTATAATTTGCAGAATGTAATAGCAGTTTGGGTGTGCTCCCGTGAATTGATTAGCGAACAGGCAGGCAGGCAAGGCTCAGGCTCTGTCTGCCCAGGCAGCTGGGGAGAGGTTTGTTCACCTGTAATTCATCACTTCTATTACTGAGATGGTCTTCCCTCTTTCCATCATTCCCTCCTCAACAAGCTCTCACCGTCTCACTGCAGTATTAGACATTCATACACGTTCTCCACGTCAAATTTCAAAGTTGGTCCAACTGTGAAATTCCAAAGTGTTTTTGTTACTTCTGCTGCTCTTAAGGGTTATGTTTTAGGCACTCATTCCAAATGGTTACGGTTTGGGTTACGGTTTGGGAGAGGGTTCAAACATGAAGGTTTCTATTTGTATTTATTGTGGATCCCTATGCTGCGTTGGCAGCAGCTACTGGTCCGGGGGTCCAGCAAAATTCAGGTATTTATATACAATTAAAACGTCCACAACACCCTAGCAAAACCCAAGCCTACTTGATGGGAATAGCGCTCACTGTTGCCCACCAGTAGCAGTTTTTGAAGACATTTCCCAACATCATCAGGACATGGATAGATGTCAAATTTCGATGTCAATCTTAAACCACTTGGATGCCCTTCTTCCCTCCCAGCTTCAGGCATCTCTGGAGTATCAATCAACTCACAGGGGACGTTTAAAAATAACACCTGCATTTGTATCATTAAGAAATTACTCTGTTAACATCTACACTCTTTTTATTTATTTATTTATTTGATTTATTTATAATTTATGTAACAAGGGAAGTCACATTGGGATTGACATTCTTTTTTTCAAGACCCTTTTCAAGCCCCTTATTCGTCTTCTTGTCCCTGAGGACGTCCTGAAGCAAAACGGAACTTATCCACATCAACGCTAATTTGCACCTGTCTCACTCACTGATATACATGAATCTTTTCATGCACCGTTGGAGGCCGATTCTAAATGACAGCTTCAGGTATGAAATTAGAAATCCCCCCCACACATATGTAAATTCCTTTGTCTAATGTAAGTATTATCATTACACAGGTTTGTGGTATATTTATAGAGGACTGAATCATATTAACTATAATGTGAAACTGTATTTTCTCGAAACGGATGAGATAAAGGCAGGGGTGAAGGGTCATATCAACCCTCAATATCAGTATGGACACATTCTGTGAATGTTTGATAGAATAATAATATTTCAGTCATCGCTACTGTATCTTACATATTAGGGTCAGGAAGGTTACTATTATTCTCTATACATTCTCCTTCCCCTATAACATTTGCTGATGATGCTGTTTCCTGTTCATCTGACTGCATGATGTTTGTTGTGCTTTACAGTGCCTATCCATCTGTGTCAAACTGACAGTTGCTGACGGTACAATAAAGACAGCCAATTGGTAGCCCTGCTTCCCTTATCAAAGTCAATCTACTGTACCATGTCAGCCTTAATTATGTTTTGGATGAAAAGATTATATAGGATATGAGAGAGACTGTCATTCCAGATTAGATAATTGGATTCCTCCCTCTCCCTCTCCCTCTCCCTCTCCCTCTCCCTCTCCCTCTTTCTCTCTCTCCCTCTTTCTCTCTCTCTCTCTCTCCCTCTCTCTCTCTCCTCTCTCTCTCTCTCTCTCTCCCTCTCTCTCTCTCTCACACACACACTTTTTCTCACTCTCTCTCTCTCTCTCTCTCTCTCTCTCTCTCTCTCTCACACACACACAAACACACACTCTTTCTCACTCTCTGTCTCTCTGTCTCTCTCTCTCTCCCTCTCTCGCTTGCTCTCTCACCACTCCTCCTCCTAACAAACACAGCAAAACTGGATCAAAGCACTGAAGTTCCAAATAAAAGAGAAAACAATCTATAAAGCCATGGAGAGTATGTTATTGTGGCATCATAAAGTGTCAACTAATAAAAGTTATTGCCCAGAACACAGTGGTCAAATCTGTATCTTCATTGTGTGTGTGTGTGTGTGTGTGTGTGTGTGTGTGTGTGTGTGTGTGTGTGTGTGTGTGTGTGTGTGTGTGTGTGTGTGTGTGTGTGTGTGTGTGTGTGTGTGTGTGTGTGTGTGCGTGTGTGTGCGTGTGTGCATGTGCATGCGTGTGTATGTGTGTGTGTGTGTGATATTCAGGCAATTAGCACCCTGAGGAGTGAAGGTTCTGGAAGTGAGTGTGGGATATATTACACATATTAGCCAGTCGTTGCTTCAAGCAGGCTTTTCCCCACACCGTCATTTACTTGATTCCTCTCATACAGCTGTGCTGTGACAGCCATTACCTGTGATAGATTTAGCAATAGACCTTTGTTCTCCATTATTGCCTGTATTCATATCAACAGACAGACAGATGCAGCAGATTGATAGATACTTTTTGAATCCCCACGTAGAAATGCATTAATTTAATCTCTTCTGTCAAAACTATATGGCTAGGCACTACTCCACCTTAGCACTCTTCTCTTTAATGCATACACTCCCCTGCTCTATGATGCATACACTCCCCTGCTCTATTGCCTAACACAAGGACCAACCGATGTCACCAAGACGAACCGCTGACCAAAGCTCATTTAAAACTCCCCTCATGTCATGTCCCATTTGGCTCTGAACATATGCAAACACCTCCTTGAATTAGCCAACCACACTCTCCCTGCATACATTAATTGATCTCTTGGCTTTGGTTGACGGAGTTTCAATTGCAGGAAATGGGGGAAGGATAACCACCGTCAGACCTAGGGTAATTCAAAGTCAAGAGCCCTTTGGAAAAGAGATGAACTGCCATGGGATATTATTGCACTGACTACCAAGATGGTGGACGAGTCATTATAAATGACCTATTACCCAAACCATGACGAAATGACACATGTTGATAGGATCCCTCAAAAATAATCATATCTAGTATTATTCTCCTCGCCAATCCCCTGGTTTATCTTTGGAACGCTCATCTGTAGCATTTACGTTTAAGTCCATTAGTCTATCGGACACTATTCAAGGAAGTCATGATGCTCAGCTGTTTAGTTAATGAGCAGTTCCAATTTCGAAGATCCAATAGCACAGTTTTCCCCTTTTAATACTGTAGCTGTAACCTGCCTTCAGCTATGCAAATTGTCAATGCGCCCACACACCCACAGTAAAATCATGCATCTCTCCCGCATTGTGTCTGAGAGTTCAGCATAATATTGTCTTGGCTCAGTGTATTTGGCTCCTTAACTCTGCAGTCAGCATCAGGCCTTGTTTGTCCCAAATGACACCATATTCCCTATGTAGTGCACTTCTTTTCACCAGGTGCAATAGGGCTCTGGTCAAAAGTAGTGCACTGTATAGGGAATAGGGTGCCATTTGGGACCCTATTCCCTGGTTATAAAACAAGTACTAGTGTATGGGGGTGTGTGGTGTAGAAAGGGTCTGGGATCAGTCCTGTCATGTTAATTTTGCAGCATTCAGCACTGTGAGACAGTGATATGAATAATGTATATCTTTATAAGTGTCTCAACCTTTATAGATTTCACACTGTTCCTTAACCATGGTGATCAATAAGGTTTCTTGGGAAATAAGTAGCTATTGATCAGAGCAGGGATGAGAAGTGTCCCCTGGAGTGGACTGGAGGGGTGAGATGAGAAGTGTCCCCCGGCGTGGACTGAAGGGGGTGAGATGAGAAGTGGACTGGAGTGGATAAGGGTATGGGGACCTTCCTGGGCTCTGCACAGCAGAAGCAGCCCCCATCCATACCCTCCTCCACACACCATTCCATCTCTTTATTCCTCCATCTCATTCTCCACACCTCCCTTTATTCCCCACCCACATCCATCCACCTCCCTCCTCTCCCTCCATCCATCCATCCCCCAGCCACCTAGCCAGAGAGGCACTGATGGATCTCACGGCCAAACCAACTTATTTCCCCAAGATGCCCAATCCGATTTGTGAGAATAAAAGCTCTGGAAGATTTATGTGGCTGGGAGAGAGAAGGCTACACAGCAGATACCTCTAGGCCTCTTAGTTCACATCTCATATTCATTTATTATGAATGCATTAAGGAGTCTAAAGCGTGCTAAGGGATATTAAATGTAAAACCAGATTACATCCGAGCCTAAAAATGTTGTTTGAATGACAACCGCTCACACACAAAGGAAACACGAAAACAAAAGGAAACACGAAAACAACACATTTTTCTAATAATAGTTGTCTGTGCTATTTTCACAAATGACCATGTTGTTTATTTCAAATTGACCGAAACCGATTAGCTATCCATCTACAGTATAAGAGTCATATGACACTAGCCTGGTCTGTTAGCGCTGTATAGCCTGGCAATGACCATACACTGACCAAAAATAATTTGGTCCTGATGTGATGTCCCTAAATTCCTCCATACTCCTCTAATATTTGATGCATCATATCAATTATGCTGGTATTCCTTCCATGATTCAACAACAGTAGGAGCTATAGCCTAATATACTAATCGGGCTAATAGGACCCAGTCAGTGGAATCCTGTAACGCACTGTGAAATGCGTTTCTCTATGCTATTAAAATCCAAACACAGAAGCCCTACTGTGTAGAGAGAAAGAGAGAAAGAGAGAGAGAGAGAGAGAGAGAGAGAGAGAGAGAGAGAGAGAGAGAGAGAGAGAGAGAGAGAGAGAAAGAAGAGAGAGAGAGAGAGAGAGGGAGAGAGAGAGAGAGAGAAAGAGAGAAAGAGAGAAAGAGACACAGAGAGAGAAAGAGACAGAGAAAGAGAGAGAGAAAGAGAGAGAGAGACAGAGAGAGAGAGAGAGACAGAGAGAGAGAGAAAGAGAGAGAGAGAGAGAGAGAGAGAGAGAGAGAGAGAAAGAGAGAAAGAGAGAGAGAGAAAGAGAGACAGAGAGAAAGAGACAGAGGGAGAGAAAGAGACAGAGAAAGAGAGAGAGAGAGAGAGAGAGAGAGAGAGAGAGAGAGAGAGAGAGAGAGAGAGAGAGAGAAAGAGGTTCATAACTTGGACCACAGAGCGCAGCGAGGCATGAAAACAAACCAGAGAAACCTGACCTGTTATTAGCACATAGTTAATGTTGTCTCTGAATAGTTATTAATTAAGGGCTTGTCTCAGATCTGTAAACACCAACAGGATTAAGGCTGTTGTTTTATAAGAGTAAATCACGGGGAGCTGGTCTTAGATCAGTGACTAAACTCCTAGTTATGGAGGAGGACTTAATGACTGTATAAAGATGCATCCTGTCGAGTTGAGATGTGATAATAATAATAATAATAATAAGAAGAAGAAGACTAATTTGGATAATTAGGATGATAGATGACAGAGGGTGTCACGTTCTGACCTTTATTTCCTTTGTTTTGTCATCATTATAATATGGTCAGGGCGTGATTTGGGGTGGGCAGTCTATGTTTGTTTTTCTATGATTTGGGTATTTCTATGTTTCGGCCTAGTATGGTTCTCAATCAGTGGCAGGTGTCATTAGTTGTCTCTGATTGAGAATCATACTTAGGTAGCCTGGGTTTCACTGTGTGTTTGTGGGTGATTGTTCCTGTCTCTGTGTTTGCACCAGATAGGGCTGTTTTGTTTTTTTCACATTTCTTGTTTTGTTAGTTTATTCATGTATAGTGTCTTTATATATTAAACATGAATAACCACCACGCTGCTTTTTGGTCAGCCTCTCCTTCAAGTAAAGAAAACCGTTACAGAATCACCCACCACAACAGGACCAAGCGGCTTGGTAACGGGCAGCAGCAGGAGCAGCGCGATAAAAACTTCTGAACATGGGAAGAAATCCTCGACGGGAGAGGAACCTGGGCAAAACCAGGGGAGTGTCGCCGTCCCAAGGTGCAGCAGGAGAAGCGGCAGCAGGAGCAGCGCGAGGAGGAATGGACATGGGAGAACGAATTGGACGGAAAGGGACCCTGGGCACAGCCAGGAGAATATCGCCGCCCCAAAGAAGAGCTGGAGGCAAAGGTAAAAGGCGGAGTGGCGCTGGTATGAAGAGGCAGCACGGCGGCGTGGATGGAAGCCCAAGAGTCAGCCCCAAAAATGTATTGGGGGGGCACACAGGAAGTGTGGCGAAGCCAGGTAGGAGACCTGCGCCAACTTCCTGTGCTTACCTGGGGGCGAGAGAGACCGGGCAGGCACCGTGTTATGCTGTGGAGCGCACAGTGTCCCCAGTGCGGGTGCATAGCCCGGTGTGGTACATTCCAGCTCCTCGTATCGGCCGGGCTAGAGTGAGCATCGCGCCAAGTGCCATGAAGCCAGCTCTACGCATCTGGTCCCCAGTGCGTCTCCTTGGGCCGGCTTACATGGCATCAGCCTTGCGCACGGTGTCCCCGGTTCGCCTGCATAGCCCAGTGCGGGCTATTCCACCTCGCTGCACTGGCAGGGCGACCGGGAGCATTCAACCGGGTAAGGTTGGGCAGGCTCGGTGCTCAAGAGCTCCAGTGCGCCTGCATGGTTTGGTCTATCCGGTACCACCTCCACGTACCAGCCCTCCGGTGGCAGCCCCCCACACCAGGCTGTCTCTCCGTCTCATCCCTACAGGTGCTTCCGCCTGTCCAGTGCTGCCGGAGCCTTCCGCCTGTCTAGTGCTGCCGGAGCCTTCCTCCTCTCCAGCGCTGCTGGAGTCTCCTGCCTCTCCAGCGCTGCTAGAGCCTTCCTCCTCTCCAGCGCTGCCGAAGTCTCCCGCCTGTTCGGCGCTGCCAGAGCTCCCGCCCCTCATTCCAGAGGCGCTAGAGCCCCTCATTCCAGAGGCGCCAGAGCTACTCAGTCCAGCGCTGCCAGAGCCTTCCTCTCCAGCGTTGCCGGAGCTTCCCGTCTGCCCAGCGCCGCCTGAGCCACCCGTCTGCCCAGCGCCGCCAGTGCCGACTGTCTGCCCAGCGCTGCCAGTCTGCAAGGAGCCACCAGTGCCGCCAGTCTGCAAGGAGCCGCCAGTGCCGCCAGTCTGCAAGGAGCCGCCAGTGCCGCCAGTCTGCAAGGAGCCGCCAGTGCCGCCAGTCTGCAAGGAGCCGCCAGTGCCGCCAGTCTGCAAGGAGCCGCCAGTGCCGCCAGTCAGCCAGGGGCCGCCAGTGCCGCCAGTCAGCCAGGGGCCGCCAGTGCCGCCAGTCAGCCAGGGGCCGCCAGTGCCGCCAGTCAGCCAGGGGCCGCCAGTGCCGCCAGTCAGCCAGGGGCCGCCAGTGCCGCCAGTCAGCCAGGGGCCGCCAGTCAGCCAGGGGCCGCCAGTGCCGCCAGTCAGCCCAGAGGCGCCAGAGTCCCTCAGCCCAGAGGCGCCAGAGTCCCTCAGCCCAGAGGCGCCAGAGTCCCTCAGCCCAGAGGCGCCAGAGTCCCTCAGCCCAGAGGCGCCAGAGCCCCTCAGCCCAGAGGCGCCAGAGCCCCTCAGCCCAGAGGCGCCAGAGCGCCCAGAGGCGCCAGAGCCCTCAGCCCAGAGGCGCCAGAGCCCCTCAGCCCAGAGGCGCCAGAGCCCCTCAGCCCAGAGGCGCCAGAGCCCCTCAGCCCAGAGGCGCCAGAGCCCCTCAGCCCAGAGGCGCCAGAGCCCCTCTGTCCAGAGCTTCCGCCCCTCTGTCCAGAGCTTCCGCCCCTCTGTTCCGAGCTGCCCCTCAGTCCAGTGGGGTCATTTAGTAGGGTCACCGTGGTTAGGAGGCCACGGAAGCGGACAAGAAGGCGGACTAAGACGTTGGTGAAGTGGGGTCCGAGTCCTGCGCCAGAGCCGCCACCGCAGACAGACGCCCACCCAGATCCTCCCCTATAGGTTAAGGTTTTGCGGCCAGAGTCCGCACCTTTGGGGGGGGGGGGATACTGTCACGTTCTGACCTTAATTTCTTTTGTTTTGTCATTATTTAGTATGGTCAGGGTGTGAGTTGGGGTGGGCAGTCTATGTTTGTTTTTCTAAGATTTGGGTATTTCTATGTTTCGGCCTAGTATGGTTCTCAATCAGAGGCAGGTGTCATTAGTTGTCTCTGATTGAGAATCATACTTAGGTAGCCTGAGTTTCACTGTGTGTTGGTGGGTGATTGTTCCTGTCTCTGTGTTTGTTGCACCAGATAGGGCTGTTTAGGTTTTCTCACGTTTGTTGTTTTGTATTATGTTCATGTGTAGTTGTCTTATTAAAAAACATGAATAGAAACCATGCTGCATTTTGGTCTGCCTCTCATTCAACTCAAGAGAACCGTTACAGTCATATGTCAATAGAATGAGTGCATTAGTAATGTAGTTAACACCGGTAAAGTTTTCTGTTTTGTTTAGCGACCAGGGAGAAAACACAATAACTCCAAAACAGTGGAAAGATTGGTCTGGTGCAACATGTCCAAATGTCATCAGTTTGAGCGATTTTAAAGAAATGAAAAGCTGAGAAAACCATGAAACACTGATAAGACTTCAGTTCCTCTTCGGTGCATACTTTATGTGATGGAATACTGTCTGCTTGTGTAGCAGTGTCAAAGATAACAATTACACGCGCATTCGCATTTTCTCGAGAGATGCTCCAAGAAATAAATAATATTTCTCCACTCCTGTTCCCAAGACAAAATTAACATGTGTTGCATAATTTCACCGTACGAAATTGATAATTCTGCAGGAGTTAACATAATATTATCTACATGTGAGAGGTTATGGACCTACAGTCAGTGTCCACATTTCAGTTACTATTATTCTTATACTTAAATAAGTAATATTCTGTTTATTCATGGTTACAGGAATACTCATGAGTGGGATATCAAAGGTGCATGTAAACAGCTTATCCAGAATAAGACTGGATATACAGTACCAGTCAAAAGTTTGGACACACCACATTCAAGGGTTTTTCATTATTTTTACTATTATCAACATTTCAGAATAAACATCAAAACATGATATAACACATATGGAATAATTTAGTAACCAAAAAAGTATTTTATATTTGAGATTCTTCACAGTAGCCACCCTTTGCCTTGATGACAGCTTTGCACACTCTTGGCATTCACCTGGAATGCATTTCACTTAACATGTGTGCCTTGTTAAAATTTAATTAGTGGAATTTCTTTCCTTCTTAATGCATTTGAGCCAATCAGTTGTGTTATGACAAAGTAGGGGTGGTATACAGAAGACAGCCCTATTTGGTAAAAGACCAAGTCCATATTATGGCAAGAACAGCTCAAATAAGCAAAGAGAAACCACAGTCCATCATTACTTGAAGTCAATCTGGACAAGAACTTTGAAAGTTTCTACAAGTGCAGTCGCAAAAACCATCAAGGGCTATGATGAAACTGCCTCTCACGAGGACCACCACAGGAAAGGAAAACCCAGAGCTACCTCTGCTGCAGAGGATAAGTTCATTAGAGTTAACTGCACCTCTGGGGCGGCAGGGTAGCCTAGTGGTTAGAGCGTTGGACTAGTAGCCGGAAGGTTGCAAGGTGCAAATCTGTCGTTCTGCCCCTGACTGTTCTGTCATTGAAAATAAGAATTTGTTCTTAACTGACTTGCCTGGTTAAATAAACTAAAAATTGAGATTGCAGCCCAAATAAATGCTTTACAGACATCAAGTAACAGACATGTCAACATCAACTGTTCAGAGGAGACTGCATGAATCAGGCCTTCATGGTCAAATCACTGCAAAGAAACCACTACTAAAGGACACAAATGAGAGGAAGAGACTTACTTTGCCCAAGAAACATGGGCAATGGACATTAGACTGGTGGAAATCTGTCCAAATTTGAGATTTATGGATCCAACCACTGTGTCCGTGAGACGCAGAATAGGTGAACGGATGATATCTGCATGTGTGGTTCCCACCGTGAAGCATGGAGGAGGAGGTGTGAGGGTGTGTGGGTGCTTTGCTGGTGACAAAGTCTGTGATTTATTTAGAATTCAAGGCAAACACAGCATTCTGCAATGATATAACTTTCCATCTGATTTGTGCTTAGTGTGACTATCAACCCAATTTAGATGGTTTGGGATGAGTTTGACCACAGAGTGAAGGAAAAGCAACCAACAAGTGCTCAGCATATGTGGGAACTCTTTCAAGACTTTTGGAACAGCATTCCAGATGAAGCTGGTTGAGAGAATGCCAAGAGTGTGCCAAGCTGTCATCAAGGCAAAGGGTGGCTACTTTGAAGAATCTAAAATGTATATTTAAAAAAACAATTGTTTGATTCCATATGTGTTTTGCATAGTTTTGATGTCTTCACTATTATTAGTTCACTATTACTTCACTATTATTCTACAATGTAGGAAATAGTCAAAAAAATGTTTTTAAACTTGAATGAGTAGGTGTGTATTACTGTATACTAAGCTGGATATATGCTAGATTTATGCTATCATCCAGAATACTGTGAGCATGTAAATGTGGACACTGTGTATTGCTCCAGAGAGAATAAAGCATTTTTAGTTTACTGAATTGAATTTACTTGTAATACATTTAGAGTACATTTAAGTTCTCTGAAAAATGACTGTATTCTTTTAGTTGATATGTTAGTATCTACGTCTCTATTGAAGAAAAAACACAACATATATTACAGTTTAGGACTTTAATTAAAGTTTTAAATTGTATTTTCTTAACAGTACTTCAGAGTACTTTCCAATTCTATAATCAGTGTATAACTGTATATGACACATTTCAATAATTTTCTTATACATGTGCTTTTTCTACATAATTTCTGTCCATTTTAGTATCCCTGCTTGCAGATAGTAATCCAGAGATGATGAAGACAGACCACCAGCTGCCAACTGTTGGATAATGAAGGTTTTTAATGCATTCTTTGGCGGATTGACTACTGCTATCGAGGGACATATATAGCCACAGTTTATGACCATTGAGCTCAGACCCTGCCAATTAAATTGGCTTTTCAGTTTTCAGTTCCAAACTGAGGGAGAATCAGGAAGAGAATACCTCCCACTGGTTGGTCGCATCTGATTGGTCGAGGTGGCCAAGTGCTGGATTAATTGCTATTGTCATAACGTCACAGCAACGCAAGGCTATTATCCTGATGGTGAACGTTCATCATGTACCAGCCCCAGCTTGAGGCACCAGGCCCCAGCGTAGTGTGCTGTAGCACGAGCTACTAGCAACACTAATCATTCCTGTGCATTCTGTTTTACATCTCTGCCTCCCTGCTCCTTAATCAAGCCCAGACCAGCTCCACAGGACTACAGACAGCGCTGCACTTAGTCTTCACTGATGGCTGAATGAAACAGAGTAACATGAAGACCCACAGCAAGGATCAGAGAATGGCCAGAATATGAATATGCTGCTGCCCGCAGACCTGTGTTCAAATACTATATATTTTTTTAAATCTAATATTTATATAAGCTTGAACAATACGTGATTAAGCTTGCCTGGCGCAATGGAACTAATATAGAAGTGCAAACGTAATTGTAACGGCCATCGTCTTCCTCTTCTGAGGAGGAGTAGGAAATATCGGGCCATATGCAGCGGGGTAAGTGTTCGTCATATTTATTACACTGAACACAGAGAACAAACGAACAAGCGAATAAAGAAAAAACTAAACAGTCCCGAATGGTGAAAAACACTGAAACGGAAGATAACCACCCACAAACAAGAGTGGGAAAACAGGCTACCTAAGTATGGTTCTCAATCAGAGACAATGATTGACAGCTGCCTCTGATTGGGAACCATACCAGGCCAAACACATAGAAATATAAACACAAGAACATAACATAGAATGCCCACCCCAACTCACGCCCTGACCAACCTAAAATAGAGACATACAAAAGGAACTAAGGTCAGGACGTGACAGTAATAATAGTTGCAATAGTGCAAACCTAATATCTGAAGCCAGATCTGGCTGCCCAGCCTCCAGGACAGATTTACATAGAGCAGGTAATTGGGCTCAGTGGCAGGAATAATAGCAGGAACTCTGCTTGGACCAGGCTGTAAGAGGCCAATCAGAGCTACTGAATAAGTCCTCTAGTCTTCGTAACAGAAAGTATAAGCTTAATGCTTTGTTCCATACATACAGTATGATTTATATACAACTTTTTGGGAACTTCTACTGTGTCAGAGTCCAGAAATTGGGACAGTTGTTGCTCAATATGCAATATTTCACTAGAATGGCGTTGTAAACAACAGCCAATTTTCCGGGACATAGACATGTTTTATATCGTCTGAAAGCTTAAATTATTGTTCACTGAATAAAGCACGTGTTTGAGGAGTATGTTATTTAAGCAATAAGGCCTGGGGGTGTGGTATATGGCCAATATTCCAACGCTAAGGCCTGTTCTTACCATGGCTAAGGCCTGGATACAGCCATTACCCGTGGTATATTGGCTATATACCACAAACACCCGAGGTGCCTTATTGCTATTATAAACTGGTTACCAACATTATTAGAGCAGTAAAAATACATATTTTGTCATACCTGTGGTATACAGTGATTTAGCCAGCTGCATACCACCCTGCTTACCACTGCTGGCTTGCTTCTGATGCTAAGCAGGGTTGGTCCTGGTCAGTTCCTGGATGGGAGACCAGATGCTGCTGGAAGTGGTGTTGGAGGGCCAGTAGGAAGCACTCTTTCCTCTGGTCTAAAAAAAAGATAACCCAATGCCCCTGGGCAGTGATTGGGGACACTGCCCTGTGTAGGGTGCCGTCTTTCGGATTTGACGTTAAACGGGTGTCCTGACTCTCTGAAGTCATTAAAGATCCCATGGCACTTATTGTAAGAGTAGGGTGTTAACCCCGGTCTCCTTGCTAAATTCCCAATCTGGCCCTCAAACCATCACGGTCACCTAATAATCCCCAGTTTACAATTGGCTCATTAATCCCCCTCCTCTCCCCTGTAACTATTCCCCAGGTCGTGGCTGCAAATGAGAATGTGTTCTCAGTCAACTTACCTGGTAAAATAATGGATAAATTAAAAAATATACCACAGCTGTCAGCCAATCAGCATTCAGGGCTCAAACCACCCAGTTTATAAACTATATCAACAACAGAACAGAATAGAAAAGTGGGTCCTCTATTTCAGGGGACCGATTGTTCTCTCTTTGAGGAGAAACCGGCTGTCCCCTTTATATATCCCCTTGTTCTGATTAGATTACTGGCCAACTTCTTTTGGAACGGGTGTTAAGTACACTCATGAATCTTGTTATTTTCCCCCAAATGGGGCTCCGTCAGGTCGCCTTAGATTAATGATCCTCTCTACTGTGTTAGCCTGTCTCTTCCAGGCCCGCGTTCCCATTCACCCTGGGCTAATGCAAGTTCATTTCCACTCTCCCAGCAGATGAATACTGGGGACTGGGCCTCTCACTAGGGCTGGAACAAAAGAGAGTTGTAAAGGCACCAACACTTCATTAGCTATTCCTCCCAGCTGTAATGGATATAAAGGCAAGGTTTGAGTCCCAAATGGCACCCTATTCCCAATTCCCTATGGGCCCTGGTCAAATGTAGTGCACTAGTGCCATTTGGGACATAACCAGGGATTCTGCACAGATTGGTTGGGGAATTGTTCCCTAATCAGTTTTATACATGATTTATTTGCTCAGGTGTTTTTTTCCCACCCATGGGTGGTTAACTGAGCTCCTATTGCTCACACAGTCCTCATTGGATTTCAACTATAGAGTTCAAATTAGGACACTCTTCTACTTTAAATGAAGATCGTATCAAAATAAAGAAGGCTGAAGGAGTAAACTAAAGTAAAAAAGCAAAATCGCTGAGCAAGTTGAACAAATATCTTGGGGCAAGTAAGCCTACCTAATGCTTTTTTGTATGAGTCTGAGGAATATAAGTCATTATTTCGTAAAGTTGGAAACAATTTACAAATTCTGAGTTAATTTAGTTAGAAGATAGAATACATTCAGAAAGTATTCAGACCCCTTTACTTTTTCCACATTTTGTTACGTTACACCCTTATTCTAAAATTGATTAATAAATAAATACAAATATTCATCAATCTACACACAATACCGATAATGACAAAGCAAAGACAGATTTCTAAAATATAAAAACAGAAATGCCATATTTACATACGTTTTCAGACCTTTTGCTATGAGACTTTAAATTGAGCTCAGGTGCATCCTGTTTCCATTGATCATCCTTGAGATGTGGCCTCCCGGGTGGCGCAGTGGTTAAGGGCGCTGTACTGCAGCGCCAGCTGTGCCATCAGAGACTCTGGGTTCCTGCCAAGGCTCTGTCGTAACCGGCCGTGACCGGGAGGTCCGTGGGGCGACGCACAATTGGCCTAGCGTCGTCCTGGTTAGGGAGGGCTTGGTCGGTAGGGATGTCCTTGTCTCATCGCGCACCAGCGACTCCTGTGGCGGGCCGGGTGCAGTGCGTGCTAACCAAGGTTGCCAGTGTTTCCTCCGGGACATTGGTGCGGCTGGCTTCCGGGTTGGATGTGCGCTGTGTTAAGAAGCAGTGCGACTTGTTGGGTTGTGTATCGGAGGACGCATGACTTTCAACCTTCGTCTCTCCCGAGCCCGTACGGGAGTTGTAGCGATGAGACAAGATAGTAGCTACTAAAACAATTGGATACCACAAAATTGGGGAGAAAAAGGGGTAAAAAAAAGATCTTCCTTGAGATGTTTCTACAACTTGATTGGAGTCCACCTTGATTGAAAAGGCACACATAGAGTTCCTCTGTGGAGATGGGAGAACCTTCCATAAGGACAATCATCTCTGCAGCACTCCACCAATCAAGCCTTTATGGTAAAGTGGTCAGACGGAAGCCACTCCTCAGTAAACAGCACATGATAGTCCTTTAGGTGCCTTTTGGCAAACTCCAAGCAGGCTATCAGACCATGAGAACAAGATTCTCTGGTCTGATGAAACCAAGATTGAACTCTTTGGCCAAGCGTCTGGAGGAAACCTGGCACCATCCCTACGGTGAAGTATGGGACTGGGAGACTAGTCAGGATCAAGGGAAAGATGAATGGAGCAAAGTACAGTGGAAAGTGGAAATAAGTCGAGGGGTCTGAATACTTTCCGAAGAAGACTATGGAAATGTGATTATGTTTCTCCACTGTGATTTGTGTTCTTTGATAATGAAACATGCTTGTAAAACTATGGTCTAACTTTTAGAAGAGGCAGGCTCAGGGCTAGGCAGAATGGTCAAAACCGGGAAAACTAGAAAACAGAAACTAGAGAAAGACAGGAGCACGGGATAAACGCTGGTAGGCTTGACGAAACAAAACAAATTGGCAAAAGACAAACAGAGAACACAGGTATAAATACACTGGGGATAATGAGGAAGATGGGCGACATGTGGAGGGGGGTGGGGACAAGCACAAAGACAGGTGAAACAGATCAGGGTGTGACAATTATGAACACTGTAGTTATTACTGATACAGCAATGTGCAGCAGCTTGTTGTTTTGCAGTCAGTTCTTTCCTCTTCAGTCTGGTAACAATACACTCCAGTCTGCTTCCACAAAGTGTCTTAAGGGATCTGCCCCTTTTTTTCAATTTACGCCAAAAATTACATACCCAAATCTACCTGCCTGTAGCTCAGGCATTGAAACAAGGATATGCATATTCTGACACCATTTGAAAGGAAACACTTTGCAGTTTGTGGTAATGTGAAATGAGTGCAGGAGAATATAACACATTAGATCTGGTAAAAGAAAATCCAAAGAAAAAAAACAACTGTTTTTTGGTATTTTTTTGTACCATCATCTTTGAAAAAAAGAGAAAGGCCATAATGTATTATTCCAGCCCATGCACAATTTAGATTTTGGTCACTAGATGGCAGCAGTGTACGTGCAAAGTTTAAGACTGATCCAATGAACATTGCATTTCTATTCAACATTTTGTATCAAGACTGCCCAAATGTGCCTAATTGGTTTATTAATAACTTTTCAAGTTCATAACTGTGCACTCTCCTCAAACAATAGCATGGTATTATTTCACTGTAATAGCTACTGTAAATTGGATAGTGCAGTTAGAATAACAATAATTTAAGCTTTCTGCCAATATCAGATATGTCTATGTCCTGGGAAATTTACTTACAACCTCATGCTAATCGCATTAGCCTACGTTAGCTAAACCGTCCCGTGGGGGACCCACCGATCCTGAAGAAGTTTAACCTCTTAGTGTGGTTATACGGCATCATTGTTACGGCCATGTCTAGGCATAACAATCTGCATTTAAAAGATTTCTCAAACTGTTTATTTACCAACTAAAAAAGTTTTCAAGGACCTCCGGAACATATATAGTTAACAAAAGGAATGGACTTCTTAATGAAATGTATTGAAATTGTTTCATTTTAAACCCCCAAGAGGAGAGGTAGCAACCCTGTGCTCTGATAAGAATGTTATGTTAAAGTCCAGGTCCTTACGGAGTTTCAGGCCTGTTTGTCAAACAGTTCTTCATCTTTCTGTCCTTCCTCAGCACTCCATCATTCCGCATCCTCTAGATTAGATGCCAACCAGTAACTATGTTCAGTCCTGTGTAGTCTTCCCACTTCCACACATTCTGCATACAAATTCTATATCTCATCTCTTTCCTCCCCTTTTCTCTACAGTCTCTGCCCCCCCTCTCTCTCTCGCGCTCTCTCTCTCACTCTTATTCTCTCTCTCTCTTTCTCTTTATCCCTCCCCCTCCCCCCTCTCTCTCGCTCTTTCTCTCTCTCTCTTATCCCTCCCCCTCCCTCTCTCTATTTCGCCCACCTCTATCTCCCCATATCTCTCCCCACCTCTACCCCCTCACCAATCTCTCTCTCTCTCTCTCTCTCTCTCTCTCTCCCCCTCTCTCTCTCTCTCCCCCTCTCTCTCCCCCTCTCTCTCTCTCCCTCTCTCTCTCTCTCTCTCTCCCCCTCTCTCTCCCCCTCTCTCTCTCTCTCTCTCTCTCCTCTCTCTCTCTCTCTCTCTCTCCTCTCTCTCTCTCTCTCTCCCCTCTCTCTCTCTCTCTCCCTCTCTCTCTCCCCCCTCTCTCTCTGTCCCTTTATCTTATTATGACACTACCTCCCTTTTCTTTACATTCCGGAAGATTCATTAATAATGAAGAAATTAAAGTAATGTTGAGTGATGTTGAACAGCAATCTAGTCCTAGCACCTAATAAGCCCAAAGAAATTCAGTTACTGAAGCATAAAATGAAAATGATTAGCAGATTCTGACTGTAATTTCATAATTTCCTCTCAGCACATTTGACATACATTCTAATCGCACAAATTAATTCCCTCAGCACTCGGTTATCAAGGAACTTTTACAGGCTCTTAACCAATTGTGCCAATTTTTTGCTTGATTTGTAATTTACTGGCACAGCGGTCTAAGGCATTGCATTTCAGTGCTAGAGGCATCACTACAGACCCTGGTTTGATTCCAGGCTGTATCACAACCGGCCATGATTGGGAGTCCCATAGGGTGGCTCATAGTTGTCCCAGTGTCATCCGGGTTAGGGTTTGGCCGGGGTAGGCCGTCATTGTAAATAAGAATTTGTTGTTAAACTGACTTGTCTATATAAATAAAGATGACATAAAATAAAAAATAAAAATAATGTTTCTGCCACCGTGTCTTATGACCAAAAAGAGCATCTGGATATGAGGACAGCAATTATTCAACTTGTTCTGGAAGAATACTTTTTCTTTAACGAGTCGCACGTGAAGGATTTACAACAGACACCCAACAAGGTCCTCATCCCCATCATAATCAGGAGAAAGATACGGCAATATCGATATAGGACGTAGTTTGGGCCTTGTAAGGATCCAATGGCGAGTGGGTAATCTGCCTCTACCATCAGTCCTATTAGCCATAGTACAATCTGAATATTCTATCAACTGGACATTGAAAACTGTAATATCTTATGTTTCACAGAGTCATGGCTGAACAACGACATGGATAAAATACAGCTGGCGGGGTCTACGCTGCATCTGCAAGTTAGAAAAGTTGCCTCCGTAAGAGGTGGTCTGTGTATATTTGTAAACAACAGCTGTTGCACGAAATCTAATATTAAGGATGTCTCAAGGTTTTGCTCGCCTGAGGTAGAGTATCTCATGATAAGCTGTAGACCACACTATTTACCAAGAGAGTTTTCATCTATGTTTTTTGTAGCGGTCTATTTGCAACCACAAACCGATGCTGGCACTAAGTCCGCACAACATGAGCTGTATAAGGCCATAAGCAAACAGAAACCTAATTTCTCCCAGCATGTTAAATGTGCAACCAGACGAAAAAACCTCTAGACCACCTTTACTATACACACAGAGACGCGTACAAAGCTCTCCCTCACCCTCCATTTGGCAAATCTGACCATAATTCTATCCTCCCGATTCCTGCTTACAAGCAAAAACTAAAGCAGAAAGTACCAGTGACTCGGTCAATAAAGATGTGGTCAAATGATGCAGATGTTAAGCTACAGGACTGTTTTGCAAGCACAGACTGGAATATGTTCCGGGATTCTTCCGATGGCATTGAGGAGTACACCACATCAGTCACTGGCTTCAACAATAAGTGCATCGATGACAATGTCTCCACAGTGACTGTACGTACATACCCCAACCAGAAGCCATGGATTACAGGCAACATCCGCACTGAGCTAACAGGTAGAGCTTCCGCTTTCAAGGACGGGACTCTAACCCAAAAGCTTATAAGAAATCCCGCTATGCTCTCAGACGATCCATCAAACAGGCAAAGCGTCAATACCGGGCTAACATTGAATCGTACTACACCAGCTCCGACGCTGATCGGATATGGCAGGGCCTGCAAACTATTACAGACTACAAAGTGAAGCACAGCCGCAAGCTGCTCAGTGACACGAGCCTACAAGACAAGCTCAATTACTTCTGTGCTCGCTTCGAGGCAAGCAACACTGAAGCATACATGAGAGCATCCACTGTTCCGGACGACTCTGTGATCATGTTCTCTGTAAACAGGTCAACATTCACAAGGCCTCGGGGCCAGATGGATTACAAATCAAATCAAATCAAAGTTGATTTGTCACGCACCGAATACAACCTTACAATGAAATGCTTACTTACAGGCTCTGTAAGATACCGTTTGTATTCGGTGCACGTGACAAATAAACTTTGATTTGATTTGTAACCAGGGCGTGTTCTCCGAGCATGCGCTATCCAACTGGCAAGTGACTTCACTGACATTTTCAACCTGTCCCTGACTGAGTCTGTAATACCAACATGTTTCAAGCAGACCACCATAGTCCCTTCTGCCCAAGAACACTAAGGTTACCTTCCTAAATGACTACCGACCCGTAGCACTCACGTCTGTTGCCATGAAGTGCTTTGAAAGGCTGGTCACATCAACACCATTATCCCAGAAACCATATAGACCCACTCCAATTTTTATTCCATTCTAACAGATCCACAGATGATGCAATCTCTATTGCACCCCACACTGTCCTTTCCAACCTGGACAAAAGGAAAACATAAGTGAGAATGCTATCCATTGACTACAACTCAGGTTTCAACACCATATTGCCTTCAAAGCTCATCACTAAGCTAAGGACCCTGGGACAAAACACCTCCCTCTGCAACTGGATCCTGGACTTCTTGATGGGCCGACCCCAGGTGGTAAGGGTAGGTAACACATCTGCCATGCTGATCCTCAACACTGGGGCCACTCAGGGGTGCGTGCTCAGTCCCCTCCTGAATGCATGGCCTTGTACGATTCCAACACCAACATTAAGTTTGCTGACGACACAACAGTGGAAGGCCTGATCACCGATAACGATGAGACAGCCTATAAGGAGGAGGTCAGAGACCTGACCGTGTGGTGCCAGGACAACAACCGTAGCGCCAAGTCTAGGTTCAAAAGGCTTCTTAACAGCTTCTACCCCCAAGCCATAAGACTCCTGAACAGCTAATAAAATGGATACCAGTCTGGGTATCATTTTGTCCCCCCTCCCTCTTTTACACTGCTGCTACTCTCTGGTTATTATCTATACATAGTCAATTTAACTCGTACACGTACATATTACCTCAATTACCTCGACTAACCTCTGACCCTGCATATTGACTCTGTACCGGTACCCCCTTATATAGCCTTGCTACTGTTATTTTAGTGCTGCCCTTCTGCTATTTATTTTTCTTAAAACTGCATTGTTGGTTAAGTGTTGTATTTGGCGCATGTGACAAATCAAATGTAATTTGATTTGAACTCTATGGCAGCACCCAGGGGGCTTGAATTTTCGAGGTCTACTCTTAAACTTGGCACGTATTAATGCCAAAATAACATGCAAAACAGGCAAGCTCCCCCCAAAATTGGTTAACATTTTTTTAATTGTTTTTTTATGTGGGGTTCAAAACAGGTGGGGCTCTGCCCTGAATGACAAGTTGCCACAGAGGGTTGATACATTTTCTTAAGTGAAAATCAAGTGGAAATTACAAACTTCCGAGGCCTTTTCAAATACACGGCAAGTTTTACATTTCCTGCAACAGGGTGATCAACTTAAACCCTCCATCTGTATGGCCATGCTCTGCTATGGGTTGAAGAGTGCGAGTCCCAGTACAAAGAAGCATAGAGAGGACGGGCCCGTATTTATAAAGTTTCTCCGAATAAGGAGTGCTGCTCTAGGATCAGGTCCCCCTCATAATCATTATGATATAAAAGACAAACTGATCCTAAATCAGCACTTTGAGAATAAGGGCCCAGATCTTCTAGACCATGATGGTCCTGGGGGGCCCAAACACTAATATATCCCATTTAGCAGACGCCCAAAGCGATCAAGTCAGCTGGGGCCACTAGACATATGGGTGGCCCGATGAACCCACGACGCTGGCGTCAAGCGCCATGCTCTACCGACTGAGCCACACAGGACACATCAAAATGGTTTTCATCTTCTCCTAACAATAAGGGACTAAATCAGACCTGGGACACCAGGTGAGTGCAATTAACTACCAGGTAGAAATAAAAAACAGAAGTATTTTGGCCCACCAGGATCGGAACTGAATAGCCCTGTTGTAGACTATTGAAAAAGATAATGATAATTCAGCACAACATACAGCTCCACTCACACAGAGCAGAAACACATTGCTCTGAAACGGTCTCCAGTTTCATATTTTGATTTTCAAACAGGTGAAGAACACAACATGAGCGATAGGACAGCTACAATTTTTGATTATAGTAATTGTCACCACAACACATGTAGGGTGCCTTGTATTTTTATTTTATTTATTTATTTCACCTTTATTTAACCAGGTAGGCCAGTTGAGAACAAGTTCTCATTTACAACTGTGACCTGGCCAAGAATGAGTAAAGCAGTGGGACACAAACAACAGCACAGAGTTACATATGGGATAAACAAACGTACAGTCAATAACACAATAAAAAATCTATATACAGTGTGTGCAAATGTAGTAAGATTAGGGAGGTAAGGCAATAAATAGGCCATAGTGGTGAAATAATTAAAATGTAGCATTAACACTGGAGTGATAGATGTGCTAATGACGATGTGCAAGTAGAGATACTGGGGTGCCAAAGAGCAAAAAAATAACAATATGGGGATGAGGTAGTTGGGTGGGCTATTTACAGATGGGCTGTGAGCAGGTGCAGTGATTGGTAAGCTGCTTTGACAGCTGATGCTTAAAGTTAGTGAGGGAGATATAAGTCTCCAGCTTCAGTTATTTTTGCAATTCGTTCCAGTCATTGGCAGCAGAGAACTGGAATGAAAGGCAGCCAAAGGGGGTGTTGGCTTTGGGGATGAGCAGTGAAATATACCTGCTGGAGTGTGTGCTACGGGTGGATGTTGCTATGGTGACCACTGAGCTGAGATAAGGCGGGGCTTTACCTAGCAGAGGCTCATAGATGACGTGGAGCCAGTGGGTTCGATGACAAATATGTAGCGAGGGCCAGCCAAGGACAGTATAGAGGTCGCAGAAGTTGATAGTATATGGGGCTTTTGTGACAAAACGGATTGCACTGTGATAAACTACATCCAATTTGCTGAGTAGAGTGTTGGAGGCTGATTTGTAAATGTCATCGCCGAAGTCAAGGATCGATAGGATAGTCAGTTTTACGAGGGTATGTTTGGCAGGATGGGTGAAGGAGGCTTTGTTGCAAAATAGGAAGCCGATTCTAGATTTAATTTTGGATTGGAGATGCTTGATGTGAGTCTGGAAGGAGAGTTTACAGTCTAACCAGACACCTAGATATTTGTGGTTGTCCACATAAGTCAGAGCCGTCCAGAGTAGTGATGCTGGTCGGGCGGGCGGGTGTGGGCAGCTATCGGTTGAAGAACATGCATTTAGTTTTACTAGCATTTAAGAGCAGTTGGAGGCCACGGAAGGAGTGTTGTATGGCATTGAAACTCGTTTGGAGGTTTGTTAACACAGTGTCCAAAGAAGGGCAAGATGTATACAGAATGGTGTCGTCTGCGTAGAGGTGGATCATAGAATCACCAGCAACAAGAGCAACATCACTGATATATACAGAGATAAGTGTTGTCCCAAGAATTGAACCCTGTGGCACCCCCATAGAGACTGCCAGAGGTCTGGACAACAGGCCCTCCTATTTGACACACTGAACTCTGTAGTTGGTGAACCAGGTGAGGCACTCATTTGAGAAACCAAGGCTATTGAGTCTGCCGATAAGAATGGTTATTGAAGAAAGCCTTGGCCAGGTCGATGAAGACGGCTGCACAGTACTTTCTTTTATCGATGGTGGTTATGATATCATTTAGGACCTTGAGCGTGGCTGAGGTGCAACCGTGACCAGTTCGGAAACCAGATTGCATAGTGGAGAAGGTATGATGGGATTCGAAATGGTCGGTGATCTGTTTGTTAACGTGGCTATCAAAGACCTTAGAAAGGCAGGGCAGGATGGACTTAGGAAGAGGGGGATGACCGCGGCAGCTTTCCAATCTTTAGGGATCTCAGACGATACAAAAGAGAGGTGTAACAGGCTAGTAATAGGGGTTGCAACAATTTAGGCAGATAATTTTAGGAAGACAGGGTCAAGATTGTTTAGACCAGCTGATTTGTAGTGGTCCAGATTTTGCAGCTCTATCAGAACATCAGTTATCTGGATTTGGGTGAAGGAGAAGAGGGGCGGGGGCTTGGGCAAGCTGCTGTGATGGTGCAGAGCTGTTGGCCAGGGTAGGGGTAGCCAGATGGAAAGCATGGCCAGCCATATAAAAATGCTTATTAAAATTCTCGAATATCATATATTTAATCGGTGGTGACAGTGTTTCCTAGCCTCAGTGCAGTGGGCAGCTGGGAGGAGGTGCAGGCCTCGGTGTAACGCTCATTCTTTCGACAATAAACGCAAATCCGACCATCACCTCTGGTGTCCAGCCTCTCTCAGCCTATTGCGGACAGTCTGAGCACTGATGGAGGGATTGTGCGTTCCTGGTGTAACTCAGGCAGTTGTTGTTGCCATCCTGTACCTGTCCCGCAGGTGTGATGTTCGGGTGTACCGATCCTGTGCAAGTGTTCAGACACGTGGTCTGCTACAGTTAGGAAGATCAGCTGTCTGTCCTGTCTCCCTGCACTGTCTTAGGCTTCTTACAGTACAGACAATTTATTGCCCTGACCACATCTGCAGTCCTCATGCCTCCTTTTAGTATGCCTAAGGTACGTTCATGCAGATGAGCAGTTACCCTGGGCATCTTTCTTTTGGTGTTTTTCAGAATCAGTAGAAAGCCTCTTTAGTGTCCTATGTACCACATTTGGTGAGTCGGGTTGCAGGAAAGTATATTTCGTTCATAGATGGAAAGTGAGATTAAAATATATATGAAAAAACAAAGAAACAGACTATTTACTATTTACACGGGACAAGACAAACACACGTCCGACTGCTACGCCATCTCGTATGCTGTAATCACTTAAGTTAAGTAACTTTGCTTATAAGCTTACCTTCCACAACATTGAGACTGCATGGCTAAATGACCTTCCAAGGCCGGCGATGCAAGCGCATCCAGCCGTCTCTACTGATCCGTGGTTGAATACAATTAACCAAGCAGAGTGGTAAGAGCTGCTTGATTGGCTGGGCTGAACATCGGCCTTCAAAAATACCAATCCTTTTCCCTCCTCCTGGTGAAGAACTTGGCCCACATCACCACTGTGGAGGTACTGATAGGCCTCTGTACTCTTGTAGTTTTTCATAGTGGAACCATCCACTCCCAAGGAGAGCACAAAGTAATTAAAAAATGTCCCTATATGTAATTTCAGGCAATTTTGTCATGTCATCCACCCAATTATTATTCATGGACGGATGGGATATGGTGATACCATCCAACCTCCGAAGAGCCATTTGTGTGTGTCCCCAAATGTGAGCTATGTTTTGTTTTCGTTTACTTGTTAAGATGTGGTAATGATGCAAGTTTTTTTTATTAGCTAGCAACCACTCTGAGGTAATTTGATAGCATTGACAGAAGTTGTGAAACGGAAACACAAACACAATCGCATTCGAATAGAACTGGGTCAAGTGGGCGGGGCTACATAAGACGAATAGGGTGGGAAATTAAAGCGTAGGGCTTGCATTCTAAAACACCTTTTAGTGTGTTTGGATGAGATGGTTTGCTACCCCAAATGGCACCCTATTCCCTTTGTAGTGCACTACTACAACCCATAGGGAATAGGGTGCCGTTTGTGACACACATGGTACACAGTGTTACACAATTTTACATCCAAATCTGGTAAATAGAACATTAGAAAAAAGCAATTAACAAACAGTGTTCCTAAATGTTTTGCACCATTGCCTCTGAAGTTGCCGAGGTTGACAAAAGCTGCTTAAACTGAAGAGTAGACTCTAAAGACAATCTGAATTCTAAACACCATGGATATGTTGTCATGCTCCAACACTTCATTTGGAGGAATATAAGAAAGTATCGGAAGAAAGCACCCCCCAACAGTCACAGCAGTAACACAATGCACACAACACTATGCTGCATCAGGAATTCAGTATAATAATAATAATACTTTTTATTTTATTTTATTTTATTTGACCTTTATTTAACCAGGTAGGCTAGTTGAGAACAAGTTCTCATTTGCAACTGCGACCTGGCCAAGATAAAGCATAGCAGTGTGAACAGACAACAACACAGAGTTACACATGGAGTAAACAATAAACAATAATCAAGTCAATAACATAGTAGAAAAAAAAGAATCTATATACATTGTGTGCAAAAGGCATGAGGAGGTAGGCAATAAATAGGCCATAGGAGTGAATAATTACAATTTAGCTGAATAATTTTGCACGCCCAATTTTTCAGTTTTTGATTTGTTAAAAAAGTTTGAAATATCCAATAAATGTCGTTCCACTTCATGATTGTGTCCCACTTGTTGATTCTTCACAAAAAAATACAGTTTTATATCTTTATGTTTGAAGCCTGAAATGTGGCAAAAGGTCGCAAAGTTCAAGGGGGCCGAATACTTTCGCAAGGCACTGTATATTGATAGCAATTGTTCCCGAATGAGTGAGCGTTCATGTGTAAAGGATTAGCATTTCAATTGTTATAATTATTAACTCTGTAGTGACTTCTTAGTTGACCCCCACTTCCCTTTTGTCTAACAAGCCGCCATGCCAGTTTAGCCCACTCGGGCACATTCTCCTATCATTTCTTGTAACCATATTTACTTTGTTTGTTTATGCATTTCTGTAAATTACTTAGTTAGTAATAAATACATTATTCAAGACAATTAATGTATGGATGACTTTATTGGATATTTCAAACTTTTTTAACAAATCAAAAACTGAAAAATTGGGCGTGCAAAATTATTCAACCCCTTTACTTTCAGTGCAGCAAACTCTCTCCAGAAGTTCAGTGAGGATCTCTGAATGATCCAATGTTGACCTAAATGACTAATGATGATAAATACAATCCACCTGTATGTAATCAAGTCTCCGTATAAATGCACCTGCATTGTGATAGTCTCAGAGGTCCGTTAAAAGCGCAGAGAGCATCATGAAGAACAAGGAACACACCAGGCAGGTCCGAGATACTGTTGTGAAGAAGTTTAAAGGATTTGGATACAAAATATTTCCCAAGCTTTAAACATCCCAAGGAGCACTGTGCAAGCGATAATATTGAAATGCAAGGAGTATCAGACCACTGCAAATCTACCAAGACCTGGCCGTCCCTCTAAACTTTCAGCTCATACAAGGAGAAGACTGATCAGAGATGCAGCCAAGAGGCCCATGATCACTCTGGATGAACTGCAGAGATCTACAGCTGAGGAGGGAGACTCTGTCCATAGGACAACAATCAGTCGTATATTGCACAAATCTGGCCTTTATGGAAGAGTGGCAAGAAGAAAGCCATTTCTTAAAGATATCCATAAAAAGTGTTGTTTAAAGTTTGCCACAAGCCACCTGGGAGACACACCAAACATGTGGAAGAAGGTGCTCTGGTCAGATGAAACCAAAATTGAACTTTTTGGCAACAATGCAAAACGTTATGTTTGGCATAAAAGCAACACAGCTCATCACCTGACCACACCATCCCCACTGTCAAACATGGTGGTGGCAGCATCATGGTTTGGGCCTGCTTTTCTTCAGCAGGGACAGGGAAGATGGTTAAAATTGATGGGAAGATGGATGGAGCCAAATACAGGACCATTCTGGAAGAAAACCTGATGGAGTCTGCAAAAGACCTGAGACTGGGACGGAGATTTGTCTTCCAACAAGACAATGATCCAAAACATAAAGCAAAATCTACAATGGAATGGTTCAAAAATAAACATATCCAGGTGTTAGAATGGCCAAGTCAAAGTCCAGACCTGAATCCAATCGGGAATCTGTGGAAAGAACTGAAAACTGCTGTTCACAAATGCACTCCATCCAACCTCACTGAGCTCGAGCTGTTTTGCAAGGAGGAATGGGAAAAAAATTACCCCAAGCGACTTACAGCTGTAATCGCAGCAAAAGGTGGCGCTACAAAGTATTAACTGAAGGGGGCTGAATAATTTTGCACGCCCAATTTTTCGTTTTTTGATTTGTTAAAACAGTTTGAAATATCCAATAAATGTCAGAGCGACATTAATTCATGTTGTTGTAGAATGGATGTTTCAGCGGTTGTCGTACTTCGCATTCAATGATACCGAATTCCTAGCAGCAGATTAGTAATTAATATCAAAGACTTGTTCTTATTCTGCTGGTATCGATAGTTTAAGAGTTTAACCACGTGGTATGGTTAAAAGATTCAGCAATGGTCTACAACCTTTGCCCTCCTAATGGAGGAAAACATGGTCTACTGAGAATTTCTCAAAGTTTTATTCGGAATTGCAGAAAAGGGGCTGTCCCAGGATGCCTGACCCTAACTGGGCTCATGGGCGGTCCTCTGATTTAGTTCAACTCAAAAGGGAATTGGAGTTTCCTTCATTAAACAGTCCAAAATCACATTACACAATTTTACAAACAGTATCATACTCACTCATTCATCTTATACAACAATTAGATGCAAACCTCATATCTGAGGCTATTATATATACAGCATTATGGTAATGTGGCCGCACCGTCTCCCATGAGCTTCCCCGAGTTGTAACAAATGGACCAGTTCGTAGCTGGATTCTTTTTTATTTTAATTTAATTTAAATTTTACCCCTTTTCCTCCCCAATTTCGTGGTATCCAATTGATGTAGTAGCTACTATCTTGTCTCATCGCTACAACTCCCGTACAGGCTCGGGAGAGACGAAGGTTGAAAGTCATGCGTCCTCCGATACAGAAATTCCTTTGTTCTCTATGAAACTTCACTCTATCTCTATACTGTGTGGCCATGAGGAGATCCTCAGGAATTTACAACCTCTCTCTGACCACAGTAGCCTAGTTGAAGGAGGAAAGGGGGAGGCAGGGAGAGGGGGATGGGGCTTGCTGTACCCAAAGAGGGCAATGTCATGACAGTTGGTTATAGCCATTCAGTCCTGGCTTAATAGCGACATATTCAAAGCCCTTCATTCGCTGATAAATATAGCTGTTATCAAATCCCTGAAGCTAGCAATATATATAGTTAATTATTAAATATATTACAACACATTTTACATCTCATATAATGCTATGTTCAGTTGCATTTGCATATGAATACCCACTCAGTCATAATAAAATCCTCTCATAGACACTGAGCCTGCAGAGCGGAATCCTTTACTGTTCTATGGAGAGCACCTGTACTGGTCTGTAATGAGGCCCATTAGTTCCCAGTCTCGCTCCACACTGACTGAGATTTAATCCAAAATGGCACCCTATTCCCTACAAAGTGCACTGCTTTTGACCAGGTTTCACAGGGTATTGTGCATTATATAGGGAATAGGGTGCCATGTGGGACACAACTGGGTGGTGATAGCACACTGAATGGGTATGTTGTCTGATTGTATTCTGTACTAGGGCTTTAGTTGTCCATGCAGGCGTATATAAGTAGCCTTATTAAAATTAATTTCCCTTTCACAAAGTCTGTGTACCAAACGGCACTATATTTCCTACATAGTGCACTACTTTTGACCTGAGTTGCGGTCCAACTTAGTGCACTGTATAGGTAATAGGGTGCCAATTGGGTCCCCCAAAACACTGCATTTCTTCTACTGCTATAGCTAATCTCCTGCCTGAGTTAGGCACTTGTCAAATAATATGGGCCAGAGCTGCTTAGACAAATGTTCCTGCATTAGCATTTGAATATGAATTATATTCTAATCTACTTTTTTCTTTCTGGCAAATAAAAAAAATAAATTGAAACAAAATGTTTCTCCCTTCTGTTTCTCTAAGACTAGTCTTTTTGTTTTGTGCATCCAAAATGGCACCTCAGTTCCTTTTATACCAGATGGGATGGCATATCGCTGCAGAACTCTGTGGTAGCCATGCTGGTTTAAGTGTGTCTTGAATTCTAAATAAATCACAGTGTCACCAGCAAAACACCTCCACAACATTACACCTCCTCCTCTATGCTTCATGGTGGGAAATACACATGCAGAGATCATCCGTTCACCCACACCGCATCTCACAAAGACACAGAGGTTGGAACCAAAAATCTCCAGACCAAAGGACACATTTCCACCAGTCTAATGTCCATTGCTCGTGTTTCTTGGCCCAAGAAAGTATCTTATTTTTTATTGGTGTCCTTTAGTAGTGGTTTCTTTGAAGCAATTCGACCATAAAGTCCTGATTCTCCTCTGAACAGTTGATGTTGAGATGTGTCTGTTACTTGAACTCTGTGAAGCATTTATTTGGGCTGCAATTTCTGAGGCTGGTAGCTCTAATGAACTTATCCTCTGCAGCAGAGGTAACTCTGGGTCTTCCTTTCCTGTGGCGGTCCTCATGAGAGCCAGTTTCATCATAGCGCTTGATGGTTTTTGCGACTGCACTTGAAAAAACTTTCAAAGTTCTTGAAATTTGTAAGTCGCTCTGGATAAGAGCGTCTGCTAAATGACTTAAATGTAAATGTAAATGTAAATTTTCTGTGTTGACTGACCTTCATGTCTTAAAGTAATGATGGACTGTCATTTCTCTTTGCTTATTTGAGCTGTTCTTGTCATGATATGACTTGGTCTTTTACCAAATAGGGCTGTCTTCTGTATACCCCCTACCTTGTCACATCACAACTGATTGGCTCAAACTCATCAAGAAGGAAATAAATTCCACAAATTAACTTTTAAGAAGGCACACCTGTTAATTGAAATGATTTATTAAAACATGAATCAAAATAACCACGCTGTGCTTTAGTCCGCCTCTCCGTCAATGGAAGAAATCCCTTACAGAATCAACCACCACAGCAGGACCAAGCGGCGTGACAACAAGCAGCAGCAGCAGCAGCAGTGGGAGAGGCTGCACTATTTGGAGGAATGGACTTGGGAGGAGATCCTTGACAGAAAAGGACCCTGTGCACAGCCTGGAGAATATCGCCGCCCCAAGGAAGAGCTGGAGGCGGAGAAGGCGGAGAGGCACTGGTATGAGGAGGCAGCACGGCAGCGTGGATGGAAGCCCGAGAGTCAGCCCCAAAAATGGATTGGGGGGAGGTTACCGGGGGCTAGAGAGACCGGGCAGGCACCGTGTTATGCTGTGAAGCGCACGGGTCCCCAGTGCGGGTGCATAGCCCGGTGCGATACATTCCAGCTCCGCGTATCGGCCGGGCTAGAGTGGGCATCGAGCCAAGTGCCATGAAGCCGGCTCTACGCATCTGGTCTCCAGTGCGTCTCCTTGGGCCGGCTTACATGGCACCAGCCTTGCGCATGGTGTCCCCGGTTCGCCTGCATAGCCCAGTGCGGGCTATTCCACCTCGCCGCACTGGCAGGGCGACCGGGAGCATGCAACCAGGTAGGGTTGGGCAGGCTCGGTGCTCAAGAGCTCCAGTGCGCCTGCATGGTCCGGTCTATCCATTACCACCGTGGGGGCGCCAGAGCCTCTCTGTCACACCCTGACCATAGTTTGCTTTGTATGTTTCTATGTTTTGTTTGGTCAGGGTGTGAGCTGAGTGGGCATTCTATGTTTCATGTCTAGTTTCTAGTTTGTCTAGTTCTATGTTTGGCCTGATATGGTTCTCAATCAGAGGCAGGTGTGAGTCATTGTCTCTGATTGGGAACCATATTTAGGTAGCCTGTTGGGTTTTGTGGGTGATTGTTCCTGTCTCTGTGTTTGCACCAGATAGGACTGTTTTGGGTTTTCATGTTTCTTGTTTTTTGTTCATGTGAAGTGATTTATTAAACCATGAATCAAAATAACCACTCTGCGCTTTGGTCCGCCTCTCCGTCAATGGAAGAAATCCCTTACACATATAAAAAAGGTGTCCCACGGGGATCGATTCTTGGTCCAGTTCTTTTCACTATTTACATTAACAACATTGGTTTATCTGTAAAAAAAAAACAAACAGATGTATGCTATTGCCCCCACAGCAGACCAGGCTCTGTCAGTAATTCAATTAGCCTTTATTGTTCCGTGGAAAGCCTTTGAGGTGAATTTGGTACTTAATGCAGGTAATACCAAGTACATGTTATTTTCCAAATCACATAGGAATATATCTGATTTCTGCATAAGAACTTTGGATGGTGTCCTCATTGTGTCCCCGCTTATAAATATCTAGGCATCTAGATGATGAAAAACTATCTTTCAAAATGTTGACGAGTTTGTTAAGAAATTAAGAATTAAACTAGGCTTCTTCGTTAAATAACATAAAACATCTGGACTCAGGGATGGCTAACCCTGGAGATCCCTTGTCGTGGTAATTTCCTGTATTAATAAACATTGAGAGAGCAAACCACACACGTCAGAGTTATATTATAAAGTCCATCTTTAATTACATATGAACTTAGCCCTGTGACTCTCTTATCAATTCAGTGTCTATAAATGTCCCACCCTGGCCATAGAGAGGCTTTTTATTCAATTTTTTGGTTAGGCCAGGGTGTTTTGGTTAGGCCAGGGCAAGGGTGGGCGTTCTGTTATTTTTTTCTATGTTTTTGTATTTCTTTGTTTTTGGCCGGGTATGGTTTTCAATCAGGGACAGCTGTCTGTCTTGTCTCTGATTGAGAACCATACTTAGGTAGCTCTTGCCCACATGGGTTTTGTAGGTAGTTTTCTTTTTTTGTGTTTCTGCACCTGACAGGACTGTTTCGTTTTCATTCATTCTCTTTGTTATTTTGATTTGTGTTCAGTTTAAATAAAGATAACATGAACACTTACCACACTGCGCTTTGGTACACACCTTCCTCAGACGAACATCATTACACTGAGAGTGCTTACAAAACAATTCTTAGTATCATTTATAGCTAAGACACACCCCTCTCAACTCACATGACGAATAACAGATCTTAGGAACATTATAAAGGGCCTTTTTCTTCAAAGAGGAGTATCCCATAGCTAGCATTATCCAAAAATTCTCGTTCAGTTTGGTCTCTTTAAACGAGATTCTAATCCCTTTCTTGGTACCACTTAGGACCAAAACATTACCTCATCCAATGGCATATATCAAGGTACTCCCATCTCAAATACACCCCCTCCTGGACAAGATCAGAAAAGACAGTGAGCCTCTTAGGTCATATACTAGGTCAAGATGAGGTCAACCTCAGAGGGGACATACAATGGTTCCAGACACTGCCATACTCCTCCCCCCAATGGGAAAAGCTGGGAGTGACTGGTGTACAGACATTGTGGAGCCCTTCACATGTTTTAAAAGATACCCTCACATATGAAGACAATCTTGACCTCTCCCCTCTCTGGGCCCCAAGTGACTAAGCCCGAGCTGAGAAGGGATAACTGCAACTGCCAACAGTATAGCCCAAAAGAAGACATTCTAATGACAAAAATAAGATAAACCATCTTATTTATCTATGTTACCCAACTAAATCTGATTCAGCCACGACACCCTTCAATATCCACTATTTAGGTAAACCTGCTTTTAGTTTTTTTGCACCTCTCATGTGGAACGATTTCCAAAACTCCTTAAAGTTGGTGGAGTTGGTGACTCTAGGGCAATTTAGGCAGATGTTAGAGGGCCTTTATAATGAAGAATGTGTTTGTTTCATATGATTGTGTTTTGCTTTTCGTGTTATCTGTTTGCTTTTAATGTGCAATTGTGCAATTGATGTATATATACTGTAGATATGCATAGTGTAATTGTTGTATATCCTTTTACTGTAGTGGGCTAAATCAGGGTCACACAGTGTCTTAAACAAATCTACTTTGAAACAAAAGTATATATCTCACACACATGGTTATCGGCTTAAAACAAAAGAAAACATATGTACCATGTAAGATATAGTTGAAATGTATTCAATGTTGAGTTTGCATCCCACTATTACACTTCATATACATCACAGAAGACAGATGTTCAGCAGGCTTATTTTAACACTCCACTGTCACTTTTTATGTATATATTTACATGTTTTTATTGGGCACATAAAGAAATACAAATTACAAATGACTCCCTATACTTATTGAACCACCTCCCTTTAACAACAAAAGCAACATCACGTGTCATTCGTGTCTGGGAGGAATCCCATCTAAAAATACATCTTTTAAACAAACCAAACCTCTCTCACACCACAAAACAAAAGCCTGGTGGAGTTTGGAGGGTACAAATAGGTGGTCGATACAGAGGGCCTAGAAGAGAAGGGGCAGAAAGTCTAAAATGTTGACGAAATTGTCTACAGATCTTCAGAGTAGAGCGCACAATGGGGTTTCCCGTATATTTTGAAGAACACAAGGCCAGTGGGGCACAAAATCAAGAGCAGAAAGGGAGGATGATTGGCAGGAGCGTGCCTCTAATGAGCACCAGTTGGTATCTGGAGCATGACACCAGACCAGCAATACATTTGGAAGTGCCAATCCTCCATCTTGTTTTCTTCTTTGAAGTATTGCTCTATGTATCCTCTGTGATTTGCCTGCCCAGATAAAATGACTGATGAGCCTATACAACTTGGTAAAAAATGATTTCGGCAGAAAAATTTATAGAAACCTAGGTGTTCTCATTTAAGATGACCACCACAATTCTTGTTCCGAAGAACTCTAAGACTTCATGCCACAATGACTACCGCCTTGTAGCTCTCACATCTGTAATCATGAAGTGATGGTTATGCCACACATCAACTACATCATCCCAGACACTCTAGACCCACTCCAATTTGCATACCACCCCAACATATCTATAGACGATGCAATCTAAGTTGCACCCCACACTGCCCTCACCCACCTAGATAAAAGGAATACCTATGTGAGAATGCTGTTAATTGACTACAGCTCAGCGTTCAACACCATTGTCCCCTCCAAGCTTGTCACCAAGCTTAGGAAACTGGGACTGAACACATCCCTCTGCAACTGGATCCTGGACTTCCTGATGGACCAACCCCAGGTGGTGAGGGATGCTGACCGTCAACATGGGAGGGGGGGCCTTAGAGGTGTGTGCTTAGTCCCCTCCTGTACTCCCTGTTCACACACGACTCCAAGCCGATTGGACTAAAGGAAACGGGGGACACGAACCCATACACATCAGGGGGGCTGCAGTGGAGCAGGTCGAGAGCTTCAAGTTCCTTGGTGTCCAAATCACGGTCAACTCACAGTGCACAGTCGTGAAGAAGGCGCGATAGCGCCTCTTCCCCCTCAGACTTGGATAGACATAACATCTCTGTGTTATGGTGGTGTCTTAGAGAGCATGGGCAGCGCCATTGTGGCCATCTCCATTTTGAAATAGTCTATTTTCTTCTTCATTGGCTGATCCCTCTTGATGACCTGGCTGTCACGACTCCAACCTGGTTATCAGGTCATGCCAACTGAGTCATCAGGAGGGATCAGCCAATGAAGTTGGAAGTCTCGCACAGTTGACTAAATCAAAATGGCTAAAGTCCTCAATGGCGGTACCGATGCTAACACAGGCTTTTGGCCACTAGAGGACTCCATACAACTCCATGCCCAGGACATAGAATTGGTTAGGTTTAAATTCTAAAACAATCCTAACTTGGATTGAAAGGATAAGCGCCTAGACTGGTGCAAGGAATATGGTGGAATGAAACTCTCTTGCTCATGTTCATTCCAATCCAACACTTTTTGAACTTTAGTAGTAGATGTAAGAAGAGGAAAAAACTATAAGTCATGGCACATTTGACATGTTATGTTTATACAATATTAAACATGTATCACTGACTAACCCCTTCAAATAGGGTTAATAAAAATAGCTGCAAAAACAGCAAAAACATAAGCAATTCAACACTTTTCACAAATCTATCAGTTCACAGCCTGTGTGTGTCTGTGTGCACGTGCGTTCCGCAGCTTACACGTGGCACTTAATGCCCTGCCAGGTTGCCCCTCTGGCTGGACAGTGTGTCATGGTCATCGTATGAATGGGACCAAGGCGCAGCGTTGTATGCGTACATTCTTTATTATTATAAGAATGAACACTGAACAAACTAACCAAAATAACAAAACGACACGTGACGCTATACAAATGAGTGCTAACAGGCAACTACACATAGACAAGAACCCACAAACAACAAAGGGAAATGGCTACCTAAATATGATCCCCAATCAGAGACAACGATAAACAGCTGCCTCTGATTGAGAACCATAACTTTCTACTTTTAAACTTGGACAAAACAGAGATGCTTGTTCAAGGTCCCAAGAAACAAAGAGATCTTCTGTTGAATCTGACAATTAATCTTAATGGTTGTACAGTCGTCTCAAATAAAACTGTGAAGGACCTCGGCGTTACTCTGGACCCTGATCTCTCTTTTGAAGAACATATCAAGATGATTTCAAGGACAGCTTTTTTCCATCTACGTAACATTGCAAAAATCAGAAACTTTCTGTCCAAAAATGATGCAGAAAAATTAATCCATGCTTTTGTCACTTCTAGGTTAGACTACTGCAATGCTCTACTTTCCGGCTTCCCGGATAAAGCACTAAATAAACTTCAGTTAGTGCTAAATACGGCTGCTAGAATCCTGACTAGAACCAAAAAAATGTATCATATTACTCCAGTGCTAGCCTCCCTACACTGGCTTCCTGTCAAAGCAAGGGCTGATTTCAAGGTTTTACTGCTAACCTACAAAGCATTACATGGGCTTGCTACTACCTATCTCTCTGATTTGTTCCTGCCGTACATACCTACACGTACGCTACGGTCACAAGACACAGGCCTCCTAATTGTCCCTAGAATTTCTAAGCAAACAGCTGGAGGCAGGGCTTTCTCCTATAGAGCTCCATTTTTATGGAACGGTCTGCCTACCCATGTCAGAGACGCAAACTCGGTCTCAACCTTTAAGTCTTTACTGAAGACTCATCTCTTCAGTGGGTCATATGATTGAGTGTAGTCTGGCCCAGGAGTGGGAAGGTGAACGGAAAGGCTCTGGAGCAACGAACCACCCTTGCTGTCTCTGCCTGGCCGGTTCCCCTCTTTCCACTGGGATTCTCTGCCTCTAACCCTATTACAGAGGCTGAGTCACTGGCTTACTGGGGCTCTCTCATGCCGTCCCTGGAAGGGGTAGGTCACCTGAGTGGGTTGATTCACTGATGTGGTCATCCTGTCTGGGTTGGCACCCCCCTTGGGTTGTGCCATGGCGGAGATCTTTGCGGGCTATACTCAGCTTTGTCTCAGGATGCTAAGTTGGTGGTTGAAGATATCCCTCTAGTGGTGTGGGGGGTGTGCTTTGGCAAAGTGGGTGGGGTTATATCCTTCCTGTTTGGCCCTGTCCGGGGGTGTCCTCGGGTGGGGCCACAGTATCTCCTGACCCCTCCTGTCTCAGCTTCCAGTATTTATGCTGCAGTAGTTTATGTGTCGAGGGGCTGGGGTCAGTTTGTTATATCTGGAGTACTTCTCCTGTCCAATTTGGTGTCCTGTGTGAATCTAAGTGTGCGTTCTCTAATTCTCTCCTTCTCTCTCTCGGAGGACCTGAGCCCTAGGACCATGCCCCAGGACTACCTGACATGATGACTCCTTGCTGTCCCCAGTCCACCTGGCCGTGCTGCTGCTCCAGTTTCAACTGTTCTACCTTATTATTATTCGACCATGCTGGTCATTTATGAACATTTGAACATCTTGGCCATGTTCTGTTATAATCTCCACCTGGCACAGCCGGAAGAGGACTGGCCACCCCACATATGCTCTCTCTAATTCTCTTTCTTTCTCTCTCTCGGAGGACCTGAGCCCTAGGACCATGCCCCAGGACTACTTGACATGATGACTCCTTGCTGTCCCAGTCCACCTGGCCGTGCTGCTGCTCCAGTTTCAACTGTTCTACCTTATTATTATTCGACCATGCTGGTCATTTATGAACATTTGAATATCTTGGCCATGTTCTGTTATAATCTCTACCCGGCACAGCCAGAAGAGGACTGGCCACCCCACATAGCCTGGTTCCTCTCTAGGTTTCTTCCTAGGTTTTGGTCTTTCTAGGGAGTTTTTCCTAACCACCGTGCTTCTACACCTGCATTGCTTGCTGTTTGGGGTTTTAGGCTGGGTTTCTGTACAGCACTTTGAGATATCAGCTGATGTACGAAGGGCTATATAAATACATTTGATTTGATTTGATTTGATATCAGTCCACCATAAACATACAAATACCTAGACCTACAAAACCCTAGACATACAAAACCCCTAGACAATACAAAAACGAGCGTATCCACCCTAGTCACACCCTGACCTAACCAAAATATAAAGAAAACTGATATCTCAGGTCAGTGCGTGACAGTACCCCCCCTCCCCCCCAAAGGTGTGGACTCCCGGCCGCAAACCTGAACCTATAGGGGAGGGTCTGGGTGGGCAGCTACCCTTGGTGGCGAATCTGGTTCTGGACGCTGTCCCCCCTCTTTACGCTGATCCCTACTCCATTGTAGAACCGGACCGTGGATCATTGCCGGAGGCTCCGGACTGGGGACCGCCGCTGGAGGCCCCGGACTGGGGATCTTCACTGGAGGCCCCGGACTGGGGACCGTCGCTGGAGGCCCCGGACTGGGGATCTTCGCTGGAGACCCCGGACTGGAGACCGCCGCTGGAGGCCCCGGACTGGGGATCTTCGCTGGAGGCCCCGGACTGGGGACCGTCGCTGGAGGCCCCGGACTGGGGACCGCTGCTGGAGGCCCCGGACTGGGGACAGCAGCTGGAGGCCCCGGACTGGGGATCTTCGCTGGAGACCCCGGACTGGGGACCGCCGCTGGAGGCCCCGGACTGGGGATCTTCGCTGGAGGCCCCGGACTGGGGACCGTCGCTGGAGGCCCCGGACTGGGGATCTTCGCTGGAGACCCCGGACTGGGGACCGTCGTTGGAGGCGCCGGACTGGGGACCGTCGTTGGAGGCTCCGGACTGTGGATCGTCGCTGGAGGCTCCGGACTGTGGCCCGTCGTTGGAGGTTCCGGACTGGGAACTGTCGCCGGAAGCTCTGGACTGGGTACTGTCGCCGGAAGCTCTGGACTGGGTACTGTCGCCGGAAACTCTGGACTGGGAACTGTCGCCGGAAGTTCTGGACTGGGAACTGTCGCCGGAAGCTCTGGACTGTGGAGGCGCACTGGAGGCCTCAGGGCGAGTGAGAGGAGCAGACACAGGACGTACTGGACTCTGGAGGTGCACTGGAGATCTGGAGAGTAGAGCTGGCACAATGCATCCTGGCTGGAAGATCACATGAGCCCGACAAGTGCGGGGCGCTAGCACAGGACACACTAGGTTTTGCAGAGCACCGGAGACACAGTACGCAGAGCTGGCACAGGATATCCTGGTCCAAGGAGGTGTACTGGAGACCAGGAGCGCTGAGCCGGCACCATCCTTCCTGGCTGGATGCCCATTCTAGCCCAGCAAATGCGAGGAGCTGGAATAGAGTGCACCGGGCTATGGAGACAACGTGCACATCACTGCATAACACGGTGTCTGACCAGTCACACGCTCCCCACGGTAAGCACGAGGAGTTGGCTCAGGTCTCCAACCTGACTCATCCAATCTCCTCGTGTGCCCCCCAAAGAAATGTATTGGGGCCGCCTCTCGGGCTTCCGTGCTAACCGTTTCCCCTCGTATCGTCGCCGTTCCTCCTGCGCTATATCCCCCTGCTTCCATGGCAGGTGATCCTTTCCTGCCAATATTTCCTCCCACATCCAGAATCCTTCCTCCCACGCCCAAAATCTCATCCCATGTCCATGATGTCTGCTCCTCCTGAACACGAGGCTTGGTCCTTTTATGGTGGGTTCTTCTGTCACGGTTGTCGTATGAATTGGACCAAGGCGCTGCGTGGTATGCGTACATTCTTTATTATTATAAGAATGAACACTGCACAAACTAACCAAAATAACAAAACGACATGTGACGCTGTACAAATGAGTGCTAACAGGCAACTACACATAGACAAGAACCTACAAACACCAAAGGGAAATGTCTACCTAAATATGATCCCCAATCAGAGAAAACGATAAACAGCTGCCTCTGATTGAGAACCATTTCAGTCCATATCAGTACATATCAGTACAAAACCCCAGACAATACAAAAACTAGTGTGTCCACCCTTGTCACACCCTGACATACCCAAAATATAAAGAAAACAGAGATATCTCAGGTCAGGGCGTGACACAGTGACCTCAGACACAAACTTTGATGTGAGAAAGCTATATTTCTGAAGCACTGTGGTCAAGATGCTTGCTGAATTCATCATGCTGGCATCTTCCCGGGCACGTGACTTGTTAGATATTACTGCACTGTTGAAGCTAGAAACACAAGCATTTCGCTACACTCACAATAACATCTGCTAAACATGTGTATGTAACAAATTTGATTTGATTCCTGGTGTCCTGATGCCCCACGGCTGTACGCTCAGATTTTCTGAAGTACAAAACACTGCTTCCCTCATCAGTGGCATAATCTCTGATGAGTGAAGTGCCAGAGACACAATTAGGTCCATCAGACAAGCTGCTGTAGGGGTTGGATCGAAGTTGGCTGCCGGAGGATTTAGTATGCATGCGAATTGCTCATGCAGTGACTATAGTGCTATTTATATTGGAAAAATGACAGGAGATGTTGTTCCACTTGAAACCAATAGGTTGCTCAACCTTATTCATTGTTTCATCACACGTAAACGTGGTGGAATTATGAGGGAATTAAGTCAAGGTCAGAATATGGAGTATCTTAGACACACCTTTGCCATACCTTAATTTATTTGATCTTCACCCAAAACGAATAGCGGGTGCATAGTATGTCTCGTGGAAATTCTTACACAGGGAAATCAATCTTAAATGAATCATTGTTTATTATCAGAGTGCTAGAGAGGTTCCTACAAACTTGACGCACCATAGCGAACGTCTGTCATATTTGCATGATTTAGCTTATTCATCATTCATAATTAATTAACGTTTGCTTCATTCGTGTGACTGACCAATACTGGTTCATGCATGTGGCAGACCAATACCTCACGAGGCTTCTTCTCTCCAAGCTGAGACCTTGAAACTGAGATATCATTCTCAAAACAAGGGTCTGGGCATACTACCAAATTGCAGATAATACAGTGAGGATTTCTCTCAGGCGTTCAATCAGTCACTTACATGAACACAGAAATTTGTTTATCAAAAAGCACAAACAGAACATTGAAATTAGTTATTTAGAAAAGCATAAACATTTCAATCACATTCCATCCTTTTATTACTTGTGTGATATTAATCATTACATTTTAATGTAAGCATTTCATGTTTAGCTTCTATATCATATTTCAATTAAAGTAAATTGAAATCAAAACATAAAACCAGACACTTCATATGTTCAAACCCTTCATTCTGGGTTATACAATCTAATTAGTATGGTAATACTATCATCATAATAAAGGTTATCCTTTTACGGCTAGGGGTTCAGCTAGCGGAACGTTTCGACAACATCCAGTAAAATTGCAGAGCACGAAATTCAAAATAAATGATTAGAAATATTTAACTTTCATACAATCACAAGTGCAATACACCAAAATTAATCCAGCCACCATGCCAGATTTCAGAAAGGCTTTACAGCGAAAGCAAACCATGCTATTATCTGAGGACAGCACCCCATCAAACAAACACATGACAATCATAATTTAACCCTCCATGCGCGACACAAAACTCAGAAATAACTATATAATTCATGCCTTACCTTTGAAGATCTTCTTCTGTAGGCACTCCAATATGTCCATAAACATCACAAATGGTCCTTTTGTTCGATTAATTCCGACGTTATATCCACAAAATGTCCATTTATTTAGCGTGTTTGATTCAGAACAACACCGATTCCAACTCGCCCAACATGACTACCATTTATCTAATAAGTTACCTGTAATCTTGGTCCAAACATACCAAAAAGTTCAACTTTTGTCTCGTCAGTCCACAAATTATTTTCCCAAAAGTCATCAAGATGTTTTTTTTTTGCCAAAAGTGAGACGAGCCTTTATGTTATTTTTGGTCAGCAGTGGTTTCGCCTTGGAACTCTGCCATGGATACCATTTTTGCCCAGTCTCTTTCTTATGGTTGAGTCATGAACACTGACCTTAACTGAGACAAGTGAGGCCTGCAGTTCTTTAGATGTTGTTGTGGGTTCTTTTGTGACCTCTTGGATGAGTCGTCGCTGCGCTCTTGGGATAATTTTGGTAGGCCGGCCACTCCTGGGAAGGTTCACCACTGTTCCAAATGTTCTCCATTTGTGGATAATGGCTCTCACCGTGTTTCGCTGGATTCCCAAAGCTTTAGAATTGGCTTTGTAACCCTTTCCAGACTGATAGATGTCAATCACTTTGTTTCTCATCTGTTCCTGAATTTCTCTGGATCGCGGCATGATGTCTTGCTTTTTGAGATATTTTGGCCTACTTCACTTTGTCAGACAGGTTCTATTTAAGTGATTTCTTGATTCAACATGTCTGGCAGTAATCAAGCCTGGGTGTGGCTAGTGAAATTGAACTCAGCTTTACAAAAAATGTGATCAACCACAGTAAAATCATGATTTAACGAGGGGGGTGGGGGGAAATTACTTTGTCACATAGGGCCATGAAGGTTCGGATAGCTTTTTCCCCTTAATAAATCCAATAATCACTTACAAAATGCATTTTGTGTTTAAAATGTATATTAAAATGTGTTTGATGATCTGAAACATTTAAGTGTGACAAATGTGTCACTATTCTGGTTAGATTCAGTTTGCTCAGTTCTGCTACGGGAGTAGTACATAGTATTGTATGAGATCTTCAGTTGCTTGGCAATTTCTCGCATGGAAAAAGACTGACGAGTTTCAGAAGAAAGTTCTTTGTTCCTGGCCATTTTGAGCCTGTAATCGAACCCACAAATGCTAATGCTCCAGATACTCAACTAGTCTAAAGAATGCCAGTTATATTGCTTCTTTAATCAGGACAACAGTTTTCAGCTATGCTAACATATTTGCAAAATAATTTTCTAATGATCAATTAATCTTTTAAAATTATAAACTTGGATTAGCTAACACAACGTGCCATTGGAACGCAGGAGTGATGGTTGCTGATAATGGGCCTCTGTACGCCTATGTAGATATTCCACTAAAACTCATCCGTTTCCAGCTACAAAAGTCATTTACAAAATTAAAAATGTCTACACTGTATTTCTGATCAATTTGATGTTATTGTAATGTACAAAAAATGTGCTTTTCTTTCCAAACAAGGACATTTCTAAGTGACCCTAAACTTTTGAATGGTAGTGTAGGTACAGTTTATTACTGGGTAAATAAATTACTTTTGAGGTCATGAGAAAAATGAATTTAGGTGAAATTGAGGATTATTTACAAAGGTTGTCGGAGAATCAATCAATCAATCAAATGTATTTATAAAACCCTTCTAACGTCAGCTGATGTCACAAAGTGCTGTACAGAAACCCAGCCTAAAACCCCAAACAGCAAGCAATGCAGATGTAGAAGCACGGTGGCTAGGAAAAACTCCCTAGAAAGGCCAGAATCTAGGAAGAACCCTGGAGAGGAACCAGGCTATGAGGGGTGACCTCGTGCGACTTCTTTCTACGTTGCTCAACCGGAAGCCCCCTTTTTTATGTAGTTACCAATTTTGTGTACAAACTCATATTCTCACACACAGTATTCCTCATATTCTGTTTATATACCATTGTTTACTCACTATTTATGTATGGCCTATACTGTATTCTTGAGATAGCTCATCCTACTACTGTACATACAATTTTCTACACGTATCCCATTCTGGATTCTGACACATGCTCACTCTAATATATGTACTCTAGATTGTTGTTTGTTTAATTGGATTCGTCCTGATTTCAAATTATTGGTGTATTAGTATTGTATTTGTGAAACATTCTACTGCACTGTTGGAGCTAGAAACATATAGCATAGAAACTTCGTAAACATAGAAACTTATAGCACCTGCTATAAGACCTGCAAATCTGTGTACATGACCAATAGTCTTTGATTTGATTTGAAACGAACACCTTACCACAACACAACACAGTTATAAAGGACTCCCAAAGGTTACTGAACCATAGTCTAAGAGTGTTTGATGACAGAAAAGTAATTTTCATTAAATAATCGTAGCCTTGTCTCTAACGCATGCCTAGCGCCCTCTACGATCCTACTGTACGGGACTGAACATCTATGTTATGATGCCAGAGCATTCATATCACTGTGCCACTGATACTGCTTTTCCAATACACATTATTCGTTATGCCCTGCTCTATTCCCACACATGGTGCATTGAAGATGGGAAGATGAAATCAGGGTAACTTCAGAAGGAAAAGAGGTTTTAGGTTGAGCATCCTGCCTGAGGAAGAATTGTTATCAGAAAGATGTGCGGTAACGTATTGCTCCACATATGAGAAATACAGCAAGCTGTAAATTAAATATAATTGTGCTCCAAGTTATGCTTAAGCATTATATTACACTCCAAACTTCAGAGGAGAGGGAACGAGATTACCATTTTTATTCTCAATTCTCTTTTTAGTGCTACATTTCTGTTTAATTTTGTATCTATTGAAACTGTGGCTTTTAAGTTGAGGGAATTGTCACAGTATATGGAAATGCCCTTTTTTTTACATTAGAACATTTTGCTGAAGGGCAATCAATTAGCATAATTCACTGCACTGCATGTCAAGCACACTGTCCTCACTGACCCTACATACCCTTTCCATTGTCTATGCTCGTATTTCAGAGGCTATTTCATGCTTGTTGAAATGTCAGGAAATACCACTGGATTGCCTGACTTTTAGTCCATAGTTGCTGGTCATCTCTTTTCTATTAAATCATACCATCATCATTGTAATTGAGTACTAACCTCCTTCTATTCTTTTGCTGTAGACCTACTCAAGATTTCATTTCATGCGGTAAGTTTGACAGCTTTTTCCACATAACCACACTGACTTATAAGAGGGCTAAGATGACATCAGAGAATGCAAGGGAAAAGAACACAGTGTCATTTCACACACTCCATTAGTTTTGGCACAGAATATAAATCACATGATAGACTAGGGACTCCAAACTCCCCAGGCCTCGCCTTTGAGTTTTCTATGAGCTGCATGATTGGTTTACCCAAAAGTGGGCCCGTCCTCAACGACAATAACATTACGGCAGAAAGGGAAATACAAAACGTATGTTTAAACACATTCATCTTTAATTGACAACTGACTTCTAAAATATATGTTTCAGCCCACTGATATTTTATTTTTTCTGATTTGCTCTCTTCCAATATCTCTTCGGCAGCCCCGAGGTGCAATAAAAATGAAACAACACAAAATGGTTTATTGTATTATGACTCAGACACTATCAGAGCATTGTAGTTTTGTGTTGACGTCAAACATTGTCTATAACTACATATTAAAAACAAAAAAAATAATTTTGAGAAGTAGGCATTGGTCTGAAAATGGAAAAGAAAGGAAATTCACATGAGCACCACAATGCGTACTCCATTCATGCTCTACCAAGGTTTTACAGCACCACAATGCGTACTCCACCCATGCTCTACCAAGGTTTTACAGCACCACAATGCGTACTCCACCCATGCTCTACCAAGGTTTTACAGCACCACAATGCGTACTCCACCCATGCACTACCAAGGTTTTACAACACCACAATGCGTACTCCACCCATGCTCTACCAAGGTTTTACAGCACCACAATGCGTACTCCACCCATGCTCTACCAAGGTTTTACAGCACCACAATGCGTACTCCACTCATGCTCTACCAAGGTTTTACAGCACCACAATGCGTACTCAACCCATGCCCTACCAAGGTTTTACAGCACCACAATGCGTACTCCACCCATGCTCTACCAAGGTTTTACAGCACACAGCTTTGACCTACCACAGTAGCTATGTTGGTCTATTGTACTTCAAACGATACAACCCTTCTCAAACAGCCTAATTCATACTCCATCGCCCCCACAATAATCCTGTAACTACATTATAGACCCATTATGACACAGTGGAGGTGTCATAATACCCTTAAAACCTAGCGGTCAAAAAAGGAAATAGTTCCAATCGTTTTTCCACCATTCATTTTTTCCAAAGGAACCACTTAAAATAAGGGCTGTGTTTTGTTTAGAATTACCCTGGAGTGACGTTTTGATAACCATGTAAATCTCTCTAGGACAAGGTGATTTTATCAATATATTCAGCTCTAATATACCCCGAATTGGTGTCAAAGTAGACATAATGCAAATCTACAAATCCCTGCAAGCTCCTGCATGTCATCTCTAGCTGACACCTTTGCTAACAGGTTTTGTGTCAATTTAAAACTTGCAAAAGACAGTTAATAGAATTGTATCTAATTTAAAGAAATGTATCTAATTTATGAATTACTTGTCACGTTCTGACCTTTATTTCCTTTGTTTTGTCATTATTTCGTATGGTCAGGGCGTGAGTTGGGGTGGGCAGTCTATGTTTGTTTTTCTATGATTTGGGTATTTCTATGTTTGGCCTGATATGGTTCTCAATCAGAGGCAGGTGTTAGTCATTGTCTCTGATTGGGAACCATATTTAGGTAGCCTGTTTTGTGTTTGGTTTTGTGGGTGATTGTTCCTGTCTCTGTTTTCACCAGATAGGCTGTTTAGGTTTTCTCACGTTTATTGTTTTGTTAGTTTGTTCATGTGTAGAGTCTTTATAAATTAAACATGAATAGCAACCACGCTGCATTTTGGTCCACCTCTCCTTCACCGCAAGAAAGCTGTTACATTACTACATTAAGCTAACATTAGATAGGTAATCCAGAGATTCTTACCTTTGCCTTGATTTGTCAGTGGCGTCCAGATCATCATGGCATTTGTAGTGCTTTGTGATATGGGTATTATGACTATAAAAAGGGCAATTGATTCCAGTCTTACATTGATGATTTTGTCCCCCCTCCTTCATAATCGTGAGATTTCTATGAGCCGTGTGTAGCCACATCAGATTTCAAGCTGCGAAGGCTTATGCTACAGCCAGGTACTGTGGTTCTATTGTAGTCTAACATGAGCTGGCTACTACACTCAGTATGTCTGCTGCAGCCGGTGTGTTATCAAACTCCATTGTGGTGAACAGACAGATTGCTGTATGTGTAGAGACAAGTTTCTAAAAAACTGACCTCCAGGTGGACTGGTGTGTTTGGAGAGAGCGGACAGCATCCGGCACCCAGCCTTGCTTCATCAGCCCTTTGCTCTACCAGGATAATTTATCATCTGTAGCTGCCTGTCAGGCTGAGCCTCGGGAGCAGACTCCCTGCAAGGCCCCTGTGGCTCCGGTTACCAGAACATACACCAGGGCCAGAGGTGGCCAGGGCTGGTCAGAGATATGTGACCTTGACTAGCTCTCTATCATATCTGTTGGTGTGGGTAATATTCTTCTGATTGATACAATGTAGGGTATCCAATAATCCCCTAAGAAAACCAACGGTCCAAACCTCATGTCTCCATCATAATCCTTTATGAAATTAGAGTTTTTACCCTTGTAAAATTAGGGTGACTAAATCAATGGATGCAAAAGTGGTAAAAAAATAATGAAAATTGCCCAGCCTGGCATCAGCTAAGGCTGCATGCTGTGTGAGAATGAAGGCTATCTGTCAGGCTCAAGTTCCCATTGAACTTGTCATCTTTATTCTCAAATCTGCAGGACGAAAAACAATATAGAGGTAAGATCTTGATTTTGAGACATAACATGTATTATTTTCATATTTTATTATATGCTTTTCATATAAATTTGAAATTCCTGTTTTTTTTTTGTTGTTGAAGATTTCTCACAAAAACAAGTGTATCTCTGTGAAATATCAACAGAGCACTGAGCATACTGCAAGCTTTTTATTTTCAAAGGCTTTTACATTTCATTTCAATTTGGCCTTTTTTGAACCCGGGGAAACAACTTTGAAGATGACCACCACAACATGTAAAATCCCCAAAATTTGCTGCGAGTAAGCTACATCGCTCTGTCAACAGAGCTCGGTGCTTAATATCGGATGTATTAGGTTACGCAAATCCTTCATTTTGGGATATGCTGTTAATGAGATGAGAAAGACCCCACTGAACAAGTCAGAACATGAATAATCATGTTTGTCTTCAGAATTTTTAAAATTTTATAACATAATGAAGTGAAATTTCAACACCAAAGCGCTTTTCACCCATGCTGGGCAGAGTGGGTGGACACCAAATGGTATACAGTATCTACAGCCTAGTCTGAGTACACAGATTGAGGAAAATGCATGTTAGTATAAACAAAGTATCATTGCATTCACAACAAATTGTCTTCATCAGGCTTCCCTAAGCTGAGAACATTGTATAGAGATTGTTTTGGAGTCTGTGAAAGCTTGTATGGTACATTTACAGCCTAGTCTGAGTAGCAATAGCAGCCTCTTGGCATGTTGTTCAGTCCAATAGCAGCCTCTTGGCATGTTGTTCAGTCCAATAGCAGCCTCTTGGCATGTCGTTCAGTCCAATAGCAGCCTCTTGGCATGTCGTTCAGTCCAATAGAATACTCTTGGCATGTTGTTCAGTCCAATAGAAGACTCTTGGCATGTCATTCAGTCCAATAGAAGACTCTTGGCATGTCATTCAGTCCAATAGAAGAGTCTTGGCATGTCATTCAGTCCAATAGAAGACTCTTGGCATGTCATTCAGTCCAATAGAAGACTTTTGGGATGTCATTCAGTCCAATAGAAGACTCTTGGCATGTCGTTCAGTCCAATAGAAGACTCTTGGCATGTCATTCAGTCCAATAGAAGAGTCTTGGCATGTCATTCGGTCCAATAGAAGACTCTTGGCATGTCATTCAGTCCAATAGAAGACTCTTGGCATGTCGTTCAGTCCAATAGAAGTCTCTTGGCATGTCGTTCAGTCCAATAGAAGTCTCTTGGCATGTCGTTCAGACCAATAGAAGACTCTTGGCATGTCGTTCAGTCCAATAGAAGACTCTTGACATGTCGTTCAGACCAATAGAAGACTCTTGACATGTCGTTCAGTCCAATTAAAAGTTTAGAAGTTATGCCGAGACACGTTGAGGTACATTGTGGTATAGTATAGTACATTGCTTCACCGGGTCCAATTGGTACAGTGGGCATTTAAATGCCAGAATAAAAAGTAATTGATAAAAGACAGATGAAGGACAGATGTCAGCAGCCCTACCCCAACTCTATAAGGGCCTGTATAACCCCTTCAATAAAATAGCTCTGGGAAGTTAGCTGCCAGGCAGCTGTCCAGTTCTTTCTCCATCTGCCCTCTGTCTCTCAGGAGGCTGTGTTCTCTCTATGCCCGTGGGGCGATGGGGCAGCGCTGTGCCCAGTACACGCATGGCAGCTCATACACCAGGCCTGTTCACTCCGTTCACAGAACCAGATCCCACATTACCATTTCAATCACCTCAGACAGACACACACCAGTTGCCAACCGTTTGCCCTTCCTATTCTACCCTCACACAGGTGGTACTGTGCATCAGAAGCCGAGCCAACATGTATCACTGTGCACTTAAGTGTCCAATTAACACTATCACACAAGGTACTCTAGGTAACACAGCAATTATAATCACAATGCACTCATAGACAGGTGCAGTATAACGTGGTTGTGTATAATACACTGATGTGTCAATAATACTATCAAAACCTGGGAACATTGCCAGGTGATCATCCCCTATATCAGTTGTTTGTTGCAATCAAGTTCTGCCAGGTAGAGATGAGATTTCCCAACATTTTAGAGTTATTTTTTATTTCTACCACATCCACAATTACTGAGGATAAGTAGATGGCAGGAAGTAATACAGTATCTCTCTACCATGAGTTGCAGCTAAACAGTTTAGCTATTTGGTTGTGTGAAGGTTTAATCTCTCTGTCCTCATCTCTGTCCTCATCTCCGTCTTCATCATCATCCTCATCACTGTTCTCATCTCTGTACTCATCTCTAGTTGAATTTAAATGGTGTTGAACAATAATAAATAATAAAGTACATTCAATCTGACTCCATTATTATGTAAATGAGTGATATAGGCCCAGGGTTGGGTCTATATCCAAACTCAGTAACGTAATCTGAATACATTCCATTACTTTTAGGTTACTTTCCCCCTAAGAGGCATTAGAAGAAGACATAAATGTATGTTACCAATTGAACAATATCTATTGCAGGATAAATCAATGTTAAAGATTACATACCTGGCCATATATGGATGTTACATTTTACTTTATAGGTTGGTTATGTAGGCTTCTTCTAACCCATCGCTTTCATCTACAGATAATATTACGATTAAATTATATCTCTACATTAAAAACCAAAGTCTATCAGAATTTCAGTCATTCCAATAAATGTTTTACCCCTTGATTTCCAAGAATAGGACTTGGAAATATGGATCAGCCAAATTGTTTGGACTTATTAGCCAGCCCTACTTTGTTGTTTATGATTTTGTTGTCATGGAGGTCTGATTGGGCTCATTGATTCGAGGGGAAATGTATATGCTGCTCTCATGGAATGGCAAAGCTGTCATCAAGGCAAAGGGTGGCTACTTTGAAGAATCTAAAATCTAAAATATATTTGATTTGTTTAACACTTTTTTGGTTACTACATGATTCCTTATGTGTTATGTCATAGTTGTGATGTCTTCACTATTATTCTACAATGTAGAAAATAGTACAAATAAAGAAAAACCCTTGAATGAGTAGGTGTGTCCAAACTTTTGACTGGTACTGTATATACTGTATAATCTATATATCCAAAAATGGATGTAGCAACAAAAGGTTTCCCCTTTAAGTCTATCAAAAGTGTGCAAGTTTGAGCATGTGTCCATTAGGCATTTTTTTTTGTATAAGCATGAATTAGGTTGAGCAATAAATGCCCCACTTTTATTCCATAAGTTTGGATCTGCACTATGCAGCTGTTGCAAGAGCACATTCTTCACTGGCTGTCCACTGGTTTCAAAAACAATGATTGATAGACAGTTTTCACTTCTTGAATTCAACCGTTATTGGGTTCGAATACACATTTACAATTGTGAACATCCATCCACAACAACCACAATCTGTAAAGCACAAATAGTTAAATGAGAGAGCAGCAGTGTGATTTACATTAATGCGCTATGTAGAATACGTGATATCCGTATCGCCGTAGACTACACCACTGCTGTCATCCATACCTCCAAGCGTTCATTCAAGTTGGATAATCTTTGGATGCCGACTGCAGTCACACTATTGGAAGACATAGCTTGGACTGTAGCCTGTAAAAGCCTATTCCTGCTCTTTTCCAGCGATCCATCAAACACATTTAGTGTGTCATCATAGTTGTCTCTGACTTGAGGTCAGACTCGCTCAGGTGGAACAAACTTAAACTTTAAACTTTTTTCAATACTGATTTGAATGTCATTGAGAAAACAGAGAAGTGTCAAAGATTTTTTTTTTGCAAACATCCTTTGAGTTTTAAAGTAATCCTCGAAGTAATCTAGTTTTTCAAAAGTATCGGTAATCTGATTACAATATTTTTGATGGTAATTTAACAGATTACAGTTACCGTTTTTTGTAATCTCTTACATTTAACGGATTACATGTAACTCTCCAACCCTGTATAGGCCCATGGGATTATTATCATTATTATTATTTGATGGATCTAGTCATGGTAGCAAGCCTCGGAATACTATAAATGATGTGTCCAAGATAACCGTTGTACAATCATCAAGGGGCTGAGAGACAAAGAGCTAATATCCTAGCATTAAATGTTTGAGTTAACTGTGCAGCTCAGAGCTCAGGTTAGAGGCCAAGCATATAGGCTTTGTGTAGTGTAAATAACATTTACCAATAGCCCTAGTAAATTATGAACGTATAGTAAAACAATTACTCTCTAAAACAAGGAACGCATTTACTCAAATCAACAAATAGGATTTATTAGTCATTAAATAATTGACACTCAAACAATTCCCGGGTACATGAAGTACATGATGCATTATAGAATAACACAGAGCAAATTACTGTCAATCAATAAGACTTTACGTGGTTACACGGGTCATCAGTTCAGAATCAACTCTAGCAGAAAAAACTGTATGAGATATACAGGAGCTCGCTAACAAGTTCTCTAAGTATGAACTGTCCTTTTAACCAAATTCAAGCGGGAACTCACTCCCTATTGAAAACAAGAGGTAGGAACAACACACCCAGATTCGAATCTAATCAACTAAATGTACATTTACATTTGACATTTTAGTCATTTATCAGCTCGGTGAGACAACCACATATCACAGTTATAGTAAGTCAATTGTTCCTCAATAAATTATCTATAGGCAAAGTAAGAGCTAGCAAGAGGGAAGAGTCAAGTTCAAGTGTGAGTTCACCAAAGCCTTTTTTTGGAGGGGAGGGGTGAGGAGGGGGTGTTGCGGGGTACTGTGCGATTATTTAAGATACTCTTCGAAGAGGTAGGGTTTCTGGAAGATTGGCAGGGGGAAGCTGGTTCTGCCATTGGGGTGCTAGGACAGAGAAGAGCTTGGACTGGGCTGAGCGGGAGCTGCGCTCCCGTAAGGGTGGGAGGGCCAAGAGACCAGAGGTGGCAGAACGGAGTACTCGGGTTGGGGGGTAGGGAGGGAAGTTCCTCTTGCTGCTCCGTAGGCAAGTACCATGGTATTGTAGTGGATGCAAGCTTCAACTGGAAACCAGTGGAGTATGTGGAGGAATGGGGTAACATGGGAGAATTTGAGAAGCTTGAACACCAGGTGGGCTGCAGCGTTCTGGATAAATTGCAGGGGTTTGATGACATCTGCAGGAGCCCAGCCAGCTGCGAGTTGCAGTAGTCCAGATGGGAGATGACAAGTGCCTGGATTAGGACCTGTGACACTTCTTGCGTGACGTAGGGTCGTACTCTACAGATGATGTAGAGCAGGGATCATTAAACTAGATTCAGTCAAGGGCCGATTTCTTCTTGAGCGGATGGTCGGGGGGCTTAGAACATAATTACAAGTCATTTGTAGACAACAAATTGACCGCAAGAAGCCAAAACAGTTATGTTTTACTAAAACATAATAATTTCAAACCTTGCTTACATTTGTACACAATCATGTTGTGTCTCTCTATTATGCGTGTGAATATGTGGGAACAGATTTCTTAGATTAAAATCACTTGGAGCTGATTTCCTGGTGTTTTTTTTACAGTATTTTATGTCCAACAATGAAAATTCCACACACGCACAAAAAAATATGTCTTGTCAAAATTGAGCTTGAGGTGGTGGGCCGACATCCAAGCTGAGATCTCTGCCAAGCACGCAGAGATGCGTGTCGCCACCTGGATGTCAGAAGAGGAGAAGGAGAAAAGTTGTTGAGTGTCAGCCCTGTTCAGAATGCAAGCAATCAGCCACGGAGCAGGAGAGGAGGACCGAGCCAGCTGGGAGGAAAGGGGACAGCATGTCATAGAATGCAGAAAGGGAGGATAGTAGGTTCAAAGAGTCAGAATCCAGAGACAGGAGGAAGAAGGATTTAGCAGAAGGAAGAGATGATACGATAGAAGAGGAGAGAGTAGTGGGAGAGAGAGAGAGCGAAGATGCGCATGACCATCTGGGTAGGGGCTGAGTGGCTAGAGTTGGAGGAGACAGAAAAGAAAGGAAACAAAGTAGTGATCAGAGATCTGAAGGGGATTTGCAGGGAGATTAGTAGGTTAACAATGTTATGACCGGACAACAAGAATGTGCCTGATAACCAGTCAACCCAACATACAATTTCAATCCAGTCACTTTAAAATACATCAACCAGAAAACCTACCTGCAACAAGACAAATCAAAATTCACAGCTTTTTATGAACTTTTAAAACAAACCAAACACAACAATTTCCTTCACAGTAACATTCATTTAATCAATTCAGTGTTTTCATCTGTCGTCACACCTCTCCTGGTGTCAGTCACCCGAGGGCCTCTGTGGGAACGTCTCTTCCCAAAAATTGTCACGGTAAAGGTGTGGCTCTCTCCTGTGAGATGCAAATGTACAGCCATTGCTCCGGACAATGCCATATTGAATCAATACGCCAAGCTGACGTCAACAAGACGCTAGATACATCTTCAACACTAGCCTTCATCGTCATTCACATTTGTTCACTCTATTTTTTGGGGGGACTATATCCTCAACAAGTGAAACAAATATATTTTCTGACAAAAATAAACTATATTGCAGACAGGAGACTGCAGTGCAGATGACCTAGATAGAGAGACAGAGGGAGTGAAAAAGAGGAAGGATAGAGACTAACTTCTTTAAAGATTGATGGAATGGGGAATCTGTTTGGTAAACAGGAGAAAGCTCTGATCATCATGTTACAGGGTCTTCATTCCCCTTGACGTCCATACCCCTTGATTTATTCCACATTTTGTTGTGTTACAGCCTAAATTCAAAATGGATTAAATAGATGGTTTTTCTCAACCATCTACACACACAATACCCCATAATAACAAAGTGAAAACGTGTTTTTAGAAATGTTGACAAATTTATTGAAAGTATTCATACCCCTGAGTCAATACATGTGATTACAGCTGTGACTCTTTCTGGGTAAGTCGCTAAGAGCTTTGCACAACTGGATTGTATAATATTTGCCCATTATTCTTCAAAATGTATTCAAGCTCTGTCAAGTTGGTTGTTGATCATTGCTAGACAACCATTTTCAAGTCTTGCCATAGATTCACAAGCAGATTTAAGTCGAAACTGTAACTTGGCCACTAAGGAACATTCACTGTCTTCTTGGTAAGCAACTCCAGTGTAGATTTGGCCTTGTGTTTAATTCAATGATTGTTTTTTTTTCCATTTCTATCCATCAACCAATGCGTGCATTTCTTTGCGAGGCATTGTAAAATCTCCCTGGTCTTGAAATTCACTGCTTGACTGAGGGACAGATAATTGTACGTGTTGGGTAAAGAGACGAGGTAGTCATTCATTTACATTACATTTACATTTAAGTCATTTGGCAGACGCTCTTATCCAGAGCGACTTACAAATTGGTGAATTCACCTTATGACATCCAGTGGAACAGCCACTTTACAATAGTGCATCTAAATCATTTAAGGGGGGGTGAGAAGGATTACTTTATCCTATCCTAGGTATTCCTTAAAGAGGTGGGGTTTCAGGTGTCTCCGGAAGGTGGTGATTGACTCCGCTGTCCTGGCGTCGTGAGGGAGTTTGTTCCACCATTGGGGGGCCAGAGCAGCGAACAGTTTTGACTGGGCTGAGCGGGAACTGTACTTCCTCAGTGGTAGGGAGGCGAGCAGGCCAGAGGTGGATGAACGCAGTGCCCTTGTTTGGGTGTAGGGCCTGATCAGAGCCTGGAGGTACTGCGGTGCCGTTCCCCTCACAGCTCCGTAGGCAAGCACCATGGTCTTGTAGCGGATGCGAGCTTCAACTGGAAGCCAGTGGAGAGAGCGGAGGAGCGGGGTGACGTGAGAGAACTTGGGAAGGTTGAACACCAGACGGGCTGCGGCGTTCTGGATGAGTTGTAGGGGTTTAATGGCACAGGCAGGGAGCCCAGCCAACAGAGAGTTGCAGTAATCCAGACGGGAGATGACAAGTGCCTGGATTAGGACCTGCGCCGCTTCCTGTGTGAGGCAGGGTCATACTCTGCGGATGTTGTAGAGCATGAACCTACAGGAACGGGCCACCGCCTTGATGTTAGTTGAGAACGACAGGGTGTTGTCCAGGATCACGCCAAGGTTCTTAGCGCTCTGGGAGGAGGACACAATGGAGTTGTCAACCGTGATGGCGAGATCATGGAACGGGCAGTCCTTCCCCGGGAGGAAGAGCAGCTCCGTCTTGCCGAGGTTCAGCTTGAGGTGGTGATCCGTCATCCACACTGATATGTCTGCCAGACATGCAGAGATGCGATTCGCCACCTGGTCATCAGAAGGGGGAAAGGAGAAGATTAATTGTGTGTCGTCTGCATAGCAATGATAGGAGAGACCATGTGAGGTTATGACAGAGCCAAGTGACTTGGTGTATAGCGAGAATAGGAGAGGGCCTAGAACAGAGCCCTGGGGGACACCAGTGGTGAGAGCGCGTGGCGAGGAGACAGATTCTCGCCACGCCACCTGGTAGGAGCGACCGGTCAGGTAGGACGCAATCCAAGCGTGGGCCGCGCCGGAGATGCCCAACTCGGAGAGGGTGGAGAGGAGGATCTGATGGTTCACAGTATCGAAGGCAGCCGATAGGTCTAGAAGGATGAGAGCAGAGGAGAGAGAGTTAGCTTTAGCAGTGCGGAGCGCCTCCGTGATACAGAGAAGAGCAGTCTCAGTTGAATGACTAGTCTTGAAACCTGACTGATTTGGATCAAGAAGGTCATTCTGAGAGAGATAGCGGGAGAGCTGGCCAAGGACGGCACGTTCAAGAGTTTTGGAGAGAAAAGAAAGAAGGGATACTGGTCTGTAGTTGTTGACATCGGAGGGATCGAGTGTAGGTTTTTTCAGAAGGGGTGCAACTCTCGCTCTCTTGAAGACGGAAGGGACGTAGCCAGCGGTCAGGGATGAGTTGATGAGCGAGGTGAGGTAAGGGAGAAGGTCTCCGGATATGGTCTGGATAAGAGAGGAGGGGATAGGGTCAAGCGGACAGGTTGTTGGGCGGCCGGCCGTCACAAGAAGCGAGATTTCATCTGGAGAGAGAGGGGAGAAAGAGGTCAGAGCACAGGGTAGAGCAGTGTGAGCAGAACCAGCGGTGTCGTTTGACTTAGCAAACGAGGATCGTATGTCGTCGACCTTCTTTTCAAAATGGTTGACGAAGTCATCTGCAGAGAGGGAGGAGGGGGGGGGAGGGGGGGGAGGATTCAGGAGGGAGGAGAAGGTGGCAAAGAGCTTCCTAGGGTTAGAGGCAGATGCTTGGAATTTAGAGTGGTAGAAAGTGGCTTTAGCAGCAGAGACAGAGGAGGAAAATGTAGAGAGGAGGGAGTGAAAGGATGCCAGGTCCGCAGGGAGGCGAGTTTTCCCTCATTTCCGCTCGGCTGCCCGGAGCACTGTTCTGTGAGCTCGCAATGAGTCGTCGAGCCACGGAGCGGGAGCGGGAGGACCGAGCCGGCCTGGAGGATAAGGGACATAGAGAGTCAAAGGATGCAGAAAGGGAAGAGAGGAGGGTTGAGGAGGCAGAATCAGGAGATAGGTTGGAGAAGGTTTGAGCAGAGGGAAGAGATGATAGGATGGAAGAGGAGAGAGTAGCGGGGGAGAGAGAGCGAAGGTTGGGACGGCGCGATACCATCCGAGTAGGGGCAGTGTGGGAAGTGTTGGATGAGAGCGAGAGGGAAAAGGATACAAGGTAGTGGTCGGAGACTTGGAGGGGAGTTGCAATGAGGTTAGTGGAAGAACAGCATCTAGTAAAGATGAGGTCGAGCGTATTGCCTGCCTTGTGAGTAGGGGGGAAGGTGAGAGGGTGAGGTCAAAAGAGGAGAGGAGTGGAAAGAAGGAGGCAGAGAGGAATGAGTCAAAGGTAGACGTGGGGAGGTTAAAGTCGCCCAGGACTGTGAGAGGTGAGCCGTCCTCAGGAAAGGAGCTTATCAAGGCATCAAGCTCATTGATGAACTCTCCGAGGGAACCTGGTGGGCGATAAATGATAAGGATGTTAAGCTTGAAAGGGCTGGTAACTGTGACAGCATGGAATTCAAAGGAGGCGATAGACAGATGGGTAAGGGGAGAAAGAGAGAATGACCACTTGGGAGAGATGAGGATCCCGGTGCCACCACCCCGCTGACCAGAAGCTCTCGGGGTGTGCGAGAACACGTGGGCGGACGAAGAGAGAGCAGTAGGAGTAGCAGTGTTATCTGTGGTGATCCATGTTTCTGTCAGTGCCAAGAAGTCGAGGGACTGGAGGGAGGCATAGGCTGAGATGAACTCTGCCTTGTTGGCCGCAGATCGGCAGTTCCAGAGGCTACCGGAGACCTGGAACTCCACGTGGGTCGTGCGCGCTGGGACCACCAGATTAGGGTGGCCGCGGCCACGCGGTGTGGAGCGTTTGTATGGTCTGTGCAGAGAGGAGAGAACAGGGATAGATAGACACATAGTTGACAGGCTACAGAAGAGGCTACGCTAATGCAAAGGAGATTGGAATGACAAGTGGACTACACGTCTCGAATGTTCAGAAAGTTAAGCTTACGTAGCAAGAATCTTATTGACTAAAATGATTGAAATGATACAGTACTGCTGGAGTAGGCTAGCTGGCAGTGGCTGCATTGTTGACACTACACTAATCAAGTCGTTCCGTTGAGTGTAATAGTTTCTACAGTGCTGCTATTCGGGGGCTAGCTGGCTAGCTAGCAGTGTTGATTACGTTACGTTACGTTAAAAGAACGACAATAGCTGGCTAAAAGTCATGCAACTTATAATGTGACTTGTTAAACAACATTTTTACACCTGAACTTATTGAGGCTTGCTCTAATCAAGGGGTTGAATAGTTATTGACTCAAAACATTTCATATTTTCATTGTTTATTCATTTGTAAAAATAAAATAAAAATTCTAAAAACATAATTTCACTTTGACATTGAGGTATTGTCTGCCAGTGACAAATAAAATCAAAATTTAATCCATTTTAAATGTAGGAAAAATGCAGAAAAAGGGGTGTGAGTACTTTCAGAAGGCACATCACACCTGACTTTTCATTATCTATGACATCATCAAATCAAATGTATTTATATAGCCCTTCGTACATCAGCTGATATCTCAAAGTGCTGTACAGAAACCCAGCCTAAATCCCTAAACAGCAAGCGATGCAGGTGTAGAAGCACAGTGGCTAGGAAAAACTCCCTAGAAAGGCCAAAACCTAGGAAGAAACCGAGAGAGGAACAAGGCTATGTGGGGTGGCCAGTCCTCTTCTGGCTGTGCCGGGTGGAGATTATAACAGAACATGGCCAAGATGTTCAAATGTTCATAAATGACCAGCATAGTCAATTAACCGCTTACATCTATGGGGGCGCTATTTCATTTTTGGATGAAAAACGTTCCCGTTTTAAAACAAGATATTTTGTCACAAAAAGATGCTCGACTATGCATATAATTGATACCATTCGAAAGAAAACACTCTGACGTGTCCAGAAATACCAAGATATTCTCTGTGCGTGCCCTAGATGTTCAAATGTTCATAAATGACCAGCATAGTCAATTAATAATAATCACAGGCAGAACAGTTAAAACTGGAGCAGCAGCACGGCCAGGTGGACTGGGGACAGCAAGGAGTCATCATGTCAGGTAGTCCTGAGGCATGGTCCTAGGGCTCAGGTCCTCCGAGAGAGAGAAAGAAAGAGAGAGAGAATTAGAGAGAGCATACTTAAATTTACACAGGACACCGGATAGGACAGGAGAAGTACTCCTGATATAACAAACTGACCCTAGCCCCCCGACACAAACTACTGCAGCATAAATACTGGAAGCTGAGACAGGAGGGGTCAGGAGACACTGTGACCCCATCCGATGACACCCCCGGACAGGGCCAAACAGGAAGGTTATAACCCCACCCACTTTGCCAAAGCACAGAGGGATATCTTCAACCACCAAATTACCATCCTGAGACAAGGACGAGTATAGCCCACAAAGATCTCCGCCACGGCACAACCCAAGGGGGAGGGGGGGGGGCAACCCAGACAGGAAGATCACATCAGTGACTCAACCTTCAACCACTCCTAGGGACGGTATGAAAGAGCCCTAGTAAGCCAGTGACTCAGCCCCTGTAATAGGGTTAGAGGCAGAGAATCCCAGTGGAAAGAGGGGAACCGGCCAGGCAGAGACAGCAAGGGCGGTTCGTTGCTCCAGAGCCTTTCCGTTCACCTTCACACTCCTGGGCCAGACTAGTAAAGTAGAGCATTGCAGTAGTCCAACCGAGAAGTGACAAAAGCATGGATTAATTTTGCTGCATCATTTTTGGACAGAAAGTTTCAGATTTTTGCAATGTTACATAGATGGAAAAAAAGCTGTCATTGAAACAGTCTTGATATGTTCTTCAAAAGAGAGATCAGGGTCCAGAGTAACGCCGAGGTCCTTCAGTTTTATTCGAGACGACTGTACAACCATTAAGATTAATTGTCAGATTCAACAGAAGATCTCTTTGTTTCTTGGGACCTAGAACAAGCATCTCTGTTTTGTCCGAGTTTAAAAGTAGAACATTTGCAGCCATCCACATCCTTATGTCTGAAACACATGCTTCTAGCGAGGGCAATTTTGGGGCTTCACCATGTTTTATTGAAATGTACAGCTGTGTGTCATCCGCATAGCAGTGAAAGTTAACATTGTTGTCGAATGACATCCCCAAGAGGTAAAATATAGTGAAAACAATAGTGGTTCTAAAACGGAACCTTGAGGAACACCGACATTTACAGTTGATTTGTCAGAGGACAAACTATTCACAGAGACAAACTGATATCTTTCCGACAGATAGGATCTAAACCAGGCCATAACTTGTCCGTGTAGACCAATTTGGGTTTCCAATCTCTCCAAAAGAATGTGGTGATCGATGGTATCAAAAGCAGCACTAAGGTCTAGGAGCACGAGGACAGATGCAGAGCCTCAGTCTAATGCCATTAAAAAGTCATTTACCACCTTCACAAGTGCAGTCTCAGTGCTATGATGGGGTCTAAAACCAGACTGAAGCATTTCGTATACATTGTTTGTCTTCAGGAAGGCAGTGAGTTGCTGCGCAACAGCCTTTTCCAACATTTTTGAGACGAATGGAAGATTCGATATAGGCCGGTAGTTTTTTTATATTTTCTGGGTCAAGGTTTGGCTTTTTCAAGAGAGGCTTTATTACTACCACTTTTATTGAGTTTGGTACACATCTGGTGGATAGAGAGCCGTTTATTATGTTCAACATAGGAGGGCCAAGCACAGGAAGCAGTTCTTTCAGTAGTTTAGTTGGAATAGGGTCCAGTATGCAGCTTGAAGGTTGAGGCCATGATTATTTTCTTCATTGTGTCAAGAGATATAGTACTAAAACATTTGAGTGTCTCTCTTGATCCTAGGTCCTGGCAGAGTTGCGCAGACTCAGGACAACTGAGCTTTGAAGGAATACGTAGATTTAAAGAGGAGTCCGTAATTTGCTTTCTAATAATCATGATCTTTTCCTCAAAGAAGTTCATGAATTTATTACTGCTGAAGTGAAAGCCATCCTCTCGTGGGGAATGCTGCTTTTTAGTTAGCTTTGCGACAGTATCAAAAAGGAATTTCGGATTGCACGGTACGGTCTTTCCAAGCTAGTCGGAAGACTTCCAGTTTGGTATGGCGCCATTTCCGTTCCAATTTTCTGGAAGCTTGCTTCAGAGCTCGGGTATTTTCTGTGTACCAGGGAGCTAGTTTCTTATGACAAATGTTTTTAGTTTTTAGGGGTGCAACTGCATCTAGGGTATTGCGCAAGGTTAAATTGAGTTCCTCAGTTAGGTGGTTAATTGATTTTTGTCCTCTGGTGTCCTTGGGTAGACAGAGGGAGTCTGGAAGGACATCAGGGAATCGTTGTCTGTGAATTTATAGCACGACTTTTGATGTTCCTTGGTTGGGGTCTGAGCAGATTATTTGTTGCAATTGCAAACGTAATAAAATTGTGGTCCGATAGTCCAGGATTATGAGGAAAAACATTAAGATCCACAACATTTATTCCATGGGACAAAACTAGGTCCAGAGTATGACTGTGACAGTGAGTGGGTCCAGAGACATGTTGGACAAAACCCACTGAGTCGATGATGGCTCCGAAAGCCTTTTGGAGTGGGTCTGTGGACTTTTCCATGTGAATATTAAAGTCACCAAAGATTAGAATATTATCTGCTATGACTACAAGGTCCGATAGGAATTCAGGGAACTCAATGAGGAACGCTGTATATGGCCCAGGAGGCCTGTAAACTGTAGCTATGAAAAGTGATTGAGTAGGCTGCATAGATTTCATGACTTAGAAGCTCAAAAGACGAAAGCAAACATTTTTTTTGTGTTAAATTGAAATTTGCTATTGTAAATGTTAGCAACACCTCCGCCTTTGCGGGATGCATGGGGGATATGGTCACTAGTGTAGCCAGGAGGTGAGGCCTCATTTAACACAGTAAATTCATCAGGCTTAAGCCATGTTTCAGTCAGGCCAATCACATCAAGATTATGATCAGTGATTAGTTCATTGACTATAATTGCCTTTGAAGTAAGGAATCTAACATTAAGTAGCCCTATTTTGAGATGTGAGGTATCATGATCTCTTTCAATAATGACAGGAATGGAGGAGGTCTTTATCCTAGTGAGATTGCTAAGGCGAACACCGTCATGTTTAGTTTGCCCAACCTAGGTCGAGGCACAGACACGGTCTCAATGGGGATAGCTGAGCTGACTACACTGACTGTGCTAGTGGCAGACTCCGCTATGCTGGGAGGCTGGCTAACAGCCCGCTGCCTGGCCTGCACCCTATTTCATTGTGGAGCTAGAGGAGTTAGAGCCCTGACTATGTTGGTAGATAAGATGAGAGCACCCCTCCAACTAGGATGGAGTCCGTCACTCCTCAGCGTGTCAGACTTGGTCCTGTTTGTGGGTGAGTCCCAGAAAGAGGGCCAATTATCTACAAATTCTATCTTTTGGGAGGGGCAGAAACCAGTTTTCAACCAGCGATTGAGTTGTGAGACTCTGCTGTAGAGCTCATCACTCCCCTTAACTGTGAGGGGGCCAGAGACAATTACTCGATGCCGACACATCTTTCTAGCTGATTTACACGCTATGAAGCTATGTTGCGCTTGGTGATCTCTGACTGTTTCATCCTAACATCGTTGGTGCCAACGTGGATAACAAGATCTCTATACTCTCTACACTTGCCAGTTTTAGCTTTAGCAAGCACCATCTTCAGATTAACCTTAACGTCGGTAGCCCTGCCCCCTGGTAAACAGTGTATGATTGCTGGATGATTCGTTTTAAGTCTAATACTGCGGGTAATGGAGTCGCCAATGACTAGAGTTTTCAATTTGTCAGAGCTAATGGTGGGAAGCTTTGGCGTCTCAGACCCCGTAACAGGAGGAGTAGAGACAAGAGAAGGCAATATCAATATGACATGAGCAATATCAATATATCAATATCAATATTCTCTGCTAAGATTTTTGGGGACGGAGTGAAGTTAGTTACACACTATTGCGTAGATTTCAGAGACTGAATGTTCTACTGATACATGTCCTAATATTATGATCTAAAAAATGCAAATACATTTTTTTAAATTATATAATATAAATGGAAAATTGAGGGATTACGTTACGGTGGTAGAAAGTATATCAATAACTCCTCAAGGTTTGGTAAAGCTGCCATGTACTGTAGCAGATACAACTGCAGGCTGTATCACCCCCAACCGCGGATACATTAGAGTAAACTAGTGGAGCAAGAAATTAATAAGATTTGACATGTTTCCTGTGTTGGTTCACAGTCAAAGTGATCCTAATCCCACCACTCTCTGTTAATCTGTTCATCCCCTTCCACACGACGCTCGCTGTCTTTGATTCCCAGCTGGTTGGGAGGCCATTTTTATCCCTAGGGCGTCAATCCTGTTGCTTTGTAGTAAGTGAATGTGATTTTTGGCCGTAAGGCAGAGGATCACTGTGGTGATGGATGGGGACTGACTGCTTGGTCTCGCCATGCTGTGGTGTCTCTCGCTCTCTCTGAGCCGGGGGAGTTTTTGTGTGTGTGTGTGTGTGTGTGTGGACAGTAGAAGCTGAATTAATGCAGTGTCAGGTCACTCCTGGGACCTCATCCAGTCGTGACTGTGGTCTGCTCTACACATACCTGGGTCCTCCTGGTCTAATGTGACGTGTGGTCTGCTCTGCACATACCTGGGTCCTCCTGGTCTAATGTGACGTGTGGTCTGCTCTACACATACCTGGGTCCTCCTGGTCTAATGTGACGTGTGGTCTGCTCTGCACATACCTGGGTCCTCCTGGTCTAATGTGACGTGTGGTCTGCTCTGCACATACCTGGGTCCTCCTGGTCTAATGTGACGTGTGGTCTGCTCTGCACATACCTGGGTCCTCCTGGTCTAATGTGAGGCGGTGTCCGCTCTGCACTCACTCCCTCAGTAAACAAAAACAACTGTCAGAGTCCAGGGTCATCTCATCACACAGTTATGTATTAAAGAGAGAAAAGGATCTTTGTTCATCCCCAACACTAAGTGATAATCCTCTTCATTCATGAACCAATACAAGACATGACAGAGACAAAAGGGGGAATATTGCAGTGACTAAACATGGATTTCAAAGTTAAATAGGATGTCTGTTGTTACAGGAATATTTTCCAACCCAAGACACCTTAACCTATCCTTGTTATAAAAGTACTGGAGGTTATATTAGGTCATCAAAGAACAATGAGAGCTGACCAGCAGCTCTACATGGAACAAATTAATTCAACCCTTTTGTATTTTCTCTATCAAGACAGGAAATAGAGTGTAGTGAGAAGACGTCCAGCTGATCTATAGAGGTCAGTCTGAGTCCGTCTCACTGCATGCTGGGTTATTTAACTGACAGGCTGTATGTACCAGAGACCGCCTGTTGGTTTAGCTGCCAGCCTACAGCCTGTCTGTCAGGTGGATGATGTTAACCTCTAGCCTTGCAGATACCACGGAGACCTGCATCCTCTATTTGTAGATCCACTGTTCTAATGTGATGAGGACTGACAGCCAGCTCAGCAGCTCTGCTCTGCCCTGTTGTAGTTTTTCCATCACTGCGCAGTGGTTTAAAGTACCAAAATACTTAAAAGTACTACTTAAGTCATTTTTGGGGGAATCTGTACTTTTCTTTACTATTTATATTTTTGACAACTTTTACTTTAGTACATTCCTAAAGAAAATATGTACTTTTTACTTCCATACATTTTCCCTGACACCAAAAATACTCATTACCAGATGTGGGACCAAGTCATTGTTTTACAAGTCACAAGTCTTAAGTCTTAGCATTCAAGTCCCAATTCAAGTCCCAACTCAAGACCGTAAAGTATCAATTCAAGTCTCAAGTCCTAAAAAAGTCATAATGTGCTCTACACCAAATGTAATACCAATTCATATTTTTAACAAGAGTAATAGTAGATTATATTTACGCAAATCATGAAATCTTTTAAAAATATCTCTATATTTATTACATTCCAAATAAACGTTATATTTCCATGGAAATACATGGGTAGCCATGAGAAAGACACCCCCGCCCCAATAATGATCAACGATCGAGAATCGCTATGGGGCGCAATTGGGCGATGCAGGCTTGTACACAATCGCCCAACCAACACACACACACACACACACACATTCTGTGGTTACAGTAGACTAACGTATGTCATTGGTTTAAGGAACAGTAGTAACATCAGGCAGGATTTAGGCTACCAATTGCCTTGCCAGTTGTAACTCAATCTGGGTGCAATGATCCCGCACTGACTGACTGTGTGGCGGCTCATTGATTTAACTTTACGTTAGCCTACATAGTACACCAGTAACGTAATAAAATATATAAATTGTTGGCTATATTAGCCACGACTTACTGTTCTTTGTGCAGCTTCAAATGTCAAACAAAGTTGGAAATTGTTTCTTCCCGCATATTTTGTAAGTTGCAAACCATTTTTTTGCTGATACAGCGTCATCTTTATATCCGAAAATAATAATTTTGGGTATCATCTTTCCAAAGGCTCCATCTGAATTCACCCGCCGTCGTTTCTCTGCACTGCCACGCACAATGTTATCTCAGCTGGCACAATTTGATTGGCTGCTGTCCGATTCAAACTGTAATCGGTTTGAATGAAGAGTTGTTGCGCTGCACACTTTCTTTTAACAGCATAATTTTTAATATTGGCGAGGGTATCAAGTCAGGTCGAGTCATAAGGCTCAAATCCAAGTCAAGTCACGAGTCATTGGTGTTAATGAAAGTCGAGATGCAAGTCATCATATTTGTGACTCGAGTCTGACTCGAGTCCAGGTCATGTGACTCGAGTCCACACGTCTGCTCATTACATTCAGGCAGGGCAGAGTTATGGTCCAAATCACTCACCTATCAATATAACGTGTGGTCAACCCTACTGCCTCTGATCTGGTGGACTAGTTAAACACAAATACTTTGTTTGTAAATTCTGTCTGAGTGGTGGAGTGTGCCCCTGTCTGTCTTTTAAAAAATGAATTGTGTCGTCTGGTTTGCTTAATATAAGGAATTTGATGTACAGCATTTGCTTTAACCGAAGTATGACAATTGAGTACTTTTTCCACCATTGTACTTAAAGTACATTTAAAACCAGATACTTCTGGTGGGATTTTCCATGCATCAGCAGAACAGAGATGCTACCTCTGGTAAGACGAGGGGTAGGGGTGTGTGTCTTTTTGTCAATAATGGCTGGTGTGCGATGTCTAATATTAAAGAAGGTATTGCTCACCTGAGGTAGAGTACCTTATAATAAGCTGTAGACCACACTATCTACCAAGAGATTTCTCATCTGTATTTTTCGTAGCTGTCTATTTACCACCACAAAGCGAAGTTGGCACTAAGACCTCTCTCAACCAACTCTATAAGGCCATAAGCAAAGCAGAAAATGCTCACCCAGAAGCAGCGCTCCTAGTGGCCGGGGACTTTAATGCAGGCAAACTTAAATCAGTTTTACCAAATCTTTATCAGCATGTCACATGTACAACCAGGAAAAAAAAATCCAAGACCACCTTTACTACACACACAGAGATGCATACCAAGCTCTCCCTCACCCTCCATTTGGCAAATCTGACCACAATTATATCCTCCTGATTCCTGCTTACATGCAAAAACTAAAGCAGGAAGTACCGATGACTCGTTCAATACGGAACTGCTCAGGTGACACGGATGCTACACTACAAGACTGTTTTGCTATCACAGACTGGAATATGTTCCGAGATTCATCCAATGGCATTGAGCTTGGGCTCCCAAGTGGTGCAGTGGTCTAAGACACTGCATCCCAGCTAGAGGCATCACTACAGACAACTTGGTTCAAATTCAGACTGTATCACAACCGGCCGTGATTGGGAGTCCCATAGGGAGGCGCACAATTGGTCCAGCGTCGTCTGAGCTTGGCCGGTGTAGGCCGTCATTGTAAATAAGAATTTGTCCTTAACTGACTTGCCTAGTTAAATAAAGGTTAAATAAAAATATAAATCCCGCTATGCCCTCAAACAAACCATTAAACAAGCAAAGCGTCAATACAGGATTGAGATTGAAACCTACTACACCGGCTCTGATGCTCGACAAATGTGGCAGGGCTTGAAATGAAAACTATTACGGAGTATAAAGGGAAACCCAGACGCGAGCTGCCCAGTGACATGAACTCAATGCCTTTTATGTTCGCTTCAAGGCAAGCAACACTAAAGCATGCACAAGAGCACCAGCTGTTCTGGTTGACTGTGATAACGCTCTCGGTAGCTGATGTGAACAAAACCTTTAATTAAACAGGTCAACATTCACAAAGTCGCTAGGCCAGATGGATTACCAGGATGTGTACTCGGACCAACTGTCAAGTGTCTTCACTGACATTTTCAACATCTCCATGACCGAATCTGTAATACCTACATGTTTCAAGCAGACCACCATAGTCCCTGTGCCCAAGGAAGCTAAGGTAACCTGCCTAAATGATTACCACCCCGTGGCACTTACGTCGGTAGTCTTGAAGTGCTTTGAAAGGCTGATCATGGCTCACGTCAACAGCATCCTCCCTGACACCCTAGACCCACTCCAATTCGCATACTGCCCCAACAGATCCACAGGTGACGGAATCTCAATCGCACTCCACACCACCTTTTTCACCTGGACAAAAGGAACACCTATGTGAGAATGTTGTTTATTGACTACAGCTCAGCATTCAACACCATAGTGCCCACGAAGCGCATCACTAAGCGAAGGACTCTGGGACTAAACACCTCCCCCTGCAACTGGATCCTGGACTTCCTGTCGGGCCGCCCCCAGGTGGTAAGAGTAGGCAACAATACGTCTGCCATGCTGATCCTTAACACTGGGGCCCCTCAGGGGTGTGTACTTGGTCCCCTCCTGTATTCCCTGTTCACCCACGACTGCGTGGCGAAACATGACTCTAACACCATCATAAGTTTGCTGACGACACAACACTGGTAGGCCTGATCACCGTCAACAATGAGACGGCCTATAGGGAGGTCAGAGAACTGACAGTGTGGTGCCAAGACAACAACCTCTCCCTCAATGTGAGCAAGACAAAAGGAGCTGATCGTGGACTACAGGAAAAGACGGGCCGAACAGGCCACCATTAACATCAACAGGGCTGTAGTGGAGCGGGTCGAGAGTTTCAAGTTCCTTGGTGTCCACATCACCAACGAACTATCATGGACCAAACATACCAAGACAGTCGTGAAGAGGGCACAACAACACCTTTTCCCCCTCCGGAGACTGATAAGATTTAGCATGGGTCCCCAGATCCTCAAAAGGTACTACAGCTGCACCATCGAGAGCATGCAGACCGGTTGCATCACAGCCTGGTAAGGCAACTGTTGGCATCAGACCATAAGGCGCTACAGAGGGTAGTGCGAACAGCCCAGTACATCACTGAGGCCAAGCTTCCTGCCATCCAGGACCTATACAATAGGCGGTGTCAGAGGAAAGCCCATCAAATTGCCAGAGATTCCAGTCACCCAAGTTATAGACTGTTTTCTCTGCTACCAAACGGCAAGCAGTGCCAGAGCGCCAAGTATAGGACCAAAAGGCTCATCAGCTTCTACCCCCAACCCATTAGACTGCTGAACAATTAATAAAAAAACGCCACCGGTTTGTTACCTATGTATAGTTACTTCGCCCCCACCTACATGTACAGATTACCTTAACTAGCCTGTAGTCCTGCACACTGACTCGGTACCAGTGCCCCTTGTATATAGCCTCGTTATTCTTACTGTGTTACTTTTTATAATTACTTTTTATTTTAGCCTACTTCATAAATGTTTTATTTTTCTTTAACTGCGCTGTTGGTTAAGAGCTTGTAAGTAAGCTTCTTTTATTTGGCACATGTGGCAAATAAAGTTTGATTTCATAGTATTATTTAGTAGTATTTTACTGGGTGACTTTTACTTTTAACATTTTCTATTAAGGTAACTTTACTTTTACTCAAGTGTGACAATTGAGTATTTTTTCCACCACTGAGACACACACACAGCAGAAGGCAGACAGACGTGGATGACAGACAGCCATGGATGATGGACAGCTGTGGATGATAGACAGGCATGGATGACAAACAGGCATGGGCACCTTGTCGGAGAGAGAAGAGAGCTCCAAGCTCATACCCTGGTCTCCAGACCTCATCTCCTGGTCCCCAATAACTAATTTGACATTTTACGAATTTAGCCAACACTCTTATCCAGTATACAGGAGCAATTAGGGTTAAGTGCCTTTCTCAAGGGCATATGAACAGATTTTTCAATTTGTTGTTTGGGGATTCAAATCAGCGACTTTTCGGTTACTGGCCCAATGCTCTTAACCACCAGGCTACCTAATCCCCCGGTCTCCAGACCTAATCCCCCGATCTCCAGACCTAATCCCCGGTCTCCAGACCTAATCCCCCGGTCTCCAGACCTAATCCCCCGATCTACAGACCTAATCCCCCGGTCTCCAGACCTAATCCCCCGGTCTCCAGACCTAATCCCCCGGTCTCCAGACCTAATCCCCCGGTCTCCAGACCTAATCCCCCGGTCTCCAGACCTAATCCCCCGGTCTCCAGACCTAATCCCCCGGTCTCCAGACCTCATCCCCCGATCTCCAGACCTAATCCCCCGATCTCCAGACCTAATCCCCCGGTCTCCAGACCTAATCCCCCGGTCTCCAGACCTAATCCCCCGGTCTCCAGACCTAATCCCCCGGTCTCCAGACCTAATCCCCCGGTCTCCAGACCTAATCCCCGGTCTCCAGACCTAATCCCCCGGTCTCCAGACCTAATCCCCCGGTCTCCAGACCTAATCCCCCGGTCTCCAGACCTAATCCCCCGGTCTCCAGACCTCATTCCCCGGTCTCCAGACCTAATCCCCCGGTCTCCAGACCTCATTCCCCGGTCTCCAGACCTAATCCCCCGATCTCCAGACCTAATCCCCCGATCTCCAGACCTAATCCCCCGGTCTCCAGACCTAATCCCCGGTCTCCAGACCTAATCCCCCGGTCTCCAGACCTAATCCCCGGTCTCCAGACCTAATCCCCCGGTCTCCAGACCTAATCCCCCGGTCTCCAGACCTAATCCCCCGGTCTCCAGACCTAATCCCCCGGTCTCCAGACCTAATCCCCCGGTCTCCAGACCTAATCCCCCGGTCTCCAGACCTAATCCCCCGGTCTCCAGACCTAATCCCCCGGTCTCCAGACAACATTCCTCCACCTAGCTGAGGAACGGGTCAAGGGAGAGTTTACCCCAAACTACCATAAAATACCACAAAGTACCCACACCAGCGACCACAAACTGCCTCAAACAACCACTCATTTGAATTTTAACATGGAAATTAATGTGTGTAAGTTACAGTACATCACTCCTCAGAAATGTAAGAACAGATAGTGAATGGTTTAATAATACCACTCTCTACTTAATCCATTAATAACATAACTCTCTACACCATTAATAATATACTTCTCTACTCCATCAATAATACCAATCTCTACTTCATTAATAATAGAACTCTGTACTCCATTAAAAATATAACTCTACTCCATTAATAATAGAACTCTACTCCATAAATAATAGAACTCTACTCCATAAATAATAGAACTCTCTACTCCATTAGTAATACCACTCTCTACCCTGTTAATAATAGAACTCTCCACTCCATTAATAATATAACTCTTCATTAATAATACCACTCTACTCCATTACTAATATAACTCTCTACTCCATTAATAATACCAATCTCTACTCCATTAATAATATAACTCTCTACTCCATTAATAATACCAATCTCTACTCCATTAATAATATAACTCTCTACTCCATTAATAATACCACTATCTTCTCCATTCTACTCACCTGCCTCATGTGTATTGTTGCATTACTTCAGGTTTGTTTTTATAGAGACAATTTTAAAACACTGTGTGTCATTAAGACTGGGGTCTACACTACAGCTTAGTTACGGCCCTCCCAGAACATGATTACAAAGCACTTTCTCACGGATCAGAGACGCTCAGCAATCAGTGAAAATCAATGGTGCTCCTTTCTCCCTCCTGCATCCAACTCTTTCACAAAACAATGAATTCTCACAGGCTGAAGAAGTCCATTGCAGAGGAGAGGTACTTGGTAGTCCATGCAAGCATTGAGCATTAAAGTCTGCCCGCGTCCCAAACAGCACCATATTCTCATTATAGTGCACTACCTTCGACCGCAGCCTCTGATCAGTATATCGGAAATAAGGTGCTATTTGAGATACAGGCCCTGTATTATGTAACCAGAGCATTTTTGGGAAACCACAGGGGCGAAAGTAGTCCTGTCCATCTGCTTGAATTAGACAAAGCAAGTGTCAGAAAATTTAATTGGGCCATTAATCCATTGATCCAGAACATATCATCAAATACCCTTTAGACAGGTAGTTGACTTAATATTAGGGTCCATATAATTATCTCTAAATAGTCAAAGAAATCTAGTCGACTCCAGACCAAATTGAGAGATGGAAGTAAGCATTTCACTGTAAGGTGTTGTATTCAGCGCATGTGACAAATAACATTTGATTTGATTTGATTTCATAGATCTGCCAACCAGCCTAACCCACAGCTAGAGTTGGACACTGTCCTTTTTCCTGTGAGGACAATCTGACAAATACTTGTATGAAACAGAAGAGAAAATAACATGTTGGTGTGTATTTGAACGGCATCCGACTATGGAAGACTGCAGAGGAAACCGAATGCCCTCTCCTCTCAGAGCCACAGCACACACATTCTGACTCTGTCTCACACACACACACACACCAGCCGTGTTGCAAGCCTCCACACAATTACACACACTTTCCTGTTTGATTATAATGAGCCCCAGTGTTTAAGCCCCAGTGTTTAAGCCCCAGTGTTTAAGCCCCAGTGTTTAAGCCCCAGTGTTTAAGCCCCAGTGTTTAAGCCCCAGTGTTTAAGCCCCAGTGTTTAAGCCCCAGTGTTTAAGCCCCAGTGTTTAAGCCCCAGTGTGAATGCATCAGAATTCCATTACTCCCAGTGTCAGTTGACATCAGGCCTGGCAGGCAGCTCAAATAAATCCACCTGCCTTGACCAAATTATGCCTCAATACGCCATTAAACAACAATGAATAAAAGAGTACTTTTATTAGTTTGAGAACAGAATATGTTGTGGATTATGTTCCCCGCCAAAAATATAAAACACAACAAAAAGTTTACTTTCAAAAGAAACTGAAGGCGTTGACAGCTATGTCTATATACGATAAGAGTTTGAATAGAAAAGAGTGCGAGAAGAGAGACGTGAAGAGACTTTGTGAAGAAAGTGAGAGAGGGGTCAGTCTAACAATGTTCTCTGTGAAATCAAGATGTCTCCCAACTGAATGTTTGTTCAGGCACTATTTACAGAGCAACAGATGACAAATGGAATGTGGAGTTAGTATGGATGAAAGGACACGAAGAGTCTAGGACACAGACAGACAGACGGACGGACAGGAGGACGGGCGGGTGTGCAGACAGACAGACAGACAGACAGACAGACAGACAGACAGACGGACGGACAGGAGGACGGGCGGGTGTGCAGACAGACAGACAGACAGACAGACAGACAGACGGACGGACAGGAGGACGGGCGGGTGTGCAGACAGACAGACAGACAGACAGACAGACTCAGGATATCTTCTGCTCAAAGTCTCTCAGACTCAAACAAAGTTATTTGTCCTGGGGCAGACCGCAGATAAAAATGACAAATTAATGTAAAGTTTTAACAAACCTGTTTTAACTAGATTTACATGAGCACATAAATCACAGCACTCAGTAATGGTTTTTCTATAGACTGGCATGACTACACCAGTACCACTGTTTTTCTATCTTTGCTGATTAGTAGATTTTCCTCTCCTATGTGTGTGTGTGTGTGTGTGTGTGTTCCACTTCCTCTGTACTTATCCCTGCCAGATGCAAGTGTATCCTATCCATATGTAATCATGTACTCGGTCATTTGGTAAAGTACTGTGAACAAAAATATAGACACAACATGTAAAGTTTTGGACACATGCTTCACGAGATGAAGTAAAAGATCCCAAAAATGTTCCATGTGCACAAAAAGATTATTTCTCTCAAATGTGCACAAATTAGTTTACATCCCTGTTAGTGAGCATTTCTCCTTTGCCAACATAATCCCTCCCCCTGACAGGTGTGGCATATCAAGAAGCTGATTAAACAGCATGATCAGGTGCACCTTGTCAGGGGGAGGGACAATAAAAGGCCACTCTAAATTAGGCAGTTTTTGTCACAACACTGTGCCACAGATGTCTCCAGATATGAGGGAGAATGCAATTGGCATGCTGACTGCAGGAATGTCCACCAGACATTACCAGTCATGTGAAATCCATACGGTAGATTAGGGCCTAATAAATTTATTTAAATTGACCGATTTCCAATTGACTGATATGAACTGCAACTCAGTCAAATATTTGAAGTTGTTTCATGTTGCATTTATGTTTTTATTCAGTGTAAATTCCAGCAGCAATTTGCTTTATTTATTTATTATTTCATTTTTCTTGTGTTTATTGCAGCTGTTGTTGGGCGGCCCAGGCGGTGTTGTTGGGCGGCCCAGGCGGTGTTGTTGGGCGGCCCAGGCGGTGTTGTTGGGCGGCCCAGGCGGTGTTGTTGGGCGGCCCAGGCGGTGTTGTTGGGCGGCCCAGGCGGTGTTGTTGGGCGGCCCAGGCGGTGTTGTTGGGCAGTGTGGCATTGAAAGGATACGTCGTGAATTATCGCAGTGTGTCTGTGATTAATGTATCCCGTTAAACTGTTGAATAAGGGGTAATTAGAACTACTTCCTCCAGCTGCACCCAAATCTGTTTTCTTTTCCGATATGAATTTAAATCTGTTTTCTTCTTTTCATATATTAATTTCAATATACAGTGCATTATTAGTGTACTAGTATACACTATCCACTATCTACAAGAATCCCCATGTTCGTTTCAATACATTTAAACTTCGGATAGCATATGGGATATTTCCCTGACCAGAAGCATCTTGTGCAATACTAAAACGTGAAAGAATCAACATATTTTTGTTTCAATAATTGTTTTTTTATAATGGGGAAAGAAATTCCGTCTCATCAATGGTTTGACGATCTTATCCGATATCTAAACAAAGGTGGACCGCGAAAGTAGCCACAAATGCCCATCGCAAGCCCTCCCTGTTGCAAGGTGTTGCAAGGCTGCTCACTTATTTCCAGTCAAAAATGAATGTTGTGTCCCAAATGGCACCCTATTCCCTATGGGCCCTGGTCTAAACTATTGCACAAGATAGGGGGCCATTTCAAATCAAAACAAATGTTATTGGTTACATACACATTGTTAGCAGATGTTATTGCGAGTGTAGCGAAATGCTTGAGCTTCTAGATCCAACAGTGCAGTAATATCTAACAATTCCACAACAACTATCTAATACACACAAATCTAAGTAAAGGGGTGGAATAAGAATATACTGTGGCAAACCTCTTCAAGGTTAGGAGCGTTTGTCACAAACTAAGTGGTAAACTGTCACCAAATCACCCAAGAATGAGAGTTATTTCGAACAGGACAGTACCTGTGTGTTTGTTTCTTCGTCCTGGTCCACCCAGGCCGTAGGTGAGGTCAAGGATAGCAGGGTTCGGTACACAAATTGGGTTCTCGGTAGGTCCAGGTCCAAACGCCAACAGGTAAGTCCAAAAAATCCAGCCAATCTCTATTGTCTCTTTCTCTATTGTTCATAGATCCTTCCAGCACTCTCTTCTCCTCTTCCTGGTTTTTCTTGACCCTTTATCTGTGGGTTGGCTCCACCTTCTGAGGGCTTCCCTTGCTTCTGGGACTTGTAGTTTTGGTGGTCGGCCATTTTGTGATCTGTAGTTCTGACAGGGGTGGCCATTTTAGTGATCGGGCAGAGCCCGTTTATTAGTTCTGCTCTCACATATCTGCCATTTACCACTCAACCCCCTTCTTTGCCACAATACATATAAATATATGGATGAGCAATGACAGAGCGGCATAGACAAGATGCAATAGATGTTATAAAATACAGTATATACGTGAGTAATGCAAGATATGTAAATATTATTAAAGTGACATTACTAAAGTGACTAGTGATCCATTTATTAAAGTGGCCAACGATTTCAAGTCTGTATGTAGGCAGCAGCCTCTCTGTGTTTAGTGATGGCTGTTTAACAGTCTGATGGCCTTGAGATAGAAGCTGTTTTTCAGTCTCTCGGCCCCAGCTTTGATGCACCTGTACTGACCTCGCCTTCTGGATGGTAGCGGGGTGAACAGGCAGTGGCTTAGGTGGTTGTTGTCCTTGATGATCTTCTTGGCCTTCCTGTGACATCGGGTGCTGTAGGTGTCCTGGAGGACAGGTAGTTTGCAACCGGTGATTTGGGATACAAATTTCTAAAGATAATTATTCCATATCTCCTTTTTGAACAAGATTTTAATTATGGAGTTGCTTCTGGGTAGCCTGGTCCCCATCACATACACACACACGCGCACACATGCGCACACACACACACCTTTCCTTCGTCCATCTGCATGGGAGAGGGATAAATAACACATCTGTCACCGTTTTTCAAGGACAACTGAATGAAGAGGGGAGTCTAGTGGAGACACGTCACTGTCCTCTTCTGTCCTGTCCTCCTGGATCAGAGCACACAAGGGTTGAAATAGTATTTGTTTTCTTTCAAATACCTAATCTGCACTTGATTGAGAGCCTGCCTGGTGCAAAGGAACGAACCTAATAAATAATCTAATATAAACCTAGCACATCGGACACTCCAGTCCAGGCAGTCTCAATCAAACGCAAAATTATTTGAAAGACAACAAATACTATTTCAACCCAAGTCTGGATGAGGGCGGTTGGAATGAGAGGCTTGGAGAGGCCATACATCAAATCTAATCACATTTATTTATAAAGCCCTTCTTACATCAGCTGATGTCACAAAGTGCTGTACAGAAACCCAGCCTAAAACCCCAAACAGCAAGCAATGCAGGTGTAGAAGCACGGTGGCTAGGAAAAGGGGGAGGGAGGAAGGAAGGAAGGAAGGAAGGAAGGAAGGAGCATGGATTTATGGACGGATGGGTGGAGGGAGGAGGAGGGACAAATGGTTGGAAGGAAGGATGGAAGGACAGATGAACGATGGAACAAGGGAAATGGACAAACAGATGAAGAGAATTAACGAAGGGCAGAAGGGAAGGAATGTAGCCCAGTTAAAGTCAAATTGAAGTTTACTCACGTGCATTATTAATGGGAGGATGAGGAGAATGTATGTGTAATTAGAGCAAGGCCATGTATTCCTGCCTATGTCTTCACATTCATCACCCTGGCAGAAGAAACAATTGAGAGATGAGACCAAAGAGAGGAGGAAAGAGGAAAAATTAGATAGGAGGTGAGAGGTGAAAAGAGGAGAAAGAGAGGAGGGGAGAGCTGAATATAGGATAATGGAGAGAGGAGGGGAGAGGAGGAGAGAGAGGAGGGGAGTGCTGAATAGAGGAGAAAAGAGAGAGGAAAGGAGGAGAGAGGATAAAGGAGATAGGAGGAGAGAGATGAATAGATTAGAAAGGAGAGGGGAGGGGAGAGGAGCAAAGTGAGGGAAAGATGTCTGACAACAGTTATCCATCACATCAAGGCCTTAGACTTGATTACAATTATATTATACTGCGGGATATTGTCATAGTTTTGCCTGCTGGGGCATGTCAAATTAAGATATTCTAAACATAAACAATGGGTCTAAACAGTAGTCAACTTTTCAAACTTCAATATCTTATTCCTTTGTGTCTAACTTTTGTATTCTTTTAGGAAGACACTGTAGCCTGCAGTGTCTGGTTCAAAGGTGTAGTCTCCTAACAGGGTATTTTATTTTCCTTTAGGGTAAGACTACAAGTCTGTGGCAGTGTGGAGAAGAGCAGAGAATAGGTCTGATAGGCAGGGAGGAACATCATTTTCTCCTCTCTGCTCTGCTAGGAGACTGTCGCTGCTGAGGAGAAATTACACGTCAGAGAAGATTCTTACCAGGAAGAGGGCTGGGGAATGGAGGTAGAGAACGGAGGAGGAATGGAACCAAGTCTTTCTCTCTCATGGCTCTCTACATTCCAAATGGCACATTAAGTCCTTACATAGTGTCTATGTGTTCCACAGCCTCATGCAGTATACATAGAAATCCAATACAGTGTTGGGGCGACACAATGATTTGATCATTAGTAAAGGGCAGGCTGTGGCATTATATAATATCTTGAGAAAATATTAGCCATATTTCAGGTAAAATGCTACCAATCCCATTCTAGTGAGAAATGTGTGAGAAAGAGTGCACAGTCACACAGGGAAAGAAAGCAGAGAATGAATCAATGAGTAAATCTGTGAATGCTTGTGTCAAATGAATGAATGAATGTAAGAAAGTAATCAGGGATTGTTACTGACTTTGAAATTAAATGTAGATTTTTTTAAATAATGCTGACAATTCCCATCATACCCCTTTACCATTTGATAGTCTTGGATTAAAGTGCTCCATCATTTATTTCCCAGTTTAGTCCTAATTGAACCACTGCTGTGATCAGTAGAATAACTAACTAAACCTGGTGATTACAGAGATTTCCATTGGGTTATGAGTAATCCTTCTGCCAAACTTGACAGTGTTCACTTCCCTAAACTGTTATTTGCTACTTGTCTCACTCATTTCCTGCTTTGTTGTAAATGGTTAACATTCATCCCTGCTGCATCTCAGTTCTCCCAGCTCTAAGCAGAAAGAAAACAAACAGGGTCTGTGTTGAGTCCTAAATGACACCCTCTTCCCTATGGGTCCTGGTCAAAAGTAGTGCACTGTATGGGGAATAGGGTGCTATTTGGGACACATTCAGGGCCTGATGCAGACATGCATCAATAGATTGGGCTTGCACAATGAGCATTGATTTACTCCCTTCCCTCTGGTCTCGCCCCCTGAGGCACACCTCACCACACTATCCAATTCCCACAATGAGAACAAATGAACAAGAATGATCCTAAATTCACCCATGAGGCCACTTAGGATGTAGCCATTGAGACAACGGAAGACTCTTCTTCTGTGTTGAATAATTCATATCTATAATCTATATAATTAATATCTATAATTGATATAATTAATATCTATAATCTATATAATTCATATCTATAATCTATATAATTCATATCTATAATCTATATAATTCATATCTATAATCGATATAATTCATATCTATAATCTATATAATTCATATCTATAATCTATATAATTAATATCTATAATCTATATAATTAATATCTATAATCTATATAATTCATATCTATAATCTATATAATTCATATCTATAATCTATATAATTCATATCTATAATCTATATAATTAATATCTTATAAATGTTATAGAGGAAGATATTGTTCACTTAGATATTTATTTAATAAGCATAGACAAAGAAAGGGAGGTATAATAGCATACCTCATAAAGCACATACATAGTCTGACACTGTTTTAGATGTATTTTTAAATATCCAGATGGATGGGAACATATTGTTCACTAAGATGTTAATTTATTAGCCGTACACAAACTCTGCCGGATTCAAAAGCAAATTTCATCAAACACAGGAGGCCTTTTGAATTGGGACTACTGTCTGGGACATTGTTGTCTGACACTGTTTTGGATAAAAATACCCAGATGACCTACAGGACATGAAAGAAACAGCTTTTGGACTTAGAAAACTGGGGTTTTAAGTACTAGATTATACAATGTGTCTCCTTTTGCACTCACTGAGAGTTTTTGTTGAACAGTTACGTGTCAAATGGCTAACTATTCCCTATATACAGTATGCACTATATATACAGCAGTAAGTGGACACCCCTTCAAATTTGTGGATTTGGCTATCTCAGCCACACCCGTTGCTGACAGGTGTATAAAATCGACCACACAGCCATGCAATCTCTCTAGGTTAAAACACTGGCAGCAGAATGGCCTTACTAAAGAGCTCAGTGACTTTCAATGTGGTACTGTCATAGGACTGCCCTGCTAGAGCTGCCCCGGTCAACTCTAAGTGCTGTTATTGTGAAGTGGAAATGTCTAGGAGCAAAAACGGCTCAGCTGCAAAGTGGTAGACCACATAAACTCACAGAATGGGACCGCCGAGTGCTGAAGTGCGTAGCGCATAAAAATTGTTTGTCCTCGGATGCAACACTCACTACCGAGTTCAAAACTGCCTCGTCGGGAGTGTCATGAAATGGGTTTCCATGGCCAAGCAGCTGCACACAAGCCTAAGATCCCCATGCACAATGCCAAGCGTCGACTGGAGTGGTATAAAGCTCACCGCCATCGGACTTTGGAGCAGTGGAAACGTGTTCTCTGGAGTGATGAATCAGGCTTCACTATCTGGTAGTCTTACAGTCCGATGGAAAAATCTGGGTTTGGGACGCTAGCTGCCCCAATGCATAGTGCCAACTGAAAAGTTTGGTGGAGGAGGAATAATGGACTGGGGCTGTTTTTCATGGTTTGGGCTAGGTCCCTTAGTTCCAGTGAAGGGAAATCTTCACGCTACAGCATACAGACTATTCTGTTCTTCCAAATTTGTGACAACAGTTTGGGGAAGGCCCTTTCCTGTTTCAGCATGACAATGCCCTGTGTAGAAAGCGAGGTCCATGCAGAAATGATTTGTTGAGATCAGTGTGGAAGAACTTGACTGGCCTGCACAGAGCCCTGACCTCAACCACATCGAACACGTTTGGGATGAATTGTGACACCGACTGCGAGCCAGGCCTAATCGCCCAACATTAGTGCGCGACCACACTAATACTCTTGTAGCTGAATAGAAGCAAGTCCCCTTAGCAATGTTTCAACATCATTCCCAGGAGAGTGGAGGCTGTTATAGCAGCAAAGGGGGGACCGCTCCATATTAATGCCCATGATTTTGGAATGAGATGTTCGACAAGTAGGTGTCAACATACTTTTGGTCATGTGGTGTACATATACTAGTAAAGAAGTGCACTATAAACGGAATAGGGTGTCATTTGGAACGTTCAAACCTCTCACTTACAGGTTGCTATTTCATAACCAGTGGTCTCTCTCTGAACAGCATCAGACCTGGGTTCAACTACTATTTGAAATCTTTCAAATACTTTGAGCGTTTGCTTTAGCCTTCCTGGAGTGCCAAGTGGGCGGGATTTGCTCTGTACTTTTCAAATGCAACAGGCAAGCTTATTCAAGCAGAGCTAAATTATTTACAATAGTATTTGAACCCAGGTCTGAAGAGCATACAGTACCAGCATCATTATTATTACTATCCATGCTTAATGACTAAAAACACACGAGACCTCACATTTGACCAGTAACCAGACACAATGCAGTCTTTTCCTGAGGATAAAGTAACATGTTTCATGTTGTTGATGTAAAACTCTGGTTGTCCTTCATGTTTGAACCCCCACAGATTTTTAATGGTCCCTACTGACAACTTGGCTCTAAGCCGCCCTGTGTAGCCTTCATTAGGCCTTGAGAGGATGGGGAACTCAAAGAAGACCCCCTACGACGATGATGGGATCTAGCTATAGGGGTAAAACGCCAACTCAATTTCTGAGTTGCACCAGTGGCGAGGCTCCAAGACACATAACATATGTCAGGACCTCCAAGATACGAACACATTGGAAATGGAGGTGGTTTCAGAACACTGTCTGTGTATATCTGTCCATGTTTTTAACTGCAAACCGGTTACCTTCACAAAGCACCATAAAACCTTCAACTTTTTCTTCGTCCATGACAACATCTCTGACTTGAGAGAAAAATAACAGCTCAATTTACACTGCTATCAAACACCTCTCTCCAAGTGAATGGATCTCACTATAGGAGACCTTTTGTGATTAGCTTTACTGTCCAAGGTCTCCTTTGGCCTCTCGGAATACCTTAAGTCTGTGTCCAAAATGGCACCCTATGGTCCTGGTTAAGAGTAGTGCACTATATAGTGTTTGGGGTGCTCTGTGGGACGCAGGCCCAAAAGATAAGCCTCCATGTGCACCTAGCCACCTATCTGTCCAGACATGCCATTGAATCTATAAGAAGATATTATGATTGTGTAAGGACAGGACAATGGCCTGTCTGTAGCCCAGACAGACAGCAGACTGATAAGAAAGGCTCTGGGATGCTGTCCAGATAGAAATGGAACCTCAGTCTGCATTCCAAAAGGTGCCCTATTCCCTGTATACAGTAGTGCACTACTTTTGACCAAGGCCCCAGTCAAAAGTAGTGCACTATATAGGGAATAGCGGGCCATTTAGTCATTATTTTGGCATATCTTACCTCAACTCCAGGAAGTGATCTTCATTCGCCAGTACAGATCACATCCAATGTCCTTGATTTGTTTCCTCCCGTTTCATTACATTACTGTAAATAAGTAAGTACTGTACATGCTTCATTTCTAACTGGAAAACTGGAGAGAAAAACAACTCTAAAAGCCCTTTATGAATTTCAATGCATTTGAAAGATTGATTGAGCATTTGTGGTATCCTATGATGATCAACTGAGAAAAATCTCAAACACATACACCAGGGTAAAAAGCAAAATCTTATCTGAATAATTCCGACAGTCATTTTAGGAAAATTAACTGAAAAGTATGATTGCCCATGTCAAATGAGGATCAAAATATAAACAGCATTTGAAATTCAATTGACTGTATTGACTGAAATCGTGATGGGTTTGACCTCTGACAAGCTGTGATTGCTGAATAAACTGGATGCTTATTGAAGCAAAATGGAAAATAACAAATCTTTGCTTTATTGGAAATGTGTTTTTTAGGCATATCTCTCAGGAGGCAGCTGCCAATATAAGTGTAATCAGCAGCATTCTGCCGGGGGGAGAAACAGACTAAACCTCCTACAGTTTTCTGGGTTAAAAGAATGTTTGTGTGAAAGGTCGATATTTTGATATTTCCTGAGGCTAATGACTTGTGACCTTAGACTACACAAGGCCAAAATAACAACATCCAATCAGCCCACATCGAAACAGGCAATAAAACGTTCATCCAACATGATGTCTTCCACACAATACTGTATATGAAGCCAACTCTCCATTTGATGGCTTGATATTACAATAACAATGTCCAAGAACACCAAATCATCTTAATCATTCAGAGTCACTTCTCACAAAATCCATTATTGTAGGCAATTGAATCAAGACTAAAGTAGCCTACATCCTGTCACAAAGAGAGATCACAATTGGAACGTTTCACATTCCACTTTAATGATGAAGAAAAATCATCTGTAAGCAGCAGAGTGGAGCCTATTCATGCAATACAGTAGCCCTGCGGTCACAGTGGTAGAAACAAACACAATAGAGTGTTTAGGGCAAACGATGTGTAATGTCTGGTATTGAAGAATACTGTGGGGATGGAAAGGGCTGTGTGTAACAGGGACAACACTACAGTACTTTGTTTTACTTCCCAGGTCATATAACTCTCTGAGAAGCATTGAAGACAACCAGGGTATGAGAATCATAAGGTCAAAACCTAGCTCGGGTCCGGTGTGACACCCTGGACAAGAGCTATGCCTTAGCTGTACTTGCTAACTGACATAGTCTACTGGAGCCTACTAGGCAAGCCTACACTGCTGAAGGAGGAGATTCATAAGTCATCATAAAGGCTCATACAGAGGCTTGCCAAAGTATTCAACCACCTTGGCATTTTTCTTATTTAGTTGCCTTACAACCTGGAATGAAAATAGATTTTTGTGGGTTTTGTATCATTTGATTTACACAACATGCCTACCGCTTTGAAGATGCAAAATATTTTTTTATTGTGAAACAAACAAGAAATAAGACAAAAAAACAGAAAACTTGAGCGTGCATAACTATTCACCCCACCAAAGTCAATACTTTGTAGAGCCACCTTTTGCAGCAATTACAGCTGCAAGTCTCTTGGGATATGTCTCTATAAGCTTGGCACATCTAGCCACTGGGATTTTTGTCCATTCTTCAAGGCTAAACTGCTCCAGCTTCTTCAAGTCGGATGGGTTCCACTGATGTAAAGCAATTTTAAGTCATACGACAGATTCTCCATTGGATTGAGGTCTGGGCTTTGACTAGGTCATTCCAAGACATTTACATGTTTCCCCTTAAACCACTCGAGTGTTGCTTTAGCAGTATGCTTAGGGCCATTGTCCTGCTGGCAGGTGCACCTCCGTCCCAGTCTCAAATCTCTGGAAGACTCAAGAATTTCCCTGTATTTAGCGCCATCCATCATTCCTTCAATTCTGAACAGTTTACCAGTCCCTGTCACTGAAAAACATCCCCACAGCATGATGCTGCCACCATCATGGTTCACTGTAGGGATGGTGTTCTCAGGGTGATGAGAGGTGTTGGGTTTGCACCAGACATAGCGTTTTCCTTGATGGCCAAAAAGCTACATTTTAGACTCATCTGACCATTATTATGAAAACGTACCACGCTGCACTTTGGTCCTCTTCTCCTTCTCCCGATGACAATCGTCACAGTAATTTGTAGCACCAGATCTTATTTAGGGGCTTCATAGCAAAGGGGGTGAATACATATGCACGCACCGATTTTCAGTTTTTATTTTATTTTTTAAATAATTACTTAATTATTTTCATTTCACTTCACCAATTTGGACTATTTTGTATTTTTTTTGTCTTTTTTATTTTTATTTTTTTTGTCCGTTACATGAAATCTAAAATAAAAATCCATTTAAATGACAGGTTGTAATGCAACAAAATAGGAAAAATGCCAAGGGGGATGAATACTTTTGCAAGGCCCTTTACATGCTTATAACATGTATTAATGCACATGGAGGCTTGAAGTAAAGTGTCACATTATTCCACATTAACATCAGAGGTTTTCTCTGATACGTTGAGGATCCTCATAGCAGAGGTAGGCTATATCAGGGTTTACAAAGGCAGGGGATTTCTGTCATTTATTATTCATTATGTCAGATACGTTTTTTAATGAAGGAGCTGGGGGTGTAAGAGGGTATATGAAACAACTGGGGTGAAGTGTACTGTGTGAAACAGACATGTGTTTAAAACTGCATTCCACCTCAGAAATAGATAGAGGATAACTAGAGATAATATATAACAATAAATATGCTGTTTACATATGCCAACATGAACAGTCATGCGTGAAAACATTTTTTACGTATGGATGGTCCCAGGAATTGAAAACCCAGTATCTTGTCTACAGAGGACAGAGATATCCTTGTCTATCCAGTTCAGGTGATTAGAGCCAAGAGTATTTAAATTTACCTTTATTTTACTAGGCAAGTGAGTTAAGAACAAATTCTTATTTTCAATGATGGCCTAGGAACAGTGGGTTAACTGCCTGTTCAGGTGCAGAACGACAGATTTATACCTTGTCAGCCCGGGGATTTGAACTTTCAACCATTCGGTGACTAGTCCAACGCTCTAACCACTCGGCTACCCTGCCGCCCCTGGGTACCAGGATGTTTGTGCTAACATTTCACTCCTTGCTGCTCCTTGTCATACCAAATAATGTTTGGCTTGACAAGGAGTGGAATATTAGCACAAACAGGCTGGATACTAAGAGTAGAACTTTACTACTTCGGAAAACTTTTAAAAGGAATATTTTCCCTCCTGGAGAAACTGAAAATCTTATTGGACAATTTTTTTTCAAACCTTCTGCTCATAATTCTTTTTTTTGACGTTTACATTTTGGTAATTTAGAAGACGTTGTTATCCAGAGCAACTTACAGTAGGCCTCATGTTGCAGCAGGCCTCATGTTACAGTAGGACTAATGTTACATTCAGGCCTCATGTTACAGCAGGCCTCATGTTACAGTAGGCCTCGTGTTACAGCAGGCCTCATGTTACAGCAGGCCTCGTGTTACAGCAGGCCTCGTGTTACAGCAGGCCCCATGTTACAGCAGGCCTCATGTTACAGCAGGCCTCGTGTTACAGCAGGCCCCGTGTTACAGCAGGCCCCATGTTACAGCAGGCCTCATGTTACAGCAGGCCTCGTGTTACAGCAGGCCTCGTGTTACAGCAGGCCCCATGTTACAGCAGGCCTCATGTTACAGCAGGCCTCGTGTTACAGCAGGCCTCGTGTTACAGCAGGCCCCATGTTACAGCAGGCCTCATGTTACAGCAGGCCTCATGTTACAGCAGGCCTCGTGTTACAGCAGGCATCATGTTACAGAAGGCCTTGTGTTACAGCAGGCCTCATGTTACACCAGGCCCCATGTTACAGTCAGGTCTCATGTTACAGTCAGGCCTCATGTTACAGTCAGGCCCCATGTTACAGTCAGGCCTCATGTTACAGTAGGACTCATGTTACAGTCAGGCCCCATGTTACAGTCAGGCCTCATGTTAATGTCAGGCCTCATGTTACAGTCAGGCCCCATGTTACAGTCAGGCCTCATGTTACAGTAGGACTCATGTTACAGTTAGGCCCCATGTTACAGTCAGGCCCCATGTTACAGCAGGTCTTGTGGTACAGTCAGGCCTCATGTTACAGTAGGCCTCATGTTACAGTAGTCCTCATGTTACAGTAGTCCTCATGTTAGAGCAGGCCTCATGTTACAGCAGGCCTCATGGTACAGCAGGCCTCATGTTACAGTAGGACTCATGTTACAGTAGGCCTCATGTTGCAGCAGGTCTTGTGGTACAGTAGTCATCATGTTACAGTAGGCCTCATGTTACAGCAGGCCTCATGTTGCAGTAGGCCTCATGTTGCAGTAGGCCTCATGTTGCAGTAGGCCTCATGTTACAGTAGGCCTCATATTACAGTAAGCCTCATGTTACAGTAGGCCTCATGTTGCAGTAGGCCTCATGTTGCAGTAGGCCTCATGTTACAGTAGTCCTCATGTTAAAGTAGTCCTCATGTTACAGTCAGGCCCCATGTTACAGCAGGTCTTGTGGTACAGTCAGGCCTCATGTTACAGTAGACCTCATGTTACAGTAGGCCTCATGTTACAGTAGGCCTCATGTTACAGTAGGCCTCATGTTGCAGTAGGCCTCATGTTACAGTAGGCCTCATGTTACAGTAGTCCTCATGTTACAGTAGGCCTCATGTTGCAGTAGGCCTCGTATTACAGTCAGGCCACATGTTACAGCAGGCCTCATGTTGCAGTAGGCCTCATGTTACAGTAGGCCTCATGTTACAGTAGTCCTCATGTTGCAGCAGGCCTCATGTTGCATCAGGCCTCGTATTACAGTCAGGCCTCATGTTACAGTAGGCCTCATGTTGCAGTAGGCCTCATGTTGCAGTAGGCCTCGTATTACAGTCAGGCCCCATGTTACAGCAGGTCTTGTGGTACAGTCAGGCCACATGTTACAGTAGGCCTCATGTTGCAGTAAACCTCATGTTACAGTAGGCCTCATGTTGCAGTAGGCCTCATATTACAGTCAGGCCTCATGTTACAGTAGGCCTCATGTTACAGTAGGCCTCATGTTACAGTAGGTCTCATGTTACAGCAGGCCTCATGTTGCAGTAGGCCTCACTTTTACAGTAGGCCTCATGTTACATTAGGCCTTGTGCGGTGCACATATTATGTTGATACATGCACCAAAAACCTCTTGAATTCCACACAACATCATGGATGCCATAAAGATGAAGGTCTATTATGTTCACATATTGAGGTGATACAAAATGCCCCCTTTCAATTAGAGAAAGCACAACAGCAGTGAACGATGAAGGTATTTAGCTCTCACTAGAAAGAGATTTCAGCAGCATAGATCACTGTTAGTGGCCATAAAAATCCCTTCCTCTCACATTACTCGGCCTGGTCATGTTTGGGTTGAAATATTATTTTCCTCTGCAATTTACAGTGAGGATAGAGTGGCTCAGTGGTTAATTAGCAACACGATTGGATCTTTGTTTTAATTCCACCGAGATATTTAATTAAACCTCTCCACAAAGTGCAAATGTCAATGTAATCTCCTTACAACTAATGCTTTTTCTTTTATTCCCTCATACACAACTTCAGGTGTTGCTGCTTGTGTATCAAGCAATCATCATCACCCAACCCTCAAATAAAACGTGAGAAATCATTAAATCCTTACCTACTCAACGTGGAGCTATATATAGGGAGTACCAGATCAACGTGGAGCTATATACAGGGAGTACCACATCAATGTGGAGCAACATACAGGGAGTACCAGTACCAGATCAAAGTGGAGCTATATACAGGCAGTACCAGATCAATGTGGAGCTATATACAAGCAGTACCAGATCAATGTAGATGTATATACAGGGAGTACCAGTACCAGATCAATGTGGAGCTATATACAGGGAGAACCAGTACCAGATCAATGTGGATCTATATACAGGGAGAACCAGTACCAGATCAATGTGGAGCTATATACAGGGAGAACCAGTACCAGATCAATGTAGATGTATATACAGGGAGTACCAGTACCAGATCAATGTGGAGCTATATACAGGGAGAACCAGTACCAGATCAATGTGGATCTATATACAGGGAGAACCAGTACCAGATCAATGTGGAGCTATATACAGGGAGTACCAGTACCAGATCAATGTGGAGCTATATACAGGGAGAACCAGTACCAGATCAATGTGGAGCTATATACAGGGAGTACCAGTACCAGATCAATGTGGAGCTATATACAGGGAGAACCAGTACCAGATCAATGTGGAGCTATATACAGGGAGTACCAGTACCAGATCAATGTGCAGCTATATACAGGGAGTACCAGTACCAGATCAATGTGGAGCTATATACAGGGAGAACCAGTACCAGATCAATGTGGAGCTATATACAGGGAGTACCAGTACCAGATCAATGTGCAGCTATATACAGGGAGTACCAGTACCAGATCAATGTGGAGCTATATACAGGGAGTACCAGTACCAGATCAATGTAGAGGTATATACAGGGAGAACCAGTACCAGATCAATGTGGAGCTATATACAGGTAGTACCAGTACCAGATCAATGTGGAGCTATATACAGGGAGTACCAGATCAATGTGGAGCAACATACAGGGAGTACCAGAACCAGATCAATGTGGAGCTATATACAGGGAGTACCAGTACCAGATCAATGTGGAGCTATATACAGGGGGTACCAGATCAATGTGGAGCAACATACAGGGAGTACCAGTACCAGATCAATGTGGAGCTATATGCAGGCCGTACCAGATCATTGTGGAGCTATATACAGGGAGTACCAGTACCAGATCAATGTGGAGCTATATACAAGCAGTACCAGATCAATGTAGAGGTATATACAGGGAGTACCAGTACCAGATCAATGTAGAGGTATATACAGGGAGTAACAGATCAATGTGGAGCAACATACAGGGAGTACCAGAACCAGATCAATGTGGAGCTATATACAAGCAGTACCAGATCAATGTAGAGGTATATACAGGGAGTACCAGTACCAGATCAATGTGGAGCTATATACAGGGAGTAACAGATCAATGTGGAGCAACATACAGGGAGTACCAGAACCAGATCAATGTGGAGCTATATACAGGGAGTACCAGTACCAGATCAATGTGGAGCTATATACAGGCAGTACCAGATCATTGTGGAGCTATATACAGGGAGTACCAGTACCAGATCAATGTGGAGCTATATACAAGCAGTACCAGATCAATGTAGAGGTATATACAGGGAGTACCAGTACCAGATCAATGTGGAGCTATATACAGGGAGTACCAGTACCAGATCAATGTGGAGCTATATACAGGGAGAACCAGTACCAGATCAACGTGGAGCTATATACAGGGAGAACCAGTACCAGATCAATGTAGAAGTATATACAGGGATTACCAGTACCAGATCAATGTGGAGCTATATACAGGGAGAACCAGTACCAGATCAATGTGGAGCTATATACAGGGAGTACCAGTACCAAATCAATGTGGAGCTATATACAGGGAGTACCAGTAACAGATCAATGTGGAACTATATACAGGGAGTACCAGTACCAGATCAACGTGGAGCTAAAAACAGGCAGTACCAGTACCAGATAAATGTGGAGCTATATACAGGGAGTACCAGATCAATGTGGAACTATATACAGGGAGTACCAGTACCAGATCAATGTGGAGCTATATACAGGCAGTACCAGTACCAGATCAATGTGGAGCTATATACAGGGAGTACCACATCAATGTGGAGCTATATACAGGGAGTACCAGTACCAGATCAATGTGGAGGTATATACAGGGAGTACCAGTACCAGATCAATGTGGAGCTATATAAAGGGAGTACCAGATCAATGTGGACCTATATACAGGGAGTACCAGATCAATGTTGAGCTATATACAGGCAGTACCAGTACCAGATAAATGTGGAGCTATATACAGGGAGTACCAGATCAATGTGGAACTATATACAGGGTGTACCAGTACCATATCAATGTGGAGCTATATACAGGCAGTACCAGTACCAGATCAATGTGGAGCTATATACAGGGAGTACCAGATCAATGTGGAGCTATATATAGGGAGTACCAGTACCAGATCAATGTGGAGCTATATACAGGGAGTACCAGTACCAGATCAATGTGGAGCTATATACAGGGAGTACCAGATCAATGTGGAGCTATATATAGGGAGTACCAGTACCAGATCAATGTAGAGGTATATACAGGGAGTACCAGTACCAGATCAATGTGGAGCTATATACAGGGAGTACCAGATCAATGTGGACCTATATACAGGGAGTACCAGATCAATGTTGAGCTATATACAGGCAGTACCAGTACCAGATAAATGTGGAGCTATATACAGGGAGTACCAGATCAATGTGGAACTATATACAGGGAGTACCAGTATCAGATCAATGTGGAGCTATATACAGGCAGTACCAGTACCAGATCAATGTGGAGCTATATACAGGGAGTACTAGATCAATGTGGAGCTATATACAGGGAGTACCAGTACCAGATCAATATGGAGCTATATACAGGGAGTACCAGATCAATGTGGAGCTATATATAGGGAGTACCAGTACCAGATCAATGTGGAGCTATATACAGGGAGTACCAGTACCAGATCAATGTTGAGCTATATACAGGGAGTACCAGATCAATGTGGAGCTATATATAGGGAGTACCAGTACCAGATCAATGTGGAGCTATATACAGGCAGTACCAGTACCAGATCAATGTGGAGCTATATACAGGGAGTACCAGATCAATGTGGAGCTATATACACTGAGTACCAGATCAATGTGGAGCTATACACAGGCAGTACTAGTACTAGATCAATGTGGAGTTATATACAGGCAGTACCAGATCAATGTGGAGCTATATACAGGGAGTCCTAGTACCTGATCAATGTGGAGCTATATACAGGGAGTACCAGTACCAGATCAACGTGAAGCTATATACAGGCAGTACTAGTACCAGATCAATGTAGAGCTATATACAGGCAGTACCAGATCAATGTGGAGCTATGTACAGGCAGTACCAGTACCAGATCAATGTGGAGCTATATACAGGGAGTACCAGATCAATGTGGAGCTATATACAGGAGTCCTAGTACCTGGTCAATGTGGAGCTATATACAGGCAGTACCAGTTCCAGATCAATGTGGAGCTATATACAGGCAGTACTAGTACCAGATCAAATTGGCGTTATATACAGGCAGTACCAGATCAATGTGGAGCTATATACAGGGAGTCCTAGTACCTGATCAATGTGGAGCTATATACAGGGAGTACCAGTACCAGATCAATGTGGAGCTATATACAGGGAGTACCAGTACCAGATCAACGTGAAGCTATATACAGGCAGTACTAGTACCAGATCAATGTGGAGCTATATACAGGCAGTACTAGTACCAGATCAATGTGGAGCTATGTACAGGCAGTACCAGTAACAGATCAATGTGGAGCTATATACAGGGAGTACCAGATCAATGTGGAGCTATATATAGGGAGTACCAGTACCAGATCAATGTGGAGCTATATACAGGCAGTACCAGTACCAGATCAATGTGGAGCTATATACAGGGAGTACCAGATCAATGTGGAGCTATATACACTGAGTACCAGATCAATGTGGAGCTATACACAGGCAGTACTAGTACTAGATCAATGTGGAGTTATATACAGGCAGTACCAGATCAATGTGGAGCTATATACAGGGAGTCCTAGTACCTGATCAATGTGGAGCTATATACAGGGAGTACCAGTACCAGATCAACGTGAAGCTATATACAGGCAGTACTAGTACCAGATCAATGTAGAGCTATATACAGGCAGTACCAGATCAATGTGGAGCTATGTACAGGCAGTACCAGTACCAGATCAATGTGGAGCTATATACAGGGAGTACCAGATCAATGTGGAGCTATATACAGGGAGTCCTAGTACCTGGTCAATGTGGAGCTATATACAGGCAGTACCAGTTCCAGATCAATGTGGAGCTATATACAGGCAGTACTAGTACCAGATCAAATTGGCGTTATATACAGGCAGTACCAGATCAATGTGGAGCTATATACAGGGAGTCCTAGTACCTGATCAATGTGGAGCTATATACAGGGAGTACCAGTACCAGATCAATGTAGAGGTATATACAGGGAGTAACAGATCAATGTGGAGCAACATACAGGGAGTACCAGAACCAGATCAATGTGGAGCTATATACAAGCAGTACCAGATCAATGTAGAGGTATATACAGGGAGTACCAGTACCAGATCAATGTGGAGCTATATACAGGGAGTAACAGATCAATGTGGAGCAACATACAGGGAGTACCAGAACCAGATCAATGTGGAGCTATATACAGGGAGTACCAGTACCAGATCAATGTGGAGCTATATACAGGCAGTACCAGATCATTGTGGAGCTATATACAGGGAGTACCAGTACCAGATCAATGTGGAGCTATATACAAGCAGTACCAGATCAATGTAGAGGTATATACAGGGAGTACCAGTACCAGATCAATGTGGAGCTATATACAGGGAGTACCAGTACCAGATCAATGTGGAGCTATATACAGGGAGAACCAGTACCAGATCAACGTGGAGCTATATACAGGGAGAACCAGTACCAGATCAATGTAGAAGTATATACAGGGATTACCAGTACCAGATCAATGTGGAGCTATATACAGGGAGAACCAGTACCAGATCAATGTGGAGCTATATACAGGGAGTACCAGTACCAAATCAATGTGGAGCTATATACAGGGAGTACCAGTAACAGATCAATGTGGAACTATATACAGGGAGTACCAGTACCAGATCAACGTGGAGCTAAAAACAGGCAGTACCAGTACCAGATAAATGTGGAGCTATATACAGGGAGTACCAGATCAATGTGGAACTATATACAGGGAGTACCAGTACCAGATCAATGTGGAGCTATATACAGGCAGTACCAGTACCAGATCAATGTGGAGCTATATACAGGGAGTACCACATCAATGTGGAGCTATATACAGGGAGTACCAGTACCAGATCAATGTGGAGGTATATACAGGGAGTACCAGTACCAGATCAATGTGGAGCTATATAAAGGGAGTACCAGATCAATGTGGACCTATATACAGGGAGTACCAGATCAATGTTGAGCTATATACAGGCAGTACCAGTACCAGATAAATGTGGAGCTATATACAGGGAGTACCAGATCAATGTGGAACTATATACAGGGAGTACCAGTACCATATCAATGTGGAGCTATATACAGGCAGTACCAGTACCAGATCAATGTGGAGCTATATACAGGGAGTACCAGATCAATGTGGAGCTATATATAGGGAGTACCAGTACCAGATCAATGTGGAGCTATATACAGGGAGTACCAGTACCAGATCAATGTGGAGCTATATACAGGGAGTACCAGATCAATGTGGAGCTATATATAGGGAGTACCAGTACCAGATCAATGTAGAGGTATATACAGGGAGTACCAGTACCAGATCAATGTGGAGCTATATACAGGGAGTACCAGATCAATGTGGACCTATATACAGGGAGTACCAGATCAATGTTGAGCTATATACAGGCAGTACCAGTACCAGATAAATGTGGAGCTATATACAGGGAGTACCAGATCAATGTGGAACTATATACAGGGAGTACCAGTATCAGATCAATGTGGAGCTATATACAGGCAGTACCAGTACCAGATCAATGTGGAGCTATATACAGGGAGTACTAGATCAATGTGGAGCTATATACAGGGAGTACCAGTACCAGATCAATATGGAGCTATATACAGGGAGTACCAGATCAATGTGGAGCTATATATAGGGAGTACCAGTACCAGATCAATGTGGAGCTATATACAGGGAGTACCAGTACCAGATCAATGTTGAGCTATATACAGGGAGTACCAGATCAATGTGGAGCTATATATAGGGAGTACCAGTACCAGATCAATGTGGAGCTATATACAGGCAGTACCAGTACCAGATCAATGTGGAGCTATATACAGGGAGTACCAGATCAATGTGGAGCTATATACACTGAGTACCAGATCAATGTGGAGCTATACACAGGCAGTACTAGTACTAGATCAATGTGGAGTTATATACAGGCAGTACCAGATCAATGTGGAGCTATATACAGGGAGTCCTAGTACCTGATCAATGTGGAGCTATATACAGGGAGTACCAGTACCAGATCAACGTGAAGCTATATACAGGCAGTACTAGTACCAGATCAATGTAGAGCTATATACAGGCAGTACCAGATCAATGTGGAGCTATGTACAGGCAGTACCAGTACCAGATCAATGTGGAGCTATATACAGGGAGTACCAGATCAATGTGGAGCTATATACAGGGAGTCCTAGTACCTGGTCAATGTGGAGCTATATACAGGCAGTACCAGTTCCAGATCAATGTGGAGCTATATACAGGCAGTACTAGTACCAGATCAAATTGGCGTTATATACAGGCAGTACCAGATCAATGTGGAGCTATATACAGGGAGTCCTAGTACCTGATCAATGTGGAGCTATATACAGGGAGTACCAGTACCAGATCAATGTGGAGCTATATACAGGGAGTACCAGTACCAGATCAACGTGAAGCTATATACAGGCAGTACTAGTACCAGATCAATGTGGAGCTATATACAGGCAGTACTAGTACCAGATCAATGTGGAGCTATGTACAGGCAGTACCAGTAACAGATCAATGTGGAGCTATATACAGGGAGTACCAGATCAATGTGGAGCTATATATAGGGAGTACCAGTACCAGATCAATGTGGAGCTATATACAGGCAGTACCAGTACCAGATCAATGTGGAGCTATATACAGGGAGTACCAGATCAATGTGGAGCTATATACACTGAGTACCAGATCAATGTGGAGCTATACACAGGCAGTACTAGTACTAGATCAATGTGGAGTTATATACAGGCAGTACCAGATCAATGTGGAGCTATATACAGGGAGTCCTAGTACCTGATCAATGTGGAGCTATATACAGGGAGTACCAGTACCAGATCAACGTGAAGCTATATACAGGCAGTACTAGTACCAGATCAATGTAGAGCTATATACAGGCAGTACCAGATCAATGTGGAGCTATGTACAGGCAGTACCAGTACCAGATCAATGTGGAGCTATATACAGGGAGTACCAGATCAATGTGGAGCTATATACAGGGAGTCCTAGTACCTGGTCAATGTGGAGCTATATACAGGCAGTACCAGTTCCAGATCAATGTGGAGCTATATACAGGCAGTACTAGTACCAGATCAAATTGGCGTTATATACAGGCAGTACCAGATCAATGTGGAGCTATATACAGGGAGTCCTAGTACCTGATCAATGTGGAGCTATATACAGGGAGTACCAGTACCAGATCAATGTGGAGCTATATACAGGGAGTACCAGTACCAGATCAACGTGAAGCTATATACAGGCAGTACTAGTACCAGATCAATGTGGAGCTATATACAGGCAGTACTAGTACCAGATCAATGTGGAGCTATGTACAGGCAGTACCAGTACCAGATCAATGTGGAGCTATATACAGGCAGTACCAGATCAATGTGGAGCTACATACAGGCAGTACCAGATCAATGTGGAGCTATATACAGGCAGTACTAGTACCAGATCAATGTGGAGCTATATACAGGCAGTACTAGTACCAGATCAATGTGGAGCTATATACAGGAAGTACTAGTACCAGATCATTGTGGAGCTATATACAGGCATATCTAGTACCAGATCAATGTGGAGCTATATACAGGGAGTACCAGTACCAGATCAATGTGGAGCTATGTACAGGGAGTACCAGTACCAGATCAATGTGGAGCTATATACAGGCAGTACTAGTACCAGATCAATGTGGAGCTATATACAGGCAGTAATAGTACCAGATCAATGTGGAGCTATGTACAGGCAGTACTAGTACCAGATCAATGTGGAGCTATATACAGGCAGTACTAGTACCAGATCAATGTATGCTGGTACACAGTATTTGAGGAACTGTATATATGTACATGAAGGCAAGGTAAAGTGGCTAGGCGTCAGGATAGACAATAAAGAACAGAGTCGCCGCCGCATATGACTAGTGTGAAAGTGTGTGCGTATGCGTGCGTGTGGTGTGTGTGTGCGTGTGGTGTGTGCGTGTGGTGTGTGTGTGCGTGTGGCGTGTGTGTGCTTATGGTGTGTGTGTGTGTGTGTGTGTGTGTGTGTGTGTGTGTGTGTGTGTGTGCGTATGCGTGCGTGTGGTGTGTGTGTGTGTGCGTATGCGTGCGTGTGATGTGTGTGTGTGTGTGTGCGTATGCGTGCGTGTGGTGTGTGCGTGTGTGTGGTGTGTGTGTGCGTATACGTGTGGTGTGTGTGTGCGTATGCGTGCGTGTGGTGTGTGTGTGCGTGTGGTGTGTGTGTGCGTATGCGTGCGTGTGGTGTGTGCGTGTGTGTGGTGTGTGTGTGCGTGTGGTGTGTGTGTGTGTGTGTGTGTGTGTGTGTGTGTGTGTGTGTGTGTGTGTGTGTGTGTGTGTGTGTTTGCCAACCCCCAGTGTTACACCTCTGGGTAAAATCAAATAACATTTTATTTGTTACACGCGCTGAATACAACAGGTGTAGATCTTACTGTGAACTGCTTATTTAAGAGCCCTTAACCAACAATGCATTTCAAGAAATAGAGTTAAAATGATTTACTAAATAAAGTAACATAAAAAATCAAATAAAAAGTAACACAATAAAATAACAATAACGAGGCGATATAGCAGAGGTTCTGTTGTCTTGATAGGTCTGTAGGTATGATATCTGATTGCAGGTTAACTTTACAGTAATTGTATAGGTCAACAACTCAGATGTTGTAAAGCGGTCTCAGATTCATTGTCTCTTTCTTGTTTGATGCCATTCCCTTAACTAGTTCGAGCCATTATTATGAGCTTTCCTCACAGCTTAACTATAGACTCTTGCATATTTCCACTCGATGTTGGAACATTGCTGAGGGGACTTGCTTCCATTCAGCCAAGAGCACTAGTGAGGTTGGGCACTGATGTTGGGCGATAATGCCTGGCTCACAGTCGGCGTTCCAATTCATTCAAAAGGTGTTCGATGGGGTTGAGGTCAGGGCTCTGTGCAAGCCAGTCAGGTTCCTCTACACCGATCTCAACAAACCATTTCTGTATGGACCTTGCTTTGTGCACGGGCGCATTGTCATGCTGAAACAGGAACGGGCCTTTCTCAAACTGCTGCCACAAAGTTGGAAGCAGAGAATCATCTAGAATGTCATCTAGAATGTCATTGTATGCTGTAGGGTTAAGATTTCCCAGTACTGGAATTAAGGGACCTAGCCCTAACAATGAAAAACAGCCCCAGACCATTATTCCTCATCCACCAAACTTTACAGTTGGCACTATGCATTGGGGCATATAGCGTTCTCTTGGCATTCACCAAACCCAGATTTGTCTGTGAGACTGCCAGATGGTGAAGCATGATTCCTCATTCCAGAGAATGTTTCCACTGCTCCAGTGTCCAATGGCGGTGAGCTTTACATCAGTCCAGTTGACGCTTGGCATTGGGCATGGTGATCTTAGGTTTGTGTGCGGCTGCTCGGCCATGGAAACCCATTTCATTACACTCCTGACGAAGCAGTTTGGAACTCGGTAGTGAGTGTTGAAACCGAGGAGAGACTATTTTTACGCGCTGCGTTTCAGCACTCAGCGGTCCCATTCTGTGAGCTTGTGTAGCCAACCACTTCGCAGCTGAGCCATTGTTGCTCCTAAATGTTTACACTTCACAATAACAGCACTTACAATTGACTGGGGCAGCTCTAGCAGGGCAGAAATTTGACAAACTGACTTGTTGGAAAGGTGGCATCCTATGGCGGTGCAACGTTAAAAGTCAATTAGCTCTTTAGTAAGGCCATTCTACTGCCAATGTTTGTCTATGGAGATTGCATGGTTGTGTGCTCGATTTTATACACCTGTCAGCTACGGGTGTGGCAGAAATAGCTGAATCCACTAATTTGAAGGGGTGTCCTCATACTTTTGTACAGTGCCTTCGGAAAGTATTGAGACCCCTTGACTTTTTCCACATTTTATTACTTTACTTCCTTATTCTAAAATGTATTAAATTAATAAAAATCTTCAGCAATCGACACACAATACCCCATAATGACAGGTCTTTTTTTGCAAATGTATTAAACATAAAAACCTTAAAACCACATGTTTTAAGACCCTTTGCTATGAGCCTCGAAATTGAGCTCAGGTGCATCCTGTTTTCCATTGATCATCCTTGAGATGTTTATACAACTTGATTGGAGTCCACCTGTAGTAAATTCAATTGATTGGACATGATTTGGAAAGGCACACACCTGTCTACATAAGGTCACACAGTTGACAGTGCATGTCAGAGCAAAAACCAAGCCATGAGGTCGAAGGAATTGTCCGTAGAGCTCAGAGACAGGAATGTGTCGGGGCACAGTTCTGGGGAACGGTACCAAAACATTTCTGCAGCATTGAAGGTCACCAAGAACACAGTGGCCTCTATCATTCTTAAATGGAACAAGTTTGGAACCACCAAGGCTTTTCCTAGAGCTGGCCGCATGGCCAAACTGAGCAATCGAAGGGCCTTGGTCAGGGAGGTGACTAAGAACCCGATGGTCACTCTGTTAGAGCTCTAGATTTCTTCTGTGGAGACGGGAGAAACCGTCCAGAAAGACAACCATCTCTGCAGTACTCCACCCATCAGGCCAAGTTGACTGAGAATACATTCTCATTTACAGCAATGACCTGGGGAATAGTTACAGGGGAGAGGAGGAGATGTCCCCAATCACTGTCCTGGTATGATTTTTTTTAGACCAGAGTGACTCTTTTTTTAACCCGCTTTTTTCTCCCCAATTTCATGGTGTCAAATTGGTAGTAGTTACAGTCTTGTCTCATCGCTGCAACTCGGGAGAGGTGAAGGTCAAGAGTCATGCGTCCTCCGAAACACAACCCAACCAAGCAGCACTGCTTCTTGACACAATGCACATCCAACCCAGAAGCACCAATGTGTAGGAGGAAACACCGTACACCTGGCGGCCTGGTCAGCATGCACTGCACCCGGCCCAACACAGGAGTTGCTAGTGCGCGATGAGACAAGGATATCCCTACCAGCCAAACCCTCCCTAACCTGGACGACGCTGGGCCAATCGTGCACCGCCCCATGGACCTCCCGGTCGCGGCCGGCTGTGACAGGGCCTTGGCTCGAACCCAGAATCTCTGGTGGCACAGCTAGACCACTGCGCCACCCGGGAGCCCGAAAGAGTGCCTCTTACTGACCCTCCAGCACCACTTCCAGCATTATTTGGTCTCCCATCCAAGGATCAATCCTGCTTAGCTTCAGAGGCAAGCCAGGAGTGGGATGCAGGCTGGTATGCTGCTGGCTAATCCACAATGCATAGGAAAATGTAGGCTAACCTCTCAAAACTATTTAGACTGTTCTGATCAGACAGCCTACTACAGAGTACCACTTTCTGTAAAACTCTGAGCTGTTCCTTGAAACTAAAAACTGGTGCCATAAAAGCTCATTCCCTTCCTGCTAATAGAGGTGGCCTCTGTCACCAGCTTCTCTGAATAATGGAAAACACAGGTTGCGTCGTAAATGACACACTATTTCCTCTATAGTGCACTACATTAGACCAGAACCCTATGGAACCCTATTCCCTATATAGTGCACTACTTTTGACCAGAGCCCCCTGGTCAAAGGGAGTGCACAATGTATTTAATAGGATTCCATTTGGGATGCATCCCCAGACTGCCGTAGCCTGTGCTTGTCTTAATTACAGTTGAACCTGACAGCAGACTGTTTTCCAAGAACTTCACTCTTCTCTCCTCTCGACTAACTCATTCCAATTATTCCAAATCGAGTCATCTGTCTAGACTGGAGGGATGGAGGGACCCGGAAACAGCCATAGGGAAGTTTGGGCAAATGCCAGATGGGCTGCTCCATCTTTAGCCCTGTGGACCCATCTAAATTGATATGTGTTGTGTACAGAATGACCATTATTTGGCTACTAATAACAAAAAAAATGGGCCAATGTGTTAGAATGCCTGGACTAATTTCTGGTCCCAGTCTGCCTCTGGAAGCATCCGCAGACAGCTGGTGGAACAACCTTGGCCAACTGTGTGGCATGTTCTTGGCTCCTGTTCCATTCAAATGATCAGCTATGGGAGGCATACAACCACCCGCACCCGCACGCACGCACACACACATCCACACCTGCACACACACACATCCACACCCGCTCGCACACACACATCCACACCCGCACACACACACACAACCACACCCGCTCGCACACACACACACAACCACACCCGCTCGCACACACACATCCACACCCGCACACACACACAGATCCACACCCGCACACACACCCACTCGCACACACCCACGCTCGTACGCACACACACACACACGCATACGTGCACAAGGTGAGCTATTCATGTCTCACTTATTCATATTTCACTCTCACAATGTCTGTGGGGTGTGGAGGTGTAAACCATATGAAAAGTTAATTATCACAGCAATTCACAGCAATTCACAGCAATTCACAGCAATTCTCAGCAATTCACAGCAATTCTCAGCAATTCCCAGCAATTCTCAGTAATTCCCAGTAATGCCCCAGGGAGATTGTCTTGATCCTATTCCAACTGTATCCTCTCTAGCCGGTGTGACTTATTAACTATGCAGACACAGATGTTGATGTTTTCCCCCGCATGTTATTGTAGCTAGAACTTGTGTTTACATTCAATTATGAAACAGCTAGACGGTATGTGCAGCAATGCCTACTGCCTAGGCTTCTGTTTAATGATTCAGTCTTTCACAGGGCAGCAAGTAGCCTAGCAGTCAAGAGCATTGCGTGGTTAACCAAATGGTTGCTGGTTCAAATCCCTGAGTTGACGAGGTGAAAATTATTTTGATGTGCCCTTGAGCAAGGCCCTTAACTCTAATTGCTCCTGTATGTCGCTCTAGATAACACTGTCTACTAAAATGTGAATTGGCACGCTTGTGCAGATGTTAAATGTTTATACTCAATGTCATACCTTGGGCTATCAGTAAGCCTCCCTCTCAACCTGGCTGGATTGAAAACGGATCTTTAGCCTTGGGCTGCCTCCCAAAGTGCACCGTATGGGCCAATGGTCAAATGTAGTGCACTGTGTAGGGAATAGGGTGCCATGGACGAAGACATGGTGTTTTTGTCTATCTCTGCTTAATAATTTGTAGTCTTTGCATATAGCTGAGCCAAGGCACTTCTCAGGTTCCTCGGCTTAGCCAGTCAATTTCAGAAATAGTCAGTTGTGGAGTCGCTCTGCATTACTGAAGACAAAGAGTGATTTAGCATAGAGGAGACTGGACAGTCCTGTATGTGTGTCTCCTCGACACATATGGAGAGCTTATTACTAATGCTCACCAGGGTGGATTAGAGCACAGGCCCATCTCCGCTCAACCACACACTCACCCCGCAGACATTTTCCAATGCTTGAGCACACATGCTGATTGAAACCGAAGTTGCGTTGAACACACAAAGATGAAACTGATTTAGCTAAAGCCAACCATAATCTCACTTTTGGCAGTATAGGAGTTCGGATGAAATTGCTTGGAGGGGGCGAGTGAGAGAAAATCCTATTTCAAATACAGAAGTCTGGGTTCAAGCAAATTGAGGAAGAGAGAAAAAACAGAAACGTTGAGACTGGGGGACTGAGAGGAGAGGGGATGAGAGGAGAGAGGAAAGGGGGAGGAGAGGAGAGAGAAGAGGGGGATGAGAGGAGAGGGGATGAGAGGAGAGAGGAAAGGGGGAGGAGAGGAGAGAGAAGAGGGGGATGAGAATAGGAAAAAGGTACAGGTAGAGAGGTACATGTAGAGAGCTACAGGTAGAGAGGTACATGTAGAGAGGTACAGGTAGAGAGGTACAGGTTGAGAGGTACAGGTAGAGAGGTACAGATAGAGAGGTACGTGTAGAGAGGTGCAGGTAGAGAGGTACAGGTAGAGAGGTACAGATAGAGCGGTATACAAGTAGAGAGGTATGTGTAGAGAGGTACAGGTAGAGAGGTACATGTAGAGAGGTACAGCTAGAGAGGTACAAGTAGAGAGGTACATGTAGAGAGGTACACGTAGAGAGGTACAGGTAGAGAGGTACATGTAGAGAGGTACACGTAGAGAGGTACAGGTTGAGAGGTACAGGTAGAGAGGTACATGTAGAGAGGTACACGTAGAGAGGTACAGGTAGAGAGGTACATGTAGAGAGGTACACGTAGAGAGGTACAGGTAGAGAGGTACATGTAGAGAGGTACACGTAGAGAGGTACAGGTTGAGAGGTACAGGTAGAGAGGTACAGGTAGAGAGGTACATGTAGAGAGGTATTGATTTTGAGCTATGAGTTTTTAGTTTTGAGCTATGCGTTTTGAGTTTGAGCTTTGAGTTTTGAGCTATGAGTTTGAACTATGAGTTTTATGAGCTATGAGTTTTGACCTATGAGCTTTGAGCTATGCGTTTTGAGTTTTGAGCTATGAGTTTTGAGTTTGAACTATGAGTTTTGAGTTCGAACTATGAGTTTTATGAGCTATGAGCATACACATTTATTAGCTATACATTTATTATTAGCTATACATTTATTAGCTGAACTGTCTGTCTGTTCTGGCTCGCAGCCATTCAGCTGCAGTCTAAGACTGCATCCTAAATGGCACCACATGCCTTATGTAGTGCACTATTTAAGGAATAGGGTGCCATTTAGGACACATTGAGCTCTGAGATCAGATCTAACCTCAACTGTAGGGACAAATGTTGACATCTCTCATTTTTTTTAATGTAGCCAGACTGATGGAGTGATGCTGATAATATCTCTTCTCTTTCAGGCTGCATTAGCTCAATGATGTTGCCAGCCAGACCATGCTCATCTAATCCAATAATTACATAGGCATACTAAGTTTCAGTTTTGCTTCGTTGTTTGTTATTGAGAGAGAGCGAGCAAGAGAAAGAAGAGCAACAGTGTGTAAGAGAGAGAAAAAAAAGAGAGAGAGAGAGAGAGAGAGAGAGAGAGAGAGAGAGAGAGAGAGAGGGGAGAGAGAGAGAGAGAGAGAGAGAGAGAGAGAGAGAGAGAGAGAGGAAAGGCAGAGGTTACAGAAGATCTTGTATTTATACCTTGTGGTATTCACTCAGTTATCACTAAAGCACAAACATTCTTTGCAGAGCAAATATCAATCAGATGTTCATTTTTTTGTACAGAAAGGCAGCCAGAAGAACAGAATATGAATTCAAATCCAGCTGACTGGAGATTTAGACGGAAAATGAATTCTTCTTCTGTCCCTTTCGTATCTGCTATATAGGATAGTAATTTAATTTATTTCTCTCTCTCATTAGACCTTACAAATGCCTTGCATAAAATACCTGTCTTCATAGAGATTGTAACTCTCAGTATTTTACAAATGTATTAGAGAAGTTTCAAATAGCCTAGCATTTATAGAAAATACTCAAAATATATTTGAAGAATATACAAATACTTAAATAGGCATGTATTTGAACCCAGGTCTGCTCACTTAATCCATGTGACTGTAAGCATCTCAGACTGCAACATGTGCTTGTCAGGGGCTGTGTGTGGGAGGGTTGATAGAAGGATGTAGAGGAGGTTTAGGGTGGTCCAGAACGCGCGGGCACTTATTGGCACACCTCACACACAGCCAAACCACCAACCTATAGCCTAAACTACAACATGCGCATTAGTCAAGGCAATCTGGAATAGCCTACACGTCGGTGCGGTGGCGGCGGGTTTTGCGAAGGTTGCGGCATCATTCTCTAATCTCTTCTACCCTGTGTCTTGGAGTTTCATGTTCTTCTGCCTTGCAACTTTGACTTATTTATTTTATCACGATCTCATCCTTGTAAAACACGGACTGATTCTGATTATTCTACATGTGGGAGCAGTTTCTGTCGTTTTGCTATTCAGACGCATGAGGGAAGAAGACGGGACAGCTGCCGTTCGATAATATTTAGTCCGAAAATATCAGATTTTTGTGACGACATGTTTTGAACCGTTACATTGCTTTTCTATTGTTTTTCACGGACACCTTTTATTTACCCACTATGAATTTATGTGGTAAGAAAGTAGTTTATTGGATTATTTGGGGTTTATGCATTTTATTTATGCTTAAAATGTGTTTTGTGTGTATTAAGAAGAATATCAATGGCCGTTATTTGGTCATTTCAAATATGAAAAGTGTTATTGAGGCTATGCCAAGACGTCTAGCCCATTTGTGAAGACTAATCATCTTCGAATGAAAGCGTATTCTGTTGCACTGCGGTAAATCACAGATCTCATCGCGCTGTCTGTCGTCAATTGTTCGTTGTCACATCTATCCCTTGCCAGATGTAGCGTTGCCAGAGAAATTACAAGACGCGTTTCTACAGGTGCCGCCAGCCTTTTGTCACGATGAGTGACTGAAGGAAATTCAGACAGGTTTTTGCATTAGTCTGATTTCAATCACTGAATTCCTTAGTTTTTATTCAAGGGGAAAATAAAATACCACCAAACATTTACAAAGTAGCATAAAATGTTTATTTTGGACACATTTTAGGTGTTGTGTATTTTATATTCTCATCAGAAGAAAGCCACCAGTATTGACGAACAACTGCTAGTTACGTTTATTTGTGTTTTAGATCCAAACATTTTTAACTTGAAAGCCATTTATCTAATCTGTGAAGTATAGATAATATTAGTCGAATAGAGAATACCATACAGTGGAAGTATATAGATGTAAAACATAGGCTCAAAAGTATCCTTGACATAAACAATTGATAGTATTTTAACCAATTATGTTTTATTGATTGTATTACTGCCACTGGAGATCTGAACATGGTGAAGCTATTTTATATTAGTGGTATCTACATAAATATATCCATTATCGACATTAGAATCTACATTATGGAATCTTCGGTCCTAGGAATCCTATAGTCTTTGATGTAGTATGTAATTGCTTTCTGTAATTTGGGGTTGCCTACAGCTCATAATACAGAAATGCTATGGACCAGAAAAAACAATAACAACTAAACATCCAAACTGGGTCTGGTTTATTGTATTTGACAGTATTATATGAGGGTAAGGCCTTTATTACAGTTCAATAAAACAACAGTAATAAAACCAATTGTAAGATCAACAAAGTAACTATCTAGGAAGAAAAAGTTTGGGATTCAAAACACTAACTTTTTTGTTTCATAGTGAGACTGCTGTATAAACTGTTTTGCTGCTGCTTTCTGTCTGTGTTTGTGGATTCTATACAGCATGAGTGTATCCCAATTATTTTGATTTGTTTTGCTCCACCAGGATCTGAACAGACTGTATCATCTATCTAAATGAATGAATTCAGCCATGCAATGTTCCTGGAAGGCTGTGATTCTGCTAGCCTTAGCGTCCATAGCGATCCAGTACACAGCCATCAGGACGTTCACAGCCAAGCCATTCCAGATGTGTCCAGTGACAATCTCCAACCCTCTGAACTGTGGCATGCTGGGGCAGGATGTGGTGGACTTTTCTTTTGACAAGCGGATCTGTGACGACTTTCTTTACTTCTCCTCCAATGTCTCCAGGAAGACCCATGTTCTGATCCTGGCCACGACCCGCAGCGGCAGCTCCTTCGTGGGTCAGCTGTTCAACCAGCACCAGGATGTGTTTTATCTGTTTGAGCCGCTCTACCATGTCCAGACCACCCTGCTCCCCCGCCTGTCCCGCAGCAGGACGGCAGGCGACACCAGGGTGATGCTGGGGGCAAGCAGGGACCTGCTCCGGAGCCTCTACGACTGTGACCTTTACTTCCTGGAGAGCTACATCAAACCACAGCCGGCCAATCACAGTACAGACAAGCTGTTCCGGAGGGGAGCCAGCAAGGCTCTGTGCTCCCTGCCCGTCTGCGACGCCTTCAGTCCTGGAGAGTTGAACATCGATGAAGGAGAGTGCGTCAAGAGGTGTGGGGTTCTCAACGTGACTCTGGCGTCAGACGCTTGCCGGGAGCGGCGCCATGTGGCCATCAAGACCGTACGGATACCGGAGGTGAGTGACCTCAGGGCTCTGGTGGAGGACCCTAGGCTCAACCTCAAGGTGATCCAGCTGGTTAGGGACCCCCGAGGGATCCTGGCCTCACGCATTGAGACCTTCAGGGACACCTACCGCCTCTGGAGGATCTGGAGGGCCACTGGGAGGAGGCCCTACAACCTGGACCTCACCCAGCTTTCCATGGTCTGTGAGGACTTCCTGGGATCTGTAACCACTGGGCTCAGCAAGCCCCCATGGCTCAAAGGGAGGTATATGCTGGTCAGGTATGAGGACCTGGCCAAGAACCCTCTCCAGAAGACCAAGAAGATCTATGATTACCTGGGTCTGGTCATGGACAAGAACGTAGGAGACTGGATCCAGAACAACACTAGGGGAAGCAATGATCTGTCAGCCAAGCATAAATACGGCACTGTTCGGGACTCAGCGGCCAACGCAGAAAGCTGGAGGCTCAAATTGTCTTATGACATGGTTGATTACACACAGACTGTGTGTCAGCAAGTTCTACAGGAGCTGGGTTATAAGACTGTCAGTTCGCCCGAGGAGCTGAAAAATCTGTCTCTCACTCTCATCGAGGACAAAATTTTTGTACCTTTTTTGTAGAAAAGCAAGGGCCAATCACAACGCACAAATATTTTTGTTATATTTACATTGATGCCTTCATTTCCTCTCAGATTTGCACTAAACCTCAGAAACCTTGATGACTGCTGTGGTAATATTTAAGACATTCAGAACAGCACAAGAAAAAATGATTTGGGAATGCTGTTTTAGAGATTTCAGTATCAATGTTTAATCGATATTGAAGGGACACTTATGTCAGGTTAATTGACATGAACAACCTACAGTGAAGCACCATCCTACTTAAGATCCCTGAATGCTGACAGTTGCATTGACAAACGTGAATGTTGATATTTGTACAGCAAGAAAACTAGACCTGCTGTACAATATTGTTAGGGAATGTACCTAATCATACCTTAACTGATAAATGCTGAGGTGTAGGCCTATGATAAAACCATGCAAGAAACATTTGAATGTTGCAGTCAATTTAAATGGTGTTGTTTAAATGTTACCGAGGGTAACAATTAATGGGTGGCGCTTTAATTGTGTTGAAATAGCTTAACTGAGGGTTGACAAATCCAACCTCACTTAAGGGTAATGAGTGCCGGACAACAGTGATTTTACAGAGGCTTCATCCCAAATGGCACCCTATTCCCTATCTAATGCACTACTTTTGGTCAGGGCCCATAGGGTTTTGGTCAAAAATAGTGCACTGTGTAGGGAATAGGGTGCCATTGCAGATGCAAGCATAGTTTACCCTGATCATCCAAGTGTCAGCGAGGTGTTGGAAATGTTTAGTTTGACTTCCCGGCCAACTACTGACGATGTGGAGCAGGCAAGCAATCGGAGACAGCTGCAGTGGCTGATTAGTCTTATACAGGTAAGCTAGCTCTGGTCTTCACAACATTATCAGGGTAGTGGAGTTTTCAATCTCTGGAAGGAATAGAATTGAACTGAATAGAATACAGTATTTTATGTTCCATTTGTCAACAGAAACTGACCATTATGCTGTCACAATAAGTGAGGAAGGCCTTTGTTATTATCTATTTATTTATTTATTTTGAGTTATTACTTTACAAACATGTACTAAAATAACTGACACGAAACAGTGACAGGCTGGGAAATGGCCTTACCCAATCCCCTTGGACTCCTCTGAAATATTGAGGAGGTGATGTTCATAAAGTTGAGTTCTTTACTCCTCAAAGACACTGTTTTAAAATGTATTTTCCCTAAACCCTATTGTCCCTGCCCTTATTGGAGTAAATTCATGGACAACAACACTTAGCCTTCTACTTCTCGCTTATACATACTATGTACATCTTACAGACACAATATATTACAATAGTTATCTATTTTTTTTTGTCCCATCCTTCAGCTACCCTCAACCCCTCCCATCTATCTCTGAAGACCATCCAGTTTTAATTTCTATTTGCCATATATTTTTCAACTGTGCTGTTTCACAAAAGTTCTGAACCTATATACACTAACTTCCAAAAGTTTGGGGTCACTTAGAAATCTCCTTGTTGGTGAAAGAAAATCATATTTTCTTGTCCATTAAAATAACATCATATTGATCAGAAATACAGTGTAGACATTGTTAATGTTGTAAATGACTATTGCAGCTGGAAACGGCTGATTTTTAAAGGATTATCTACACAGGCGAACAGAGGCCCATTATCAGCAACCATCCCTCCTGTGTTCCAATGGCACGTTGTGTTAGCTAATCCAAGTTTATAATTTCAAAAGACTAATTGATCATTAGAAAACCCTTTTGCAATTATGTTTGCACAGCTGAAAACTGTTGTGCTGATTGATTAAAGAAGCAATAAAACTGTCCATCTTAAGACTAGTTGAGTATCTGGAGCATCAGCATTTGTACCTTGAAGGCCAGCATCCTGGAGTTGCCTCTTCACTGTTGACGTTCAGACTGGTGTTTTGCGAGTACTATTTAATGAAGCTGCCAGTTGAGGACTTGGGGTGTCTGTTTCTCAAACTAGACACTCTAATGTACTTGTCCTCTTGCTCAGTTGTGGACCGGGGCCTCCCACTGCTCCTTCTATTCAAAAACAAGGAGTGATGGTTGGAGGGATGGTTGTTGATAGTGGGCCTCTGTTCGCCTATGTAGATATTCCATTCAAAATCAGCCATTTCCAGCTCCAATAGTCATTTACAACATTACCAATGTCTACACGGTATCTCTGATCAATTTGATGTTATTTATATGGACAAAAAATGTGATTTTCTTTCAAAAACAAGGACATTTCTGAGTGACCCCAAACTTTTGAACGGTAGCGTACATTTTACGGACACAGTATATTTTACATTAGTTATCTTGTTGTTATTAGTCCCACCCTTCAGCTCCACTCAACCCCTCCCATCTATCTCTTAACCCCATCCAGTTTTCATTTCTAGCTGCCATATACATGTATATCCCACTGAGCTGTGATGTTTCACAAAAGTTCTGAACTTTTCTATTCTCATGTTTCTACAGATTGTAAATTAAAGCTACATTTTTTTTGCCAAGAGTATTATTATATTATTGATCGATTGACTCTGACTTTTTAAATCACCCAGCAGTGCTCTTTGCAGATTTAGCTCCAGGTAAACGTTGCAATTCTTCAGCCATTCCTGAACCTGCAACCAAAGCTACATATGGGCAGTACCAAAACAAATGATCTAATGATTCTGTCTCTTCACAGCAAATTCTGCAGAGCTGGGATGGTTGTATCCCCCATATATATAACATTCTGTTGGTTGCAATAATTTTGTATAATCATTTAAATGAAAACGTTTTGAATCCAGCCTCGTTCTGTGTATCAGTTCATAAACCATGTGCCATGGAATCGGTACATAGAAAATCTCTTCCCAACTATTTTGCAATCTACACGGCACAGCTGTCATTTGTGGTATGCGTTTTTTATTCATCACAATTATCTAGAACCAATTTTGGTCTTTAATGCCGACAGACAAGTTCTTTACGCTCTCCCTTTCCATTTTTGTGGTAATGCTAGAATTAGTTAGTTGTAATTTTGGATAGGGCAGACAATCCCATTTAGTTTTGCAACTGCATGTGTGACATAACTCCACCAGTCCTATTTTTGATATAATTTACAAAGATTATACAATTTTTATTTTATTATCAATTAGTATATTTGGGTTTACCCATAATATTTGTTGTTGTAATATTTGTTCTGTCTTTTCTGGTGGATTAAAGTGAAATTGCAACCGACTTTGTGGTTTGTTTTAAAAATAGCAATATTTTTGAGTTGATATCATTAAAAAAATGAAAGTGAGCGGTTGTAATCTGAATAAAGGGAAAAAGGCTGTTCTTGAACATGGGGTCAGACATTATTAATAATCTGCTAGAGAACCAGTTCGGATTTAAGTATAACTTTTGTATGACTGAAGCCTTTAGTGAGAGGTCCAATGCTTTAATATTTAATAATTTCTGCCCTCTGAATTCATATTAATTATATAAATAAGACTGTTTAATTTTGTCTGAGTTAGCTTTCCAAATAAATTGTAATATGTTTTGCTCGTGCAAGTTAAAAACAAGTCGCTAGGTGCAGGCAAGGCCAGAAGAACATAGGCAAACTGGGACGTGGATAAAGAGATAATCAGGGCGATTCTTTCACAAATAGACAGGTATTTTCCAAGATCTTATCTATTTTTGATAACTTTCTATGAACATGTATTGTTGTGAGATCATTTATTTATTTTGGGATATGAATACTGAGCAGGGGCTTCCACTGGGGACGGGGACATGTCCCCCCACATTCTGAAATGGCATTTTTGTCCCCCCCAGATTTATCATTGGAATGTGATACAAAACGAGGCAGGTCTCTAATTATCTGTGTATATTCCTGCCAAAACACCAAAACCCACTCCTCAAGATGACTAATAGGCAGAGAGAGACAGCAGATAGAGAGGTGAGGAGACAGAGAAAGAGACAGGTAGAGAGAGAGAGAGATGCAGGGAGAGAGAGAGTGGCGGAGAGAGAGAGGGGGGAGAGAAAGAGACAGGTAGAGAGAGAGGGCGAGAGAGAGGCAGAGAAAGAGGCAAAGAGAGTGAGGAGGAGAGGGAGAGAGACAGCGAGAGGGAGAGTGAGGGAGAGAGCGACAGAGAGAGGGAGAGACCGAGAGAGAGGGGGAGAGAGGGAGAGAGAGCGGCAGAGAGAGGGTGAGAGGGAGAGCGAGTGAGAGAGAGCGGCAGAGAGAGGGGGAGAGGGAGAGCGAGTGAGAGAGAGGGAGAGAGCGAGAGAACTGTACTACAATATGAATGGAGGAGAACAATCTTTTCTCACAATGATTTTATTACAGTTCTTTGTAGGTTGGCAGAGGTACAGTTGTTAGGTACAGGACTACAGTTCTTAGTTTTGTGTCACTGTTAGACTCCTAAGGAAAAGGAGATGCCCAGAAGGAGCCTATCATACCAAGCTGGTACAGAAGTCATTGTCAAGGACGTCTGATACGTCAACAAACGCTAGTGTATAGAGTAACACTGGTCTTTTACACACTGATCTCAAACCAAGGTTTACTTACACTTCCCTATTTATAAATAACCAATCAGCAATCAGGATTAGACCCACTCATTTTATAAATTGGCATAATTGACACCTATAGGGATAAAGTGTGACCTTATGCAATGCTTCTGCACTGATAAGACCTATCAAGTCAATGTGATTGGCTGTGAGGGGGCGACAGCAAGCATTGAATAGTGTGGTTCTGTATGCATATCTGCAGGATCCGATTATGCCCATTTCATGTTGTCCATTACAAGGGATATCCCATAACGAGTACGTCACTACGGACAGGAATGGAAACCATGTCAGCAAGAGACACAGCTGTTAGACGAGGGCTGACAGTAACACCAGGAGATCCAACTCAACCTGTCGTCTGGCTGACGTGGTGATTTGGTACAGTGCACAGCACAACACAGGAGAGAGGAGGGAGATGCTGGAGAAATTCACATTCAGGCAGAGTCCCAAATGACACCCTATTCCCTTTAGAGCGCCCTATTTTTGACCAGAGCCCATAGGGCCTCTGTATAGGTAATAGGGTGCCATAGGAAATAGGGCCTCTGTATAGGTAATAAGATGCCATATGTAATATGATTCCATAGGCAATAGGGTCCCATAGGTAATAGGGTGCCATAGGTAATAGGGCGCCAAAGGTAATAAGGCTCCATAGGTAATAGGGCACCATAGGTAATAGGGTGCCATAAGTAATAGGGCTCCATAAGTAAAAGGGTGCCATAGACAATAGGAGTGCCATAGGTAATAGGGAGCCATAGGTAATAGGTTTCCATAGGTAATAAGGCGCCATAGGTATTAGGGCGCCATAGGTAATAGGGCGCCATAAGTAATAGAGTTCCATACATAAAAGGGTGCCACAGGCAATATGGCGCCATAGGTAATATGGTACCACAGGAAATATGGCCTCCGCATAGGTAATAGGGTGCCATAGGTAATAGATGCCATAGGTAATAAGGTCTCTGTATAGGTAATATGGCACCATAGGTAATAGGGCGCCATAGGAAATAGGGTGCCATAGGTAATAGGGGTGCCATAGGTAATAAGGTGCCATAGGTAATAAGGTGCCATAGGTAATAAGGTCTCTGTATAGGTAATATGGCGCCATAGGTAATAGGGCAATATGGTAGGTGCCATAGGTAATAGGATGTCATAGGCAACAGGGGGCATAGGTAATAGGGTGAAATAGGTAATAAGATGCAAGATGTAATAGGGCCTCTGTATAGGTAATAGAGTGCCATAGATGATATGGTGCCATAGGCAATAGGGCGTGATAGGTAATAGGGCACCATAGGTAATAGGGCCTCCATATAGGTAATAGGACACCGTAGGTGATAGGGTGCCATAGGTAATAGGCCCTCTGTATAGGCAATAGGGTGCCATAGGTAATAGGGCGTGATAGGTAACAGGGCGCAATAGGTAATAGGGCCTCTGTATAGGTAATAGGATGCCATATATAATAGGATGCCATGGGTCATAGGTCGCAATACTGTAGGTAATAAGGTGCCATAGGTAACAAGGCCTCTGTATAGGTAATAGGGCACCATAGGTAATGGGGCCTTTGTATAGGTAATAGGGTACCATAGGTAATAGGTGCCATAGGTAATAAGGTGCCATAGGAAATAAGGCCTCTGTGTAAGTAATAGGGTGCCATAGGTAATAGGGCACCATAGGTAATAGGGCCTTTGTATAGGTAATAGGGAACCATAGGTAATAGGGCCTTTGTATAGGTAATAGGGAACCATAGGTAATAGGGCCTTTGTATAGGTAATAGGGCACCATAGGTAATGGGGCCTTTGTATAGGTAATAGGGCACCCTAGGTAATAGGGCCTTTGTATAGGTAATAGGGTACCATAGGTAATAGGTGCCATAGGTAATAAGGTGCCATAGGAAATAAGGCCTTTGTATAGGTAATAGGGCACCATAGGTAATAGGGCACCATAGGTAATAGGCCTTTGTATAGGTAATAGGGCACCATAGGTAATAGGGCACCATAGGTAATAGGGCCTTTGTATAGGTAATAGGGCACCATAGGTAATAGGGCTCTGTATAGGCAATAGGGTGCATAGGTAATAGGGCAGGGCGCATAGGTAATAGGGCCTCTGTATAGGTAATAGGATGCCATATATAATAGGATGCCATGGGTCATAGGTCGCAATAGTAGGTAATAAGGGGGTAACAAGGCCTCTGTATAGGTAATAGGGCGCCATAGGTAATAGGGCACCATAGGTAATGGGGCCTTATGTAGGTAGGTAATAGGTGCCATAGGTAATAAGGTGCCATAGGAAATAAGGCCTCTGTGTAAGTAATAGAGTGCCATAGGTAATAGGGCACCATAGGTAATAGGGCCTTTGTATAGGTAATAGGGAACCATAGGTAATAGGGCCTTTGTATAGGTAATAGGGAACCATAGGTAATAGGGCACCATAGGTAATAGGGCCTTTGTATAGGTAATAGGGCACCATAGGTAATAGGGCCTTTGTATAGGTAATAGGGTACCATAGGTAATAGGTGCCATAGGTAATAAGGTGCCATAGGAAATAAGGCCTCTGTGTAAGTAATAGGGTGCCATAGGTAATAGGGCCTTTGTATAGGTAATAGGGCACCATAGGTAATAGGGCCTTTGTATAGGTAATAGGGCGTGATAGGTAATAGGGCAACATAGGTAATAGGGCCTTTGCATAGGTAATAGGACACCTTAGGTGATAGGGTGCCATAGGTAATAGGCCCTCTGTATAGTAATAGGGCCATAGGTATATAGGTAATAGGGCAATAGGTAATAGGGCCTCTGTATAGGTAATAGGATGCCATAGGTAATAGGATGCCATTGGGTCATAGGTAATAGGGCAATAAGGTAATAGTTAACAAGGCCTCTGTATAGGTAATAGGGCGCCATAGGTAATAGGGCCTTTGTATAGGTAATAGGGCACCATAGGTAATAGGGCCTTTGTATAGGTAATAGGGCACCATAGGTAATAGGGCCTTTGTATAGGTAATAGGGCCATAGGTAATAGGGCCTTTGTATAGGTATAGGGTAATAGGGCCTTTGTATAGGTAATAGGTAATAGGGCCTTTGTATAGGTAATAGGGCGCCATAGGTAATAGGGCCTTTGTATAGGTAATAGGGCACCATAGGTAATAGGGCCTTTGTATAGGTAATAGGGTATAGGTAATAGGGCACCATAGGTAATAGGGCCTTTGTATAGGTAATAGGGCACCATAGGTAATAGGGCCTTTGTATAGGTAATAGGGCCTTTGTATAGGTAATAGGGCACCATAGGTAATAGGGCCTTTGATAAGAGCGTCTGCTAAATGACTTAAATGTAAATGTATAGGTAATAGGGCGCCATAGGTAATAGGGCCTTTGTATAGGTAATAGGGCACCATAGGTAATAGGGCCTTTGTATAGGTAATAGGGCCTTTGTATAGGTAATAGGGCACCATAGGTAATAGGGCACCATAGGTAATAGGGCACCATAGGTAATAGGGCCTTTGTATAGGTAATAGGGCGCCATAGGTAATAGGGCCTTTGTATAGGTAATAGGGCACCATAGGTAATAGGGCGCCATAGGTAATAGGGTGCCACCTGGGTTTCATCCTCTGTGATAGAAGGTGTGGTGCTGACTGTGTTGCAATATGCCACTGAACAGATCATAGAGGCCTGACCGAAGCTGAAGTCAACCACACATCCACAGCCGGATGGAATAGAAACTGGGAAGTACATTATTTCACCCCATTGGAGTAGTTGAAAACAACCCACCCTGAACCTCTATTCGCATCTCCTCTACTATCACTCTTCTTAGTACACAGCAGACAGCCACCAAAGGAGACAGCCACCACAGCAGACAGCCACCAAAGGAGACAGCCACCACAGGAGACAGCCACCACAGCAGACAGCCACCAAAGGAGACAGCCACCACAGCAGACAGCCACCACAGCAGACAGCCACCACAGCAGACAGCCACCACAGCAGACAGCCACCACAGCAGACAGACACCACAGCAGACAGACACCACAGCAGACAGACACCACAGCAGACAGACACCACAGCAGACAGCCACCAAAGGAGACAGCCACCACAGCAGACACCCCACCACAGCAGACAGACACCAAAGGAGACAGCCACCACAGGAGACAGCCACCACAGCAGACAGACACCCCACCCCACCACAGCAGACAGACACCTCACCCCACCACAGCAGACAGACAGCCACCACAGCAGACAGCCACCACAGCAGACAGACACCCCACCACAGCAGACAGACGCCTCACCCCACCACAGCAGACAGACACCCCACCACAGCAGACAGACACCCCACCACAGAAGACAGACACCACAGCAGACAGCCACCACAGCAGACAGCCACCACAGCAGACAGACACCCCACCCCACCACAGCAGACAGACACCTCACCCCACCACAGCAGACAGACAGCCACCACAGCAGACAGACACCCCACCACAGCAGACAGACACCCCGCCACAGCAGACAGACACCCCGCCACAGCAGACAGACACCCCACCACAGTAGATAGACACCCCACCACAGCAGACAGACACCCCACCACAGTAGATAGACACCCCACCACAGCAGACAGACACCCCACCACAGCAGACATACAGACACCACAGCAGACAGACAGACACCACAGCAGACAGACAGACACCACAGCAGACAGACAGACACCACAGCAGACAGACAGACACCACAGCAGACAGACAGACACCACAGCAGACAGACACCTTAGTAGACGGACACCACAGCAGTCAGACAGACACCACAGCAGACAGACAGACACCACAGCAGACAGACAGACACCACAGCAGACAGACAGACACCACAGCAGACAGATAGACACCACAGCAGACAGACAGACACCACAGCAGACTGACACCACAGCAGACCGACACCACAGCAGACTGACACCACAGCAAACCGACACCACAGCAAACCGACACCACAAACTGACTCCACAGGAGAAGGTAGGTGAGTAGAGGGAGAAGTCAAGGAGGCAGCATCACCAGCATTACTATTATCACATAATGCAAAAGCAGACTAATATTGGAATATTCTCACACGTGTCCTGTTTTCACAATACATGATACCATGAATGACCTTCCCATCAGCTGGACACATAACTTCCTCTGAGGGTGAGGGTAGAGAGAGAGCAGAGGGGTCTCGTGTGGCTCAGTTGGCAGAGCATGGCACTTGCAACGCCAGGGTTGTGGGTTAGATTCCCACGAGGGACCAGCATGGAGATAAAGTACAGAAATGTAACCACTCTGGATAAGAGCATCTGCTAAATGACTGAAACATAAAGCAGTATTCACTTTTTAAGCGACCGAATAAAATGCAACAAATTGCAATTAAAATACAGAGTAGCTTTATTTATAGAATACAGCATCAGTTTTTGCAAAAATAGTTCTATCATAGACAAAAAACTGTGACCCCAATGACACACTATTCAATATACACTGAGTGTATAAAGCATTAGGAACACCTGCTCTTTCCATGACATAGACTGTCCAGGTGAATCCAGGTGAAAGCTATGATCCCTTATTGATGTCACCTGTTAAATCCACTTCAATCAGTATAGATGAAGAGGAGGAGACAGATTAAAGAAGGAGTTTTAAGCCTTGAGACAACTGAGACATGGATTGTTTATCTGTGCCATTCAGAGGGTGACAAAAGTCACAACTCAAAATCAGGCAGGTGTTCTTAATGTTTTGTACACTTGGTGTATAGTGCACTACATTTGACCAGGGCCCCATCCCAGTTTATAGTAACAGAGTCTCCAAGACATATATTAACTAGCAGAAGTGTCCCGATGAAAACAGTAAAGACAGGACAAGATGAAACAGCATGAAAATAAAATAGGTGAGACTTGTCATAACAATAAACAGCATATTGTGTTCAGGAAGAAGGAAAACCGACCTGTTGAAACATGTGATGCATAATGTGAGGGTGGGGAAATAGCATGCCAAGTTGTTTTCTCTTTATTTATGTTCAAATAAAAATGTCCTCACAGTGACTGTTCAAATAAAAATGTAAGAAAGCAAACCGAAAAGGAGAACAAACAGCACACTGGGAACAGACGTCTAGCTTCGATTTACATGTGGTCAAGTTGTCAAATAATGTGAATTCAACGTGAAATTAACAAAACATTTCACAATGTCATTTGATTTAGGTTAAAAGTCGGGTGGGGGAAAAAAATACAAAATGACCTTACGGGGAGGCAGGGTAGCCTAGTGGTTAGAGCATTGGACTAGTAACCGCAAAGGTTGCAAGTTCAAACCCCCGAGCTGATAAGGTACAAATCTGTTGTTCTGCCCCTGAACAGGCAGTTAACCCACTGTTCCCAGGCCGTCATTGAAAATAAGAATTTGTTCTTAACTGACTTGCCTAGTTAAATAAAGGTCAAAACAAACGTTGATGACTTTTTTCAAATCCAATCAGTTTTCTATGTTGATAACGTCATCACATTGAGCTATTTGGTTGAAATGTGGAAACAACGTTGATTCAACCAGTATTTGTCCAGTGGGAAGAAATTGGTCATCTACTTTTATTCTCTGATCAGAATGGACAGTAATTCAGGATTACACGTAACAATGTGGAAGTGCATTAACTAGTCCCAGATGTGTTTATATCATCTTGTGACCTCAAACAGACTGGGACCCAGGCTAGAAGTGATTGGAAAGCATAGAAAGAAAAAGCATGTTTGTTTTCAACTGTCCCTCCTACTCTGGGAATGTCGCTGTCAACTATCTATCAGTATTTATACATGTAATGCAGAGATGGGCACCTCTGATGGGGGTGGGGGCCACAACAAATCTGAAAGCTGCAGTGGCTAGCGGGTCTGCGTACCCATATTCATACCCACACATGTAGTCAGAGCTACATTTTTGTTGTTAGTGGCCCCCTCTTGACAGTGGAGATAATCTATATATATCTTTTTTATTGTTAATTTCCTGCAATTATACAATATATAGAGAAAATGTTGTACTTTTAAAATAAGTTTGATGCAATTCTACTTCTTGCCATGTGGAGTAGAGAACATTTTGCAATTTTATAACTAATTCCATGCAATTCTACTAATTTTGCTGTGGGGCGGAGAGAAAGATTTGCAGTTTTTAAGCTAATTTCCTGCAATTCTACACATTTGGTTAATATCCATGGGCACCTTCAGTCTGTAATTTGACCATGATTACTACAAGTTTAGATAGCTGGATAGACTAAATTTACAAATCTAAAAAATGTAAATTGACACGGGCTAATTCAGTGACTGTCAGTGACTGACCTAAGACAAAAACTGCTGATGCACAACCAAATGTAAAAAATGCACCATGTGTATTCTACTATTCTTACTCTCAACAGTCAGTTGAGACCCCAAAGGAGTTCACATTTTTTAAATGCGTTATTATTTATTAATTTTTCCGTTTTTGGAAATGAATGGGCCGCGGTCCCTGATCTAATGCAAATGAAGGAACATAAACATACATTTGAGTAAAGTACACATAAGTGAATGAAATGGGTTATGTCCCAAATAGCACACTACTCCCTATACTGTACAGTGCACTACTTTGGATTACAGCCTTATGGGTGCTGGTCAAATGTAGTGCACTATAAAGGGAATAGGGTGCCATTTGAGACGTAGGCATGAACTATGATGCTTGAAACTTAACAAGGTTCATCGTAGTAATGTCTTTGATAGGCCATTGTGGAGCAGGTTTATAAAATATTTAAATGGACACGGATTTCCTGATTTATCAATAACTCAGAGATCTCTTAACTTTAAGGCCTCCCGAGTGGCTCAGCGGTTTAAGGCGTCACTACAGACCCTGGTTCGGTTCCAGGCAGTATCACAACCGGCCGTGAATGGGAGTACCATAGGGCGGCACACAATTGGCCCAGCGTCGTCTGGGTTGGGCTGGGGTAGGCTGTCATTGTAAATAACAATTTGTTCTTAACTGAATTGCCAGGTTAAATATATATATTTTTAAATGTGTGTGTTTCTTTGTTGGTGAAATGGTGCTTTATTTATTTAAACAGCTCAGGACATCTGCTGGTATATGTAACATGTACGTAAAAATGTCATTTCCATGACTTCTTCTGTCCGTTTCTATGCAATAACACGCTTTGTTGACCACATGTCCAACTCATCAAGAATTGATCTAAAAACACCTGCATTACAATGTAAATATTTACTGCAAGGTTCCTCTAACCTTCTTTGTCTGCATCAATAGGAATCATATGCCTATTTTTCACATATATATTTTATAACACTACCGTTTAAAAGTTTGGGGTCACTTAGAAATGTCCTTGTTTTTGAAAGAAAAGCACATTTTTTCTCCATTAAAATAACATCAAATTGATCAGAAATACAGTGTAGACATGGTTAATGCTGTAGCATATTCACATACACACATTGTTTGGTGTGTATTCCCCAATCACTGATGTCAAACTGATGAAATGCAGTTATGTGAAGTACCTTTCACTTTGTTTTAATACTTGTCAATGTAAAGATACCTTTTCACAGTAAAACTGGAAGAATGTAAATAACCTCCAGCTTTTGAGAAATGAGTAGATGTGTCCTTTCTGAATCGCTACCAAATTGTTGTGGATTGTGGATTGTCTTCATATTATCATGCCCTTCACCACCCAGACCCAGATTAACCAAAAAGACATGAGATCCCTCTCAAGAGTACCTCGGCAGTAAATTCAACATTCTGGTCAATTCCTATATCCTAACAAATCAACATTCCCATAATCCCCCTCTGTAATGCTTCCTTAGGACAGTATTCTGACTTGAGATCCGCAACCTTAACTCAGATTTCCGTGCAAATTGCCCATTGACGTCAACGAATGATTTACATGCAAATCCGAGTTACTTGTGCCTTTTTCAACTCTGAATGGTTCCCCATAGTAACCAGATGGAACCTAAACACAGCAGAGAGACAGGGAGACATTTATAAACTATACTGTAGCAATGGGGTGGTAGTTGGGTCTAGGTCTAATCAGACTTGTCCTTTTTCTTTGGTGTGACTTTACTGGCTACAGCAGACCCTACCGCCCCCACTCCCCCTGTCACCATGGAAACGCTGCCCTTGACCAATCCCACGCCGGCGGCCGGCACGCTGGTCACCACCGTCTTGGTGATGTCATAGCTCTTACAGCCCACCCAGGCCACGCCTCCCCATGTCGCTCCGACCGCCCCTTTGGTCATGTTGAAGAGACCTCCGGTCACCCTCCAGATGACCCCCGCCTCGGTCTTAGGGTGGTCCTTCTCTCCATCTGCAGGGTGAATGGTGGCAGAGAGAAAGAGAGAGGCAGGGAGAGAGAGAAAGAGAGAGGCAGGGAGAGGGAGAAAGATAGATAGATAGATAGATAGATAGATAGATAGATAGATAGATAGATAGATAGATAGATAGAGAGAGAGAGAGAAAGACAGAGGCAGGGAAAGGGAGAGGGAGAAAGAGAGATATATAGATAGAGAGAGAAAGAGAGAGGCAGGGAAAGGGAGAGAGAGATATATATATATAGATAGAGAGAGAAAGAGAGACAGGGAGAGGGAGAGGGAGAAAGAGAGATAGATATATATATATATATAGATAGAGCGAGAAAGAGAGAGGAAGGGAGAGGGAGAACAAGAGATAGATAGATATATAGATAGAGAGAGAAAGAGAGAGGAAGGGAGAAAGAGAGATAGATAGATATATAGATAGAGAGAGAAAGAGAGAGGAAGGGAGAGGGAGAAAGAGAGATAGATATATATATATAGATAGAGAGAGAAAGAGAGAGGCAGGAAAGGGAGAGGGAGAAAGAGAGATAGATATATATAGATAGAGAGAGAAAGAGAGAGGAAGGGAGAGGGAGAAAGAGAGATAGATAGATATATAGATAGAGAGAGAAAGAGAGAGGCAGGAAAGGGAGAGGGAGAAAGAGAGATAGATAGATAGATAGATAGAGAGAGAAAGACAGAGGCAGGGAAAGGGAGAGGGAGAAAGAGAGATAGATAGATAGATAGATAGATAGATAGATAGATAGATAGATAGATAGATAGATAGATAGAGAAAGACAGAGGCAGGGAAAGGGAGAGGGAGAAAGAGAGATATATAGATAGAGAGAGAAAGACAGAGGCAGGGAAAGGGAGAGGGAGAAAGAGAGAGATAGATAGATATATAGATAGATAGAGAAAGACAGAGGCAGGGAAAGGGAGAGGGAGAGGGAGAAAGAGAGATATATAGATAGAGAGAGAAAGACAGAGGCAGGGAAAGGGAGAGAAAGAGAGATAGATAGATATATAGATAGAGAAAGAGAGAGGCAGGGAGAGGGAGAAAGAGAGATAGATAGAGAGAGAAAGAGAGAGGCAGGGAAAGGGAGAGAGATATATATATAGATAGAGAGAGAAATAGAGAGACAGGGAGAGGGAGAAAGAGAGATAGATATATATATAGATAGAGAGAGAAAGAGAGAGGCAGGGAAAGGGAGAGAGAGAGAGAGAGAAAGAGATCAAGAGAAAGACAAAGAGAGTGTAAAAAAAAAACAATTTATAGATGAATCATTTGTGTCTAGGTGCCTGAAAGAAAGTTCCAGATGAAAGCTTTCCATGAGTTTTCTCAATGGTGTTTATAGCGGTACATTAACATTCCAGTCCCTCAGAGGAACAAACAGGATCACTGACTACATTAACGCCAATCCATCAATCCCAAATGGCACTTCATTCCCTACATAGTGGACAACTGTTGACCTGGGCCTAATTAGGCTCTGGTCAAAAGTAGTGCACTATGTAGGGAATAGGGTGCCATTTGGGATGCAAAGGGACGCTGGGAAATGTAAGATTGATGTATTGGAGCTTTTGTAGTCAGTGGTCCTCCCTAAAGTACAACATCTCAATACGAAGATCAATGTCACATATCTGATATTTATATCTGCATGTAGCTCAGCGGTTAGAGAATTGGGGCAGTAACCGAAAGGTTGCTGTTTCAAATCCCAGAGCTGGCTAAGTGAAAAATCTGTTGATGTACCCTTGAGCAAGGCACGCAACCCTAATTGCTCCTGTAAGTCGCTCTGCATAAGAGCTTCTGGTAAATTACTCAAATGTTGAATGTACCTAGGGATGGAGGAGAACGTTCTTGTCTGCTCTAAAGCCTCAGGTCTACATGACCTGGCTGATGACTCAAGAGTTCACATTATTATCTCTCATTCCGTTAGCATCTTCTATTTAAGTCACAATATAATTGCTAGGGTTTACCTGGTCACTAATAATAGGGACAGTTTTCCTTCACAGTGGAATACAAGCCTGTTTAAATAAAAAGCTTATTAGTGGAAACTTCGCTCTACGGCTTGGGGGAAATAAAGGCACCTATAAAATGGGTTATGGTGTTTCTGGTCTATGTATGGCGTGTGGCTGGAGTGAACCACAATGCATGTCCATGGCTGTTTTCACTGCTTACAGCTGACACACTTTCAAAGTGAATGGCACTAAAGTGGTTGTCTGAGTCATAGGCCAAGGCTTTAAAATGTGGCATAAAATATGGACTGAAAAAGTTTTTAAAATAAACTTTATGAGAGAGTTACAGAGAGCGAGAGAGAGAGCGAGAGAGAGAGAGAGAGCGAGAGCGAGAGAGAGGTCCTTGAACTTGTAATGGTACTCTCCAAAGTGTACCACACTAATAAATGTCTAGTGAAGTCATTATCACTCCCTGATTAATGCATTGTCATTTTTGGGTGAATCTAGTCCATTGACTGCACTGTGCAGTAAAAAGGCCTTTACGGCCACATTACCCAATCTCCCCATAGCCCAAAAATCATATACTACTCCACCCTAGCAGATAAAATAGTCCCTGTCACATCTTTGCATGATTTGACACAGTTCTGTTTATTTCCCCCTCTCAATCCAAGCAGAACATTGAGGTGACAGTTTTGCATGTCTTCCAGCTCCATTTCCCCTCCCACCCCCTTTTGGCTGACAAAACATGCATTAACTAATGTACTGTGGTAACTAGTGAGGGGTGAGTGGGAGAGAGACACTCAACCCAGAGTGAGCTGTTCATGTCATCCCTTTTTACACTGACAATGTCTTTATAAAAAAAACTTAAGATCTTGCTCCTTCTGCTCCTCCTCCCCCCTGCTCCTCCTCCCACCTGCTCCTCCCCCTCCCTCCTTAACAAATAATATTCAGTAGGCCTCCTATTCAATAGCCACCTGGAATAAGCCTACTACAATAGAATATAGGCCAAATGTTCAATAGCTTCCTATCCACATGAAGTACAGCTATAATGGGCTCCTGTAAAGGAGTGCGTAACTGGTGGCAGGGAAGTCAGGTGCAGGAGAGCAAAACTGGGTGATCAACGGAGCAGTTTTATTCATAAAACCACCGGAACAATAAACAAATGGGTACAAAACCCGTTGCGCACGAGACAAAACGTGCACATGCACTTAAAATAAACACTTCCGCACAAAGACATGGGGGGAACAGAGGGTTAAAAACACAACATGTAATGAGGAAAATTGAGACCAGGTGTGTGACAAGACAAGACAAAACAAATGGAAAATGAAAAGTGGATCGATGATGGCTAGAAGACCGGCGACGCCAGGCACCGCCCGAACAAGGAGAGGAACCGACTTTGGCAGAAGTCGTGACAGCTCCTGAGTGGAGCAGCGGTCTAAGGCACTGCATCTCAGTGCTAGAGGCGCCACTACAGACCCTGGTTCGATTCCAGGTTGTATCACAACCGGCCGGGATTGGGAGTCTCATAGGGCGGCGCACAATTGGCCCAGCGTCATCCAGGTCAGGGTTTGGCCGGGGTAGGCCAAGAATTTGTTCTTATCTGACTTGCCCATTTAAATAAAGGTTACATTTAAAAATATATAAAACCAGCTGCGTATTAATTTGTAGGCACGACAACAAATTCTGTCTCTTTCAATATATGGGTGTCTGGATTGAAGATAAGCTATCTTTCAGAAAACATATTGATGAGTTAGTTAAGAATGAAATGGGCTTCCTTTATAGGAATAGGGCCTATTGTGAAACAGCAGAAAACAAATCCTTCAGTAAACATTCATTACGGTTATTGACTATGGTGAAATTGTTTATATGAATACAGGTGCCACTGTATTGAGCCACTGGACGCAGTTTATCATAGCACACAGCGTTTTATTACGGGTGATAGGTTCTCTACGGGTGATACAGTGCCTTGAGAAAGTATTCGGCCCCCTTGAACTTTGCGACCTTTTGCCACATTTCAGGCTTCAAACATAAAGATATAAAACTGTATTTTTTGTGAAGAATCAACAACAAGTGGGACACAATCATGAAGTGGAACGACATTTATTGGATATTTCAAACTTTCTTAACAAATCAAAAACTGAAAAATTGGGCGTGCAGAATTATTCTACGGGTGATAGGTCCTCTACGGGTGATAGGTTCATCCCTCCGTGAAGGCTCCTAGATCGCTGCATTGCACTCTTTTTGTTTATAAATCTTTCCAGCACACAGTACACTTCCACAATACCTTACTTCATTGTTAACCTGCAAGATGTATGAGCTACCAGACTCGGTTTTCCTTCGATCTCCACTGAGTTAGTTAAATCTGATTTTAGTTTTTTTGCACATTACTTGTGGAATAATCTCCAAAGTTCTCTAAAATTGGAAGAGTTGGTGCCTCTAGGGCAATTCAGACGGCTGATTGAGGACCTTTTTACTAAAGAATGTGTCTGTTTTCTATGATTGTTTTGCTTTTCGTGTATTGATGTGTCTGTGTATATTGAATTGTGAATTGATGTGTGTAGGGAAGGGAGTCAGTTGCACAACTGAACACATTCAACTGAAATGTGTCTTCCGCAATTAACCTGTTTATCAGAGAGGTGCAGGGGGCTGCCTTAATCCACGTCCACAGTATCGGCGCCCGGGGAGCAGTTGTTGTTCTGGGGTTAACTGCCTTGCTTAAGGGCAGAATGGCAGAGTGTTCCAACTTGCCGGCTCTGGGATTCGAACCAGTGAGCTTTCGGTTACTGGCCCAACTCTCTTAACCACTAGGCCACATGCCACCCATATAGTGTATATTTATGTGTATGTTTGATACAGGGCTCATCTATAAAAGAGACCTTGGTCTCAGTATGACTCCCTGTCAAGGTAAAAATAATAATACAAATAAACAAATACAAGTGTGTTGGCAGGGCTGTTACCATTATGCTATTTTAGACATCTTTATCTGTGGCTGAAAGAAGCACATCCATACAGCACCTCCTACACACGTCAACCTGCGGCTCTGAATGGTAGTAGATCTGTAGTAGACCTGTATTCATAGCCACAGCAGAGGGTAGGTCTGCACCGCAAAGGGACCTGGTTAAAAGTAGCACACATTATAGGAAATAGGGTGCCATTTGGGAAGTGTGCCCTAGGTCTCTTTTTTGCTGTCAACCCTCAAACAGACGCTTCTCATGAACAATGCTGGAGGACAAGACACCAACACCAACTGTCACTAACACTCAGTACCATCTCATCCCTGAGCTGTGAGCTATAGTGTATATAGGAAGAACTGATCAAAATACACCTTATGGAACAGCGGGGACCGTGAAGAGACACACACACACACTCAGGCACAGACACACGCATACACACACACACATACACATGGATTTTGCATTGCAGATACGTGGTAGTAGAGTAGTGGCCTGAGGGAACACAAAGTGTTATGAAATGTAATAAGTTAAATTGTATATAACTGCCTTAATGTTTCTGGACCCCGGGAAGTATAACTGCTGCCTTGGCAGGAACTAATGGGGATCCATAATAAACCCCAAGAAGAGTTGCTGCTGCCTTGGCAGGAACTAATGGGGATCCATAATAAACCCCAGGAAGAGTAGCTGCTGCCTTGGCAGGAACTAATGGGGATCCATAATAAACCCCAGGAAGAGTAGCTGCTGCCTTGGCAGGAACTAATGAGGATCCATAATAAACCCCAAGAAGAGTTGCTGCAGCCTTGGCAGGAAATAATGGGGATCCATAATAAACCCCAAGAAGAGTTGCTGCTGCCTTGGCAGGAACTAATGGGGATCCATAATAAACCCCAAGAAGAGTTGCTGCTGCCTTGGCAGGAACTAATGGGGATCCATAATAAACCCCAAGAAGAGTTGCTGCTGCCTTGGCAGGAACTAATGGGGATCCATAATAAACCTAAAGAAGAGTTGCTGCTGCCTTGGCAGGAACTAATGGGGATCCATAATAAACCCCAAGAAGAGTTGCTGCTGCCTTGGCAGGAACTAATGGGGATCCATAATAAACCCCAAGAAGAGTTGCTGCAACCTTGGCAGGAACAAATGGGGATCCATAATAAACCCCAAGAAGAGTAGCTGCTGCCTTGGCAGGAACTAATGGGGATCCATAATAAACCCCAAGAAGAGTTGCTGCTGCCTTGGATCTATAATAAATACAAATACAAATAGTAGAATGTCACAACCTTACACCTCCTAAGCAACACCATACCGTGCTACATCTACAGAGTACAAGGAATTCTGTATGAATCCTCTGGAGACGTACATCATATTGCCATCAAACACAAAACATTAATACACTGCTGGTGTCATGTCTATTAATATCTAATATGACTATGGCACTAAACAGGGCTTCAGACAACACATATTATACATTCTGGAACGTCTTCGTATGTACGACAACCTCCCAAAGCATTGTTGGGAACAAACTCCCAAAACATTAGCCTGATTTTGGTCTGTAGGAAGTAGGAACAAACTCCCAAAACATTAGCCTGATGTTGGTCTGTAGGAACACGCATCAGTGGTTTGGGACCTAAAGGTTTTAAGAAGGCAGTATTCAGATACCTTGACTTTTTCCACATTTTGTTACGTTACAGCCTTATTCTAAAATGGATTTAAAAAATGAAAAAATCCTCAGCCATCTACACCTAATGCCCAATAATGACAATGCGAAAACAGTTTTTTTGAATTTTTGGAAATGTATTAAAAAAACAAAACAGAAATACCTTATCTACATAAGTATTCAGACCCTTTGCTATGAGACTCGAAGTTGAGTTCAGGTAAATCCTGTTTCCATTGATCATCCTTGAGATGTTTCTGCAACTTGGAGTTCACCTGTGGTAAATTTAATTGATTGGACAAGATTTGCAAAGGTACACACCTGTCTATATAAGGTCCCACAGTTGACAGTGCATGTCAGAGCAAAAACAAAGCCACAAGGTCGAAGGAATTGTCCGTAGAGCTCAGAGACAGGACTGTCGAGGCACAGATCTGGGGAAGGGTACCAACAAATGTCTGCAGCATTGAAGGTCCCCAAGAACACAGTGGCCTCCATCATTCTTAAATGGAAGAGTGTGGCACCACCAAGACTCTTCCTAGAGCTGGCCCGCCGGCTAAACTGAGCAATCGGGGGAGAAGGGCCTTGGCCAGGGAGGTGACCAAGAACCCGACGGTCACTCTGACAGAGCTCTAGAGTTCCTCTGTGGAGATGGAGAACCTTCCAGAAGGAAAACCATTTCTGCAGCACTCCACTATTCAGGCCTTTACGGTCACAGCAAATGAACATTCTTATTTCATCAACACTGTCAAGTACAAGTCTATTAAGGCTATAATAATGTAGAAAACAATCGAATGATTAATGATATGTAAATGTATAAATTACATTGGGTAAAGAAATCTACCTTTTGACATTCATTTAGTCTCTAAACAGCAGCCTTTGTTTGCATCCTCTGCAGTGAGCATGTAAAACACCATATACACCATGTTCTCTGCTTCTGATTGGTCCATACAAACTAATGTCAGGGGCCGATAATAAACCCAGATTCTGATGGAGCCAAATAGTCCCTCACCGTCTGTGTTCTGGAACAACCTTTAAAACCATCCTTGTCTGCGTCCCAAATTATTCTCTATTCCCTATTTAATGTACTATTGTCTAAGGTAGTGCACTATATAGGGAATAAGGTGCCATTTGGGATGAAAACCTTGTCTCTTCTTATGAGGAATCTCTCTCAGGAGGCCAGTAAATTGCAGAGGTAAGGTATGCCTGCCGTAATGCTTGCCATAAATAATAATCCCATAAAACAAAGATAATGCCTGTGTCCAAAATCACACCCTATTCCCTATGTAGTGCACTGCTTTTGACCAGTGCTCTACTCAAAAGTAGTGCACTACATAGGGAATTTCCTGATATTAGGGACCAGCCAATCAACCTGTTGAGGGTATCATACCTGTATGGTAGGCTAGTTCAATTCTACCAGGGGAGGAAGCTTTAGCAGCCTGCAGGCTAATTCAGCCTCTGCTGAGTTTGAGGGGATGAGGTTACGTCCCAAATGAAACCCTATTCCCAATTACAGTGTGCTAATATTGACCATAGTCCTCATAGGCTCTGCTCAAAAGTAGTCCACTATATAGAAAATAGGGTACCATTTGGGATGCGGCCCAAAGAGGAAGAGAATCCAGATACTGCAGTGTGGCGACTCACCGAGTCCAGACGGTCTATTAGAGACTGACACGCACACACAAACACACACACGCAAACACACACACACACAAACACACACACACACGCAAACACACACACACACACGCAAACACACACACACACGCAAACACACACACACACACACGCAAACACACACACACACGCAAACACACACACACACGCAAACACACACACACACACACTAGACAATTAGAGACTAGCTTTAATGTGAACTGCAGCTGGGAGCTGCTGCTTCTGCTGCCATGGCATCATCTCTCTCCTCTACTCTGTGTGTGTCTGCATGCGTCTATGTGTTTTACAGTGGACCCTGGTGAATCAGAAACCCAGGATACCTCTCCTGTACAATATACAGATTCTCACTCAGACCATTCCTTCTCCTCCTGCATAGTAACTACCTCATAACATCTTAATGGGAATACTGATTACACAACCAAGAGCTCCACGCTGCTATAACAGACAAATACTAGGAATAGATTGTCCACCATCTATGCGTTATCCAGACAGAAAAAAGAAATGGGCAAAAGAACATTTCGATTTAGAGCAATAAAGAAATGGAATAAATTAACTGAGCAAACTAGAAACCTTTCAATATATAAGTTTAAACAATTTAAATATAGTATATGGAAATGTTGTGGGACTATAGTAGATGAAGAATCAATATTTTTTTAGATTGAGTATTTATTGGGTCATTATGCTAGTGTATTATGTATGTTTGTAATAGTGTGTTATATGTGAAAGTGTGTTTGTATTATAAATTGTATTTTAATGTTAAGGACTCTTGGAAGATTAGTCCAAATGGGGACTAAAAGAGATCCTAATCAAATCAAAATCAAATCTACCTACTGTAACATTTCTCTAGCAGATCTCTCGTGTCGTCTTGCCAACTTGTGTTTTTGCCTATATACCGACAGCAGATGGTATTCATCCTCGGCCTGCATTGTTGCTTAACAAGTTAAATACAGCTAGAATCCTTAGTTAATACATATATTTTTTGGGACTTAATGATATATACCCATTGATTGTTGATGAATATAACTTATAAATGCCTCATGAGCTTAGTTCAACAGAACCCCAAATATAAGAATATTTTACTTGTTTGTAAACAATGTCAATATAAACAATAACGGCAGAGCCTCAAAACATGATTACAACTATAATTTGGATATCGCGGAAGGTCAGTCCTCGCATCCATAGTTTATGAATTTGATAGTGGTTGAATTTCTCCAGGCTCATCCCTCAGATTTTTACCTAAACAGGGGCAGGTTGTCCTCTTTGTTATTGTTTCAACTAAGGATTCTACATTTAACCAGGACTTTTCTGTGTTTATTTATTTGAGAGCTTTGTGTGAAATACGGCTAGCCTCTCTAAACCTTTAATATCCTTGTCTTTAGGAAAGTGTGACTTCACACTTGACCGGTCCATAATAAAATCATCAGATCGGCCAGAGTCCTCCACGCACGCACACGCACTCACGCACGCATGCACGCACACACACACAATAAAGTATTTTGGTAGATTAGATTTTTCCTATTTCTTCAACACAGATTAGTGATCAAACTATTCTGCATTGCACACAGGTTGGGAACTAGAGAATGATATCAATACCATACTGTTCTCTCAATCAATACCTCAGAGTATTTGGGACAAGGTGCAAAGAGGGGAATAAGAGCTGAACCTCTCCCTTAGATTGAATGGAGACAGGCAGGAAGGTCTCAGGGTAAAGACAAACCACAGGTCTATATAAACAAGGAGAGCAGTCGAGACTACCACCACAACCTCAGTGTCTTAGTGGAGGGAGAAAACAGGAAACAAAGATAAACAACATGCCATCTGATATAGCGAAGCCTGAAAATATTTTTGGTATTTGTTCTGGCAATTCTCACATAGAAAGCTAATTGAGAGGAAGGACATTTGATATGCTCTTTACATTTGTATCACAAACAATTTTTGAGAAAATCATGAAGGTGGCCATTTTAGGCCATTTTTAGACGTATACATGCCTCCTGTAAGACCCCTGACCCGATTCAGGAAGCTAGGCATATGTCACAAGTCACGACATCACAGGAGAGCAGTTTGAACCTAAAGAACATGTGAACTTGCATGTGCCTTAATAACAAATTTCTATACCATCTATAAATATGAATAAAATTATTAAATTGCTAGCCTTGTTCGTTAAGCCACATGAAAAGACAGCAACCTTCCCACTAGCCATGATTGGCTGAGATAATGAGTGGGCTGGGCATGCCGAGAGATGAGTTCGGATTGGTCTGCCATATAGAAGGCTTCTGTCTATATGAGCTGGTCAGTCTGTGTTGGTAATCCTGTCGAACTCTGATTTAAAAAAAATGTATTGTGTATTGGAGCTGCATAAGTGTTGCTCTCCACTTTCTGGGGGATCAAGTTTTGAAATCAGTGGAATTAGAGTATGATACCTAAAGAGATGGGAAAACACCTAATCCCTTATCACATCTTCAAACGAAGGGCATTTCAAATCAAGTTTATTTGTTACGTGCGCCGAATACAACAGGTGCAGGTAGACCTTACAGTGAAATGCTTACAGGCTTTAACCAATAGTGCAAAAAAAGGTATTAGGTGAACAATAGGTAAGTACAGAAATAAAAACAACAGTAAAAAGACAGTGAAAAATTACAGTGGTGAGGCTATAAAAGTAGAGAGGCTATAAAAGTAGAGAGGCTACATACAGACACCGGTTCGTTGGGCAGATTGACGTAGTATATACATGTAGATATGGTTAAAGTGACTATGCATATATGATGAACAGAGAGTAGCAGTAGCGATTTGAGTAGGGTAGCCATTTGATTACCTGTTCAGGAGTCTTATGGCTTGGGGGTAAAAACTTCTTTGACAATTTTTAGGGCCTTCCTCTGACACACCCTGGTGTAGAGGTCCTGGATGGCAGGCAGGTTTGCCCCAGTGATGTACTGGGCCACACGCACTACGCTCTGTAGTGCCTTGCGGTCGGAGGCCGAGCAATTGCCATACCAGGCAGTGATGCAACCCGTCAGGATGCTCTCGATGCTGCAGCTGTAGAACGTTTTGAGGATCTCAGGACCCATGCCAAGTCTTTATAGTTTCCTGAGGGGGAATAGGCTTTGTCGTGCCCCCTTCACGACTGTCTTGCTGTGTTTGGACCATTCAAGTTTGTTGGTGATATGGACACCAAGGAACTTGAAGCTCTCAACCTGTTCCACTACAGCCCCGTCGGTGAGAATGGGGGCGTGCACATGCTCGGTCCTCCTTTTCCTGTAGTCCACAATCATCTCCTTAGTCTTGGTTACGTTGAGGGATAGGTTGTTATTCTGGCACCACCCGGCCAGGTCTCTGACCTCCTCCCTATAGGCTGTCTTGTTGTTGTCGGTGATCCGGCCTACCACTGTTGCGTCGTCTGCAAACTTAATGATGGTGTTTGAGTCGTGCCTGGCCATTCAGTCATGGGTGAACAGGGAGTAAAGGAGGGGAATGAGCACACTCCCCTGGGAAGCTCCAGTGTTGAGGATCAGCGTGGCAGATGTGTTGCTATCTCCCATCACCACCTGGGGACGGCCCATCAGGAAGTCCAGGATCTAGTTGCAGAGGGAGATGTTTAGTTCCAGGATCCTTAGCTTAGTGATGAGCTTTGAGGGTACTATGGTGTTGAACGCTGTGCTGTAGTCAATGAATAGCATTCTCACATAGGTGTTCCTTTTGTCCAGGTGGGAAAGGGTAGTGTGGAGTGCAATAGAGATGGCATCATCTGTGGATCTGTTTGGGCAGTATGCAAATTGGAGTGGGTCTAGGGTTTCTGGGATAATGGCGTTGATGTGAGCCATTACCTGCCTTCCAAAGCACTTTATGGCTACGGAGGTAAGTGCTGTGTTCTTGGGCACAGGGACTATGGTGGTCTGCTTGAAACATGTTGGGATTACAGACTCAATCAGGGACATGTTGAAAATGTCAGTGAAGACACCTGCCAGTTGGTGAGCACATGCCCAGAGCACACATCCTGGTAATCCGTCTGGCCCCGCAGCCTTGTGAATGTTGATCTGTTTAAAGATCTTACTCACGTTGGCTACGGAGAGTGTGATTACACAGTCGTCCGGAACAGCTGATGCTCTCATGCATGCCTCAGTGTTGCTTGCCTTGAAGCGAGCATAGAAGTGATTTAGCTCGTCTGGTAGGCTAGTGTCACTTGGCAGCTCTCGGCTGTGCTTCCCTTTGTAGTCTGTAATAGTTTGCAAGCCCTGCCACATAAGACGAGCGTCGGAGCCGATGTAGTATGATTCAATCTTAGCCCTGTATTGACAGTTTGCCTGTTTGATGGTTCGTTGCAGGGCATAGCAGGATTTCTTATAAGCTTCAAGGTTAGAGTCCCACACCTTGAAAGTGGCAGCTCTACCATTTAGCTCAGTGCGAATGTTGCCTGTAATCCATGGCTTCTGGTTGGGGTATGTGCGTACAGCCACTGTGGGGACGACGTCCTCGATGCACTTATTAAATAAAGCCAGTGACTGATGTGGTGTACTCCTCAATGCCATCAGAGAATTGCGGAACATGTTCCAGTCTGTGATAGCAAAACGGTCCTGTAGTTTAGCATCTGCTTCATCTGACCACTTTTTTATAGACCTAGTCACTGGTGCTAGATGCTTTAATTTTTGCTTGTAAGCAGGAATCAGGAGGATGGAGTTGTGGTCGGATTTACCAAATGGAGGGCGAAGGAGAGCTTTGTACGTGTCTCTGTGTGTGGAGTACAGTTGATCTAGAATTTATTTCCGTCTGGTTGCACATTTAACATGTTGATAGAGATTTGGTAGAACTGATTTACGTTTCCCTGCATTAAAGTCTCCGGCCACTTGGAGCGCCACTTTTCTTATACAGCTGACTGAGTGCGGTCTTAGTGCCAGCATCTGTCTGTGGTGGTAAATAAACAGCCACGAAAAGTATAGCTGAAAACTTTCTAGGCAAGTAGTGTGGCCTGCAATGTATCACAATATACTCTACTTCAGGCGAGCAAAATCTAGAGACTTCCTTAGATTTCGTGCACCAGCTTTTGTTTACAAATATGCACAGACCGCCCCCCTCGTCTTACTGGAGTGTGCTGTTCTATCTTGCCGGTGCAGCGTATATCCCTCTAGCTGAATATCCATGTCGTCATTCAGCCACGATTCCGTGAAACAGGATATTACAGTTTTTGATGTCCCGTTGGTAGGATATTTGTGATCGTACCTCGTCTAATTTATTGTCCAATGATTGCAGGTTGGCGAGTAATATTGACGCCTTCTACTGATCCTTCCTCCTCTTGCAAATAACTGGGTTGTTGGCCTTGGCGGGTGTTAGGAGAATGTCCTGTTCGATCTGCTTGTTGAAGAAAAAACCTTTGTCTAATCCGAGGTGAGTGATCGCTGTCCTTATATCCAGAAGCTCTTTGTCTAATCCGAGGTGAGTGATCGCTGTCCTGATATCCAGAAGCTCTTTGTCTAATCCGAGGTGAGTGATCTCTGTCCTGATATCCAGAAGCTCTTTGTCTAATCCGAGGTGAGTGATCACTGTCCTGATATCCAGAAGCTCTTTGTCTAATCCGAGGTGAGTGATCGCTGTCCTGATATCCAGAAGCTCTTTGTCTAATCCGAGGTGAGTGATCGCTGTCCTGATATCCAGAAGCTCTTTGTCTAATCCGAGGTGAGTGATCACTGTCCTGATATCCAGAAGCTCTTTGTCTAATCCGAGGTGAGTGATCACTGTCCTGATATCCAGAAGCTCTTTGTCTATTCCGAGGTGAGTGATCGCTGTCCTGATATCCAGGAGCTCTTTGCCTAATCCGAGGTGAGTGATCGCTGTCCTTATATCCAGAAGCTCTTTGTCTAATCCGAGGTGAGTGATCGCTGTCCTGATATCCAGAAGCTCTTTGTCTAATCCGAGGTGAGTGATCACTGTCCTGATATCCAGAAGCTCTTTGTCTAATCCGAGGTGAGTGATCACTGTCCTGATATCCAGAAGCTCTTTGTCTATTCCGAGGTGAGTGATCGCTGTCCTGATATCCAGGAGCTCTTTGTCTAATCCGAGGTGAGTGATCGCTGTCCTGATATCCAGGAGCTCTTTGTCTAATCCGAGGTGAGTGATCGCTGTCCTGATATCCAGGAGCTCTTTGTCTAATCCAAGGTGAGTGATCACTGTCCTGATATCCAGAATCTCTTTGTCTAATCCGAGGTGAGTGATTGCTGTCCTGATATCCAGAAGCTCTTTGTCTAATCCGAGGTGAGTGATCGCTGTCCTGATATCCAGGAGCTCTTTGTCTAATCCGAGGTGAGTGATCACTGTCCTGATATCCAGAAGCTCTTTGTCTAATCCGAGGTGAGTGATCACTGTCCTGATATCCAGAAGCTCTTTTTTTATCGTAAAATGGGTTGCAGAAAAATTATGTACAAAATTAGTTACAAATAACGAGAAACCCCACCACATAATAGCAGAATTGGTTGGGCGCCCGTTAAAACCGCCTCCATTTCTTCTGGCGCCATTTTCATTTCATTATTCATTATTATTTGTGGTATGGATCCATGACAGGGAGACACATCCATCATGCATGATGATGTATAAGGGTAAGATAGTCTAGCGTTAGCTAGCTACATTTTCAGATATTACACGCTTCTAATTCACCCCAGTCAAGTTTAATTTCAAGCTGTGTATAAAATGGGTAATGTCTTCAAAATTAGCAGAAAACCCACTGAATATATTCTTCCAAACAATATGTTTTTGGAACATTGAAAAGGGTCGTTTTTAGGTATTCATATTAAAAGTTTTAATATTTAATCAATTAATGGACACTCCATATTTTAGAGCACACTATACGGAGTACAATGACACCAAAATACTGTATGTATCATGTGTTGTTCACGGATCATAGGGTCTTACAAAAGACATATACACATGGAAGTCTAAAAAGGGCCTAAAATGAGCACTTTCATTAAAAAACATGTCTGATAAAAATTCAAAAAGCGTTGAAGTTTCTATGAGAGAATTGACAGAATAATCTGAGAAATCAAAAATATTTTTGGGCCATGTTGTGGAATCGCCCGTTATTGTTCAGACCTTGGAAATACAGTGCCTTGCGAAAGTATTTCGGCCCCCTTGAACTTTGAGACCTTTTGCCACATTTCAGGCTTCAAACATAAAGATATAAAACTGTATTTTTTTGTGAAGAATCAACAACAAGTGGGACACAATCATGAAGTGGAACGACATTTATCGGATATTTCAAACTTTTTAACAAATCAAAAACTGAAAAATTGGGCGTGCAAAATTATTCAGCCCCTTTACTTTGAGTGCAGCAAACTCTCTCCAGAAGTTCAGTGAGGACCTCTGAATGATCCAATGTTGACCTAAATGACTAATGAGGATAAATACAATCCACCTGTGTGTAATCAAGTCTCCGTATAAATGCACCTGCACTGTGATAGTCCCAGAGGTCCGTTAAAAGCGCAGAGAGCATCATGAAGAACAAGGAACACACCAGGCAGGTCTGAGATACTGTTGTGAAGAAGTTTAAAGCCAGATTTGGATACAAAAAGATTTCCCAAGCTTTAAACATCCCAAGGAGCACTGTGCAAGCGATAATATTGAAGACTGATCAGAGATGCAGCCAAGAGGCCCATGATCACTCTGGATGAACTGCAGAGATCTACAGCTGAGGTGGGAGACTCTGTCCATAGGACAACAATCAGTCGTATATTGCACAAATCTGGCCTTTATGGAAGAGTGGCAAGAAGAAAGCCATTTCTTAAAGATATCCATAAAAAGTGTCGTTTAAAGTTTGCCACAAGCCACCTGGGAGACACACCAAACATGTGGAAGAAGGTGCTCTGGTCAGATGAAACCAAAATTGAACTTTTTGGCAACAATGCAAAACGTTATGTTTGGCGTAAAAGCAACACAGCTCATCACCCTGAACACACCATACCCACTGTCAAACATGGTGGTGGCAGCAACATGGTTTGGGCCTGCTTTTCTTCAGCAGGGACAGGGAAGATGGTTAAAATTGATGGGAAGATGGGTGGAGCCAAATACAGGACCATTCTGGAAGAAAACCTGATGGAGTCTGCAAAAGACCTGAGACTGGAACGGAGATTTGTCTTCCAACAAGACAATGATCCAAAACATAAAGCAAAATCTACAATGGAATGGTTCAAAAATAAACATATCCAGGTGTTAGAATGGCCAAGTCAAAGTCCAGACCTGAATCCAATCGAGAATCTGTGGAAAGAACTGAAAACTGCTGTTCACAAATGCTCTCCATCCAACCTCACTGAGCTCGAGCTGTTTTGCAAGGAGGAATGGGAAAAAATTTCAGTCTCTCGATGTGCAAAACTGATAGAGACATACCCCAAGCGACTTACAGCTGTAATCGCAGCAAAAGGTGGCGCAACAAAGTATTAACTTAAGGGGGCTGAATAATTTTGCACGCCCAATTTTTCAGTTTTTGATTTGTTAAAAAAGTTTGAAATATCCAATAAATGTCGTTCCACTTCATGATTGTGTCCCACTTGTTGTTGATTCTTCACTTTATATCTTTATGTTTGAAGCCTGAAATGTGGCAAAAGGTCGCAAAGTTAAGGGGGCCGAATACTTTCGCAAGGCACTGTAGTTGGTAAGTATACACCAAACACAATCATTTAGATAGCCAACAGGTATCCAGATTGAATGATATGTAAGATAACTGTTGTGGAAAAAATGATTACTTTTAAGGATGACTTTTATTTAACTATTGACCTCATCTAAATGCAATGGTGGCAAAATGTGACAATAAATAACCCTGTTATTTACATCTCAGACAGAGTTTGATTCACAGGGTCTGGGCATTTTACACCCCAAATTACACATTTGGTCACACATTGTAGACTGATTTCACACTGTTCCTCAACTACCTGAAAATAAAATGTCTGTTTACCGACTGTTTTTGACACCATGCAGCCTCCTCCACGTCACCCCACATTAGAGTAAGAAAATAATTCACCCTAACAGCCTGTCTCTCACTCAGCCTCAGTCTCAGCTTCTGTCTTAGTGCTTCTTAACTAGTGTTGTCTCCAGGAAGACAAGGCAAGGCGATGCTGAGCTCAGCAGTGCTGTTAACTGAAGTGATGATGACTCAAGTCTCAGTCAACTAAAACCTCCCCCACAGCACAGCACACATATCTGCAATGCAATTAAAAGACAGCCGCACCTATCTAGACCTGACGACTGGCTATTATGTCTTTGTCCCTCAATTAACACGTTAAGTCTGCATCCTATGGGCCCTGGTCAAAAGTAGTGCACTTCAAACGGAATAGGGAGCCATATGAGAAGCAGTCTAAAACATTAAAACCGACCTTTGACCTTCCTACAGTGGTCTCCAATAGGACACTGAATCATCTCGACTCAGATGTTCGCAGCAAGGCCAGATCCTGTATTTCTGATACTGGCGGTGTTTATATCGGATTGCATTATTTATTTATACTTCAGTCAAATTTGACTTGCTACCAGCACACTCAGTATTATAAAAACAAACTCTCGTCATAGGCTGAGCAATAGGTTTGAGGTCGTAGGCTCCTTAAGTAAGATAGTGAAATACAGACCTCTCCCAGCTACCCAGCACTAAGACATTATACACACGTCACATAGCCTTCATACAAGTACAGTTAGTCACGCAAACACACACGGACGAACAAACATACACAGGTCCATAAGTCAACTGCAATATCTACAGGCAGAGGCTCTTCAAGTAGCGTCGCTGACAGGCGGTGTCCGTGCCTACACTGGCAACACATGAACATGGTCCCTACAGACAGCTGGGCCAGTAAAGGCCAGTCAGTCCTAAGGATAACCAGTGCAGGGTGATGAGACATGTACAAACATCAGGCAAACAAATCATGTCTCAGCTTTGTATTTTCCCTCATGACTCTGCATACGACCCATTGACTAATGCTGATTATCCTCCCACACATTCCTCTCCTCAAGGCTGCATAACTCAACCTAACTCCCAACAACACAACCGTCCCTAGAATAATATCACTATGATCTACACAGCTTCTGGCTATATATGACCTGACCACCCTTTCCCTCCCATCTCCCACCTGTCAGACTGTCTGTTATCATATGTTCCTTCTAGGAATTTGTCATTACACTGTTAGTTGCTGTTGTTGGGTAAAAGTAAGTGTCTAAGACAGAGTTCTGTTGAACAATTAGCAGGCTCTAGCAGTGGGGAAACCAGGCAGGCAGTTAAACAATAGATCAGTCTGTCACAAAACAGATTGCCTGTGCTCAATGGTAAATCAGTTCACAAATATGTGTGTGTGTGTGTGTGTGTGTGTGTGTGTGTGTGTGTGTGTGTGTGTGTGTGTGTGTGTGTGTGTGTGTGAGGCATCTGAATCAGTATTGGTCTTGTGGGTTGTTGATTTCATGCAGCACCTTATTTCTTCAAATATCACGTCGACCAACACTTCATCGCCCCGTTACCAGGCAACTACCACTTGTGTCAAAAAACAACAACAAAACATCACTCGTTCCATCGCTAAATTTCCATTCATTTTTCAGAAGATGCAAGACTTAAAATGATACTGTCTGTGTTATTTTCCTCTTATTCAAGTCTGAAAGTCAGAATGAGTTTTTCTCTTCAGCCAAAACCTCAAAGAAACCTTCCGTTTGTCATCCTGTGAAGAAAACGAAAAGTAATAATACTTTCGCTCCTCTCTCCATTTCCTCTCACCCTCTTCTGGGAAAATAGCTCTTTGTACTTTCCAACAAGAGTGCTAAAGATCAATCCAATTCCACAGTCATGAATAAAATGTCACTTTGTCTTTTGATACAGAACTATGACATTTCAAGGGTCTGCCAAAAAGGTTCAATTAAGATATTCCTCTTTCTAGGGACCAGGAGGGAGGGGGGGGGGGGTACTTCCAATGAGTGTAAGTAGTTCTCAATCACTGATACTAAGAGCATAATAGTTATTTTCTCGTTTTAGCATGTTTCTATTGCAAATTTCTGCACCTTAGTAGCCTGGTCGATTGTACTGTTGTGGTGTGTGTGTGTGTGTGTGTGTGTGTGTGTGTGTGTGTGTGTGTGTGTGTGTGTGTGTGTGTGTGTGTGTGTGTGTGTGTGTGTGTGTGTGTGTGTGTGTGTGTGTGTGTGTGTGTGTGTAAACAACATGTAGCCTAATGGCTGGTGAAATAACAAAAGCCTGAATGAGTAACTAAGTTACACAGTAAACTGTGTTAAAACTATTTTCACCCAGAAAAAGATCCCATATCATCGGTCCCCAAAGTAAAATTCGGAAAAATGATTTATAACTTTGTTCTGGTCCCCCGACCATCCGCTCAAGAAAAAAATCTCCCCGCGGCTGAATGTAATTGGAATAGAGAATAGGGTGCTATTTGAGACACAAACTCGCCTGAACAGAGTAAATTACCATATATAGGCATAATTTACTTCCATCATTACATCCAATAGTGTCTTCTCTCTCTCTGACCTGATGGAATATATCATCATCTATCGCTGCCAGATGCAGCAGCAGCTCTGACTCTGGGGTATATCATCCTCTCTGACTCTGGGGTATATCATCCTCTCTGACTCTGGGGTATATCATGAGCTCTGACTCTGGGGTATATCATCCTCTCTGACTCTGGGGTATATCATCCTCTCTGACTCTGGGGTATATCATGAGCTCTGACTCTGGGGTACATCATCCTCTCTGACTCTGGGGTATATCATCCTCTCTGACTCTGGGGTATATCATGAGCTCTGACTCTGGGGTATATCATGAGCTCTGACTCTGGGGTATATCATGAGCTCTGACTCTGGGGTACATCATCCTCTCTGACTCTGGGGTACATCATCCTCTCTGACTCTGGGGTACATCATCCTCTCTGACTCTGGGGTACATCATCCTCTCTGACTCTGGGGTACATCATCCTCTCTGACTCTGGGGTATATCATCCGGTCTGACTCTGGGGTACATCATCCGGTCTGACTCTGGGGTACATCATCCGGTCTGACTCTGGGGTACATCATCCGGTCTGACTCTGGGGTACATCATCCTCTCTGACTCTGGGGTACATCATCCGGTCTGACTCTGGGGAATATCATCCTCTCTGACTCTGGGGTATATCATCCTCTCTGACTCTGGGGTATATCATCCTCTCTGACTCTGGGGTATATCATCCTCTCTGACTCTGGGGTATATCATCCTCTCTGACTCTGGGGTATATCATCCTCTCTGACTCTGGGGTATATCATGAGCTCTGACTCTGGGGTATATCATCCTCTCTGACTCTGGGGTATATCATCCTCTCTGACTCTGGGATATATCATCCTCTCTGACTCTGGGGTACATCATGAGCTCTGACTCTGGGGTACATCATCCTCTCTGACTCTGGGGTACATCATCCTCTCTGACTCTGGGGTACATCATCCTCTCTGACTCTGGGGTATATCATCCTCTCTGACTCTGGGGTATATCATCCTCTCTGACTCTGGGGTATATCATCCTCTCTGACTCTGGGGTATATCATCCTCTCTGACTCTGGGGTACATCATCCGGTCTGACTCTGGGGTACATCATCCGGTCTGACTCTGGGGTACATCATCCGGTCTGACTCTGGGGTACATCATCCGGTCTGACTCTGGGGTACATCATCCGGTCTGACTCTGGGGTACATCATCCGGTCTGACTCTGGGGTATATCATCCTCTATGACTCTGGGGTATATCATCCTCTATGACTCTGGGGTATATCATCCTCTCTGACTCTGGGGTACATCATCCGGTCTGACTCTGGGGTACATCATCCGGTCTGACTCTGGGGTATATCATCCTCTCTGACTCTGGGGTATATCATCCTCTCTGACTCTGGGGTATATCATCCTCTCTGACTCTGGGGTACATCATCCGGTCTGACTCTGGGGTATATCATCCTCTCTGACTCTGGGGTATATCATCCTCTCTGACTCTGGGGTATATCATCCTCTCTGACTCTGGGGTACATCATCCGGTCTGACTCTGGGGTATATCATCCTCTCTGACTCTGGGGTATATCATCCTCTCTGACTCTGGGGTATATCATCCTCTCTGACTCTGGGGTATATCATCCTCTCTGACTCTGGGGTACATCATCCTCTCTGACTCTGGGGTACATCATCCTCTCTGACTCTGGGGTACATCATCCTCTCTGACTCTGGGGTACATCATCCTCTCTGACTCTGGGGTACATCATCCTCTCTGACTCTGGGGTACATCATCCGGTCTGACTCTGGGGTACATCATCCGGTCTGACTCTGGGGTACATCATCCGGTCTGACTCTGGGGTACATCATCCGGTCTGACTCTGGGGTACATCATCCGGTCTGACTCTGGGGAATATCATCCTCTCTGACTCTGGGGTATATCATCCTCTCTGACTCTGGGGTATATCATCCTCTCTGACTCTGGGGTATATCATCCTCTCTGACTCTGGGGTATATCATCCTCTCTGACTCTGGGGTATATCATCCTCTCTGACTCTGGGGTATATCATGAGCTCTGACTCTGGGGTATATCATCCTCTCTGACTCTGGGGTATATCATCCTCTCTGACTCTGGGATATATCATCCTCTCTGACTCTGGGGTACATCATGAGCTCTGACTCTGGGGTACATCATCCTCTCTGACTCTGGGGTACATCATCCTCTCTGACTCTGGGGTACATCATCATCTCTGACTCTGGGGTATATCATCCTCTCTGACTCTGGGGTATATCATCCTCTCTGACTCTGGGGTATATCATCCTCTCTGACTCTGGGGTATATCATCCTCTCTGACTCTGGGGTACATCATCCGGTCTGACTCTGGGGTACATCATCCGGTCTGACTCTGGGGTACATCATCCGGTCTGACTCTGGGGTACATCATCCGGTCTGACTCTGGGGTACATCATCCGGTCTGACTCTGGGGTATATCATCCTCTATGACTCTGGGGTATATCATCCTCTATGACTCTGGGGTATATCATCCTCTATGACTCTGGGGTATATCATCCTCTATGACTCTGGGGTATATCATCCTCTCTGACTCTGGGGTACATCATCCGGTCTGACTCTGGGGTACATCATCCGGTCTGACTCTGGGGTACATCATCCTCTCTGACTCTGGGGTATATCATCCTCTCTGACTCTGGGGTAGATCATCCTCTCTGACTCTGGGGTATATCATCCTCTCTGACTCTGGGGTATATCATCCTCTCTGACTCTGGGGTATATCATCCTCTCTGACTCTGGGGTATATCATCCTCTCTGACTCTGGGGTATATCATCCTCTCTGACTCTGGGGTATATCATCCTCTCTGACTCTGGGGTACATCATCCGGTCTGACTCTGGGGTATATCATCCTCTCTGACTCTGGGGTATATCATCCTCTCTGACTCTGGGGTATATCATCCTCTCTGACTCTGGGGTACATCATCCGGTCTGACTCTGGGGTATATCATCCTCTCTGACTCTGGGGTATATCATCCTCTCTGACTCTGGGGTATATCATCCTCTCTGACTCTGGGGTATATCATCCTCTCTGACTCTGGGGTATATCATCCTCTCTGACTCTGGGGTACATCATCCTCTCTGACTCTGGGGTATATCATCCTCTCTGACTCTGGGGTACATCATCCTCTCTGACTCTGGGGTACATCATCCTCTCTGACTCTGGGGTACATCATCCTCTCTGACTCTGGGGTATATCATCCGGTCTGACTCTGGGGTATATCATCCGGTCTGACTCTGGGGTATATCATCCTCTCTGACTCTGGGGTATATCATCCTCTCTGACTCTGGGGTATATCATCCTCTCTGACTCTGGGGTATATCATCCGGTCTGACTCTGGGGTATATCATCCGGTCTGACTCTGGGGTACATCATCCGGTCTGACTCTGGGGTACATCATCCGGTCTGACTCTGGGGTACATCATCCGGTCTGACTCTGGGGTACATCATCCGGTCTGACTCTGGGGTACATCATCCGGTCTGACTCTGGGGTATATCATCCTCTCTGACTCTGGGGTATATCATCCGATCTGACTCTGGGGTACATCATCCGGTCTGACTCTGGGGTACATCATCCGGTCTGACTCTGGGGTACATCATCCGGTCTGACTCTGGGGTACATCATCCGGTCTGACTCTGGGGTACATCATCCGGTCTGACTCTGGGGTACATCATCCGGTCTGACTCTGGGGTACATCATCCGGTCTGACTCTGGGGTACATCATCCGGTCTGACTCTGGGGTACATCATCCGGTCTGACTCTGGGGTACATCATCCGGTCTGACTCTGGGGTACATCATCCGGTCTGACTCTGGGGTACATCATCCGGTCTGACTCTGGGGTATATCATCCTCTCTGACTCTGGGGTATATCATCCGGTCTGACTCTGGGGTATATCATCCGGTCTGACTCTGGGGTACATCATCCGGTCTGACTCTGGGGTACATCATCCGGTCTGACTCTGGGGTACATCATCCGGTCTGACTCTGGGGTATATCATCCGGTCTGACTCTGGGGTACATCATCCGGTCTGACTCTGGGGTACATCATCCGGTCTGACTCTGGGGTACATCATCCGGTCTGACTCTGGGGTATATCATCCTCTATGACTCTGGGGTACATCATCCGGTCTGACTCTGGGGTATATCATCCTCTATGACTCTGGGGTACATCATCCGGTCTGACTCTGGGGTCATCAGCTTTGACTGGGGTATATCATATCTTACTGGGATATATCATCAGCACAACTGCATACTCAAACAAAAATTGTCCTAATGGGGGAAAAATATGACTTAAAAAAGTTTCAGAAAGAGGAGAGAAGACAGGAATAAACCATTGTGCTCGTATAGTAGGCATGGTCATGCTGAAACCAAACGTGGTGGGAATGAAAACTAGCCTACACTGAGAGAATATAATACAGCGTAGTACAAGGCTTGTTCAACAGTAGGACGATAGGAACCATGTCCCTGATGATGAATGGTTGTAAGCTCCTGTAAAGAAAAATAACTATAATGCTTCTAAAAACAGCTTGACGAACAATTAACAGATTCCAAGTCAGATAATAGACATAAAACATGTCCCGTCCCAAGCACTCAACGTTTAGTAGTGGCTGAGAAGGCAGAAAGGATTCAGTTTGCTGGTGAAAATACTTCTACATATACAGTGGGGCAAAAAAGTATTTAGTCAGCCACCAATTGTGCAAGTTATCCCACTTAAAAAAGATGAGAGGCCTGTAATTTTCATCATAGGTACACTTCAACTATGACAGACAAAATGAGAAAGAAAATCCAGGAAATCACATTGTAGGATGTTTCATGAATTTATTTGCAAATTATGGTGGAAAATAAGTATTTGGTCAATAACAAAAGTTTATCTCAATACTTTGTTATATACACTTTGTTGGCAATGACAGAGGTCAAATGTTTTCTGTAAGTCTTCACAAGGTTTTCAAACACTGTTGCTGGTATTTTGGCCCATTCCTCCATGCATATCTCCTCTAGAGCAGTGATGTTTTGGGGCTGTTGTTGGGCAACACGGACTTTCAACTCCCTCCAAAGATTTTCTATGGGGTTGAGTTCTGGAGACTGGCGAGGCCACTCCAGGACCTTGAAATGCTTCTTACGAAGCCACTCCTTCGTTGCCCGAGCAGTGTGTTTGGGATCATTGTCATGCTGAAAGACCCAGCCACGTTTCATCTTCAATGCCCTTGCTGATGGAAGGAAGTTTTCACTCAAAATCTCACAATACATGGCCCCATTCATTCTTTCCTTTACACGGATCAGTCGTCCTGGTCCCTTTGCATTACAACAGCTCCAAAGCATGATGTTTACACCCCCATGCTTAACAGTAGGTATGGTGTTCTTTGGATGCAACTCAGCATTCTTTGTCCTCCAAACACGACGAGTTGAGTTTTTACCAAAAAGTTATATTTTGGTTTCATCTGACCATATGACATTCTCCCAATCTTCTTCTGGATCATCCAAATGCTCTCTAGCAAGCTTCAGACGGGCCTAGACATGTACTGGCTTAAGCAGGGGGACATGTCTGGCACTGCAGGATTTGAGTCCCTGGCGGCGTAGTGTGTAGTGTGACGGTAGGCTTTGTTACTTTGGTCCCAGCTCTCTGCAGGTCATTCACTAGGTCCCCCCGTGTGGTTCTGGGATTTTTGTTCACCGTTCTTGTGATCATTTTGACCCCACGGGGTGAAATCTTGCGTGGAGCCCCAGATCGAGGGAGATTATCAGTGGTCTTGTATGTCTTCCATGTCCTAATAATTGCTCCCACAGTTGATTTCTTCAAACCAAGCTGCTTACCTATTGCAGATTCAGTCTTCCCAGCCTGGTGCAGGTCTACAATTTTGTTTCTGGTGTCCTTTGACAGCTCTTTGGTCTTGGCCATAGTGGAGTTTGGAGTGTGACTGTTTGAGGTTGTGGACAGGTGTCTTTTATACTGATAACAAGTTCAACCAGGTGCCATTAATACAGGTAATGAGTGGAGGACAGAGAGACAGAAATCTTGCTTGTTTGTAGGTGACCAAATACTTATTTCCCACCATAATTTGCAAATAAATTCATTAAAAATCCTACAATGTGATTTTCTGGATTTTTTTCTTCATTTTGTCTGTCATAGTTGAAGTGTACCTATGATGAAAATTACAGGCCTCTATCATCTTTTTAAGTGGGAGAACTTGCCTAATTGGTGGCTGACTAAATACTTTTTTGCCCCACTGTAAACCTAGCCCAGCTACACTGCTCAACAAAAAACTATTCTCACCATTGGGCCTGTTAAAAGACCTGAGGAAATGTATGATAATAATAGACCCATAGAACCACTATACAATACAACATATAGCAGGCCAGGTTTGTACAGCACAGAAGCTTTTCAAGAAAAGAATACATGATTTCCTTGATATGAAATAGCATGGTCTGGTAAACAAAACTAGTATTGTCATATAAGCAATTCCTTTACATACATTTAAAACATTAACATGTAGTGGAATACTTGTCCTATTGCATGGATGAAAATACAAGTGAGTGGTGTGAAACTACAATAAGCCATTTCCATGCTTCCTGTCAACTACTCTGTTGAGTGGTCTGAAACTACAGTCTAGCCTATAGTCATGAATCTTGTCCTTGAGGCAAAGCGATTTCCACTAGATGGGCCAGCTGCAAAAAAACAAAAACAAACAAACAAAAATATATCACACACACACACACACACACACACACACACACACACACACACACACACACACACACACACACACACACACACACACACACACACACACACACACACACACACACACACACACACACACACACACACACTACCGGTCAAATGTTTTAAAACACCTACTCATTCCAGGGTTTTCTTTATGTTTGACTATTTTCTAATAATCACGAAGACATCAGTGAAGACATCAAAACACATATGGAATCATTTAGTAAACAAATCAAAATATATTTTATATTTGAGATTCTTGAAATAGCCACCCTCTGCCTTGAATATATGCTTTTGGGTCTTAATTTAAGGTTAGGGTTAGGAATTAGGGTCAGCAGTGTGGTTTAGGTTAAGGTGAGGAATTAAAGTCAGCAGTGTGGTTTAGGTTAGGGTTTGGAATTAGGGTCAGCAGTGTGGTTTAGGTTAGGGTTAAGATTATGGTTAAGCATTAAGGTTAGGGTTAAGGTTAAGGTTAAGATTATGGTTAAGCATTAAGGTTAGGGTTATGTTTAAAATCAGATTTTAGAACTTTGTAGCTGTGCCAGCTAGTGACCACTCTGCAGGGCAGCCTCCAGATTTATGATGAGAAAAAGGTTGAACAAAAGGTTGAACATGCAATACATCTTGTCAACAGCAACCTTTAAGCATAGTATCTTATTGATACATCAAATGTGTGATTCGTCCTGTTTCTTTTTGTAATATCCCTTGCTGTATGGTGTGTTTCCATGTGATTTAATTTCCACATCCATACTGCCTGCTTTAAAAAGGTACAGACTGCGATTCAACTTCTTGTCGTTTGTAAACAACAGAGTAATAAAACCATATATTTTGGGTCATAATAAAGACAGACAGTGGTGCTAAACTCATTATATTCTTCAGGAATCAATGGGTATACATCAATCATTGAAATGACCATTAAACAGCTCCCCAAATCCCAGACTGCCCACTTTAGGTCCAGCTCTCCTTTCTCCGAGACTCTCCCCTCAGCCCACTCTGACTGGGAGGCTGGGTGAGAAATAAGGCTGAATTTCTGCTGGCCCTGACAGGACCCAATCCCTCATCTGCTGGGATTTATGGAAGAAAATCAAAGTTGTTCAGCTCCTACATCTCACACACACTCACACATTCACACATTCACACACTCACACACTCACACACACACTCACACACTCACACACACACACACACACACACACACACACACACACACACCATTTCGTGTCAGTGTTTGTGCTTTGAAGGATCTAACAGAGACATCCATCCATCACCTGAGCCACGGCAGCCAGACAGGGTCTGTTTATGGGATGTATGGCAACATTTGGATGGTAGCAGAGTGCGTGTGTAAAAGAGGGGACGAGACAGAAAGAGAGAAAGAGAGACAGAGAAAGAGTTTGAGTTTTAAAGAACCTTTATTGGGTCTGGAAACCCACAGCACAATAAAGGCTCAAACAACAACGCAGATCTCATGGGGTGTCCAGGCTAACCAAGATAGTAAGGGTTTTATCGTTTCCTTTTGTCATCAGTGCTTCAAGATCTGCCAACTGCTCACATGGACAAGAGAATGCTATACGTCCAAAGGCTGTCCCATGGTCTACTGTCCCAACAATGTTGTGAAGCTCTAGTTTACACTGAGTGTCTGTGAATCCCATCAGCAGTCTTCATCGCCTCATTTCTCTCTTTCACCTTCGTCCCCAGAAGGGAGGAGCAGCAATGTATTGATTCCTGCAGTTCAGACCCTGCCGGACTCACCTTCTGTACGGGATCATTGGGAGGCTGTTCTTTGTCCACCAGGTAGAAGTGATAACCTCCTGGGGCCTCATCCAGATAGATGACCTTTCCAACCTCAGTCAGGGGCCAACTAAGGGCCAACCAAGCTGCTTAGCATTGCTGACAGTCCCACTACATAATTGTAGGTCAGTTCAGCCACAAAGCGACCATCCTCTGGCCCAGTTGACCATTGTCTTGCTCCATTTTCCATCATAAGGGCCCTTACAAGTTGCTTTTACATCCCTCTTCAAACTCTTTGAAATCTTCATGCCGAGCACATCTCGGTAAAAGGTGCCTGTTTTGCTTCGGTCACCCACTTTGCAAGGCTCACCTCAAGGCCATGATAACCCAAGAGAGTTTGTTATGTACCATACGATTATATATCACACTCAGTTTGTCTAAGTTGATTGAGGATCCTTGAAATTGATTGCCATATAGAAAAGATAAAGGAAAAGCAGAAGAAACAACAGAAAAACCAGACAAAGAGAAAAAAAACAAGTCGTTTCAAACACCCAGCTCTGAAACAGGTTATGTCGTTTCAAACACCCAGCTCTGAAACAGGTTATGTCGTTTCAAACACCCAGCTTTGAAACAGGTTATGTCGTTTCAAACACCCAGCTCTGAAATAGGTTATGTCATTTCAAACACCCCACGTTGAAACAGGTTATGTCATTTCAAACACCCAGCTCTGAAACAGGTTATGTCATTTCAAACACCCCACGTTGAAACAGGTTATGTCGTTTCAAACACCCAACGTTGAAACAGGTTATGTCGTTTCAAACACCCCGTGTTGAAATAGGTTATGTCGTTTCAAACACCCCGTGTTGAAACAGGTTATGTCGTTTCAAACACCCCGTGTTGAAATAGGTTATGTCGTTTCAAACACCCCGTGTTGAAATAGGTTATGTCATTTCAAACACCCAACGTTGAAACAGGTTATGTCGTTTCAAACACCCCACGTTGAAATAGGTTATGTCATTTCAAACACCCAACGTTGAAACAGGTTATGTCGTTTCAAACACCCAACGTTGAAACAGGTTATGTCGTTTCAAACACCCAACGTTGAAACAGGTTATGTCGTTTCGGCGACAGGTTTTTATGTTTCTGTACTCCAGAGCATACTTGGGTGGTATCATTTAAATTCAAGTATGACAACAGACTGTATATGGCTTAAAATAGTATAGGTAGTCAACAGTGTTTTGAGTGTGGGGATGTTGGCCATAAATGACATGCTTGCCTGAAAAGGTAGAAGGCGGAAGGAGGGGCGGGGTGTAGGTGGTCCTCGTAACGCCTGGGCCCACTGATGTAGGGAGAGGTGGGCCGACAGTGGTAGAGCAGCCACCAGCACCTGTTGCTGAGGGACAAGTTGTTCGTGTTGAGGGTACTGAGTTGCAGATTGTACCAGAGGGGAACATAGCGTCTGATGTGCAGAAGAAAAATATTCTTGTAGGAGCTCAGGATGGATTTGGGGAGCCACTTCCCCAGACTAATGAGTAGATGCGCAGCACGAGTGATGGGGTACAGGAGGGGGTTCAGGTGGGACTAGCCTCCCAGGTAGTGGAGGAGATGCCCGGTATGAGTGATGGGGTACAGGAGGGGGTTCAGGTGGGACTAGCCTCCCAGGTAGTGGAGGAGATGCCCGGTATGAGTGATGGGGTACAGGAGGGGGTTCAGGTGGGACTAGCCTCCCAGGTAGTGGAGGAGATGCCCGGTATGAGTGATGGGGTAAAGGAGGGGTTCAGGTGGGACTAGCCTCCCAGGTAGTGGAGGAGATGCCCGGTATGAGTGATGGGGTACAGGAGGGGGTTCAGGTGGGACTAGCCTCCCAGGTAGTGGAGGAGATGCCCGGTATGAGTGATGGGGTACAGGAGGGGATTCAGGTGGGACTAGCCTCCCAGGTAGTGGAGGAGATGCCCGGTATGAGTGATGGGGTACAGGAGGGGGTTCAGGTGGGACTAGCCTCCCAGGTAGTGGAGGAGATGCCCGGTATGAGTGATGGGGTACAGGAGGGGGTTCAGGTGGGACTAGCCTCCCAGGTAGTGGAGGAGATGCCCGGTATGAGTGATGGGGTACAGGAGGGGGTTCAGGTGGGACTAGCCTCCCAGGTAGTGGAGGAGATGCCCGGTATGAGTGATGGGGTACAGGAGGGGGTTCAGGTGGGACTAGCCTCCCAGGTAGTGGAGGAGATGCCCGGTATGAGTGATGGGGTACAGGAGGGGGTTCAGGTGGGACTAGCCTCCCAGGTAGTGGAGGAGATGCCCGGTATGAGTGATGGGGTACAGGAGGGGGTTCAGGTGGGACTAGCCTCCCAGGTAGTGGAGGAGATGCCCGGTATGAGTGATGGGGTACAGGAGGGGGTTCAGGTGGGACTAGCCTCCCAGGTAGTGGAGGAGATGCCCGGTATGAGTGATGGGGTACAGGAGGGGGTTCAGGTGGGACTAGCCTCCCAGGTAGTGGAGGAGATGCCCGGTATGAGTGATGGGGTACAGGAGGGGGTTCAGGTGGGACTAGCCTCCCAGGTAGTGGAGGAGATGCCCGGTATGAGTGATGGGGTAAAGGAGGGGGTTCAGGTGGGACTAGCCTCCCAGGTAGTGGAGGAGATGCCCGGTATGAGTGATGGGGTGCAAGTGGGGAGTGTTGAGAGTGATGTGGCTGAGGGAGTCAGGGGTCTGTGGCCTCAGTTGAGGAGGATCAGAAGGATATGGACGTCTCTGTTGATATGATATAGCATCTGGTGACGACTCAATTTACAATCTAGAGGAGGTAAATGGGTTCCTGGATCAGACTTTTGGGAAATCGGTCAAATTGGCAGATTTTTTTTTTAATGTTGATATGTTTGTGAGGTCAGCTATGGTGTTACAGAAGATGGTGGGGTTAGAGCAGTTGAGTGTGAAGAAGCGTTTCCGCTTGAGGAAATTTGTTACTGCAGTCACTGGTGTGGGAAATGTGGTAAGGTTAAGAGAAGATTAAAACAATGATGATGTTCATGCCAGTGACAGAGAAAGAGAGAGTGAGAGACAGACAGAGAAAGAGAGACAGAGAAAGAGAGAGTGAGAGATAGACAGAGAGAGAGAAATGATACAATAGTAGGCAGACAGCTTCCTCTGATCATGTCGGAGATGAAAGCTGATCTGGTGATTTAACTGATCAATAAGTAATTATGATCAATAGTGTAATCACTACGTGCACCACACTGCATAATGCAGGAAGGTACACCTGGAGGTTTCAATGGGAAGGTGAGAGGTCAGAGGTTACAGGTAAATATTATTTTCAATACTTCAACACACAAAGGCATGTGGTGTTGGGTTGTCTTGGAGCCCTGGGAGTTTACAAAGAAAGCTGTGCTTTAATCTGAGCCAAGGTTCTCTATCCTCTATCTACTCTGTCCTCGTGCAGAACAGAAGACACAGGAACTATTGAAAAGGAAAGGTGAACTGTGAAGCAGTAAATCAACTTTTGACAGGTTGGTTGATGACTATGTTTGTAGTGAGTCTCTCTGAAAAACCCTTGTGTCCCTGGAAACCAAAGAGGACCAAAGTGAAAGCTGTGCTCCGTTCTCATCTCAGCCAAGGCTATCTCTCCTACATAGGTTGTCCTTGTGATCTGGCCAGATGGCAGGAGATACAGCAGGACTCAGAAGTGAAGGCACTGTCAACTACAGAACAGTTACTTGGTACACATTGGTTGGTGGTAATGCTTGTAGTATCTCTGAAGACTAGCATCCCCTTGCGTCCCCAGACAACCAAAGAGGGCCAAAGCTCTGAGTTCCATTTTCCTCTGCAACCATCAATTCATTTATTCAATATCCATGCACCCGGGGCACACGAGGAATGTGACTTTAATTGCTGAGTAGCTGAGCCAGCTTAGGACAAGACAGATGAGTTTGGCAGATTTAGGCCAGTTTCGGTCATTTCTCCACCCAACACAGGAAATACTCGCAGATGCTCGTATCATCATAAACATTGTGTTAGACCAGCAACAGAAGGGAAATATTACATCTAGATTTGGCTAGATTAACACCTGATTCCTTATGCTACAAAAGGTAGGCTAACTACTGTGGGTTTCAGAGAGAGATAAGGTTGAGAGAAAGAGACAAGAGAGAGAGATCGGAGAGAGGTGGGAGAGAGATGGGACAGACATGGGCCAATAAAGTAATGAAGTGTCATAATTTGCCAGCACAGATGGCAGACTTGGCACCTTGCTGATTTTCATTGTTCTTGCAGAAAGTCTGCTATAGAGAGAATGTCAGTCCTTTGAACACAGCAGCAGTGAGGAAGTAGAGTTGTTCTCTCAACCTGTCAGCCCTACCACATTATCAATGTATGCCTTCTGACAGAAACGTGCTGATAAGACAAAATAACACGCTGTGGAAAATAATTGGATATGAACATCCACAACACAAACAGCTCACTTTTCTTCATCCAAATTGCTCATATTTGACAAGTAGACATTTTTTTTTCTCTCTCCCTGTCGCTCTCCCTGTCTCTCTCCCTGTCTCTCTCTATCTCTGTCTCTCTCTGTCTCTCTCTCTCTCTCTGTCTCTCTGTCTCTCTCTCTCTCTCTCTGTCTCTCTCTCTCTCTCTGTCTCTCTCTCTCTCTCTGTCTCTCTCTCTCTCTGTCTCTCTCTCTGTCTCTCTCTCTCTCTCTCTGTCTCTCTCTCTCTCTCTCTCTGTCTCTCTCTCTCTCTGTCTCTCTCTCTCTCTCTCTGTCTCTCTCTCTCTAAGAGAAAGCAAATGTTGTTTTCATCATTTTGTTCAAACGCCTCTTCGCTTGCTCCTGTCTGCATGCATCCTCTAGCAAGCCTCCCAGAGGACGATTTAGTTTACAGTAACACAGAGATGTGAACAACCATTCAGGGAATGTCTTTAATAAAGATACATCTATGCAGTCAAATGGGATATAAACGCAGTGAACAGTGATCAAATATTTTCCTGTATTTCTGTTTCATGACAAACCATGGCATAGTTGCGTTCCATCCCTGGGATAATACTATCTATATCCTCAAATCTTTAGTAGGCCTACCATATACGCGTGTATGCCAATGGTGTAATCCACACTTGAATGGGTGAGTGATAAGACAGATGACCAAACAGAATGTTGACCTTGTGTGTGTTGTGTGCATTGGGTCCTCTCTCCTCACTTTCCTATGGTTATGAAGATCAGCAAAAAGAAAGAATCGCTTTACTGACAGATCTCAGAGCAGCCCGTAAATCAAACTCCCAGTCAGACCAGTGATGTTGATCGTGACTGATGAACTGTGATGTGACTGTGGAGCTTTCTCTCAATCAGACCAGTGATGTTGATCGTGACTGATGAACTGTGATAGATTGTGTAGCTTTCTCTCAATCAGACCAGTGATGTTGATCGTGACTGATGAACTGTGATACGACTGTGGAGCTTTCTCTCAATCAGACCAGTGATGTTGATCGTGACTGATGAACTGTGATACGACTGTGGAGCTTTCTCTCAATCAGACCAGTGATGTTGATCGTGACTGATGAACTGTGATAAGACTGTGGAGCTTTGGCCTCAACCAACAGTTTGGCAACTCAGAATCACAGTGCGTTTTGTGAACAAATGACCATTTCCACTGAGCCGACAACGCATCGAGGTGATACAAACTTGAAGTGAGGTCTTCCTGGAAGCAGGCAGACACGGGCTGAATTTGAAATGGCACCCTATTCCCTACACTGTATGTAGGGCACTACCTAGGCCCTACATACAGTGTAGGTAATAGGGTGTGTGTGTGTTTCCTGCTCATTAAACACAGAAGGCTCATCTTCCACCCGACTCCTCGCAGGAGGGCTGTGCTGGAGATGGACGAACACACACACACACACACACACACACACACACACACACACACACACACACACACACACACACACACACACACACACACACACACACACACACACACACACACACACACACACACACACACACACACACACACACACACACACACACACACACACACACACACACACTTCACAGTGTTGGAGATGGATACATTTACAGCAGCCAGAGGGCTGTAAGGTATGAGCACCAACATAAGCCATAGCCCCTCCAATACAAGCCACAGTGATAAAACTCTAATGGCTCTATCGTTTAAAAATACCAATGATAATCATGGAAAGCATGATCTCGTTTAAAGCACACTGCTGCCAGATTAATTCGGTGTAACCTCACAGAGCCACACAATTTGATCACCCTGTAGCAGGATAACTTTCCCGCAATGTAGAATATTTCAGTTTTAAAAAGGCTTCTGAAGTTTGTAATTTCCACTTTGAAATTCCAGACATGATGTATCAACCCCAACAGAAATGTCCCCTAATAATCATCATCTATATAATAATTCACGTTTCCTGTTTCTGCAAGATTATTTTCCTGCTGTAGCAAACTAGCTCAAATTAAGGTCTTACATGAGTCTGTGATGTCTGGGATCGGGTCACACAGAAGACTGGAGCTGGGAGGTGTTCTCCTTCTAATGAAAAGCTAGGCAGAGACACAGGTGGACAGGCTGTTGGGATAGGACTTGGGGGGAGTAGCACGCAACACACACACACACACACACACACACACACACACACACACACACACACACACACACACACACACACACACACACACACACACACACACACACACACACACACACACACACACACACACACTGTCTGGCTGAGAGTTCAGCTGTGTGATAGTCCATTCATCACAGTTACTCTGCACATCACCGTCTTCCCCTGATGTGTACTGGACCTGTCAGTATGATGGAGCAGCCTACACCACGCCACAAAACACGACAGGACAAACAGGGAGGAAAAGTCGATCAAACTTCATTTGGTTCTATTAATAACTCGCAACAGATGGAAATCTAGCCGATACCCACTGGAGAAACTTTGGTAAGAAGTTATGACAAAAAACAAACAAGCCCTGTCTTTTAGGCTGTTCTGATGTTGTAGTGGTTTGGAAGGGATGTGAAGGACATGTTGTAGTGGTTTGGAAGGGATGTGAAGGACATGTTGTAGTGGTTTGGAACGGATGTGAAGGACATGTTGTAGTGGTTTGGAACGGATGTGAAGGACATGTTGTAGTGGTTTGGAAGGGATGTGAAGGACATGTTGTAGTGGTTTGGAAGGGATGTGAAGGACATGTTGTAGTGGTTTGGAACGGATGTGAAGGACATGTTGTAGTGGTTTGGAAGGGATGTGAAGGACATGTTGTAGTGGTTTGGAAGGGATGTGAAGGACATGTTGTAGTGGTTTGGAAGGGATGTGAAGGACATGTTGTAGTGGTTTGGAAGGGATGTGAAGGACATGTTGTAGTGGTTTGGAAGGGATGTGAAGGACATGTTGTAGTGGTTTGGAAGGGATGTGAAGGACATGTTGTAGTGGTTTGGAACGGATGTGAAGGACATGTTGTAGTGGTTTGGAAGGGATGTGAAGGACATGTTGTAGTGGTTTGGAAGGGATGTGAAGGACATGTTGTAGTGGTTTGGAACGGATGTGAAGGACATGTTGTAGTGGTTTGGAACGGATGTGAAGGACATGTTGTAGTGGTTTGGAAGGGATGTGAAGGACATGTTGTAGTGGTTTGGAAGGGATGTGAAGGACATGTTGTAGTGGTTTGGAAGGGATGTGAAGGTCGTGTTGTAGTGGTTTGGAAGGGATGTGAAGGACATGTTGTAGTGGTTTGGAAGGGATGTGAAGGTCGTGTTGTAGTGGTTTGGAAGGGATGTGAAGGACGTGTTGTAGTGGTTTGGAAGGGATGTGAAGGACGTGTTATAGTGGTTTGGAACGGATGTGAAGGACATGTTGTAGTGGTTTGGAAGGGATGTGAAGGACGTGTTATAGTGGTTTGGAACGGATGTGAAGGACATGTTGTAGTGGTTTGGAACGGATGTGAAGGACATGTTGTAGTGGTTTGGAAGGGATGTGAAGGTCGTGTTGTAGTGGTTTGGAAGGGATGTGAAGGTCGTGTTATAGTGGTTTGGAAGGGATGTGAAGGTTGTGTTATAGTGGTTTGGAAGGGATGTGAAGGTTGTGTTGTAGTGGTTTGGAAGGGATGTGAAGGTCGTGTTGTAGTGGTTTGGAAGGGATGTGAAGGTCGTGTTATAGTGGTTTGGAAGGGATGTGAAGGTCGTGTTGTAGTGGTTTGGAAGGGATGTGAAGGTCGTGTTGTAGTGGTTTGGAAGGGATGTGAAGGTTGTGTTGTAGTGGTTTGGAAGGGATGTGAAGGTTGTGTTGTAGTGGTTTCTACGGAGGATGTGACTGTCATGAGAATGACTGATTCAAGTAGCTATGTAACTAATCAAACCTACTATGAAGGCCATTCTATGATTGAAAAGAAAGCATAGAAGGCATGGCCCAGTAGTACAGATGGGTTCCAGGGGCACAGTACACTGGCTGACTGATGCTGATGCTGTGAACACAGCAGTATCCCGTTGGCCATTTTCTGTTTTAATCCTGTTTGTTTGGGTTACAGAGAACACAGATTTGTACTGGGTCTTAGACTAGCTCTTAACTGCAGCTGGGTAAAATGAAGAACTACTAAATTAGAAAATCACTTTCATTCCTCTCCTCCTATGAAAGACTTACACATACCTCTCTGATATGATGGTGATGAAAAATATATTAATTTAAACTCTTGTAGACTGATAACGACAACTGACTCCGTGCTGGGAAATTGTCAAAAGCAGAATTTTATAGGATGTAAAACACTTAATATTCACATAGAGGCTATTCAGAGAGGAACCTGTTGGGATAGGGTTGAAATGCAACCTAGTTATTGTACCAGACATCAGATACACGCAATTAGTATAACCATACCAAGCTCATACTAAGTGGTATGCAATACAATACTTTCAACGTAGGATGAAAAGCCCAAGAGCAGCACAATGCCCTAATATAGCCTGTTCACCAGATATACTGTAATAACTTTACATTATGGCAATGCCTCTGTAAATTACAGCAACATATTGTTTCAAATATACAGCCGTGATACTTTGGTGAATCAGATTCCAGTCCTTGACCAAAAATAGGGTTTGTTTGTTTCCAGAAAGATAATTACCATAAATGAATTGCTTTGTAGTGTCCACAAATTACATTAAAAAAAGAGAGGCATAAAAATAGTTTTCTCTAAGAGAAGATGAAGGTAGAATTGATATCTGTATTCCGTTTCATGTTTCCTAAAAATGTACTGACAGACCTCAATTACCTCGACACCGGTACCCCCTGTATATAGCCTCCACATTGACTCTGTACCGGTACCCCCCGTATATAGCCTCCACATTGACTCTGTACCGGTACCCCCTGTATATAGCCTCCACATTGACTCTGTACCGTAATACCCTGTATATAGCCTCCACATTGACTCTGTACCGGTACCCCCCGTATATAGCCTCCACATTGACTCTGTACCGGTACCCCCCGTATATAGCCTCCACATTGACTCTGTACCGGTACCCCCTGTATATAGCCCCGCTATTGTTATTTACTGCTGCTCTTCAATTATTTGTCAGCTTACCTTTTTTTATAGGTATTTTCTTAAAACTGCATTGTCGGTTAAGGGCTTGTAAAGTAAGCATGTCACTGTATTTGTCGCATGTGACAAATAAAATTTGACTTGATGCTTTCTTTACACATGGGACTAGGACGTACACACTTAAATGAGGTAAGTTAGGCCTACATTTCTTTCCCCTGAAGTTGGATATTGACAGGCGCAATTAGGCCTAGACCTGATAAATGTAATGTGTTGGGAGGAGTGCGTGGAAAGTGGAAGGCATTAGCGTGAAAGACAGATGTATGAATGTCTTCATCTTAACAGCAGACCTGGGTTCAAATACTATTTGATTATTTAAAATACTTCACCTGCTTGAATGAGCTATCCTGGCGCAATTTAACTAATAGAATAGTTGAAAAAGTGCAAACCCCATCTGGCACTCCAGGCAGACTAAAGCCAACGATAAAAGATATGGAATAGTTTCTGATTTGAAATAGTATTTGAACCCAACAATAGCCTGTATCAGAAGATCTGGAATAATGATGAGGCAGTTAGTTGATCATGATTTCACTAATTTACATACAGTTCTGTTTGTCCCAAATAAAACACTATTCCCTACATAGTGCACTACTTTTGACTGGGGCCCATAGGGCTCTGGTCAAATGTAGTGCACTATATAGGGAATAGGATTCCATTTGGGATTCAGCCTGTGTCTTGAAGAAATTAATTATCTCATTATCCCCACCAGACAGATAGCAAACGTCTCATATAATTTTATTTTAGCGCAGCCTCGTCTTGTGCGAATTGGCATACAAGGTTGTAGTGCAGAATAATTGGTTGAATTAAATGTAGCATTTACTCTGAAGTAATGACCAATAACCTTACATTTTAGCCTGTATAAGCACAGCAAATCACAGATAGAGCCTAGGTCTATCACCCACTGTCTCTATGTTGCTGCACAGTTAAAAGATGATCAAAACCTTCTGTTGGCCAATACGCCCCTCTGCAGGCCGTACGGCTGTACTGCATCATCAGATGTCCTGCATCATCAGATGTGATCATGAGGCGAATGACTTGACTATTTCTGAACTACAGATGCACGTCCTCTCAGAGCAAATACAAACTGCTGTTTCAGTGGTTTCAGAGTGGACATTAATTCACGTAAGCAACATTTCTATAAGAGCATGGTGCAAGGAAACCAAGACATCCACGTCAGAGAACGTTGAATATAAATGATATCCCATGCTGATTAATGTTCATTGCAATGGACTCATCAGACACAAACACACAAAAATACATGTTTCAATGTTAAAGCCCTTTTCAGTAGTTAATTTGAATCAAAACTCAGATATATCTGATTAATTAGAGCTTGATCGTACCTTCAGGAGGTTCTTCACGTAGATAAGGAGGAATCTCTTCGTTGTTGGAGTTGTCTACTGATGATGAACTGCTACTGGCTTCCTCCACCACCTCATTTTCATCACTAGGAACCTACAGGACAAGTCAGTGTGAGAACTGCAACCACATAGGCCTAACTGAATAAATAATATCATATAAATAATAAATAATATTATATCTCATATAGTTGCATTTCGCAGTTTAAATGAGAACATAATTCATGATAACATAATAATAATCTCATGTAGTATGCCTATGTTGATCAATAGCGCCAGGATCAAATAAATACACTGAGAATAAAGAAAGTTTAAAAGAAAAATACAAAAATAAATAAAAAGCTTAAAATGAAAACGTTATGTTTGATCTAGAGAATTGAGAATAATAGAATATAAACTGTGATCATGTGGCACTAGGCAAATAGTAATCCTATTACATTGACATACTCATAATTGGCCCGAAAATAGAGACAGCAAGAATACTGTTACAGTATCATGTCAAAGTGGCTGCTGTGTATCACGTGTCTGTAACACACGTACACAAGAAATCAGCAACATGTTCTGCAGCAGTGAGGTCGCTACATACGTAGCAAACAAACAATAACTTGTTTTTCCTGAAAGAGCATCACAGTGGGCTGGCTATTAAGGGGGAGGTGTGTTCATTTTCCTGTATGACACCAGCATTGTACACTACCTGCAACGTCAGTCATGTAATTGCAATAAAAACACTTTTGCTTTTTCTTGAATGCGAAAATGTGAGATTGCTACCAAAGACTTGCATTTCAAAAGCGTAGCTAACTGTACGATTTCAACAAAAACAAAATCCCAACATATACTCACTTTCATCTTTTGCTAGAAGCAGAAGACTGATCTCTTTCTGAACACTGTCAATTCCGCCACACAAGTAAAATTGGCTAATAAATGTGGAGCATAAAACACAAAACGTGTTAAAATAAACATATAACGAGGATCAGAGCTTCGTTTAGCTAAAATGTGCAGTGTTTTGCTGTCAAAATGTAACCGGAAGTGACGCTTGGGATGTTTACGGAATTCTTCTGTAACCTGCTGTAATGGTGATTTTCAGTCAGAAGGGGATATCATCGAGTCAAACGATTCAACGAGGAGGAGGAGGAGGAGGAGCAGCAGCATATTGGTTCAGCTTTATGCACTTTTTGCTGACTGACGAGAAAAGGCAAATAAATAAAAATAAATGAGGAATCGGTATCAGGTGCAAAATAGGTGGTGTCTAAGAAATGGCAAAAATGGATAATTGTTAAATACTTGAAAAACGAATGTTAACGTAGGCCTACTTGGCCAAATGTTATTTAGCAATACTCCTCTCAAGCACAAAAGGCAAAATGCCTACTGGCCTATACACTATATCACCAAAAGTATGTGGACACCCCTTCAAATGAGTGGATTTGGTTATTTCAACCACACCCACTGCTGACAGGTGTATAAAATCGAGCACACAGTCATGCAATCTCCATAGACAAACAATGGCAGTAGAATGGCCTGTACTGAAGAGCGCAGTGATGCCACCCTTCCAACACCTTAGAGCTCTGACTTTCAGACCTGAAAATCACTGACGTCATGATTTGACCACATTGGTTTCCAGAGTTCCCAGTTGTCTTGAAAGCACTACGTTTCACCACTGACCTTTAACCTTTTAAACCAAAAGATGACAGCTAACTTTATTATTAGCAGTTTTAGCTAGCTTTATTGTTCCACGGCACCTCAACATATTCACTAATTGGTATTTTGGCCAATCAAATCAGCTATTTTGTTAATACTTGAGCAATATATCAGAATTGGGTACCTTTGTAAATAAAGCCCATGTTATCTCAAAAGCAGCTCTCCTTGAAAAGGGAGTATGGGTCAGACTTGCCTTCATAGACAGTAATGTTAAACACGTCACATCTATTCATGAACCTGGCCGCCGCCTGGGCAAATGCACCAATGCCGTCCCAAAGCTCTAAATGTCAATACACGTCACTTGAGATACGGTTTTAGAAACATTTGGAACTTAACTTTCACATCGTCAAAAAAATGTAAGGTTAAATTACTACACATCTTTTTAGGGTTATGGTTATCATAGGGCCATATTTCCATGTAACAGCACATGTTTACAGAAGACAGAGGTGACCACGTGATCTAATTGGCTATCGGAGCGTCTCCTAACCCCTTGAAGAAGGACCCCAGCATAGTGTTGTAACTGAAAAATACTGTTTGCTGCAATTTGTGTTAAAACCGTTTAAACAGTAATTGTTTATTTTGCGTTTGTGTGATGTGAAAGTAGAGGGCTTTATTTTTCCAAAACGTTTCTACAGTAAATGCTAAAACAGTGTTGGATTGTAGTTCAACGTGATCAATACAAAGGAGATGATTGTGGACTACAGGAAAAAGCGGACCGAGCACATCCCCATTCTCATCGATGGGGCTCCTGTGGAGCAGGTTGAGAGCATCCACATTAACAACAAACTAACATGGTCCAAGCACACCAAGACAGTCGTGAAGACGGCACGCCAAAACTTATTCCCCCTCAGGAGACTGAAAAGATTTGACATGGGTCCTCAGATCCTTAAAATGTTCTACAGCTGCACCATCGAGGGCATACTGACAGGTTGCATCACTGCCTGGTAAGGCAACTGCTTGGCATCCGACCACAAGGACACTACAGAGGGTAGTGCGAACAGCCCAGTACATCACTGGGGCCAAGCTTCCTACCATCCAGGACCTCTATACCAGGCGGTGTCAGAGGAAGGCTCTGCTACTGCACGGCAAGCGGTACCAGAGCACTTTTACACTGCCCCCCATCTTTTACACCGCTGCTACTCACTGTTGTTATCATCTATGCATAGTCACTTTAATAACTCTACCTACATGTACATATTACCTCAACTAACCAGTGCCCCTGCACAATGACTCTGTACTGGTACCCCCTGTATATAGACTCGCTATTGTTATTTTACTGCTGCTCTTTAATTACTTGTTACTTTTATTTCTTATTCTTATTCGTATTTTTTAAAACTGCATTGTTGACTAAGGGCTCGTAAGTAAGCATTTTACTGTGAGGACTACACCTGTTGTATTCGGCGCAATGTGACTAATGTCACGAACCGGCTCAAAGCCCGTAACAAAGGGAGACAACGTGGAGATAAGGAGTAGCAATATATATATATTTATTAAATAAGTAACTAAGTATAATATACAATGGTGTGTGTAATCAGTAATCAGCAGTGTAAGTGAGTGTTTTGCATGCATGAATGTGATAATGCAGGTTGTTGAAAGGTGCCAAAGCAAATAAACAAAAGACCACCAAGAACCACAACACAATCTACAATGGTGTCTGCATGGAGAGAGTCTCCTCCATGAATGTAGAGGAGGTCTATTTATCCTGGGACACACCTGGCCCAGGTGTTTCCCATGTAGCTGACGACCCTCCCCAACTCCGCCCACCGGCATCCTAATAAGGAAACAAGAACAAACAGAATACAGCAGACGGAGTGGGAGGGTCGTCACATTCCCCCATAAAACCGGGGACCAACAAGGACCCCGGAAGAAAATACCAGCCTCTAAGTTCCAAATTGACACAGCTTCTGCACCACAAATTGATGAGGGTCTATGTGTTCACCCTAGCCAACCTCCTCCACAGACCTCAGCAACCTTCACACAGGAAGCAACATTTAAGAGGAAAGAAGAAAACAAGACCAGGCGGGAGCAGACAGGACAGAGAGAACATGACAATACGTAACAATGGTCAGTCACGTAAACATTTAGGAACAGGGCGCACGAGAGAGAGCATCAGCAATCACGTTTTCAGTTCCCCGGATGTGGCGCACATCGAGATGGAATGATTGTAAAAATAAACACCATCTCATTATCCTCTGGTTTGGACACATCATGGACCTCAAAAAAGTGAGGGGGTTATGGTCGGTGTAGACCACAATAGGTACTACCCCCGACCCGACATACACTTCGAAGTGTTGTAGCGCCCAAATGAGTGCTAGCGCTTCCTTTTCAATAACTGAATAATTCAACTGATAATCGTTAAACTTTTTAGAAAAAAAACAGGCCTCTCAATCCCAGACACATCTGCTTGCAGCAAAACTGCACCTGCCCCCACATGACTAGCATCCACCTGCAAGGTAAATGACAAATCCATGCGAGGAGCAGCCAGCACCGGAGTTGAGGTAAGCAACCTCTTTACATCTTCAAAAGCGTGTTGACAACGAGTAGACCACACATAAACAGCCTTAGCTTTCAGCAGATCTGTCAAGGGAGCGACCACAGTGGAGAAGTTACTACAAAAACTACGGTAATAACCAATCATGCCCAAGAAACGCATTAGTTCCTTTTTAGTAGTTGGTGGTGGAAAAGCATCAATAGCCACCACTTTAGCCCGAACAGGACGCACTTCCCCCTGCCCAACCACTTTTCCAAGGTATGTAACGGTCGCCTGAGCAAACTCACATTTAGCCAGATTGATTGTGAGGCGACCCGCAGCCAGACGTTCGAACAAGGCTTGAATACGGGACAGATGTTCTTCCCAAGTATCTGCATATATCACTACATCGTCCAAATAAACAGCGCACCCGGTCAGACCGGCGACAACCCTGTTCATAAGTCGCTGAAAAGTGGCAGGTGCATTGCGCAAACCGAAACTCATAACCGAATACGAGTACAGACCAAAGGGTGTAATAAAGGCAGAGATTTCACGTGCCCTACTCGTCAGTGGCACCTGCCAATAGCCTTTTAACAGGTCAAATTTGCTCACAAACTTAGCTGCACCGACTTGATCAACACAGTCCTCCATTCGAGGAAGAGGAAATGAATCTGGCTTTGTGACACTATTTACCTTACGGTAGTCCGTACAAAATCGGTTTGTTCCATCCGGTTTACTGACCAAGATACAGGGAGAAGCCCAACTGGAGAAAGAAGGCTCTGCTATCTTACTCTCCAGCATGTACTTGACCTCAGCATCCAGACAACGTAGTTTCTCTGAAGAAACTCTATAGAACCGCTGACGAATGGGGTCAGCACCTCCAATGTCAATATCATGTTCTATTAAGTTTGTACGTGTAGGTGTATCTGAAAATAAACCTGGAAAGCTCTGAATCAGACCAACCATCTCTTCACGCCCATCATCAGGTAGGTGAGTGAGAAGACTGTCTAAAATATCCAGTGTTTCTGAATTTTTTAATCTACCCTGCAATATACAATCGTCAGGGCCAGGAACATCTTCCTCCTCATGCCCAGATCTAGCACGACAAGAACCCAAGGAAACAACTGTATCAGCCAAAAGAACAGGTTTACCGTGCTCTGTAGAATCCCACTGTTCAGTCTCAGAGGAACGTGCATAATAGGGTTTTAACAGATTTACATGGCACAGCTGGTGTGCTTTCCTCCGTTCTGGAGTGGCAACTAGATAATTTTGCTCAGTGTACTGGCGCACCACTGTATATGGACCTTGAAACTTAGCTTGTAAAGGAGAACCAACAATTGGCAGCAGAGCAAGAACCTGGTCACCTGGACTAAAGTGACGAGGCTCAGTTCGGCGATCAAATATGCCCTTCATCCTCTCCTGTGCAGATGATAACTTCTCTTTAGCCATTTCACCAGCGGCGTACAGCCGTCGCCGGAAATCACACACATACGATAATAGGGACTGAGGAGGCTCGGGAGACTTCCAGTCATCCTGGAGAACGGATAAAAGTCCACGCACCCTATGTCCAAACACAAGGTCATTTGGACTGAAACCTGTGCTCTCCTGTGAAACTTCCCTAGCAGCTAACAGTAACCAAGGCAACCCCTCCTCCCAATCCTTATCCATCTCAGTACAATAAGCTCTCAACAAAGACTTAAGAGTTTGATGGAAACGTTCCAGTGCTCCTTGACTTTGCGCGTGATAGGCGCTAGACAAATTGTGTTTAATATGGAGCTGTTGAAGAACCTGACTAAACAGATTAGAGGTGAAATTAGAGCCTTGATCACTCTGAATGACCTTAGGGATTCCAAACAATGAGAGAAACTGAGTTAAAGCTTTTAACACAGATTTAGTCGTGATAGATCGAAGAGGATAGGCAGCAGGAAACCTAGTGGTCTGACACATCACAGTGAACAGGTAACTGCTACCCTTTTTAGAACGAGGCAGAGGACCCACACAGTCAATAATCAGATACTCAAAAGGTTGGCTAAGTACAGGAATAGGAAACAATGGAACTGGTTTAATAGCTTGATTAGGCTTACCAGTTAATTGACAGGTGTGACAAGTTTTGATAAAATCAGAAACATCCCTCTTTAATCTAGGCCAAAAGAAATGTCTTAATATGCGTTTGTAGGTTTTCCTCACCCCCATATGTCCAGCAACGTCGCTGTGAGAAGTTTCCAACACCAACTCACGAAGCTTAACTGGTACAACAACCTGACTAATTGCCTCCCCTAGAAAACTACTATCATGAGACACCCACTTTCTCATCAGGACATCCTCTTGGAGAAAATAGCCATGGGCGACATCTCCCAACTGTTCCACAGGCACAATTTGGTCACGCAACTCTTCTAACGTGGGGTCATTCCGTTGTGCATTGATTAGATCTGAGCGGGTTACAGATAACGGGATAACAGGGAAAACAGTGACATACTTTGTATTATTATCATTAGTCGGAGCAGTGACCAGTTCGCCACGACCCATAGAACGTGTCACTGCACACGCAGAGAACACCTCTGGGAAACTCTGTACACTCTCATCAGGAATCCCAACAAATGACGGCTTAGTGGAAACCACTAGAGATGGAAACACGACAGGCCATACACGCTCACCAGCCAAGTTATTCCCAAGGATCACGTCGATACCCTCAATAGGCAACGAAGGACGCACCCCCATAACAACTTCACCCTTCACCAGCCCACAATCCAACATCAGTTTATGCAATGGAACTGACAGAGTGTTCAAACCTATTCCCCTAATTAGAACACTATTCCCTGAATCAGTCTCAGCAGAAAAGGGTAACACAGACTCCAACACAAATGATTCAGAGGCTCCTGTGTCTCTCAGGATCTTCACTGCCACTAGGTCTTTACTTCCTAACATAGACACAAAACCTTCCGTAATGAAAGGTAAATAGTCTGGATCAATATGGACTTTCACATTCTCTTGGGCCTGAGGAAATGAGTCATGGGTGAACTGATGTGGAACAGGTGCAGCTAACGCGGTAGGCTTAGATTTAGCGTAAGCACCCTTTGCCTTGAGAAGTGGACATTCGTTTTTCCAATGACCTGAACCTTGACAGTAGTGACACTCCTGCCCAAAGTCAGCTTTACCATGGGAGTCAGGCTCAACCCGAGTTGGATAGAACTCTGCCCGTGAACCAAAGTATCTTGGTGAGCGAAGCCCAAATCTATCCGAACGCCCCCACTCTTTCCGAATACCGGGCTCTGCAAAGACACTTTTGTGAGTCAACACATACTCGTCCGCCAAAACCGCAGCTTCAGCAACATTCTTTACTTTCTGTTCGTTAATATACGTGGCAATACGATCAGGAATTGTGTCTTTAAATTGCTCTAACATAATCAGATCACACAGCCCTTGGAAAGTCACAACTGCAGAGTCGGAACACCAGCGATTAAACTGTAAAGATAATTGTCGCGCAAACTCAACATGAGTCTGCTTATCATCCCTTTTTAAAGTCCTAAATCGTTGGCGGTAAGCCTCAGGGACCAATTCATAAATCTGTAACACAGCTGTTTTAACTTTATCATAACTGGCACTGTCATGTACACTAAGAGCTGAATATGCTTCCTGCGCCTTACCAGTCAGCACACACTGCAACATTAAAGTGCGGTCAGAATCAGGCCAACTCCTAGCGTCAGCAACCCGCTCAAACAACGAAAAGAATGTCTCGGGGTCCCTTTCATTAAACTGAGGCAATAACCGTAAGTTCCCAACAATATCAAATGTCTCTGGGGCACGACCAAAAACGGAACTACCCCTAGGTAAATCTGGGTCACCTTCCCAAAACAAACTCTCCCCTGAGATCTTTCCTTCCCTAACCAACTCTATACGTTCTTGTTGCAACTTGAGCTTTGCACGCTCCATATCTTGTTTAAATGCCAATTCCTTTTCATATTTTATACGATCATGCTCTAGCTTCTCACGATCATGCTGCCGATCATGCTCTCTCTTCTCACGATCATGCTCCAGCTGTAACAGAAGCAGTTCTTTCTGCTGTTCAAAAAGAAGGCTACTAGGACTAACCGATGGAATGGCCATTGTAACATTACTGGGAGACGACCAATCCTCAGCAGAGGCTGGCCCAGTGGTAACTTCAAGAATACCACTCTCCATCAGATTGGCCTTCAATATCAACCTAATAGAATTTTTTAGACGTTTATCACTAATCTCAACCTTGTAGTGTTCCGCGACCTTCAACAGCTGTTCTTTAGTACCTAAATCTAACAATCCCTCCGATGGAGAGCGAATGAACTCATCTACATAAGACGCCATGACGCTCTTCCCTTCTGCTGAGCAAACCAGACTACAACCCGAGAATTGACAATCACCCTGAGCACCACAGAAGAGAGATGAGATATGGAGCTTCCCCAAAACCTACAATAACTCAACCCTAGTCTTCGTGCAGATTTGCGGTGGGAATTTACGCACTGTAGCCCGCTGGCAAGGAAAAACTCCCCAGCATGCTGGTAAATTCCACCAAGCCACGGATGTGCCCCGAGACAACTGCTCAGTCCACAGACACCACACAAAAATAACAAACATTAACCATGCCCAACATATTCCAAAAAATGAAACACGTCGCTAAACCTATCAGGGGAAAAAGGCTATAGCTCCAGGTAGCAAGTTCCACTACCCTACCCAAATCTCCCACTGAGGTACACAGCCGATTACTCACCTCAGACTGACGTCCCAACAGAAAGTAGAACAAGAGTTCAGGCTAAGCAGGGCCTGGAAACTAACCATTATACTCTCTCCAACACAGCACGCAAACAAAATAACAAAGGCAACCAATACTGGGCCTATCACACGCAAACAAAATATGCAAACCAAACACGTACCTCCACGGCCTCCCAAACCAATAGTTCAAAAGATCCCGGATGAGCCCCCACTTGTCACGAACCGGCTCAAAGCCCGTAACAAAGGGAGACAACGTGGAGATAAGGAGTAGCAATATATATATATTTATTAAATAAGTAACTAAGTATAATATACAATGGTGTGTGTAATCAGTAATCAGCAGTGTAAGTGAGTGTTTTGCATGCATGAATGTGATAATGCAGGTTGTTGAAAGGTGCCAAAGCAAATAAACAAAAGACCACCAAGAACCACAACACAATCTACAATGGTGTCTGCATGGAGAGAGTCTCCTCCATGAATGTAGAGGAGGTCTATTTATCCTGGGACACACCTGGCCCAGGTGTTTCCCATGTAGCTGACGACCCTCCCCAACTCCGCCCACCGGCATCCTAATAAGGAAACAAGAACAAACAGAATACAGCAGACGGAGTGGGAGGGTCGTCACACTAATACAATTTTATTTGATTTGATTTAGTTCACATGGAGCTGTCTGTGGTCCTTACAATCAGCTGAGAACCCAAGAGGGGGAACCTGTAGGCCGCCTTGGGTTGTCGAGAGTTGGGGTCGGACATCCCAAAAGGACCAACCCTGACCTGGCATAAACCATAACAAGGTATTTGATATAGGCTAGTAACAATCAAGCTTCAGAAACCATAACAAGGTATTTGATATAGGTTAGTGACAATCACACTACAGAAACAATAACAAGGTATTCGATATAGGCTAGTGACAATCACACTACAGAAACCATAACAAGGTATTCGATATAGGCTAGTGACAATCACACTACAGAAACCATAACAAGGTATTCTATATAGGCTAGTGACAATCACACTACAGAAACCATAGAAAGGTGTTTGATATAGGCTAGTGACAATCACACTACAGAAGCCATTACAAGGTATTCGATATAGGCTAGTGACAATCACACTACAGAAACCATAACAAGGTATTCGATATAGGCTAGTGACAATCACACTACAGAAACCATAACAAGGTATTCTATATAGGCTAGTGACAATCACACTACAGAAACCATAGAAAGGTGTTTGATATAGGCTAGTGACAATCACACTTCAGAAACCATAACAAGGTATTTGATATAGGCTAGTGACAATCACACTACAGAAACCATAACAAGGTATTTGATATAGGCTAGTGACAATCACACTTCAGAAGCCATTACAAGGTATTTGATATAGGCTAGTGACAATCACACTACAGAAACCATTTCAAGGTATTCTATATAGGCTAGTGACAATCACACTTCAGAAGCCATAACAAGGTATTTGATATAAGCTAGTGACAATCACACTACAGAAACCATAACAAGGTATTTGATATAGCCTAGTGACAATCACACTACAGAAGCCATAACAAGGTATTCGATATAGGCTAGTGACAATCACACTTCAGAAGCCATTACAAGGTATTTGATATAGGCTAGTGACAATCACACTACAGAAACCATTACAAGGTATTTAATATAGGCTAGTGACAATCACACTTCAGAAGCCATTACAAGGTATTTGATATAGGTTAGTGACAATCACACTTCAGAAGCCATTACAAGGTATTTGATATAGGTTAGTGACAATCACACTACAGAAACCATTACAAGGTATTTGATATATGCTAGTGACAATCACACTTCAGAAACCATAACAAGGTATTTGATATAGGCTAGTGACAATCACACTACAGAAACCATAACAAGGTATTTGATATAGGCTAGTGACAATCACACTTCAGAAACCATAACAAGGTATTTGATATAGGCTAGTGACAATCACACTTCAGAAGCCATTACAAGGTATTTGATATAGGCTAGTGACAATCACACTACAGAAACCATTACAAGGTATTCGATATAGGCTAGTAACAATCACACTTCAGAAACCATAACAAGGTATTTGATATAGGCTAGTGACAATCACACTTCAGAAGCCATTACAAGGTATTTGATATAGGCTAGTGACAATCACACTACAGAAACCATTTCAAGGTATTCTATATAGGCTAGTGACAATCACACTTCAGAAGCCATAACAAGGTATTTGATATAAGCTAGTGACAATCACACTACAGAAACCATAACAAGGTATTTGATATAGGCTAGTGACAATCACACTACAGAAGCCATAACAAGGTATTCGATATAGGCTAGTGACAATCACACTTCAGAAGCCATTACAAGGTATTTGATATAGGCTAGTGACAATCACACTACAGAAACCATTACAAGGTATTCGATATAGGCTAGTGACAATCACACTTCAGAAGCCATTACAAGGTATTTGATATAGGTTAGTGACAATCACACTTCAGAAGCCATTACAAGGTATTTGATATAGGTTAGTGACAATCACACTACAGAAACCATTACAATGTATTTGATATAGGCTAGTGACAATCACACTTCAGAAACCATAACAAGGTATTTGATATAGGCTAGTGACAATCACACTACAGAAACCATAACAAGGTATTTGATATAGGCTAGTGACAATCACACTTCAGAAACCATAACAAGGTATTTGATATAGGCTAGTGACAATCACACTTCAGAAGCCATTACAAGGTATTTGATATAGGCTAGTGACAATCACACTACAGAAACCATTACAAGGTATTCGATATAGGCTAGTAACAATCACACTTCAGAAACCATAACAAGGTATTTGATATAGGCTAGTGACAATCACACTTCAGAAGCCATTACAAGGTATTTGATATAGGCTAGTGACAATCACACTACAGAAACCATAACAAGGTATTCTATATAGGCTAGTGACAATCACACTACAGAAACCATAGAAAGGTGTTTGATATAGGCTAGTGACAATCACACTACAGAAGCCATTACAAGGTATTCGATATAGGCTAGTGACAATCACACTACAGAAACCATAACAAGGTATTCGATATAGGCTAGTGACAATCACACTACAGAAACCATAACAAGGTATTCTATATAGGCTAGTGACAATCACATTACAGAAACCATAGAAAGGTGTTTAATATAGGCTAGTGACAATCACACTACAGAAGCCATTACAAGGTATTCGATATAGGCTAGTGACAATCACACTACAGAAACCATAACAAGGTATTCGATATAGGCTAGTGACAATGACACTACAGAAACCATAACAAGGTATTCTATATAGGCTAGTGACAATCACACTACAGAAACCATAACAAGGTATTTGATATAGGCTAGTGACAATCACACTTCAGAAACCATAACAAGGTATTTGATATAGGCTAGTGACAATCACCCTTCAGAAGCCATTACAAGGTATTTGATATAGGCTAGTGACAATCACACTACAGAAACCATTACAAGGTATTCGATATAGGCTAGTAACAATCACACTTCAGAAGCCATAACAAGGTATTCGATATAGGCTAGTAACAATCACACTTCAGAAGCCATTACAAGGTATTCGATATAGGCTATTGATAATCATCACACTTCAGAAGCCATAACAAGGTATTTGATATAGGCTAGTAACAATCACACTTCAGAAACCATAACAAGGTATTTGATATAGGCTAGTGACAATCACACTACAGAAACCATTACAAGGTATTCGATATAGGCTAGTAACAATCACACTTCAGAAGCCATAACAAGGTATTCGATATAGGCTAGTAACAATCACACTTCAGAAGCCATTACAAGGTATTCGATATAGGCTATTGATAATCATCACACTTCAGAAGCCATAACAAGGTATTTGATATAGGCTAGTAACAATCACACTTCAGAAACCATAACAAGGTATTTGATATAGGCTAGTGACAATCACACTACAGAAACCATTACAAGGTATTTGATATAGGCTAGTGACAATCACACTTCAGAAGCCATAACAAGGTATTTGATATAGGCTAGTGACAATCACACTACAGAAACCATAACAAGGTATTTGATATAGGCTAGTGACAATCACACTTCAGAAGCCATTACAAGGTATTTGATATAGGCTAGTGACAATCACACTACAGAAACCATTTCAAGGTATTCTATATAGGCTAGTGACAATCACACTTCAGAAGCCATAACAAGGTATTTGATATAAGCTAGTGACGATCACACTACAGAAACCATAACAAGGTATTTGATATAGGCTAGTGACAATCACACTACAGAAGCCATAACAAGGTATTCGATATAGGCTAGTGACAATCACACTTCAGAAGCCATTACAAGGTATTTGATATAGGCTAGTGACAATCACACTACAGAAACCATTACAATGTATTTAATATAGGCTAGTGACAATCACACTTCAGAAGCCATTACAAGGTATTTGATATAGGTTAGTGACAATCACACTTCAGAAGCCATAACAAGGTATTTGATATAGGTTAGTGACAATCACACTACAGAAACCATTACAAGGTATTTGATATAGGCTAGTGACAATCACACTTCAGAAACCATAACAAGGTATTTGATATAGGCTAGTGACAATCACACTACAGAAACCATAACAAGGTATTTGATATAGGCTAGTGACAATCACACTTCAGAAACCATTACAAGGTATTTGATATAGGCTAGTGACAATCACACTTCAGAAGCCATTACAAGGTATTTGATATAGGCTAGTGACAATCACACTACAGAAACCATTACAAGGTATTCGATATAGGCTAGTAACAATCACACTTCAGAAGCCATAACAAGGTATTCGATATAGGCTAGTAACAATCACACTTCAGAAGCCATTACAAGGTATTCGATATAGGCTATTGATAATCATCACACTTCAGAAGCCATAACAAGGTATTTGATATAGGCTAGTAACAATCACACTTCAGAAACCATAACAAGGTATTTGATATAGGCTAGTAACAATCACACTTCAGAAGCCATAACAAGGTATTTGATATAGGCTAGTGACAATCACACTACAGAAACCATTACAAGGTATTTGATATAGGCTAGTGACAATCACACTTCAGAAGCCATAACAAGGTATTTGATATAGGCTAGTGACAATCACACTACAGAAAACATAACAAGGTATTTGATATAGGCTAGTGACAATCACACTTCAGAAGCCATTACAAGGTATTTGATATAGGCTAGTGACAATCACACTACAGAAACCATTTCAAGGTATTCTATATAGGCTAGTGACAATCACACTTCAGAAGCCATAACAAGGTATTTGATATAAGCTAGTGACAATCACACTACAGAAACCATAACAAGGTATTTGATATAGGCTAGTGACAATCACACTACAGAAGCCATAACAAGGTATTCGATATAGGCTAGTGACATTTACATTTACATTTAAGTCATTTAGCAGACGCTCTTATCCAGAGCGACTTACAAATTGGTGAATTCACCTTCTGACATCCAGTGGAACAGCCACTTTACAATAGTGCATCTAAATCATTAAGGGGGGGGGGGTGGTGAGAAGGATTACTTATCCTATCCTAGGTATTCCTTGAAGAGGTGGGGTTTCAGGTGTCTCCGGAAGGTGGTGATTGACTCCGCTGTCCTGGCGTCGTGAGGGAGTTTGTTCCACCATTGGGGGCCAGAGCAGCGAACAGTTTTGACTGGGCTGAGCGGGAACTGTACTTCCTCAATGGTAGGGAGGCGAGCAGGCCAGAGGTGGATGAACGCAGTGCCCTTGCTTGGGTGTAGGGCCTGATCAGAGCCTGGAGGTACTGCGGTGCCGTTCCCCTCACAGCTCCGTAGGCAAGCACCATGGTCTTGTAGCGGATGCGAGCTTCAACTGGAAGCCAGTGGAGAGAGCGGAGGAGCGGGGTGACGTGAGAGAACTTGGGAAGGTTGAACACCAGACGGGCTGCGGCGTTCTGGATGAGTTGTAGGGGTTTAATGGCACAGGCAGGGAGCCCAGCCAGCAGCGAGTTGCAGTAATCCAGACGGGAGATGACAAGTGCCTGGATTAGGACCTGCGCCGCTTCCTGTGTGAGGCAGGGTCGTACTCTGCGGATGTTGTAGAGCATGAACCTACAGGAACGGGCCACCGCCATGATGTTGGTTGAGAACGACAGGGTGTTGTCCAGGATCACGCCAAGGTTCTTAGCGCTCTGGGAGGAGGACACAATGGAGTTGTCAACCGTGATGGCGAGATCATGGAACGGGCAGTCCTTCCCCGGGAGGAAGAGCAGCTCCGTCTTGCCGAGGTTCAGCTTGAGGTGGTGATCCGTCATCCACACTGATATGTCTGCCAGACATGCAGAGATGCGATTCGCCACCTGGTCATCAGAAGGGGGAAAGGAGAAGATTAATTGTGTGTCGTCTGCATAGCAATGATAGGAGAGACCATGTGAGGTTATGACAGAGCCAAGTGACTTGGTGTATAGCGAGAATAGGAGAGGGCCTAGAACAGAGCCCTGGGGGACACCAGTGGTGAGAGCGCGTGGCGAGGAGACAGATTCTCGCCACGCCACCTGGTAGGAGCGACCTGTCAGGTAGGACGCAATCCAAGCGTGGGCCGCGCCGGAGATGCCCAACTCGGAGAGGGTGGAGAGGAGGATCTGATGGTTCACAGTATCGAAGGCAGCCGATAGGTCTAAAAGGATGAGAGCAGAGGAGAGAGAGTTAGCTTTAGCAGTGCGGAGCGCCTCCGTGATGCAGAGAAGAGCAGTCTCAGTTGAATGACTAGTCTTGAAACCTGACTGATTTGGATCAAGAAGGTCATTCTGAGAGAGATAGCGGGAGAGCTGGCCAAGGACGGCACGTTCAAGAGTTTTGGAGAGAAAAGAAAGAAGGGATACTGGTCTGTAGTTGTTGACATCGGAGGGATCGAGTGTAGGTTTCTTCAGAAGGGGTGCAACTCTCGCTCTCTTGAAGACGGAAGGGACGTAGCCAGCGGTCAGGGATGAGTTGATGAGCGAGGTGAGGTAAGGGAGAAGGTCCCCGGAAATGGTCTGGAGGAGAGAGGAGGGGATAGGGTCGAGCGGGCAGGTTGTTGGGCGGCCGGCCGTCACAAGAAGCGAGATTTCATCTGGAGAGAGAGGGGAGAAAGAGGTCAGAGCACAGGGTAGGGCAGTGTGAGCAGAACCAGCGGTGTCGTTTGACTTAGCAAACGAGGATCGGATGTCGTCGACCTTCTTTTCAAAATGGTTGACGAAGTCATCTGCAGAGAGGGAGGAGGGGGGGGAGGGGGAGGAGGATTCAGGAGGGAGGAGAAGGTGGCAAAGAGTGACAATCACACTTCAGAAGCCATTACAAGGTATTTGAAATAGGCTAGTGACAATCACACTACAGAAACCATTACAAGGTATTTAATATAGGCTAGTGACAATCACACTTCAGAAGCCATTACAAGGTATTTGATATAGGTTAGTGACAATCACACTTCAGAAGCCATTACAAGGTATTTGATATAGGTTAGTGACAATCACACTACAGAAACCATTACAAGGTATTTGATATATGCTAGTGACAATCACACTTCAGAAACCATAACAAGGTATTTGATATAGGCTAGTGACAATCACACTTCAGAAGCCATTACAAGGTATTTGATATAGGCTAGTGACAATCACACTACAGAAACCATAACAAGGTATTCTATATAGGCTAGTGACAATCACACTACAGAAACCATAGAAAGGTGTTTGATATAGGCTAGTGACAATCACACTACAGAAGCCATTACAAGGTATTCGATATAGGCTAGTGACAATCACACTACAGAAACCATAACAAGGTATTCGATATAGGCTAGTGACAATCACACTACAGAAACCATAACAAGGTATTCTATATAGGCTAGTGACAATCACACTACAGAAACCATAGAAAGGTGTTTAATATAGGCTAGTGACAATCACACTACAGAAGCCATTACAAGGTATTCGATATAGGCTAGTGACAATCACACTACAGAAACCATAACAAGGTATTCTATATAGGCTAGTGACAATCACACTACAGAAACCATAACAAGGTATTTGATATAGGCTAGTGACAATCACACTTCAGAAGCCATTGCAAGGTATTTGATATAGGCTAGTGACAATCACACTACAGAAACCATTACAAGGTATTCGATATAGGCTAGTAACAATCACACTTCAGAAGCCATAACAAGGTATTCGATATAGGCTAGTAACAATCACACTTCAGAAGCCATTACAAGGTATTTGATATAGGCTAGTGACAATCACACTACAGAAACCATTACAAGGTATTTGATATAGGCTAGTAACAATCACACTTCAGAAACCATAACAAGGTATTTGATATAGGCTAGTGACAATCACACTACAGAAACCATTACAAGGTATTTGATATAGGCTAGTGACAATCACACTTCAGAAGCCATTACAAGGTATTTGATATAGGCTAGTAACAATCACACTTCAGAAACCATAACAAGGTATTTGATATAGGCTAGTGACAATCACACTACAGAAACCATTACAAGGTATTTGATATAGGCTAGTGACAATCACACTTCAGAAGCCATTACAAGGTATTTGATATAGGCTAGTGACAATCACACTACAGAAACCATTACAAGGTATTCGATATAGGCTAGTAACAATCACACTTCAGAAGCCATAACAAGGTATTCGATATAGGCTAGTAACAATCACACTTCAGAAACCATAACAAGGTATTTGATATAGGCTAGTGACAATCACACTACAGAAACCATTACAAGGTATTTGATATAGGCTAGTGACAATCACACTTCAGAAGCCATTACAAGGTATTTGATATAGGCTAGTAACAATCACACTTCAGAAACCATAACAAGGTATTTGATATAGGCTAGTGACAATCACACTACAGAAACCATTACAAGGTATTTGATATAGGCTAGTGACAATCACACTTCAGAAGCCATTACAAGGTATTTGATATAGGCTAGTGACAATCACACTACAGAAACCATTACAAGGTATTCGATATAGGCTAGTAACAATCACACTTCAGAAGCCATAACAAGGTATTCGATATAGGCTAGTAACAATCACACTTCAGAAGCCATTACAAGGTATTCGATATAGGCTATTGATAATCATCACACTTCAGAAGCCATAACAAGGTATTTGATATAGGCTAGTAACAATCACACTTCAGAAACCATAACAAGGTATTTGATATAGGCTAGTGACAATCACACTACAGAAACCATTACAAGGTATTTGATATAGGCTAGTGACAATCACACTTCAGAAGCCATAACAAGGTATTTGATATAGGCTAGTGACAATCACACTACAGAAACCATAACAAGGTATTTGATATAGGCTAGTGACAATCACACTACAGAAACCATTACAAGGTATTTGATATAGGCTAGTGACAATCACACTTCAGAAGCCATAACAAGGTATTTGATATAGGCTAGTGACAATCACACTACAGAAACCATAACAAGGTATTTTGATTTAGGCTAGTGACAATCACACTTCAGAAGCCATTACAAGGTATTTGATATAGGCTAGTGACAATCACACTACAGAAACCATTTCAAGGTATTCTATATAGGCTAGTGACAATCACACTTCAGAAGCCATAACAAGGTATTTGATATAAGCTAGTGACAATCACACTACAGAAACCATAACAAGGTATTTGATATAGGCTAGTGACAATCACACTACAGAAGCCATAACAAGGTATTCGATATAGGCTAGTGACAATCACACTTCAGAAGCCATTACAAGGTATTTGATATAGGCTAGTGACAATCACACTACAGAAACCATTACAAGGTATTTAATATAGGCTAGTGACAATCACACTTCAGAAGCCATTACAAGGTATTTGATATAGGTTAGTGACAATCACACTTCAGAAGCCATTACAAGGTATTTGATATAGGTTAGTGACAATCACACTACAGAAACCATTACAAGGTATTTGATATAGGCTAGTGACAATCACACTTCAGAAACCATAACAAGGTATTTGATATAGGCTAGTGACAATCACACTACAGAAACCATAACAAGGTATTTGATATAGGCTAGTGACAATCACACTTCAGAAACCATAACAAGGTATTTGATATAGGCTAGTGACAATCACACTTCAGAAGCCATTACAAGGTATTTGATATAGGCTAGTGACAATCACACTACAGAAACCATTACAAGGTATTCGATATAGGCTAGTAACAATCACACTTCAGAAGCCATAACAAGGTATTTGATATAGGCTAGTAACAATCACACTTCAGAAGCCATTACAAGGTATTCGATATAGGCTAGTGACAATCACACTACAGAAGCCATAACAAGGTATTCGATATAGGCTAGTGACAATCACACTTCAGAAGCCATTACAAGGTATTTGATATAGGCTAGTGACAATCACACTACAGAAACCATTACAAGGTATTTAATATAGGCTAGTGACAATCACACTTCAGAAGCCATTACAAGGTATTTGATATAGGTTAGTGACAATCACACTTCAGAAGCCATTACAAGGTATTTGATATAGGTTAGTGACAATCACACTACAGAAACCATTACAAGGTATTTGATATAGGCTAGTGACAATCACACTTCAGAAACCATAACAAGGTATTTGATATAGGCTAGTGACAATCACACTACAGAAACCATAACAAGGTATTTGATATAGGCTAGTGACAATCACACTTCAGAAACCATAACAAGGTATTTGATATAGGCTAGTGACAATCACACTTCAGAAGCCATTACAAGGTATTTGATATAGGCTAGTGACAATCACACTACAGAAACCATTACAAGGTATTCGATATAGGCTAGTAACAATCACACTTCAGAAGCCATAACAAGGTATTCGATATAGGCTAGTAACAATCACACTTCAGAAGCCATTACAAGGTATTCGATATAGGCTATTGATAATCATCACACTTCAGAAGCCATAACAAGGTATTTGATATAGGCTAGTAACAATCACACTTCAGAAACCATAACAAGGTATTTGATATAGGCTAGTAACAATCACACTTCAGAAGCCATAACAAGGTATTTGATATAGGCTAGTGACAATCACACTACAGAAACCATTACAAGGTATTTGATATAGGTTAGTGACAATCACACTACAGAAACCATTACAAGGTATTTGATATAGGCTAGTGACAATCACACTTCAGAAACCATAACAAGGTATTTGATATAGGCTAGTGACAATCACACTTCAGAAGCCATTACAAGGTATTCGATATAGGCTAGTGACAATCACACTTCAGAAGCCATTACAAGGTATTCGATATAGGCTAGTGACAATCACACTACAGAAGCCATTACAAGGTATTCAATATAGGTTAGAGATAATCACACTACAGAGGAAATTGTTACACTTTACATTAGATTGACCAATACCAGGTGACATGGTCATGATTTTATCACCTGTAATTTTAACCCATGAATTCATTTGGAAATTAAAATGTTGAATATCTATATCATTTTCGCTCAGTGACTTTCAGTATTGAAGATAATATAATGCTATCAGAATTTAATACTTTAATGTAGAATGAAAATGCAACATTTTCTTTAAAAAAAAGTACTATGTAGGCCTATACAAGCAATACAGGATAAGCCAAGAGCTACTGTATGTTCTTCTTGGCCTATTAGCCAAAAGAAACAATCTGATTCTAAAAACAATGTAGATTAGCGTTGGAGGGAATAGCAATCGTTTTACGTACTCCTGACCAAGTGCTGTTTTGTGTGTTTTTTTGTGCTGATCTTAAACTTTTTAGTACTTAATGTTTCCACCATCGTTTCCTATGACCGAAAAAAGCATCTGGACATCAGAACAGCGATCACTAACCTCTATGTGGATGAGGATTTCTACTTCAATGAGCCTGCTAAGAAGAACATACTGCTCATGCCCAAATCCCTCACACTTGAAAAAGGAAGAGGCTGCGGTATGTAGACTGGCGTGCGGGAGACCTGACGAGACCACGTCGGCATGTGGATAAACCACCTCTACCCTCCGTTCAATTGGCGAACGTGCAATCACTGGAGAATAAACTGGATGAGCTCTGATCGAGACTATCCTATCAACGTGATCTGAAAACTGTAATATCCTATGTTCCTCAAAGTTGTGACTGAACAAGGCAATGGAAAATATAAATCTATCTAGTTTTTCTATACATTGGCAGGCCATTAAGTTGCCACTAAGTTACGACAAAACCTATTCCCCCTCAGGAGACTGAAAAGTTTTGGCATGGGTCCTCAGATCCTTAAAAGGTTCTATAGCTGCACCATCGACAGCATCCTGACAGGTTGCATCACTGTCTGGTATGTCATCTGCTCTGCCTCCGACCGCAAGACACTACAGAGAGTAGTACGAATGGCCCAGTACAACACTGGGGCCAAGCTTCCTGTCCTCCAGGACCTGCCACCCAGAAATTCTTGAGGGAAACCTGTTTCAGTCTTCCAGAGATTTGAGACTGGGACGGAGGTTCACCTTCTAGCAGGACAATGACCCTAAGCATACTGCTAAAGCAACACTCAAGTGGTTTAGGGGAAAACATTTAAATCCCATTGGCTAGTCTCACCAGTCTCACCACTGGTGTCCCCCAGGGCTCTGTTCTAGGCCCTCTCCTATTCTCGCTATACACCAAGTCACTTGGCTCTGTCATAACCTCACATGGTCTCTCCTATCATTGCTATGCAGACGACACACAATTAATCTTCTCCTTTCCCCCTTCTGATGACCAGGTGGCGAATCGCATCTCTGCATGTCTGGCAGACATATCAGTGTGGATGACGGATCACCACCTCAAGCTGAACCTCGGCAAGACGGAGCTGCTCTTCCTCCCGGGGAAGGACTGCCCGTTCCATGATCTCGCCATCACGGTTGACAACTCCATTGTTTCCTCCTCCCAGAGCGCTGAGAACCTTGGCATGATCCTGGACAACACCCTGTCGTTCTCAACTAACATCAAGGCGGTGGCCCGTTCCTGTAGGTTCATGCTCTACAACATCCGCAGAGTACGCCCCTGCCTCACACAGGAAGCGGCGCAGGTCCTAATCCAGGCACTTGTCATCTCCCGTCTGGATTACTGCAACTCGCTGTTGGCTGGGCTCCCTGCCTGTGCCATTAAACCCCTACAACTCATCCAGAACGCCGCAGCCCGTCTGGTGTTCAACCTTCCCAAGTTCTCTCACGTCACCCCGCTCCTCCGCTCTCTCCACTGGCTTCCAGTTGAAGCTCGCATCCGCTACAAGACCATGGTGCTTGCCTACGGAGCTGTGAGGGGAACGGCACCGCAGTACCTCCAGGCTCTGATCAGGCCCTACACCCAAACAAGGGCACTGCGTTCATCCACCTCTGGCCTGCTCGCCTCCCTACCACTGAGGAAGTACAGTTCCCGCTCAGCCCAGTCAAAACTGTTCGCTGCTCTGGCCCCCCAATGGTGGAACAAACTCCCTCACGACGCCAGGACAGCGGAGTCAATCACCACCTTCCGGAGACACCTGAAACCCCACCTCTTCAAGGAATACCTAGGATAGGATAAAGCAATCCTTCTCACCCCCCCCCTTAAATGATTTAGATGCACTATTGTAAAGTGGCTGTTCCACTGATGTCAGAAGGTGAATTCACCAATTTGTAAGTCGCTCTGGATAAGAGCGTCTGCTAAATGACTTAAATGTAAAATGTAATGTTAAATGGCTAGATAGTCATACCCCAAGAGACTTGCAGCTTTCATTGCTGCAAAAGGTGGCAAAAGGGGGGGGGGGTGAATAGTTACGTACGCTCAAGTTCTAATATGTTCAGCATGATTAAAGACACCAATCTAGAAAGTTTCAAGTCTCTAGGTCAAACTGGGCAACTGATATGAGGGTTTTACTGGCCTTCTAGGCAGAGTTGCAAAGAAAAAGCCATATCTGTGTCCAGTGTCCTTGTTATTTAGCCCATCTTAATATTTTCTTTCTATTGGCCAGTCTGAGATATGGCTTTTTCTTTGCAACTCTGCCTAGAAGGCCAGCATACTGGAATTGCCTCTTCACTGTTGACGTTGAGACTCGTGTTTTGCGGGTACTATTTAATGAAGATGCCAGTTGAGGACTTGTGAGGCATCTGTTTCTCAAACTAGACACTAATGTACTTGTCCTCTTACTCAGTTCTACACTTAGGCCTCATCCTCTTTCTATTCAGGAGACAGTTTGTGCTGTTCTGTGAAGGGAGTAGTACACAGGGTTGTACGAGATATTCAGTTTCTTGGCAATTTCTCACATGGAATAGCCTTCATTTCTCAGAAAAAGAATAGACTGGTGAGTTTCAGAAGAAATTTCTTTGTTTCTGGCCATTTTGAGCCTGTAATCTAACCCACAAATACTGATGCTCCAGATACTCAACTAGTCTAAAGAAGGCCAGTTTTATTGCTTCTTTATCAGAACAACAGTTTTCAGCTGTGCTAACATAATTGCAAAAGGGTTTTCTAATGATCAATTAGTCTTTTAAAATGATCAACTTGGATTAGCTAACACAACGTGCCATTGGAACACAGGAGTGATGGTTGCTGATAATGGGCCTCTGTTCGCCTATGTAGACATTCCATAAAAATCTGCTGTTTCCAGCTACAATAGTCATTAACAATATCTACACTGTATTTCTGATCAATTTGATGTTATTTTAATGGACAAAAAAGGTGCTTTCTTTCAAAACCAAGGACATTTCTAAGTGACCCTAAACTTTTGAACGGTTGTGTGTCTACAGAGCCTTGCGAAAGTATTGGGCCCCCTTGAACTTTGCGACCTTTTGCCACATTTCAGGCTTCAAACATAAAGATATAAAACTGTATTTTTTTGTGAAGAATCAACAACAAGTGGGACACAATCATGAAGTTGGAATGCCTTCCCAGTTTCAGGTCTTTTGCAGACATCAGGTTTTCTTCCAGAATGGTCCTGTATTTGGCTCCATCCATCTTCCCATCAATTTTAACCATCTTCCCTGTCCCTGCTGAAGAAAAGCAGGCCCAAACCATGATGCTGCCACCACCATGTTTGACAGTGGGGATGGTGTGGTCAGGGTGATGAGCTGTGTTGCTTTTACGCCAAACATAACGTTTTGCATTGTTGCCAAAAAGTTCAATTTTGGTTTCATCTGACCAGAGCACCTTTTTCCACATGTTTGGTGTGTCTCCCAGGTGGCTTGTGACAAACTTTAAACAACACTTTTTATGGATATCTTTAAGAAATTGCTTTCTTCTTGCCACTCTTCCATAAAGGCCAGATTTGTGCAATATACGACTGATTGTTGTCCTATGGACAGAGTCTCCCACCTCAGCTGTAGATCTCTGCAGTTCATCCAGAGTGATCATGGGCCTCTTGGCTGCATCTCTGATCAGTCTTCTCCTTGTATGAGCTGAAAGTTTAGAGGGACGGCCAGGTCTTGGTAGATTTGCAGTGGTCTGATACTCCTTCCATTTCAATATTATCGCTTGCACAGTGCTCCTTGGGATGTTTAAAGATTGGGAAATATTTTTGTGTCCAAATCCGGCTTTAAACTTCTTCACAACAGTATCTCATTTATATTATTACATTACATTTAAGTCATTTAGCAGACGCTCTTATCCAGAGCGACTTACAAATTGGTGAATCAGGTGGTCAGGTGGTCACCTGACATCAGTGGAACAGCCACTTTACAATAGTGCATCTAAATCATAAGGGGGGGGGTGAGAAGGATTGCTTTATCCTATCCTAGTCATTCCTTGAAGAGGTGGGGTTTCAGGTGTCTCCGGAAGGTGGTGATTGACTCCGCTGTCCTGGCGTCGTGAGGGAGTTTGTTCCACCATTGGGGGCCAGAGCAGCGAACAGTTTTGACTGGGCTGAGCGGGAACTGTACTTCCTCAGTGGTAGGGAGGCGAGCAGGCCAGAGGTGGATGAACGCAGTGCCCTTGCTTGGGTGTAGGGCCTGATCAGAGCCTGGAGGTACTGCGGTGCCGTTCCCCTCACAGCTCCGTAGGCAAGCACCATGGTCTTGTAGCGGATGCGAGCTTCAACTGGAAGCCAGTGGAGAGAGCGGAGGAGCGGGGTGACGTGAGAGAACTTGGGAAGGTTGAACACCAGACGGGCTGCGGCGTTCTGGATGAGTTGTAGGGGTTTAATGGCACAGGCAGGGAGCCCAGCCAACAGCGAGTTGCAGTAATCCAGACGGGAGATGACAAGTGCCTGGATTAGGACCTGCGCCGCTTCCTGTGTGAGGCAGGGGCGTACTCTGCGGATGTTGTAGAGCATGAACCTACAGGAACGGGCCACCGCCTTGATGTTAGTTGAGAACGACAGGGATCACGCCAAGGTTCTTAGCGCTCTGGGAGGAGGAAACAATGGAGTTGTCAACCGTGATGGCGAGATCATGGAACGGGCAGTCCTTCCCTGGGAGGAAGAGCAGCTCCGTCTTGCCGAGGTTCAGTATCTCGGACCTGCCTGGTGTGTTCCTTGTTCTTCATGATGCTCTCTGCGCTTTTAACGGACCTCTGAGACTATTACAGTGCAGGTGCATTTATACGGAGACTTGATTACACACAGGTGGATTGTATTTATCATCATTAGTCATTTAGGTCAACATTGGATCATTCAGAGATCCTCACTGAACTTCTGGAGAGAGTTTGCTGCACTGAAAGTAAAGGGGCTGAATAATTTTGCACGCCCAATTTTTCAGTTTTTGATTTGTTAAAAAGGTTTAAGATATCCAATAAATGTCGTTCCACTTCATGATTGTGTCCCACTTGTTGTTGATTCTTCACAAAAAAATACAGTTTTACCTCTTTATGTTTGAAGCCTGAAATGTGGCAAAAGGTCACAAAGTTCAAGGGGGCCGAATACTTTCGCAAGGCACTGTACATATATATATTTTTTAACAACATTCACTTGTTGACAACTATGATGTGATGACTGCAAGTAGTGATTGCCTGTGGTCGGTGTCAGAGCCCTCTACAGTATAGGGTTGGTATATACTGTATACTTAACATGCATGCCTAAGTTGTGAAAGACCTATACTTCACGGCTGGACTCTTACTCATTTAGGTGAGCCGGTCTCGTGTTGAAGTAGAGGTACTTATTGGGCTATTGGTTAACATGTTGGTTTCTCCAATGGTGGATCAGGGTTCAGATCGCACCTGTGATACTCATGAAGTGGTTTGTGTACAGATCCCAGTTACATTTAAATACACATTGTGCATTTGAAGGTTGACCTCACCTGGCCTACTTATTCCTTCTTTCTTCACATGAAAGAGCTCCTGGTGTCACGCCCTGACCATAGAGAGCCCTTGTTTCTCTATGGTGTAGTAGGTCAGGGTGTGACTAGGGGGTATTCTAGTTTCTAATTTCTAATTTGTGTTCTAGTTTATATTTTCTATGTTGGTGATTTGTATGATTTCCAATTAGAGGCAGCTGGTAATCGTTGTCTCTAATTGGGGATCATATTTAAGTAGCTATTTTTCCCACCTGTGTTTGTGGGATATTATGTTGTGTTTGTGCACAACGTAGTCATGGTTCGGTGTTCATTTATTGAGTTATTGTTTTTGCTTTTAAGTTTCACATTTGAAATAAATATGTGGAACTCAACCTCCGCTGCGCCTTGCTCCCGTTCCTACGACAACCGTGAAGACTGGAATTAAAACTCATATCATATGACTAGATAAGAGACTGAATTAACCAACTGATGAGGTGGTGGATCATTCTACAGAAAGTATGTGTAACATACTGTATTCAAATGTTAAGCTGTACATAAGAGTATCTGTATATTTCCCTTGCCATATTGCTTACCATATTGCTTGTCTTGTCTTCTCCCAGGATTTGAGTGAATTCAATTTGATATCTCCATTTCTAGAGGTATATTTATATGCAAATTGTGTTGACTAATTTTGAGTTCAAATTGAATCTATTATTCTACGATTTTCCCCCTGAGCCTTGGATTTCAAGTAAAGTCCATTTAATCTGACAGTCATTTCATCTCAACCTGTGACTGTATTCAGTGTTTTATGCTAATTCAGTGTATCCTTCACTTCTATTTTATTGCATTGATGAATACATGAGGTTGAAAGTTGAAAGTTGTGTATGTCATGAAAAGAATTTGCAGAAATGTAACCTCTTATCCTTTCACTCTTACACATTAAAATGATATAATCCCTCTTATGATAAATATCATTATGTATATCTTCATGAATGTGTACATGTTCAATACCAGTATGTATATATCAAATATATAAACAGCAACAAGTGGGGTACTATTTTTGTTGTTTTCTACCGCTGTCAATGGTACCTTGTCCCCAGGCTAGTTGTGACAGGGAGAGAGTGATCCAGTGGTGAACGAGACAGTCAATGGTACCTTGTCCCCAGGCTAGTTGTGACAGGGAGAGAGTGAGCCAGTGGTGAACGAGACTGTCAATAGTACCTTGTCCCCAGGCTAGTTGTGACAGGGAGAGAGTGAGCCAGTGGTGAACGAGACTGTCAATGGTACCTTGTCCCCAGGCTAGTTGTGACAGGGAGAGAGTGAGCCAGTGGTGAACGAGACTGTCAATAGTACCTTGTCCCCAGGCTAGTTGTGACAGGGAGAGAGTGAGCCAGTGGTGAACGAGACTGTCAATGGTACCTTGTCCCCAGGCTAGTTGTGACAGGGAGAGAGTGAGCCAGTGGTGAACGAGACTGTCAATGGTACATTTACATTACATTTACATTTACATTTAAGTCATTTAGCAGACGCTCTTATCCAGAGCTTTGTCCCCAGGCTAGTTGTGACAGGGAGAGAGTGAGCCAGCGGTGAACGAGACTGTCAATGGTACCTTGTCCCCAGGCTAGTTGTGACAGGGAGAGAGTGAGCCAGTGGTGAACGAGACTGTCAATAGTACCTTGTCCCCAGGCTATTTGTGACAGGGAGAGAGTGAGCCAGCGGTGAACGAGACTGTCAATGGTACCTTGTCCCCAGGCTAGTTGTGACAGGGAGAGAGTGAGCCAGTGGTGAACGAGACTGTCTATAGTACCTTGTCCCCAGGCTAGTTGTGACAGGGAGAGAGTGAGCCAGTGGTGAACGAGACTGTCAATAGTACCTTGTCCCCAGGCTAGTTGTGACAGGAAGAGAGTGAGCCAGTGGTGAACGAGACTGTCAATGGTACCTTGTCCCCAGGCTAGTTGTGACAGGGAGAGAGTGAGCCAGCGGTGAACGAGACTGTCAATGGTACCTTGTCCCCAGGCTAGTTGTGACAGGGAGAGAGTGAGCCAGTGGTGAACGAGACTGTCAATGGTACCTTGTCCCCAGGCTATTTGTGACAGGGAGAGAGTGAGCCAGTGGTAAACGAGACTGTCTATAGTACCTTGTCCCCAGGCTAGTTGTGACAGGGAGAGAGTGAGCCAGTGGTGAACGAGACTGTCTATAGTACCTTGTCCCCAGGCTAGTTGTGACAGGGAGAGAGTGAGCCAGTGGTGAACGAGACTGTCTATAGTACCTTGTCCCCGGGCTAGTTGTGACAGGGAGAGAGTGAGCCAGTGGTGAACGAGACTGTCAATGGTACCTTGTCCCCAGGCTAGTTGTGACAGGGAGAGAGTGAGCCAGTGGTGAACGAGACTGTCAATAGTACCTTGTCCCCAGGCTAGTTGTGACAGGGAGAGAGTGAGCCAGTGGTGAATGAGACTGTCTATAGTACCTTGTCCCCAGGCTAGTTGTGACAGGGAGAGAGTGAGCCAGTGGTCAATAGTGTATAGTGAAATAATAATCATTTCCCCATGTTTCTTTCCCCATCATTCTCTAAATGTTTGGACCTGAGCATCTAATCTCTCGTGACCTACTGAGGAGTGTCTTCCATCTGGCCACTCTACCAAAAAGGCCTGAATGGTGGAGTACTAAAGAGATGGTTGTCCTTCTGGATGGTTCTCCCATCTCCACAGAGGAACTCGAGAGCTTTTTCAGAGTGGCCTGACCAAGGCCCTTCTCCCCCATTTGCTCAGTTTGACCGGGCGGCCAGCTCTAGGATGAGTCTTGGTGGTTCCAATCTTCTTCCATTTAAGAATGATGGCCGCCACTGTGTTCTTGGTACCCTTCCCCAGATCTGTGCCTTGATTACAATCCTGTCTCTGAGCTCTATGGACAATTCCTTCGACCTCATGGCTTGATTTTTGCTCTGACATGCACTGTCAACTGTGGGACCTTATAGACAGTTGTGTGCCTTTCCAAATCATGTCCAATAAATTGAATTTACCACATGTGGACTCCAATAAAGTCTCATAGCTAAGAGTCTGAATACTTAGGTAAACAATGTATTTTTGTCTTTTATTTTTAATACATTTGCAAAAATGTAAAAAACAAACAGTTCTCGCTTTGTCATTATGGGGTATTGTGTATAAATGGATGATTAAAAAAACAACATTTTAGAATAAGGCATACATACATACATACATGTGGAAAAAGTCTAGGGGTCTGAATACTTTCCAAAGGCACTGTATATTATGTGGTTTATGGACATGTTCTTCCTTTCACAATGTGGTGAATTAGCAGTCCAGTCCTTTAGGTGTAATTTAGCTTAATGAGCGTGCAGTTAATTACTCTCAGGATAATACATTTATTGGATTACTCGACCTGTCTATGACAGAGTTTTACTGTGACATGGGTGACTGTGAATAGTGGCACTGGGACACATGAGTAAGGCCAACTCCTGCCTTGTAACCATGTACTATATGCTCAATGCGAGTGTGAAGAATGGAGAGGAGATAATGAAATGATAACTGAAAATGTTTTTTTTTGAGAATGGTCATGTTTGGCTCGCCATGTTTTTAATCCGTGCACCCTTGCTCCTTTTCGGCTAACATGTTACAGTTGTATACTTCTCAGAAATACATGTGATAACACACATATTACAATCTAAGGATCGGCACACTCACTGGTCTGTCTTGTTGTTCTTGTGAGGTCACTAGTCCAAAGGTGACAGGTCAGCCAATGAGAGGAGTTTCTACTGTAACTGTCTCCCGTGTTGATATGTAAAAGGTTATTTATACATCAAGAGGCATGCATGCTAGTGTGGGTCTTTAACAATGATGTACAGTACCATTCAAAGGTTTGGACACGCCTACTCACTCAAGGGTTTTTCTTTATATTTACTATTTTCTACATTGTATAATAATAGTGAAGACATCAACACTATGAAATAACACATATGGAATCATGTATTAACCAATAAAGTGTTAAATATAAATATTTTATATTTAAGATTCTTCAAAGTAGCCACCTTTTTCCTTGATGACAGCTTTGCACACTCTTGCCATTGTCTCAGCCAACTTCATGAGGTAGTCACCTGGCATGCATTTCAATGAATAGGTGTGCCTTGTTAAAAGTTAATTAGTTGAATTTCTTTCCTTAATGCGTTTGAGCCAATCAGTTGTGTTGTGACAAGGTAGGGGGTATACAGAAAACCTTATTTGGTAAAAGACCAAGTCCATATTATGGCAAGAACAGCTCAAATAAGCAAAGAGAAACGACAGTCCATCATTACTTTAAGACATGAAGGTCAGTCAATCTGGAAAATTTCAAGAACTTTGAAAGTTTCTTCATGTCCAGTCGCAAAAACCATCAAGCACCGTGATGAAACTGGATCTCATGAGGACCGCCACAGGAAAGGAAGACCCAGAGTTACCTTTGCTGCAGAGGGTTAATTAGAGTTACCAGGCTCAGAAATTGTAGCCCAAGTAAATGCTTCACAGAGTTCAAGTAACAGACTCATCTCAACATCAACTGTTCAGAGGAGACTGCGTGAATCAGGCCTTCATGGTCAAATTGCTGCAAAGAAACCACTACTCAAGGACAGCAATAAGAAGAAGATACTTGCTTGGGCCAAGAAACATAATGTGTGGTATCCCACCGTGAAGCATGGAGGAGGAGGTGTGATGGTGTGGGGGTGCTTTGCTGGTTACAGTGATTTATTTAGAATTCAAGGCACACTTAAACAGCATGGCTACCACAGCATTCTGCTGCGATACGCTATCCCATCTGGTTTGCGCTTAGTGGGACTATCATTTATTTTTCAACAGGACAATGACCCAACACACCTCCAGGCTGTGTAAGGCCTTTTTGACCAAGAAGGAGAGTGGTGGAGTGCTGCATCAGATGACCTGGCCTCCACAGTCACCCGACCTGAATCCAATTGAGATGGTTGGAATGAGTTGGACCGCAGAGTGAAGGAAAGCAGCCAACAAGTGCTCAGCATATGTGGGAACTCCTTCAAGACAGTTGGCAAAGTATTCCGGGTGAAACTGGTTGAGAGAATGCCAAGAGTGTGCAAACCTGTCATCGAGGCAAAGGGTGGATATTTTGAAAAATCTCAAATATAAAATACATTTAGATTTGTTTAAGGATTTTTTGCTTATTGCATGATTCTATATGTGTTATTTCATAGTTTTATTCTATTATTCTACAAATAGAAAATAGTAAAAATAAAGAAAAACCCTTGAATGAATAGGTGTGTCTGAACTTTTGACTGGTACAGTATATGTACCTGTATATGTCTGGTTTTGTCTGGTTTTACTGGTTTTGACAGGTTTTGTCTGGTTTTACTGGTTTTTCACCACACACTGTATTGTGACTGAGTGTCTGTGGCTGTCGTCACAGTAAATCAACATTTCAGAGTGACAGATATATGATGATTGACAGGTTGTCTGTGGCATTACGTTCATTTTTTTGGTTCATGGGCTACTTTTGAATCAGACCCAATAGCCCACCCCATTCTGGCCTGATGCCAGAAATGAATGCTCCCTTTATTTTCTATGGCATTTCTATGAATGCTCCCTTTATTTTCTTTATTTTCTCTGTGCCTTTACCAAGTAGATATTAAATCCAATAACACAGGCCGTCTACATATGCCTACTATGGTGCCCACTGCTCACACCACTGAGCTGCTCCTATCCAGGGAAAGCATTTGAGGAAATAATGACTAGGTCTACCCCCACCTGGTCATATATGTGGGGGAGGTGGTGCTATTTCTAGTGATGGGAGAATGCTGGGGTGGTCACAAGTAGGACCTTAGTCACATGATCTCATGGCAACAGGACTTCTCATAAAGCAATAGGCTACTGTGTGTGTGTGTGTGTGTGTGTGTGTGTGTGTGTGTGTGTGTGTGTGTGTGTGTGTGTGTGTGTGTGTGTGTGTGTGTGTGTGTGTGTGTGTGTGTGTGTGTGTGTGTGTGTGTGTGTGTTTTGCAGGGCACCAACATGAAGGCCCAGTTTACAAGGTCAAAACACTCCCCAGACCCCTAACCATAAACAAATACCATGCATCACATGTGGCTGGTTGTCACCCTCTAACACAAGAGGTCAAGGCTTTATCTACTTCTTTATATGCTTTATGTCCAATGGGCCCTGAGTAAGAAAGTCATGAACGAGCTAATGATCTCCTAATATAAAACAATGGTGAGGTTAGAGGTTAGTCTGGTTTAGGAGGCGAGAAACCTCCAGGTCAAATAATCTAATATTAGAGCTTCTGTAAAGAAGACAATGCAAAACATGTATGCTTCTACTTTTGTGGCTTTAAAACATTGTGTCTGTGTCTCTGGGTTTAAAGTGGTTCTCAGACTGAGTTTGCCCGTTACTACCCTCTCCACTACTGTCCCGTCGATGTGGATAGGGGGGTGCTCCCTCTGCTGTCTATCTGATGCACCTTCTGGGGCGGCAGGTGGCCTAGTGGTTAGAGCGTTGGGCCAGTAACAGTAAGGTTGCTGGATCGAATCCCCATGCTGACAAGGTAAAAGTCTGTCGTTCTGCCCCTGAGCAAGGCAGTTAACCCACTGTTCCCCGAGTGCCGAAGATGTGGATATTGATTAAGGCAGCCCTCCGCACCTCTCTGATTCAGGTTTATCCAGTTAACATAGCAAACTGCTGTTGGGCTGCAGGTTTAGCAGTGTTCATGTTCATCATGTTGATTTGTGACCTGCTGTGCAATAAAGCAGCTCAGTAATGTAATATAAACTAAAGTAAGGGGGTCAATGAGGCTGTAAGATTAATTAGCAAAGGACAGAGTTAAAAGATGGGCATGAGGCGTTTCATATCCTCCTCTCCTCTGGCTGCCAAAGACACTGACACAAATATTATTACCTTGGCTTGATCACAATCTCTGGCCTTCAAGTTTGTTGACGACTAGAAGAAATGGAGTGCCGAGCACGCCCCCATCCACATCGATGGGTCTGTAGTGGTGTGGGTCGAGAGCTTCAGGTTCCTCGGTGTCCACATCACTAAGGAATTAACATGGTCCCACACACCTCAAGAGGCTGAAAAGATTTGACGTGGGCCCTCAGATCCTCAAAAAGCTTTACAGCTGCACCATTGAGAACATGAGAGCTTTATCAAATCAAATCAAATTTTATTTGTCACATACACATGGTTAGCAGATGTTAATGCGAGTGTAGCGAAATGCTTGTGCTTCTAGTTCCGATAATGCAGTAATAACCAACAAGTAATCTAACCTAACAATTCCACAACTGTAAAGGGATAAAGAATATGTACATAAAGATATATGAATTAGTGATGGTACAGAACGGCATAGGCAAGATGCAGTATATACATATGAGATGAGTAATGTAGGGTATATAAACATAAAGTGGCTAGTGATACATATATTACATAAATATGGCAAGATGCAGTAGATGATATAGAGTACAGTATATACATTTACATATGAGATGAGTAATGTAGGGTATGTAAACATTATATTAAGTGGCATTGTTTAAAGTGGCTAGTGATACATTTTTTACATTAATTTCCATCAATTCCATTATTAAAGTGGCTGGAGTTGAGTCAGTATGTTTGCAGCAGCCACTCAATGTTAGTGGTGGCTGTTTAACAGTCTGATGGCCTTGAGATAGAAGCTGTTTTTCAGTCTCTCGGTCCCTGCTTTGATTTTGATGCACCTGTACTGACCTCGCCTTCTGGATGATAGCGGGGTGAACAGGCAGTGGCTCGGGTGGTTGTTGTCCTTGATGATCTTTATGGCCTTCCTGTGACATCGGGTGGTGTAGGTGTCCTGGAGGGCAGGTAGTTTGCCCCCGGTGATGCGTTGTGCAGACCTCACTACACCCTGGAGAGCCTTACGGTTATGGGCGGAGCAGTTGCCGTACCAGGCGGTGATACAGCCCGACAGGATGCTCTCGATTGTGCATCTGTAGAAGTTTGTGAGTGCTTTTGGTGACAAGCCGAATTTCTTCAGCCTCCTGAGTTTGAAGAGGCGCTGCTGCGCCTTCTTCACAACGCTCTCTGTGTGGGTGGACCAATTCAGTTTGTCCGTGATGTGTACGCAGAGGCACTTGAAACTTACTACCCTCTCCACTACTGTCCCGTCGATGTGGATAGGGGGGTGTTCCCTCTGCTGTTTCCTGAAGTCCACAATCATCTCCTTTGTGTTGTTGACATTGAGTGTGAGGTTATTTTCCTGACACCACACTCCGAGGGCCCTCACCTCCTCCCTGTAGGCCGTCTCGTCATTGTTGGTAATCAAGCCTACCACTGTAGTGTCGTCCGCAAACTTGATGATTGAGTTGGAGGCGTGCATGGCCACACAGTCGTGGGTGAACAGGGAGTACAGGAGAGGGCTCAGAACGCACCCTTGTGCGCCCCAGTGTTGAGGAACAGTGGGGTGGAGATGTTGTTACCTACCCTCACCACCTGGGGGGTGGCCCGTCAGGAAGTCCAGTACCCAGTTGCACAGGGCGGGGTCGAGACCCAGGGTCTCAAGCTTGATGATGAGCTTGGAGGGTACTATGGTGTTAAATGCCAAGCTGTAGTCGATGAACAGCATTCTCACATAGGTATTCCTCTTGTCCAGATGGGTTAGGGCAGTGTGCAGTGTGGTTGAGATTGCGTCGTCTGTGGACCTATTTGGGCGGTAAGCAAATTGGAGTGGGTCTAGGGTGTCAGGTAGGGTGGAGGTGATATGGTCCTTGACTAGTCTCTCAAAGCACTTCATGATGCCGGAAGTGAGTGCTACGGGGCGGTAGTCGTTTAGCTCAGTTACCTTAGCTTTCTTGGGAACAGGAACAATGGTGGCCCTCTTGAAGCATGTGGGAACAGCAGACTGATATAGGGATTGATTGAATATGTCTGTAAACACACCAGCCAGCTGGTCTGCGCATGCTCTGAGGGCGCGGCTGGGGATGCCGTCTGGGCCTGCAGCCTTGCGAGGGTTAACACGTTTAAATGTTTTACTCACCTCGGCTGCAGTGAAGGAGAGACCGCATGTTTGTGTCAGTGGCACTGTATTGACCTCAAAGCGGGCAAAAAAGTTATTTAGTCTGCCTGGGAGCAAGACATCCTGGTCCGTGACTGGGCTGGTTTTCTTCTTGTAGTCTGTGATTGACTGTAGACCCTGCCACATACCTCTTGTGTCTGAGCCGTTGAATTGAGATTCTACTTTGTCTCTGTATTGACGCTTAACTTGTTTGATAGCCTTGCGGAGGGAATAGCTGCACTGTTTGTATTCGGTCACGTTACCAGTCACCTTGCCCTGATTAAAAGCAGTGGTTCGCTCTTTCAGTTTCACACGAATGCTGCCATCAATCCACGGTTTCTGGTTAGGGAATGTTTTAATCGTTGCTATGGGAACGACGTCTTCAATGCACGTTCTAATGAACTCGCACACCAAATCAGCGTATTCGTCAATGTTATTGTCTGACGCAATACGAAACATGTCCCAGTCCACGTGATGGAAGCAGTCTTGGAGTGTGGAATCAGCTTGGTCGGACCAGCGTTGGACAGACCTCAGCGTGGGAGCTTTTTGTTTTAGTTTCTATCTGTAGACAGGGATCAGCAAAATGGAGTCGTGGTCAGCTTTTCCGAAAGGAGGGCGGGGCAGGGCCTTATATGCGTCGCAGAAGTTAGAATAGCAATGATCCAAGGTTTTGCCAGCCCTGGTAGCGCAATCGATATGCTGATACAATTTAGGGAGTCTTGTTTTCAGATTAGCCTTGTTAAAATCCCCAGCTACAATGAATGCATACCCCTAAACAACAACTCAGTACTGGTACTCCCTGTATATAGCCATGTTATTACCTCATACCCCTGAACAACAACTTAGTACTGGTACTCCCTGTATATAGCCATGTTATTACCTCATACCCCTGAACAACAACTTAGTACTGGTACTTCCTGTATATAGCCATGTTATCGTTTACTCCTTATTGTTATTTATTATTCACTGTGTATTCATTCATTTCTCGTATCCCTATTTCTATTATATAAAATAAACATCTGTATCTTTAAATCTACATCGTTGGAAAACAACCCGTAAGAATTTCACTGTTAGTCTATGAAGCATTTCACTAATAACATTTGATTTGATTTAATTCTAAAATAAAAGGAACCTTACTACTTAACTGCAGCATAATTTAATGACCTTGCTACGCTAACAGTCTTATCCTATGCCAACCTTTTAGTTAGTGTGTTAGTGTGACTTCATGGCTGCATTTACACAGGCAGCCCAATTCTGATATTTACCTAATTATTGGCAAACGAGGTGATCTGATCTGTCAAAAGACCAATTAGTGGGTAAAGATCAGAATTCCTCCCTTGTTATAATTTGAAGTCTCTTCTTCCGCCAGCAGCCATGTCGACTGTGGGGGAAATAGACTCCTGTTCCATGTGTATGGCTGGAAAGACAGACTATCCTCTGATTCTGAATCTTGTCTTCTTGTCAGTAATTGAATAGCCACTGGGGGGCATCTAGGGATCTTTCAACCACCACATTCAGTAGAAGTGCTGTGGACGCCCCTCCTTCAACACCATTCAAACCATCACTTCCTTTTTTGGTCATCTCCTTCTGAACAACTTCCTCTGGTCTGTGGTTGACATTAGACCTGGTAACCAGATTAAAGTAACTGTGGTCAACGAGGGTCAGTCTGTTGTCACTGTGGTTTACCACTGTGTAAAGACTTACTTCATTGACAGGCTATGAGGACAATCATTTTACTGTAGGAACATCAGGGTTGGGATCAATTCAGACAGTTAATTGAAATTCCAATTTCCCTCATTGACATGACATAATTCAATTAACTTCATTGGAAGGAGTCAAGCCCAAACCTGAGGGACACATTCTCTGGTCATTGAACACTGAGCAGTTGCTTCCTTCCCTCACTGTGTTGCTTCCTTCCCTCACCATGTCCCAATCCGGACTCGAAACAGGGACCCTCTGAACACATCAACAACCATCACTCCATAAAAGCAAGGGAAACAACCACGTCAAGGTCTCAGAGTGAGTGATGTCACCGATTGACCACTACTAGCGTGCACCGCTAACTAGCTATGCATTTCACATAGGTTACACCCACCCCTCTTTGACTGCCTCCTCCACAGCAGCAATCCTAGCAGCTGGACAGAGCCTAACTGAGGGATCCGGGTCAATAACATTAATATTACAGTGTTGCTCCCGTACCTCTCCTAGGCCCAACCTGGGATCAAACCAGGAACCCTCTGAACACATCAACAACCATCGCTCCACAGAAGCCACAAACCTTGCAGAGGGAGGGATTCAACCACTTCAAGGTCTCAGAGTGAGTGACGTCTCTGTATTCAACACTAATAACGCGCACCGCTAACTAGCTAGCCGTTTCACATCGGTTACACAGTCACCATAGATGTTTATTTTGGTTTGTTAAAGTATGTCCTACATTTATATTGGTTAAAACAGTCTTGTCATTGTATGTCTTTATATGACTTTTGTCCACTCCCATTGCTACTGAGTCTCTGAAACGTCCTTTGAAGGCCTGCCGGGGGTTCCATAAAGGCTTTGCGTTGTCACTAGTCTCTGGTTGGTTGTCTGTAACACTGTGTCTGAAATACAGACAGACAGACAGACAGACAAAGGGCCATATCTCCATTATGACTGATGCACCAGACCTTATTTATAGTGGCCTCCAACATGCCTTTCTCTGCAGATGCATCATCAACCTGTCTTCCAGTTGTCCAACTATAGAACAGGGCTCCGCCAACCAGCTATAAATTATCAGAGGCCAAATGAGACTCTTGAGTGAGTGTGTGTGCACGTGTGTGTGTGTGTGTGTGTGTATGTGCATGTATGTGTGTGTATTTGTGCTTTTAAGTTCTGCATTGGTTTGTAAGGGTGACAATGTCTCCTAAAAAGGCCTGAGGTTTTGAAGGTATGTGATGGCGTGGGTCCTGCGTATTCCTATTTAAATTCAGAGAGCAGGTGAGCCAGGCGCACTCTCCTCTCGTCTCTCTCTCTTTCAAGGGACTGTAACACATCGCCTCCTGTCCAGCTCTCCAGGGTAAGTCCTGCACACATGCAATTCTCTGTTTCAATGGGATTATAGGATTACCGTAATAGTAATTTATCTCATTGTATTACATTTACGCTAGTCATTTGGCAGACGCTATTCTCTCATCCAAAGCAATTTACGATCAGTGGCTTTATCATAATTACCACACATGACTATGTAATCTATATGTATCATTTCTACTTAAACACAGAACACACAGTAGGTTACAGGCATGTGTGGACCCCAGGAAGAGTAGCTGCTGCTTTTGCAACAGCTACTGGGGATCTTATTCATAAAATAACAAATACCAAACATGAGAAATAAAGAGCCATTCAAGTATTTTCTGACAGATTGTGTTAATATATAAGTGATCTCACAACCACATGGCTGATGTGGATAGGAAATGCAATACAAGTCCTTGCTTTAATAGATTGTTAAGAACTTCTTTTGACTGTGTTTTAGGCTGTTGTTTAGGACCAACACAGAAATACCTTTTAAGCACTTAAAGCGATTAAAATGTAACACTGTCCTCTGTATTGTACATTACAATAACATAACAGTTAGTCAATCAAATCATTGGTCAGTCAACTAAAAGTGAGTTATGGGTCCAGCATGGCATATGAGAACAGCAACAAGAACAGCACAGACAGACAGCACAGACAGACAGACAGACAGACAGACAGACAGACAGACAGACAGACAGACAGACAGGCAGACAGGCAGACAGACAGACAGACAGACAGACAGACAGAATGAGACCACAGTGGGAAGGGCAGCTACTGTTAAAGACATGCTCCGGAACTTTGGCAACTATTAAGCCTTTTTTTTAAACCTCTCACTTTGGGCTGGATGTGTCAATGTGTTGTTCATACGTGCATAATCTATGAGCAGAATTTATGTTTTACATCAATTAGCCACAAAATCCCTAGTTTGAAAGCGACTGTTTTTCTGGAAGCTGTGCTTCTCCATTTTCCACCATGTGAGCCAGCAACCTAGTAATTAAATTTAAACCAATGAGCTTCAGTCCCTCGCCACTTGAGTGACAGCGAGCAAGAGTCTCATCGTGCACGCACACAAGAGAGAGAAAGAGAGAGAGCGAGAGAGCCATGACATGGTGCACATATCTGCACATATGTGCAGTTTTCAGGGACCACTTGTGAGCGCTACTTTCAGAACTACTGACTGAAAAGTATACTCTTTAATGTGGTAATACCTTGTTTTGTTACTACCATATGCCATGTGTGAAACACATTGCACTCTGACACACCTGACAACTGGTCTGTTTGGTGTGTGTGTGTGTGTAGGCCTACAGTAACCGGACACAACCATGTGTGACGAGGAAGAGACAACAGCCTTGGTATGCGACAACGGCTCAGGACTGGTGAAGGCTGGCTTTGCCGGTGACGATGCCCCCAGGGCAGTGTTCCCCTCTATTGTGGGGCGCCCCCGTCATCAGGTCAGACCCCATCTTACTCTCCTCTACTACCCTTCCATGTCAATCAGAGGGGTCATTCCTGAAATAGAGCCGCAACACTATTGTTAGTTGGTCATTGCTCCTACAGTATGGCTAACCTGGGCTCAGATCTGTTTGTGCTCTTGCCAACTACATTGCTGTCATTACCAAGCCAAACATGGCATGACGATGAGTGAAAAGGAGTTGGCATGATGGCACAAACAGACTGGCACAAGCACACTCAGACATGATGGCACAAACAGACTGGCACTCAGACTACAGTACGGGCAAGTTTCCTGAATCCAGATGAAGCCTAGACCTGGACCAACAAAAAAAGCACTTTCAATGGAGATTCTCTATTGAGCATACTTTTTAGTTTAGTAGGTTTAATCTGGGTCTGGGAAACCAGACCGTGTGTAATTTGCAGATCAATATGTGTCTGTTGCTGTTCACGTTCACATCTGGACCACAGGAGGCTGCTGAGGGGAGGACAGCTCATAATAATGACTGGAACGGAGTAAATGGAATGGCATCAAACACCTGGAGACCATGTGTTTGATGTATTTAATACCATTCCACTAATTCCACTCCAGTCATTACCACAAACCCGTCCTCCCTGCTGTGACCTGTACCTACTGTACATATGACTGAGCCTTGCTTGTCTCTGTCTTCCCCTGCAGGGTGTGATGGTGGGTATGGGTCAGAAGGACTCCTATGTAGGAGACGAGGCCCAGAGCAAGAGAGGTATCCTGACCCTCAAGTACCCCATTGAGCATGGCATCATCACTAACTGGGACGACATGGAGAAGATCTGGCATCACACCTTCTACAATGAGCTGCGTGTGGCCCCTGAAGAGCACCCCGTCCTGCTCACTGAGGCCCCCCTCAACCCCAAGGCCAACAGGGAGAAGATGACCCAGGTGGGTCACCTGCCTTAATTAATCCAATTACCTGGCTGGCAATCTTATGCTGTTGAGCATTACAACACAACTAATGTTGATTGATGATGTTCTTATATTTGCTTTATATTATTATTAGGTGCATTGCCAAATAATGGATTTATGAGCCTGTTTTCTAAAACCGTGGGGTTTTCTTCCTGACAGATCATGTTTGAGACCTTCAATGTGCCAGCTATGTATGTGGCCATCCAGGCTGTGCTGTCTCTGTATGCCTCTGGTCGTACAACAGGTGAGTGCGCCTCCGAACCCAAAACCCAAAAAGTGACGTACGGTACAGCGAATGCATACATTTTCAGAATGTTTGGCACCAGCAGGAATGAAAAACGCACAACCCTGGCATTGACCACAATGATGCTTGTCAGTGTGTTTGTACTAATGTGTCTCACCTGTGCAGGTATTGTGCTGGACGCTGGTGATGGTGTGACCCACAACGTGCCCGTGTATGAGGGTTACGCCTTGCCCCACGCCATCATGAGACTGGACTTGGCTGGCAGAGACCTGACTGATTATCTGATGAAGATCCTCACTGAGAGAGGATATTCTTTCGTTACCACCGGTAACCATGGAGACCTTTTAGATACAACTATATCAATATTGACAGAAATGTTTATTTTGTACCTTCTAACAGTATCATAAAAAATGTCACCTTTCACCCAGTTTATATAATGTGTCAACACCTGATTTTTTTGTTTAATTGCATCTTGTCAGCTTTGTTGATCTCTCATTATCTTACAGTGTATCCTATTGGCAAAATAGAGTAACTGCAATCCTTCATTATTTTCCTAGTGTAGTGACTGTGCCTGTAGAAGAGCCTGATCAGTGTAGTTAGATTTGACACATAGGTTAAGATCCCCCTCTAAAGTTACCATTTCTTCCTTTATGCCTGTCCACGTTTGGCAACATGATCTCACAAACTCCATGCTATATTTGAATCCCACAGCTGAGAGAGAGATCGTGCGTGACATCAAGGAGAAGCTGTGCTATGTGGCCCTGGACTTTGAGAATGAGATGGCCACCGCTGCCTCCTCCTCCTCTCTGGAGAAGTCCTACGAGTTGCCCGATGGACAGGTCATCACCATCGGTAACGAGAGGTTCCGTTGCCCAGAGACCCTCTTCCAGCCCTCCTTCATCGGTCAGTACAAATTCTTACAACTTCACAATGTTCTATAGCCTGGTCCCAGATCAGTTTGTCTTGTCAACTCCTATATAGCTGTTGTCAAGACAACACAAATAGATCTGGGACCAGGCTAGATATTCTGTGCTGTAGCGCAAGTAATGTATTTAAGATCATGCAGGAAAAGAGGAAGTAAAAGTCACCATATGGATCATTCATGAAGGATATTTATTGATATAAATTTCCCGAGAGTGTCAATATTTCATTGTCTATTATATCTTGCTTATCAAGTTTGTGGTTTGGTTTGATCCTCTCTTTTCCAACGGAGGCTTCACTACACATGACAAGGCCCAGAATCCATTGCTCTGTTCCTTTATTCTCTTGCCCAAGACTGTTATCCCCATAGGTATGCAGTTCAGAATATGGGTGTAAAGACTGTTATCCCCATAGGTATGCAGTTCAGAATATGGGTGTAAAGACTGTTATCCCCATAGGTATGCAGTTCAGAATATGGGTGTAAAGACTGTTATCCCCATAGGTATGCAGTTCAGAATATGGGTGTAAAGACTGTTATCCCCATAGGTATGCAGTTCAGAATATGGGTGTAAAGACTGTTATCCCCATAGGTATGCAGTTCAGAATATGGGTGTAAAGACTGTTATTTGTTATCCCCATAGGTATGGAGTCTGCTGGTATCCATGAGACCACATACAACGGCATCATGAAGTGCGACATTGACATCCGTAAGGACCTGTACGCCAACAACGTCTTGTCCGGCGGCACCACCATGTACCCAGGTATCGGTGACCGCATGCAGAAGGAAATCACAGCCCTGGCCCCCAGCACTATGAAGATCAAGGTATGGAGAATATATGCATCTTATTCTCTTTGATAATTACATCCAGCTAACCTTACCACCATCCAATTACTGTGAGTCAATTATTTAACAGTGATGAACCTGAACGTACTTTGAGGAAAAGGTTTCATAGTGAAGCAAAGTCTGATTAGTATAGACACTTTACTTTGCATAAAAACCCAACTTGACTCGGTCCTAACCGCTGACTGTCGCTCCCTGTAGATGATTGCCCCCCCTGAGCGTAAATACTCTGTCTGGATCGGTGGCTCCATCCTGGCCTCCCTGTCTACCTTCCAGGCCATGTGGATCAGCAAAGACGAGTATGAGGAGGCCGGGCCCTCAATCGTCCACAGGAAGTGCTTCTAAATTACCCTCTCCTCCTATCTCGACTCTCTTCCTGCCCTAAAATCGTTGCTCTCTGTTTTTCTCATGTGTCTCTAATCCCCACAAACGACCCATTGTATTTGTTTACTGTTTGTGCAATCTGTATTATGGGTCATCAGTCTATCAGGATATTTACAAGCATTTCGATTCACCCGCAATAACATCTGCTAAACACGTGTATGTGACCAATAACATTTGATTTGATTTGATATTGCTAAATAAATGAATTCTGCCTTTTGACTTCCCTGTGCAGTTGCTTATGTGACCTTATGAAATGTAATATAATCAGGTTCATTAAAAGTAGTTTGACAAAAATGACTTCTTCAGGACAATTTTGCATAATCACAAGTCTACAGTGTTAATAGATGTCACAGGGCATGCAGAGTAACTGCATTTCCATTCCACTAATTAGACATTCTGGGATATGCTTATATATTATTTACACATATGACATTTGACATTTTCTGTTGAAAGCTTTTTCAAACATAGAAAAAAAATGCTAATACACTTCCATTATTATCTGAGTGGACTCCATACATTTACATTACAACTACACACATCAAATGAAGTGGTTGGGTTTGATGTTTAGTTTGATGTAGATGAGGTCCCAGTTGAAATATACTGTAATGTGACGCAACGCCCACTGGGTGGCAGAAGTTAGTCTTTTCAGGGCGGTGAAGTCACTCGCTCCGACCCGTTCAATAAACTCTTGGGTGTTGTTTGCACATTAGCTATATGATGACAAACACAGTCAAATATGTTGCAGGCAACAGATACATTAACATACAGAGAATATTATTTAATCTGTACTACAGGTTAGATAATATTTGGAGCCACAGCCAAATGTAGAAGCAGTGTAGACATGCACTGTCGTCTCCATCCTCCCAACAAGAGAATAAGACACGCAATCTAGGACAGAGGCGGTATGTACCACGGACCTTTCTTTCTAACGACACTCTGCTACGTGCTATATTTCCTGCTGAAAGGGGAATGGGGGTGTCTCGTCTGCTTCTTCACGTGGTACCAATCAGAGGGAGATTGCAGTATTACTGTCCGGGGAACACGAGAGCAACTTGATTATCTGACTTGGGTTACTTCTGAAATCCTGTTCCCTGTATAGTGCACCACTTTCGACAGTAGCTTAGTGCACTACTTTTGAGTGGCGTCAAAAGTAGTGCACTACAGTGCATTTGCACTTCTCCACAGAGATTTTTAATTTATGTACATGAATACATTTGCAATTCTGTGTTGAAAACAGCATTTTACTACACCCGCAATAACATCTGCTTAGTATGTGTATGGGACCAATAACATTTTATTTGACTGGTATGTAAATTGTTTGATTGGTCGAGCAAGCTGTCTGGAAGAGAAAATAACAATTAAGACTAATCCCACCCTGTAAATTACTGCACCTCATTTCACAGTACAAAAATGCAATGAATTTGTTTTTACAGTGGAGGTTCCATGTACTTTTTGAATAAATGACAGTTAAGTTTTGTATAGAATGGGCTTCTGTACCCTAATATCTCTTGACAAATCCATTGACTTCTATATATTTTTGTGGTAGACAAGGGCCACAATGTCGTGATTATGGGCACAACTGACCAAATAATTCAGACACAATAGAAGAATGAGGAAGCAACATATTTAGCTGTTTGTCTTTCTTTGAGCAGCCAGACAGACATGAACGTCCTCCACCTGTATGCTTGGTTATAATACAACCCAGGCTTACTTCAGGCTCTGTGAGTGATTGTGATTTCTCATGGAGCGAGCTACTGTAACATAAGGTTATGATGCCAAACTTAGTTCTGCAGCCAGCCAGCCCAGCAGCCTCTGACCCACTTCTGTCTCGCCTCTCCTTTCCAGGCTGGGTAGAGAAGTTAAAGATAAATTAAGGTGGAGGTATCAGGGATGGGGGGGGGGGTATTTTCCCCCGACCACATCTCTCTCACAGGAAGGAAGGAAGGAAGGAATCAAACAGGAAGAGAAAGGGACCACAGAGGCGGATGTAGGCTACAGAAGATGACACCATTCCAATCAGGTTGGGTGTACAGTAGTCTACATATCAATGGTCGATCCCCATTAAAATACAATTATACTGTATGTAGTTCTATGGTGTATATGATTAAAATGTTGTTTTCAATATTTAGAATGTTATACTGTAGATTTAAAAAATATATGGTTACAGAGAATTCTCTTCATGTGTTTGGTTCTATAATTCAAGCATCACTCTTAAATATTGACCATTGTTTACAACTATGTTATAGGCGTAGACTAAGTAATAAGGCTGTATTTGTATTGATTTGAGTTGAAAAGATAAAGTTACAGGTAATATTCATTACCATTTATTACACTTAATTCATACTATTCCCAGCAGGTTCCTGGTAAATATCTAATGACGTTGTTTTATTCGTCTGTGTGTAAAACAAAATATGTGGGAATATAACTATTACAAAACAGAATTATTAGGGGGTAAATATTTTCCCCTGGGGTCCATACTGTAGCTTAGCTGTGGTGTTAAGACAGGTGCAATAACGACCCCTCCTCCATCGTGAAGCCCCCCCCCCCCCCCTCTCTCTCTCTGCTCCCCCTCTCCCCCACTCTATTCTGCTCGGTTTATCAGCCGCCTGTTTCCAAACCCCATCATTCCCTGCGATACCCCGGGCGCGCGAGCTCAGCAGATGTAGCGCACACACCACGTTCCATTTCAGAAAACGATACTTAAAAAAGAGAGAAAAAAAACATTATAATCGGTTTACCCAGTCCACGAAGCCTTCAAAGTTTTGGCAGTTTTTAGTTTCACTCCAAACGAAGGTGAAGACGTAGGCTAGAGGAGGAGAAAAGGAAAGGTCGCGTTCCCCCGAATCCAATCTCTCTAGGTAAGTGGTAGGCTATTGTTTTATTCTCTCATCGCTATATGTAAAAACAACAACTACAAAAAAGAATACGGGTCTAGTATATGGAATCAAAGTTCAAGTACAGAACAAGTACATTTATATTTACATTTTGTGTAGCCTATAGACTAGCCTATTACTGATTTGAATAGCATACAGTTTTCCCTGTCTCACTTCAAAATCATGGTGACTTGAAAAACTACAGTGATATTTATAAAATGTGTGGCTTCATTTGGGTAGGCGATAAGACAGGGATCATCAACTAGATTCAGCCTCGGGACGATTTTGTCTTAAGTGGATGGTCAGAGGGCCAGAGCATAATTTCAAATAATTTGAAGAATGCAAATTGACTGCAAGAACCCAAACAGATGGGTATAGCATTGACTAAAACATAATAATTTCAAATCTTGTTTACATTTGTATACACCACATATGCAGTATCTCACTATTATTTGTGAAAATACTTTGAAACAGATTTCCCCACAGTATATATACTGTACGGAAATCTATCTGTCTATCTATCTATCTATCTATCTATCTATCTATCTATCTATCTATCTATATATCTATCTATCTATCTATCTATCTATCTATCTATCTATCTATCTATCTATCTATCTATCTATCTATCTATCTATCTATCTGTATCTATCTATCTGTCTATCTGTCTATCTGTCTATCTATCTATCTATCTATCTATCTATCTATCTATCTATCTATCTATCTATATATATATATATATATATATATATATATATATATATATATATATATCTATATATATATACAGTACCAGTCAAAAGTTTGGACACACCTACTCATTCCAGGCTTTTTCATTATTTTTACTATTTTCTACATTTTAGAATAATAGTGAAGATATCAACTCTATGAAATAACACATATGGAATCATGTAGTAACCAAAAAAGTGTTAAACAAATCAAAATATATTTTATTTTTGAGATTCTTCAAAGTAGCCACCCTATGCCTTGATGACAGCTTTGCACACTCTTATCCATATCCTAACCAGCTTCATGAGGTAGTCACCTGGAATGCATTTCAATTAACAGGTGTGCCTTGTTAAAAGTTAATTTGTGGAATTTCTTTCCTTCTTAATGCATTTGAGCCAATCAGTTGTGTTATGACAAGGTAGGGGTGGTATACAGAAGATAGCCCTATTTGGTAAAAGACCAAGTCCATATTATGGCAAGAACAGCTCAAATAAGCAAATAAGAAATAAGAAACGACAGTCCATCATTACTTTAATTACTTTAAGACATGAATGTCAGTCAATCAGGAAAATTTGAGTTTCAGTTGCAAAAACCATCAAGTACTATGAGAAAACTGGCACTCATGAGGACCGCCACAGGAAAGGAAGACCCAGAGTTACCTCTGCAGTAGAGAATAAGTTAATTAGAGTTACCTGTACCTCAGATTGCAGCCCAAATAAATGCTTCATAGAGTTCAAGTAACAGACACATCTCAACATTAACTGTTCAGTGGAGACTGCATGAATCAGGCCTTCGTGGATACTTGCTTGGGCCAAGAAACACGAGCAATGGACATTAGACCCGTGTAAATCTGTCCTTTTGTCTGATGAGTCCAAATTTGAGATTTTGGTTCCAACCGCTGTGTTTTTGTGACACGCAGAGTAGGTGAACGGATGATTTCTGCATGTGTGGTTCCCACCGTGAAGCATGGAGGAGGATGTGTGATGGTGTGGGGCTGCTTTGCTGGTGACACTGTCTGTGATTTATTTAGAATTCAAAGCACACTTAACCAGCATGGAGTATCGCAGCTACCATAGCGATACTCCATCCCATCTGGTTTGCGCTTAGTGGGACTATCATTTGTTTTTCGACAGGATAATGACCCAACACACCTCCAGTCGGTGTAAGGGCTATTTGACCAAGAAGGAGAGTGATGGAGTGCTGCGCCAGATTACCTTACCTTGCCTCCACAGTCACCTGGGAGGCAGAGTTTTTTATTTTTTTATTTTTTTATTTTACTAGGCAAGTCAGTTAAGAACAAATTCTTATTTACAATGACGGCCTAGGAACAGTGGGTTAACTGCCTCTTCGACAGATTTGTACCTTGTCAGCTCGGAGGTTTGAACTCGCAACCTTCCGGTTACTAGTCCAACGCTCTAACCACCAGGCTCTAACCACTAGGCTACCCTGCCACCCCAGAGTGAAGGAAAAGCAGCCAACAAGTGCTCAGCATATGTGGGAACTCCTTCAAGACTGTTGGAAAAGCGTTCCAGGTGAAGCTGGTTGAGAGAATAATAAGAGTGTGCAAAGCTGTTATCAAGGCAAAGGGTGGCTACTTTGAAGAATCTAAAATCTAAAATCTATTTTGATTTGTTTAACACTTTTTTGGTTACTAAATTATTCCATATGTGTTGTTTACTAGTTTTGATGTCCTCACTATTCTTTCACGATGAAGAAAAAAGTCAAATAAAGAAAATTCTTGATTGAGTAGGTGTGTCCAAACTTTTGACTGGTACTGTGTGTATATATACACATGTAAATAGATATTTCAGAAAACTTGGGGGACCTAATCACCCACAGACCAAATTCGGCTGCGGATTACCAGTTGGGGAGCTGCTCTAAGGCGATTCCATGTTCTCTGTTTTCAATGCCGTTGCTTGGTACAATTTCAAAGGTCTGCATTCAAAAAGGAGATCAGTCTTAATGGTTAACATTTTAGAGTAATCAATTGGTCAATGTAACCGGAAAAATGTTTATGACTTTGCAAACTTTGTCATTTGAGTAAATGTAAATAAATATAAATTGTGTCATTTTCACTGTTTGGTTAAAAAGCGTGTGTGGCCATTAGCCTAAATGGTGAATTACTGAATCCACAACTGTAATTATAACCAATTACACTTTCAAGTTCACTTATCACCCAATTGTTATTATGCTGTTCCTAGCCTCTAGGCAAACTAGGCTTTCCTTTTGGAGGTATGGCAACGCCAGACTGTGCTGTTCCTAACAAGACTATACTTCACAATAGTACAATGAAATTAGTGGAGTCTGACAAGTGCAATATTTTTGTCCTCAGATATAAATAAGTCAAATATTAGCCTACTTAAAAAATGATTATTGTCAGAAATATGAAATCAGTTACCACCTACCATCCAGTCAATGCTGCTGAAACATCTTGAACATAATCTCTCTTGACAGAAAACTTGCTCACCTTGAGATACCGTTTTGCATTCCAATTGGCACCATTTACATTTTTGTCATTTAGCAGATGCTCTTATCCAGAGAAACTAGAGTTACAGTAAGTGCCTCACTGAAGGCCACATCAAGAGATTTTTGACCTTGTCAGCTCAAGGATTTGAAACAGCAATCTTTCAGTTATTGGACCAACACTCTTAACCGCTAGGCTACCTGGCACCCCATATTTGACCTGGACACTATGGGCCAATGTCAGAAGATGTGCACTATATAGGGGATGGGGTGCCATTTGGGACTCACACGCTGTGTACATTGTTTTTTTGATCTTTGGTCAAAACAGCTGGCCATTTTTCCTCCCTTTAGCAACTTTATTTTGGCGATTCATTCACTCATTCGTTGCTACTCTTACATGAAGGTGAGGAGGACAGAGAGGTGTTTTGTTACTCCGTCTGGATGATGAATAATCGATCTTGGCTACAAGAGAGGGGGGAGTTGGGGTGGGAGAAAGTGTGTGGAGAGAGAGAGCAAGAGAGAGAGAGAGAGAGGGGTGGCTAGCTGGCTGGCAAGCAGGCAGGCAGGGTGATGAGGAACTCACGACTTAAAGCTTTCTGACACATTTATCTGTGTCCTTTCAAAGTCACCGGTCCAGCTTCAAGGCTGTAAGCTGTTTGTACGCCAGAACCATAGAGTTACATAGAACACTGTATCGCTATAGCCAAGGCAGTGGCTCCAAGCTGATCACCCTGTGTATTCACTTTCATTTATGTTATGCCCATTTTCACAAGACTACAATGATTAGTAGATGTGAAGATCATTTCCCAATGGTTCATTTCCCAATGGTAATAGTGCCATTGTAGACCTACAGTAGTAGATGGTGACATCTGTTTGAATTTTCAGGCACCAGTCAGTTATGGATCTACTGAAGGCATCTGAGGACCATCATTGAGAAATGCAATACCACATTTCATTATCTAAGTACAGAAGGGACAACTGTATACCAACACCACCATTAATTTCAGAAACGTAACCCTGAGGGATTTTTTTATTTCATTTGGTTCCTTATTTTGTACTGTACATATCCTGTACATCATTAATGTTGTCACATTTGATCATGACCTGCAGCTACCGTAAAGTAGGGAGCAGTGCAGTAAAAGCGCTGGCTGGCAGCAGAGCAGTATCTGGTGTTCTATGAACATTCCTCCTCTGTTTGACACGTTCCCTCAAGAAGGTGTGTTTCTCCTTTGAGATCTGGTTTAATTTTCTTTCTTTCTTTCTTTCTTTCTTTCTTTCTTTCTTTCTTTCTTTCTTTCTTTCTTTCTTTCTTTCTTTCTTTCTACTAACTCCAATATCCCCAGCAGACTATACAGCCTACCAGGAGTTTACAGTATGGCTCTAATTGATTTGTTTCTTCAGTGAGCTTTTAGGACAGCAGCATTGTTCAAGCATGCAATATTATACAGGCAAGCAGTTTGTTCTCTCCCCTCTTCATTGTTATACCGGTGGCTGAGGGTCCCATGGGGTTTCCAAGCAGGGCCTCCATAGCAACGGAGACAGAGATGAGAGGGTTTTTGCGGGGGCACCTTTAATCTGGAAGAGATCCTGGTGGCTCTGCATCGCTGTGACAAACGGCTGGATGTCACACCACCCAGTGACCTCTGTAGGTCAGTTGGCCAGTTAGTCCACTCCTATACTCCTCACAGCTCACTTAGAATGTATTACACATAACTTGCAACCTGGAAGATAAAAACCAAACGTACATGTTACGGGTACTGTTAATGATTGCACAGAAAATTATTACGGTCAATTGGCTCACACCACTTGCCGTAAGTCAATGGACTCAACGACTGAAAAATGTGTATTCAATGGAAAATATGACAACTGGGTTGCAACTAAAGATGGCTTTTTTGTCCAACTCCCATCAGATTGTATCTTGCCCAATAATTGTATAGACAAAAAGAGGGACGTACGTGAGGGTGTGTGGAATAAATCCCTTCATTTAATGAATCCTGTAATTCTTAGTATTATTTCTTATTTTGGTCCTTTTAGGGATGTTTTCTTTTTAAAGAAATTCTTTAATTTCATGTTTATTTTGTTTGTTTTTATGGCGCTCTTTCCTTTGTGCTCTAAAAACAGAGCATGACGTCGAGGTTCACATGGTGTTCGATAAAAAAACGTCTTCGTAAATAAAGATATGTAAAAAAAAAATGTATTACACAACAATGGAGCATCTAACAGTTTTTCACTCATGGATGATTTCAACTACAGTCTCGCATAGACATAGGTCCTCCACAGCTCACCTAGATGTTCTCAGAGAGCATACATTTTGACCTGCACTCAACTGGATATCTCCTTTCTGTCATACAAATACAATACATCTTTGTTGCTTCGTTATACAGAGACAATGGAAATGTTGTTATTTTTGCTGTCACAGTTCAGTACCCTACCCAGACCCACCACACACACGACAGGCTTTCAATACAAACAATATAGTCATGTAATGTAGCTGTCAGTTAAACTCTAATTTCCATCCTACAAGGCTTCCTTTGCTACAGAAGGGTACTGTAATGTTACTAATGAAGGAAAGAGCTAACTCAATATTTAAATCTATTAATGATCACATTCACCACACTCCTTATCAATAATGCAAGATAGCAGGGCAGATTCACAGATACATATATCATCTGGATAGAACGGTGCCTCCCATGGGCAGGGCTGACTGTGAAGTTTTATTTTCATATTGCCCTTTCTAGCACAGTTCCAGCAACTACAGAGAATGTGGAACCAGGCCATAGTGGTAGAGGCTTGGTTTGGCTCTTTCAGCTGGATTCTAGGCCTGGCAGGGTCGGTTGCTCATCATGCGCCATAGCAGACCTGAGTTCAAATATGATTGGAAATCATTTCAAAAACGGAATCTGTGCAAATAGAAGAAAGTCGCAGTAACTGTCAACCCATCCGGCACTCCAGGCAGGCTAATGCAAACGCTGAAAGGTTTCAAACAGTGTTTGGACCCAGGCTTTCTCCAAAGTGGTAAATATAAAAGCCATGTTCACAGGGAGCAGTCTGTCGTCTGTTCTGGGCTTCAGATAAGAGCACATAACAGAGTTTGAAAGATAGCCTTTTTTTTAAAGGCAGATACATAGAGGGTATATGATATGAAGCATAACCAGTGAAGCACAAGAAACTCTGTGTTTGACATTTCTCTCATCTCCTTGAGAGACACTGGCTTCCTGGCCCTGGCAATTCCCTTACACTGAGAGAGGTTCATAAAGAATTCATTACCCTTTTGTATCCATAGGAAAGTTTATTTGTAATTTTTGTGTCTTTGACCCGTCTGTCTAAATATTGACTGTCTTTGACCCATCTGTCTAAATATTGACTGCCTCTGACCCGTCTGTCTAAATATTGACTGTCTTTGACCCGTCTGTCTAAATATTGACTGTCTTTGACCCGTCTGTCTAAATATTGACTGCCTCTGACCGTCTGTCTAAATATTGACTGTCTCTGACCCGTCTGTCTAAATATTGACTGTCTCTGACCCGTCTGTCTAAATATTGACTGTCTCTGATCCGTCTGTCTAAATATTGACTGTCTCTGACCCGTCTGTCTAAATATTGACTGTCTCTGACCCGTCTGTCTAAATATTGACTGTCTCTGACCTCTGACCCGTCTGTCTAAATATTGACTGTCTCTGACCCGTCTGTCTAAATATTGACTGTCTCTGACCGTCCGTCTGTCTAAATATTGACTGTCTCTGACCCGTCTGTCTAAATATTGACTGTCTCTGACCCGTCTGTCTAAATATTGACTGTCTCTGACCCGTCTGTCTAAATATTGACTGTCTTTGACCCGTCTGTCTAAATATTGACTGTCTCTGACCCGTCTGTCTAAATATTGACTGTCTTTGACCCGTCTGTCTAAATATTGACTGTCTTTGACCCGTCTGTCTAAATATTGACTGTCTCTGACCCGTCTGTGTGTCTGACCCGTCTGTCTAAATATTGACTGTCTCTGACCCGTGTCTAAATATTGACATGGTCTAAATATTGACTGTCTCTGACCCGTCTGTCTAAATATTGACTGTCTTTGACCCGTCTGTCTAAATATTGACTGTTACCCGTAAGATATTGACTGTCTTTGAGGCTGTTCACCCGTTAAATATTGAAGATAAGAGGCTGTTGGATCTGATACCTGAGATTGACAGGAATGGAGATGAGATCAAATGTGTTTCTCTGGACACCAGGGATTTACTCAGGAGAGTGGAACATCTCTAGCCTGGTACCATTATCTGTTTGTGCTGTCTTGCCAACTCCAATGGTCATTGCCATGGCAAGACAGCACAAGCAGATTTGGGACCAGGCTAGAAGGTCTCAGAGTGTTCAGATGTAGATGTTGTTCTGTGTAGAATGGACATCGCCCTATGTTGTGGAAGGTGTTGTTTCAGCTCTACTGAGTGTCGCAGCCCACTGTGCAGTATAAAGCCCTAGGTGTTCCGCTTGATGGATGGACATCGCCCTATGTTGTGGAAGGTGTTGTTTCAGCTCTACTGAGTGTCGCAGCCCACTGTGCAGTATAAAGCCCTAGGTGTTCCGCTTGAATCATGGACATCGCCCTATGTTGTGGAAGGTGTTGTTTCAGCTCTACTGAGTGTCGCAGCCCACTGTGCAGTATAAAGCCCTAGGTGTTCCGCTTGATGGATGGACATCGCCCTATGTTGTGGAAGGTGTTGTTTCAGCTCTACTGAGTGTCGCAGCCCACTGTGCAGTATAAAGCCCTAGGTGTTCCGCTTGATGAATGGACATCGCCCTATGTTGTGGAAGGTGTTGTTTCAGCTCTACTGAGTGTCGCAGCCCACTGTGCAGTATAAAGCCCCGCTATGGATGGACATTCCGTTGTGGAAGGTGTTGTTTCAGCTCTACTGAGCCCACTGTGCATGGACATCGCCCTATGTTGTGGAAGGTGTTGTTTCAGCTCTACTGAGTGTCGCAGCCCACTGTGCAGTATAAAGCCCTAGGTGTTCCGCTTGATGGATGGACATCGCCCTATGTTGTGGAAGGTGTTGTTTCAGCTCTACTGAGTGTCGCAGCCCACTGTGCAGTATAAAGCCCTAGGTGTTCCGCTTGATGAATGGACATCGCCCTATGTTGTGGAAGGTGTTGTTTCAGCTCTACTGAGTGTCGCAGCCCACTGTGCAGTATAAAGCCCTAGGTGTTCCGCTTGATGGATGGACATCGCCCTATGTTGTGGAAGGTGTTGTTTCAGCTCTACTGAGTGTCGCAGCCCACTGTGCAGTATAAAGCCCTAGGTGTTCCGCTTGATGGATGGACATCGCCCTATGTTGTGGAAGGTGTTGTTTCAGCTCTACTGAGTGTCGCAGCCCACTGTGCAGTATAAAGCCCTAGGTGTTCCGCTTGAATCATGGACATCCTTTTCTAGCCCACGAGATAATTGATTTGTTCCGCCAGTGATGCGTTCAACTGTTAAACCTACAGTATTTCCATTTTACACACACATCTGAGACCAAGACCTTTTGGCCTGCTTAACTGCCAGACATATGTCTCTTGCCCTATTTACTGTGTTGTAGCTAACGATGCTTTCAACTCACCCAGAGGAGACAAACTGGACTAAGCTAGATCAGTGGGCATCCATCCACTGAGAACCCAAATACATTTTCATTTTGGCTCTCATTTTTTGATTTAGTCTAGGCTTAGTCATTTTGACAAAAATATCTCACATATTTGTAATTTGAATAATGATTTAGTCTAGTAGTTGTCAAAATGACAAAAACAGTGGACCATTTTAGTCAACTAAATGCACTTTCATTTGACTCAAATCACATTTGTATTGCCTCATTAATGTATTGCAAACATACATAGCCTTGTCCTTTCAACATTTTTTTTTTGCAAAACATCCTATTCTCTTCCCAACAGCACAAGTATGACAAACATATGAGAAAAATATGATATTGTGTAAGAATTATCTGGCTGTCACGCCCTGGTCTATATTTATTATGTTTATCTTCATTTATTGGGTCAGGCCATGTCACGCCTTGGTCTTAGTATTTTGTGTTTTAGTTAATTAGTTGGTCAGGCCAGGGTGTGACATGGGTTTATGTTATTGTGTTGTCGTATTGGGTTTTTTGTAGGCATTGGGATTGTGATTGATTAGGGGTGTGTTTAGTTTAGGTTTGGCTGCCTGAGGCGGTTCTCAATCAGAGTCAGGTGATTCTTGTTGTCTCTGATAGGGAACCGTATTTAGGTAGCCTGGGTTTCACTGTGTATTTCGTGGGTGATTGTTCCTGTCTCTGTGTAGTTTCACCAGATAGGCTGTACTTAGGTTTCACGTTCCCTTTTGTTGTTTTTGTATTTGTCTCAGTATTTTCATGTAATCGTCATTTGTTTCATTAAAAAACATGAGTAACCAACACGCTGCATTTCGGTCCGACTCTCTTTCGACAAACGAAGAACGCCGTTACAGGCCAGGGTGTGACATGGGTTTATTTGTCGTGTGTTTCGTCTTGGGGTTGTGTGGGGTGTATAGCATAGTCATTGGCTGCCTGAGGCGGTTCTCAATCAGAGTCAGGTGATTATCGTTGTCTCTGATTGGGAACCATATTTAGGCAGCCATATTCTTTGTGTGTTTCGTGGGTGATTGTCCTTAGTGTCCTTGTTCCTGTCTCTATGTTAGTTTATCTAGTATAGGCTGTTTCGGTTTTCGTTATGTTCTTTTTGTTTTTTTGTTCCTTTGCCTACAGAAAACCGTTACACTGGCCATGTAAATTCCTAATTCAGCCTACATAGATACTGCACATTACATACAGAATGAAAAGGCACAAGTAGAGAGAAAGACAGAGAGAGAGAGAGAGAGAGAGAGAGAGGGAAATAAAGAAAGAAAGCAAGAAAGAAAGAAAGAAAGAAAAAGAAAGAATGAAAGAAAGAAAGAGAAGCACCATCACCAGATGGTGCTTCAAAGTACTGGCAAAGTAGTATGGGTTGCACCTCTGTCACTCGGTCACGTCATTGCTATTGTTATCAAAGTTCCACAGACACCACAGATACATTCATGTCTACAGGTTGAATGGGAGCTAATGACTGTTTCACCCAGTGATGTAGTCTAGTCACTAAACCTCGAGTCCGAATCGAGTCCCAAGTCCCCTGTGCTCGAGGCCGAGTCCAAGTCCCAGTCAACAATGATCGAGTCACCAGTCCCTATTGCTGAAGTCCGAGTCCCAGTGCTCGAGTCCTGGTCCAAGTGCTCAACTAGCCAAGTTGTAGAACGGGCATCGATATGCTTTATGAACGTAAAAGGCGGCCTGCCTACGTACGATAGAAAGAAAAAAGCTGTTTTCTCAGAGGGAAAGAGGGAAACTTGACTGCGTTGGCTACAGCACCTTTATATGAAATGCAGTGGGAAAAGTGGTAGAGATGAGCAAGACTAGAAATTCAAAGACAGCCTATTTTTCTGGAGCCTGCTTAAGTGAGAGAAAAATATAGCTAGACTGTTGTTTTACTATTAAACTCAATTCTGCTATTGTTTTTAATTTCGTAAAGTAGCTCGTGTTTCTTAACCAGGCAGATGATAGCTAACTAGAAGGCTGGTGGTGACTGGTTAGCTAAAGTGAATCATATCATGGGGCACTATAACCATGGGGCACTATAACCAAAATTGGTACAGAATTCTCACTCACGGGTTCAATAAATACAGCCTTTTACAAGGCACGTCTCAAAATATGTTAACGAGCCAATACCCTGCACCCACTCGTGGTCAAAAGGTTTTTGGTGCACCAAAAATATGGTACGGTATTCTGTGGGGTGAGTACCATTCGAAATACAGCAATTTCCCACAGTACACCATCATTTACAGCAATTTACACATTTCAGAGTTTTTTTACTCTTGATAATACCTCATATTGATATTACCTCATATTTACAGTGTGTGGACTGACTATGTCTGTATGCTTCATCCAGAATTGGCCTAGATCAAATCGACTCAATATTGTTATGGAAAGCGTTCAACTGAAATGTGTCTTCTTTATTTAACCCAACCCCTCTGAATCAGAGAGGTGCGGGGGGCTGCCATAATCAACATCCACAGAGCCTGGGGAAGAGTGGGTTAACGGCCTTGCTCAGGGGCAGAACAACAGATTTTTACCTTGTCAGCTCGGGGATTCAATCCAGCAACCTTTCAATTACTGGCCCAATGCTCTAACAACTAGGCTCCTGTACCTGGAGAAGTGGTGCAGTATTTGGGGTTGCACTCCTTTGAAGACCCATTTCCTCTTTGTTATTTATGTCTGTTCCATGCTAATATTGAGTTTAAGAAAACATATATTTGTACAGTAGTTTTTAGGGATGCGTGTTGGAAAATTAGCCCAGGCTATAGGTCTTCAACAGGAGTCCCCAATTACATTCAGCCGGGGGTCCCCAATTACATTTTCCTTGAGCGGATGGTCGGGAGGCCGGAACATAGTGATAAATAATTTGTACACTTCAAATTGAATGAAGAATCCCAGACATATTTCTGAAAAACTGAATCATTTCTAACCTCAATTTTTGGGGGATACGATCACATATACCTCTCTATTTATGTGTTGGAATACTTGGGATCAGATTTCTCTAATAAAATCACCCAAAACCCTGACCAAACACTGTGGCGCAGTATTGCTGTTAAAGAGAGACGGATCTCCAAATGTCGCTGTCCAATCAGTGGTGCTGGTATCACAGCAGTCTCTATTGCTAACGATCCATGGTGAGAAAGCATTGTCCTCTCTGATTTGACTGTTTCAGTGGCTGGACCCATTGCTGTCCTCGTCGTGGTGCTACTATATGGCCATGGGGGTGGGTGATTTACCTCGATAGCATCACACATGTCTGCAATTTTCTTAATTTCTTTCTTCAGTGAAATACTGAATACATTTGGAATATACCGTGATATAAAATGTATTTTATACTGCCCACCTATGTGAATTACTGAATCGTTTACAGCATGTTAGATGTCCTTGTCATCTCTGCCCTGATTCAGGCAGGCAGACGGACGCTGGACGCTAAGGCAATATGGCACATCATCTGGAGTCAAGGTGTTGTGTTCAGGTGGTGATTGAACAACATGTCAATCTGGGAATGCAAAATGGTAGAATTCTCCTTAAAAAAAGCAACTACACATTTTGACATGCCAAAATAATTTCACATTGGGAACTCCCATGGGTTTCTTCCCAATTCCACTCTGGATTGTGTTCTTCTGCTGGAGGTTGGTTCACCCTAATTTGATTTATTTTCTCCCTCTGGCCCTGCCCCTGGCCCTGCCCCTAGAGAGCATTCATGGCCACAATGTGTCCCCCTTGTGTCAGTGAGGTTCCCTCAATGTCGACAAAAGCCCAGGTTAATGACACCAACAGGGACACAGTAGAAACAACAGTCCACTGTTGTAGAACAGTTACAGTGCTATTTAACAGGCATGGTGTGTGGTACACTCTTAGAAAAAAACGTGCTGTCTTAAACCTAAAGGGGTTCTTCGGCAATAGCAGAACCCTTTGAAGAACCCTTTTTGGTTCCAGGTAGAACCCTTTTGGGTTCCATGTAGAACCCTTTCCACAGAGGGTTCTACATGGAACCTAAAAGCATTCTACCTGGAACCAAAAAGGGTTCTCCTCTGAGGACAGCCCAAACAAACTTTTGGAACCCCTTTTTTCTAAGAGTGTACAATCACTGAGAGGTTAAACTTGTCCCTGCATCCTGCCCCAGGGATGGCCAGCTATGGTCCCTTACCATGTCAGATTGCTCTTCTGTACTGTTAAGTCCTCTCTACCATGACAAAGTGAATTACTGAGTGCCAGCTGATCCCTGTCCCGTCCACTAGGGTCCTCATTAGAGCTCAGAACATAGTAAATGGGATAGACTTACAGTACAGAACAGGGTTTGGTTATAGTGCCCACGTGTCTTACAGAACAGTACAGAGCTTGGTTATAGTGCCCACGTGTCTTACAGTACAGTACAGGGTTTGATTATAGTGCCCACGTGTCTTACAGAACAGTACAGAGCTTGGTTATAGTGTCCACATGACTTACAGAACAGTACAGAACAGGGTTTGATTATAGTGCCCACGTGTCTTACAGTACAGTACAGGGTTTGATTATAGTGCCCACGTGTCTTACAGTACAGTACAGAGCTTGGTTATAGTGCCCACGTGTCTTACAGTACAGTACAGGGCTTGATTATAGTGCCCACGTGTCTTACAGTACAGTACAGGGTTTGGTTATAGTGTCCACATGACTTACAGTAGAGTACAGTGTCATTACGTGGCCATTTCTGGGTGTAGAATTTGGCTTCCCCCTTTCTCTCACTCTCTCCTACACCCAGGATCTGTTACCTTATGTCGTAAATTCCTGGAGGAGACTCTCTCCCCTTGGCCATGCAGAACGAGAGAGATAGAGAGAACAAAGGAATTCACATGGCAAATTCCTAAATCCCCAAAATGGGAATTTGACACAAAATGTCCACTTGTGAGAAGGTGGGAATGGTCTGTGGACACTTAAAGGATGGGTATGACGAGTGTGTTTAATTTGGTGACCTCAGAGAGGACAGGAAACATACATAACTATATCTCTGAATGTGTACATTTCTCAGTTACGGGGTTTGCATCTGATTATTGTATAAAATGAATGAGTAAAGATAAAACTATTTGTGAAATGATGTAATGTGATGTTATACCTTTAATGTGAGAGAATTGTATTCCCTTTAAAGTTTAACTAAGTCATTGGCCCTCCACCGTGAGGACAGAAAGGATCTGGCGTCATAGAACAGCCTTTAATATTGTTACATTAAATCCCCTCCTGAGGAAATCCTCTTCAGACCACAAAAACCTCAGTATAAGCTAAGTTTGCAATGGTTGTTGAATTCCTAACCATACCACGTTGAATATTAGCTACACGGCTGGAAATGGTTCAACTCTGAGACTATCGATCCCGACAGAATAAGAGCAAATCTTAGATACTAATTACTAGTCTGCAGCTAGAAATGATGTAAACCTGGGATGCTATTACCGACAACCGACAAAACAACTATACTATGAGAACATTTCTGAATGGTACTCTGAAGTATCCATTCTAAACACGAAAGACTTTGATCTTCAAGGAAGCAGAGAGAGAGAGAAAGGGACTCGGATGAACTCTCCAACAGACGGACTGACGATTCCAACAGAGATGATGATGACGCACTGGGCGTAAATATATATTGATTGCAATTATTCCCGAATGAGTGAGCGTTCATGTGCAAAGGATTAGCATTTCAATTAATATAATTATTAACTGTGTAGTGCTCCATTTTGTCTTTCCCGCTCTCTCAGTCCACACCCACTTCCCTTTGTCCTCCAATCCATCATATCGGCTTAGCCCACTAGGAATCTTCCCTATCCTTGTTAGTAAAATATATCTACTGTTTGTTTATGCATTTCTGTGATTGTTTAGTTAGATAGATGTTTGGAATGAGACTGACGTCAGGTAAATAATAATTCATTAATTAGAAGACTAATTGATCAGATATTAAAATATCTGAAGAGTTATATTAAGAAAATTATAACTTTGTAATCTGAAGATTTTCCTTGGTGCCCCGACTTCCTAGTTAATTACATTTACATGATTAGTTTAATCACGTAATAATAATTACAGAGAATTGATTTGATAAAATAACAGTAGTCAATTTTAATGATGCCAAAGACACGACAACAGGGTTTGGTTATAGTGCCCACATGACTTACAGTACTGTACAGGGTTTGGTTATAGTGCCCACATGACTTACAGTACAGTACAGGGTTTGGTTATAGTGTCCACATGACTTACAGTACAGTACAGGGTTTGGTTATAGTGTCCACATGACTTACAGTACAGTACAGGGTTTGGTTATAGTGTCCACATGACTTACAGTACAGTACAGGGTTTGGTTATAGTGTCCACATGACTTACAGTACAGTACAGTACAGTACAGGGTTTGGTTATAGTGTCCACATGACTTACAGTACAGTACAGGGTTTGGTTTTAGTGTCCACATGACTTACAGTACAGTACAGGGTTTGGTTATAGTGTCCACATGACTTACAGTACAGTACAGTACAGGGTTTGGTTATAGTGTCCACATGACTTACAGTACAGTACAGTACAGGGTTTGGTTTTAGTGTCCACATGACTTACAGTACAGGGTTTGGTTATAGTGTCCACATGACTTACAGTACAGTACAGTACAGTACAGGGTTTGGTTATAGTGTCCACATGACTTACAGTACAGTACAGGGTTTGGTTTTAGTGTCCACATGACTTACAGTACAGTACAGGGTTTGGTTATAGTGTCCACATGACTTACAGTACAGTACAGTACAGGGTTTGGTTATAGTGTCCACATGACTTACAGTACAGTACAGTACAGGGTTTGGTTTTAGTGTCCACATGACTTACAGTACAGGGTTTGGTTATAGTGTCCACATGACTTACAGTACAGTACAGGGTTTGGTTATAGTGTCCACATGACTTACAGTACAGTACAGGGCTTGGTTATAGTGTCCACATGACTTACAGTACAGTACAGGGCTTGGTTATAGTGTCCACATGACTTACAGTACAGTACAGTACAGGGCTTGGTTATAGTGTCCACATGACTTACAGTACAGTACAGGGCTTGGTTATAGTGTCCACATGACTTACAGTACAGTACAGGGTTTGGTTATAGTGTCCACATGACTTACAGTACAGTACAGGGCTTGGTTATAGTGTCCACATGACTTACAGTACAGGGTTTGGTTATAGTGTCCACATGACTTACAGTACAGTACAGGGTTTGGTTTTAGTGTCCACATGACTTACAGTACAGTACAGGGTTTGGTTATAGTGTCCACATGACTTACAGTACAGTACAGTACAGGGCTTGGTTATAGTGTCCACATGACTTACAGTACAGGGTTTGGTTATAGTGTCCACATGACTTACAGTACAGTACAGGGTTTGGTTATAGTGTCCACATGACTTACAGTACAGTACAGGGCTTGGTTATAGTGTCCACATGACTTACAGTACAGGGTTTGGTTATAGTGTCCACATGACTTACAGTACAGTACAGGGTTTGGTTTTAGTGTCCACATGACTTACAGTACAGTACAGGGTTTGGTTATAGTGTCCACATGACTTACAGTACAGTACAGGGTTTGGTTATAGTGTCCACATGACTTACAGTACAGTACAGGGTTTGGTTATAGTGTCCACATGACTTACAGTACAGTACAGGGTTTGGTTATAGTGTCCACATGACTTACAGTACAGTACAGGGTTTGGTTATAGTGTCCACATGACTTACAGTACAGTACATTGTGATCGTATCGTACCGCATGAATAGAATGTTAGAGATTTAGAATAAAGGGTCTGCCTACGGTGCTGTCCAAATCCACTTCAAAGCTGAAATCCTTTTACCTCACACTTGTCATACGTTTAGCTACCTTGGGTTTGTCATACATTTAGCTACATTGGGTTTGTCATACATTGAGCTACCTTGGGATTGTCATACATTTAGCTACCTTGGGTTTGTGATACATTAAGCTACCTTGGCTTTGTCATACATCAAGTTACCTTGGGTTTGTCATACATTGATCTACCTTGGGTTTGTCATACATTGAGCTACCTTGGCTTTGTCATACATTAAGCTACATTGGGTTTGTCATAAATCCAGCTACCTTGGGTTTGTCATACATTTAGCTACCTTGGCTTTGTCATACATCAAGCTACCTTGGGTTTGTCATACATTAAGCTACCTTGGCTTTGTCATACATTAAGCTACATTGGGTTTGTCATACATCAAGCTACCTTGGCTTTGTTATACATTAAGCTACATTGGGTTTGTCATACATCAAGCTAACTTGGGATTCTCATACATCAAGCTACCTTGGCTTTTTCATATATTAAGCTACCTTGGCTTTGTCATACATTGAGCTACCTTGGGTTTGTCATACATCAAGCTACCTTGGCTTTGTCATATATTAAGCTACCTTGGCTTTGTCATACATTGAGCTACCTTGGGTTTGTCATACATCAAGCTACCTTGGCTTTGTCATATATTAAGCTACCTTGGCTTTGTCATACATTGAGCTACCTTGGGTTTGTCATACATCAAGCTACCTTGGCTTTGTCATATATTAAGCTACCTTGGTTTTACATTTTGACAATGGTTCTGTCTGGCTGACTGCAGAGATTATTTCCGGGCCCAGCATGCTTTTACTATGTGCTGTAACACACATGTAATATCAGAGGCATATCAGACCTATGCCAGCCAAGCAATTTTTTAATTGCCTCCTGAACCCTATAGGCTAAATAAGTGTTAAACAAGCTGATATAATACTAACTGCCTTTTGGGTCTAGTGTGTCTCAGTGGTGATTGGAGAGGTCTGGCTGGAGGAAGGAGGAAGTGGAGGTGACAGACAGCCATGATGAAGGATGTGGTTGTCTGGAGAAGAGGCTCTGGGGAGGTTATGTGCTGCTGGAGCAGTTTTTATGGCCCTAGTCATTTATGACTGTGTCTGTGGCCTCATCTGAGATTGGACCGAGGGAGAGACACAATGTAGTGTGTCTACTGGATTAAGTCAAATGCTTGTGTTCCCAGTCTCTCTATCATATTGTTGTTTTTCTGGGCGGTTATTAGGGGAACGAGGGACCCTGAGATTAGGGACCTCTCGGGGTGTTTAAATTGAGTTAAAAAATAAAATCAGCCATACAGGTTCAGATTTCTGTGGCGTCATGGCAGTGGTAAAATGTGATGTTATACGTGGTGGTTTAAGATTCTCACACTGCTATTCTCTGGTTACAGGATGGATCACTCCACTTTGTACTGTCAAGGTCGTCTGGAGGGATTCTCTAACTGACACTACCCATGGCAGTTGATTTCATGCGCTCTGTCAGTTTCTTGACTGTCTGAAAAACACCACGTTGAAAAGGTGAGCCTGGTCTGCTTCCTTCACTTCACAGGTCCGTCTTCAATTACATCGGTGAGCAGTGATACTGAGATACTCTCAGCACAGATCTATAAAAAGGGAAGCGTAGAACAATGAGAACCAGACATCACACTATGAGAAAAATGGGCAGGAAATGAATGAAAGGAAGGACAGTAGAACCATTTTAAATGTATAATGGGTTGGATCTCAGTTACAGGACTATGCACACAACTGGTATCAGTCACATAAAACCAGTATAAAGTCTAGCCTATATACAGGGTTTTCTATTTGAAAAACTTCCCTGTTGGACAGAATGGAGTGCTTGACAAAGTATTATTGTTACATTTTGTTTGAAGCACCATCAATATCAAATTTTAAAGCAGTGCCTGTTTGAATTAAGGGTACCAGTACTTGTCTGTGTCATCAGGGGCTCTAAACTGGGGCAACGGTATAGAAAAGGCTGCATGGTGTGTGTGTGTGTCTTATATGTGCGAGGTACACTATGTGTGTGTGTGTGTGTGTGTGTGTGTGTGTGTGTGTGTGTGTGTGTGTGTGTGTGTGTGTGTGTGTGTGTGTGTGTGTGTGTGTGTGTGTGTGTGTGTGTGTGTGTCTTATATGTGCGAGGTACACTATGTGTGTGTGTGTGTGCATGTGTGCGCGCGTGTGCGTGTGTGTGTGCGTGTGTGTGTGCGTGTGTGTGTGTGTATTTGGGGTGGGTAAAGCTTACTGTATGCTTCCCAGTCTAAACAGTTTGTGCATATATGTTATGAAGAAAAAAATGGATGTTTTTGTTCGTTTTGGTCTTCAGCGGGTTTTGTTTTTCAGCTGTTCGTGCACACAATATTTTTTCGTGAGGCAAGTCAAAGTTCGGTACCGAAGTCTACTCTCCTTCGTCAGTCAACAACTGTACTATTCATAGTCGGTGGCATAGCACAGTTTCGTCAGGCACCCCGCAAGGTCATTTGTTTTTCTGCAAAACATTTTTTTGCCATGGGACAGAGAGAGACATTTTAATTTTTATAGCTAATCTCACACCTTTTACCACGAGGCTGAGAGAAAATGATGCTATTTTATAGCTCAGGGACAATCTAAACTTTTTCCCCACAAATATTTGTCTTAATATTAACAGAATTTGAAATAAATATTTTGATAGACCAAATTACCAGCTATCCCACCATGTAAAGGAACAAAATCCTCATTTATTGAATTGTTTTTATGAAATGCAACAAACTAGAGAGAGACAGTATATCAACTCTGTCAGACACCATAAAAGGCATTTCATGTTTATAATTATTGTCCAACAATTGTGTAATGGACTTGATTGTTTCATTATTTTTTTGTAAGATTTCATTTAGTTTTTTAGATAATAGACATATACAAAGACAACAGACAATTGAACATTTCACAGACATGCATATACTAAACTTGACACGATGTTGGCTGGGACTTAATGCCCAACCTTCAACATAAAGAACAAATATGAATAAAGACAAAAACAACAACTCAGACGTACATTCAACACAAATGAGTGAAATCATACTTGCTCAAACCTACATGTCCACACAGTATCCATACCCATCCTGTTTGTTCTCACATTTTTTCAAATGTTACATCCTTTGGACATTGCTAGGGCTTGTAGTACTTAATGCCATATGGCTTCAAATTGTTCTGTTTTTTTGTAGCCGGCATTTTTTCAACATTTAAATGATTATGCATTTGATTCATTCACCGTCTTGACGATGGAGCATCATTTTGATTTCCAGTTCTTAAGTAGAATAATGGTCCAAGAAAATAATGGTCCAACCCATCGGGTATCTCATCCGCATCCTCACATGCCATGTCTTGAAATATGCAGATAGATTAATTAAAAGTACATGGTAAACTTCTGATAGTCAGCTTTTCTAACTCCAGCCATAGCGTTTGGACTTTATACCACTCCCAGAAGGCATGAATTATTGACTCATTGTTTGTTTTACACTTAAGGCCTTTGTGCTGTAGAATTTGTGTATTGGTTTATAGTGCACACTCACACTTTACTAAAAAAGGTTCTATATACACTAAATACCCAGTGAAGGTAAAGAGCCTTGAGGGTTCTAGCCCTACCCCAGAGTGTAATGGAGGATTTTAGAAATCACCAGCTAACAAAGCTAACTCAGTCACCTCGAATTCTGAAATGACAGCTAACGTTCCCTTTTCATTTGTTTTAGCCATTTTCCATTGACATTTTTATCCATATTAACGATGCTGCTGCATAATTTTGCCTGGTCAGAAAAATGGTTAGCTGACATCCACATCGTTAGCTCTATAGGCAAGGGGAAGATCACAACATTGTTGCCAAGGTCTGAGTGGCGAACAGCAAGGTCCATACAAACCTGTGTTGTTGGAAACTAAATGCTAGCTAGAAGTAAGAGGAAATACTGTGTTTAATAAAATCATACCATCTTAGATAAAAATGGGGTTCAATATAGAACATTTTGGTCAATTCAAAATTGAACTGTGATTCAAAAACCAACTTTCAATCCATTCCAGTATGACTAATCAAGAGGATGGTGTTTGAAACAACTTGCAAGTAGCACTATCAGAGGCAGAGGAACTCTCTTTTGGCTTCTGCTGACAACTACATGTTAGTTGTTCTTCTGCATCATAACAATTATGTGTCTGCATAGCATTTTGTCTTCACTGCTATAACATGTGTAATTATTATTATCACACATGGTGATAAGAAGATGGAATGTAACGTGCATTTTAATGATTGTGCTTTTCTTATAACTAATTTCTGTGTTCTATTTATGTGCTGTTTTATAAGCAAATTTCTGTGTTCATGCAAGTGGCTGACTGTACAAATCCTCACTTATCGTTTTGAGAACGAACAAACGATATCTTAGTTTCAAGGTCTCAGCTTAGAGAGGAGAAGCCTCGTGAGGTGTTGGTTGGTCACATGTTATGAAACCGTATTGGTCGGTCACATGAATGAAACAAAATGGTAATGATTAATTAATCAGGCCAAATCATGCAAATATAACGTGTCTGTGTATTGTCTGTGTATAGCAGTCCCTGTGTAAAAAAAATTCTACAACACTCCTTTTCAGCTTCTTCTCTGAAACATGTCAAGCAGGTAGCCCAGCAGCTAAAGAGTTTGACCTCTGGCCTGGGTTGGGCCTGTGGCCTAAAGGTGGCCGGTTCAGAATCCTGGGCAGGGTTCTGGCAAAAAATGGGCGGAATTGACCTGACACCTTTAGGGCTGCTGGGTTCACATCCTTGAGCAAGACCCTTAACCCACAGCATGCTCTCCATCCAAGGCTGCTGCTTAAACCTGTGCTTGTATCAACTGTATGTGTGAGGTCTGCTCTTTGGGGTGGTTGAGAACGGAGCAGAAGACACATTTTTGTGGGTCACTGTAACTAATGGATATTGTATTGTAAAGAAGTCAGCCAGAGTTGATATGGGTCATCATTCAAGCAAAGAGATGCCTCCCTGGCCACCAGTGCATCTTTCCAAACTATGTTTACATGTAAAGAAAATACATTCTCAAAACTATGCTGGAATTCATTTGTCTATTTTTTAATTGTTTATTAAATCATATTCTTAGCTCAAAATATTACTATTTAATAGTAGTAGCCACAATTAATACATGGCACTATGCACCCCCTCTTTTTGTTCATAATGACTGCCTTCACCAGCCCAACCCAGACAATGCTGGGTTAATTGTGCACCACTCTATGGGACTCCCAATCATGGCCAGTTGCAACACAGCCTGTATTCGAACCAGGGTGTCTGTAGTGACACCTCTAGAAACAGAGAAGCAGTGCCTTAGACCACTGCACCATGTGGGAGCCCAAATTTCCAGGTTTCTGATCAAAGAACCCTGTAAAAGGGTTCTATATACAGTTGAAGTCGGAAGTTTACATACACCTTAGCCAAAAACATTTAAACTCAGTTTTTCACAATTCCTGAATTTAATACTAGTACAAATTCCCTGTCTTAGGTTAGTTAGGATCACCACATTTTAGGAATGTGAAATGTCAGAATAATAGTAGAGAGAATGATTTCTTTCAGCTTTTATTTATTTCATTACATTCCCAGTGGGTCAGAAGTTTACATGCACTCAATTAGTATTTGGTAGGATTGCCTTTAAATTGTTTAACTTGGGTCAAACATTTCGGGTAGCCTTCCACAAGCTTCCCACAATAAATTGGGTGAATTTTGACCCATTCCTTCTGACAGAGCTGTCGCTCTGGATAAGAGCGTCTGCTAAATGACTTAAATGTAATGTAATGTAATGTAACTGAGTCAGGTTTGTAGGCCTCCTTGCTCGCACATGCTTTTTCAGTTCTGCCCACACATTTTCTATAGGATTGAGGTCAAGGCTTTGTGATGGCCACTCCAATACCTTGACTTTTTTGTCCTTAAGCTATTTTGCCACAACTTTACAAGTATGCTTGGGGTCATTGTCCATTTGGAAGACCCATTGCAACCAAGATTTAACTTGATGTCTTGAGACGTTGCTTCAATATATCCACATAATTTTCCTTCCACATAATGCCATCTATTTTGTGAAGTGTACCAGTCCCTCCTGCAGCAAAGCACAACATGATGCTGCCACCCCCGTGTTTTACGGTAGGGATGGTTTTCTTCAACTTGCAAGCTTCCCTTTTTTCCTCCAAACATAACAATGGTCATTATGGCCAAACAGTCATATTTTTGTTTCATCAGACCAGAGGACATTTCTCAAAAAAGTATGATCTTTGTACCCATGTGCAGTTGCAAGCCGTAGTCTGGCATTTTTATGGCGGTTTTGGAGCAGTGGCTTCTTCCTTGTTGAGCGGCCTTTCAGGTTATGTCCATATAGGGCTTGTTTTACTGTGGATATAGATACTTTTATACCTGTTTCCTCCGGCATCTTCACAAGGTCCTTTGTTGTTGTTCTGGGATTAATTTGCACTTTTTGCACCAAAGTACATTCATCTCTTGGAGACAGAACGCATCTGCGTGGTCCCATGGTGTTTATACTTGCATACTATTGTTTGTACAGATGAACATGGTACCATCAGGTGTTTGGAAAATTCCTCCAAAGAATGAACCAGAATTCTGGAAGTCTAACAAAAAAATCTGAGGTCTTGGCTGATTTCTTTTGAGTTTCCCATGATGTCAAGCAAAGGTCTTGAAATACATCCACAGGTAAACCTCCAATTGACTCAAATGATGTCAATTAGCCATCAGAAGCTTCTAAAGCCATGACATCATTTTCTGTAATTTTCCAAGCTGTTTAAAGGCACAGTCAACTTAGTGTATGTAAACTTCTGACTCACTGGAATTGTGATACAATGAATTATAAGTGAATTAATCTGTCTATAAACATTTGTTGGAAAAATTACTTGTTTCATACACAAAGTAGATGTCCTAACCGACTTGCCAGAACTATAGTTTGTTGACAATACATTTGTGGAGTGGTTGAAAAACAAGTTTATATGACTCCAACCTAAGTGTCTGTAAACTTCCCACTTCAACTGTATACGTGATTGTCAGTTGGATATGCGTTCTACAAGGTTTTGTTTATCTTACAATTTTTAAGTTGTATGTTTTTGAAAATGTCTATGTTGGTCAGTCCAAAATGGCTTTTTAATTCTGTCATGGAAATAATTGTATTTCCTATTACCAAGTCATTTATAGTTTCTACACCTTTAGTTTACCATGTGGGCCAATTATCTGTGAATTCTGAAAGATTATCAAGGATTGTTCAATAGGGGTGTTTTGATGGAGTGATATTGGTTCTTGTAGAATCTGTTTCATTTTCTTCCATATTGTTATAATGTTCTTAACTGTGAAGTTAATGTTCTTAGCTTTGTCCTTTGAAAACAGACACAACATGATTCTGAGGATGAGCATGTGCATGTTCAATATGTTCCATTGTTCCTCTTTAGTTCATCTAACTATCTGTCTGTAGTAAAAGCCCTGGGTGGCGAGTTGATCTAATTCCAAGTCTGGAAGGTTTAAACCACCCTCAGACTTAGAGACATGTAGAACTTTTTCATTTTTATTCTATGAGTTTATTTGCCCATTTAGAGTCTGTTTTGGCCAAGTATACTTTTTTAAAGAATGTCTTCGGTGGGGTAAGTGCTATTATTGAAAAAATATATAAAAACTTTGGGAGCCATTTTATTCTAAAGATGTTTATTCTACCTGTAAGATTTATGGGAAGATTGTTCCATTGAATGAGATCTGCTTTCATGTTGAGGAGTAATGGGATAAAGTTATCGTAATATATTTGTTGTTTGTTGTCACTTAAGTATTTCAATTTTTCTGGTCCAATGATTGCTGTAGATCATGATTTATTCTTTTATCTTTTTCCTATTGCCATTATTCATTTTTTTATTCCAAATACCTTTTAAATCTCAGTTTAAAGTATTCTGAAAATATTTTCAGTATTAGTCAGGTATATCAGGGGATCGTTGGCTAATAAGTTCAGTTTATATTCATGTTTACCAATACAATACTGATACCTGTGATTGCTTAATTCTAATATTAGATAATTTAAATATGTAATACCAATCTCCAAACGTATTTTAGTTAGGTTTTTGCAGCACTATTAAATGCTCCAGGGCTAATTTAGTTAGCATTTGTTATTTAAAAAAATAAATAATCAAACATAAAACATACATTATCCTTTAGGTCTTGCACAGCAAATACTTCAGTTGTTTAAACATATGTAACAGAACAGTGATTAAATTGTTTTCCTTGAATATTGATAAAGAATCCATCTTAAGGGGCTAGCCATCAGTCACAGAGTTGACAAGCCACTGATGGAGTTGACACTCAAAACAGACATATTTCTGCCTCTAAAATTAAAGTAAAATACAAACATTTGTAAAATATGGACAATTATTCATTTCAAAATCACCAATAAAAACATAACCATTCTATCAGATCTTTTAGCACTCTGATGGAGTTGAGTTGACATTAGACAAAGATCTGACAGAATTTATGTTTTACGGAGTTGACAAAAATGTGATTTTCTTCTTCATTCAAGTGGTACTAACAGTAGAAATTGTGTTTATCCTCAGTTGCTTTATGACTCTAAAACCTAATTTAATGTCATCAAAATTCTTATTCTATCTTAATATATCAGGCAGATGTAGTTGACAGTTTATGGTTGTGACCATGGTGATTCCAATATTGTTTGTTTGAATCTCTCAGGGTGGCAGGTAGCCTAGTGGTTAAAGTGTTGGGCCAGTAACCGAAAGGTTGCTAGATTGAATCCCTGACGTGACAAGGTAAATATCTGTTGTTCTGCTCCTGAGCAAGCAATTAACCCAGCTGTTCCTAGGCTGTCATTGTAAATAAGATTTTGTTCTTATTTGATTTGCATAGTGAAAAACAAAGTAGAGAACTTTACAGACCACGAGGGATCTTGTTGCACTACAGTACATGATAGGGATCCAACTCTCCAGACACATATTTTTGGAATCACAGTTTTGAGAAGAAAAGGACTATTGCAAGAGATGACATAATATAATTTTTCAGTTAATATCCAATGTTGGCTGTTTTTAGAATTTTAAACACTTTTTTGGAGAGTTTGAAATTGGAATCCTTTGCTCTGGACAAGGGAATTTCCAGGCACAGAGCCAACATTTTTATTTTATTTACATTTATTTAACTAGGCAAGTGAGTTAAGAACAAGTTCTTATTTTCAATGACGGCATAGGAACAGTGGGTTAACTGCCTGTTCAGGCGCAGAATGACAGATTTGTATCTTGTCAGCTCGGGGATTTGAACTTGCAACCTTCCGGTTACTAGTCCAACGCTCTAACCACTAGGCTTGCCTCCCCATTGAAATTAATAATATTGAAAGTGTACTTAATAAAATTCCCCTCAATGTAAAGTTTAAGCTCCAATAATGCAACAAAATCTTCTTCAACTATAAAAATAAAGTTTCTCTGCTGGACAAGGATTGTCCCAACTTTCAACGAATACCTGCGTTAATTTACTGCATGAGGCTGAGAGAAAATGTTGCAGACCCCATGTCACACCCTACGGGGGCTGTGGAGGTGTGTGCTACGCCAGTGCTCCTAGTACGAGTGAGAACATGAAGTGTTTGTTGTCATTCAACGAGAGACGACTAGATTTCACGGAAATTGTTTCACTCGAGAAATACTGCACCAATAATCTAAGCTAGATGTAAAATTGCAAAACTAAGACTTCCTCGTCAAAATATATGACCGATTTCTTGATTGATTTGAATATTTTGTGTTTCTGTCTGTGTTGTTGCTCGGTTCAACGAACGTCTTTAGAGTGTACGAGAGCATAGACGGTTGCAGAGTTCTGAGGACACCTTAACTGTATGATGAAGCCCGATAACACTGTGTCCTCTCCCCCTGGTCAGGCCACAGTAGAGTCCAGCATGCCTCAGGGTCTGACTTTCAGAGCTTGTGTGTGTCTTAGTAGTACACATATATAACGCTGTCTCCCCTCTCTCTCCAGTAGAGTATCATGCCTCGGAGTCCTACATCCAGTGAAGAGGAGATGGCCCAGAGTTTCTCTGACGGCTCTGGAGGTTTTGAGACAGACAGCTCAAAGGAGGAGCCTGGCCATGGAGGACCTGGAGGGGAAAGGGCTAGCAGGAGGACAGACAGGAGGGCAGAGAGGGACAGGGCTGCCCGTAGGGAGTCACTGGAATTCTGTGTGGTCATCCCTGACCTGCAGCAGTCTGTGAGTACACACTTATCTCGTTGTACACTATTTTCTTATCATTCTGCAGGAGTATGCTACACTGTAAAATATAATTGTATTGTTTCAACTAATTATTATTAAATAATTGGTTCCATAGCCTTTTGTTTTGTTTACTCAACTTTTCAAACCGAATGTTACCTGAACCCCAAAAATATAGTTGGCCCAAACTTAGATAAAATTGGGAAAACTTAGGCAAAAATTCAGTCAATTTCAAATGATGTGTTTGCTTAACTCATATGTTTATTCAACCATAATTATTATTTGGTCATCCTACCTAAAAAAAGCTGTGGAACTAGTTATGTACACACACAGTTTTTAACATACAATGTTTCCAAAATACTTATTTAACACATGTTGAGCATTTACACAGTAATTATTTTTCACCGTGCCCTCACAACCTCCTGGTCTCATGGCATTCCGATGTTCCTGCTATGCCACTATGTCTTATCAATTCATCTTACTCTTCTCTTAGAATTGATATGTTTCACTTGTTTCAGAAAAAAACACATTCTGTATAGTTGTCTGTTGGTGGGGCATATAACTCTGTTTTAATGTTACTCCATGATCACTATGATAAAAAAACATTGTTTTGTTGAGTGTATTTTTAAAACGATGTTTTTTATTGTAGTAATCAAGGAGTAACATTAAAACAGAGTTATTGAGTGTATTTTTAACAGAGCTGAGATTTACTTTGAAGTCCTAAGTGTAGGAATACAGGTGAAATCATTTATTGACACAGACATGGTGGCGTAGCAGGAAGCTTGGAATGCTGTGAACCAAGAAACAGTGAGTTCAAATCCCAGGTGAGGACATATGAGGTACTGTATAACTGAGCATTTGCAATGTGTGTCAACTATGTATGCTGAAAACATTGTATGTAAAAAGCACTCTAACTAGTTCAACAACCTTTTTAGGTGGATTAATTTACGAGACAATTTGAGCAAAAACATAATTTTAAGTTTACTGAATTTTTGCCTTTGTTGATTAACTAAAATAAGGCTGTGGAATCAGTTACTTAATAATGATTAGTTGAAACAACTCAAAGTTTTTATTTTATTTTTATTTTTACAGTGCATCTAAATCCACTTTAAAGCCAAACTACCTTTCACTTTTCAACTGTGTGGTCATCCCTGAACCTTTTTTAAAACATATTAGTCATTTAGCAGAAGCTCTTATCTAGAACGACATACACTCAGTGCATTCAGCTAAAATAGCTGCTATCTGCAGAATCAGTGCTAGTGAGAGTAGATGAAAAGACAAGTACAATAGTCTGGGCTACAACATAGTTTACCCAATGCTTTGCTCTCGGCTCTAAAACCAGTAGTTCCACTGCACTGAAAATAATTGGGGTGCTGCGCGCTGGTTGGAATTATGACATAGTTGTTATTGCAGTTTGTCACTGCATGTTGCTTATGTGAAAGACTGTAAAGCAAAAAGCTGTAAAAAAAAAAAATAGATCATAGCAATTGTGGAATATGTGGGATGTTTGCCCCAGTCTAGCAGCATAAAGTCAATGTGAAAGAGTGAGCTACAATAGCTATGTTGTATAAGCTAAATGTCACACTGTTCTCAGCCAAGCAGTTTGATAGACGTGAATGAGGGAGAAAAACCAGCTATTGGAAATCGGTGGCGAGGATATTCTGCCACAGAAATACATACTTTCTAGTTGAGAAGTGCTGCTGTTTTCAAATGCCTTATCACAAAAGAACATGCACCCTCAAATAAACCAATAACAAAAATGATTTTCTGGATAACAGGCGTAACGCTCTGCTATAATCCTTACTAATTGATTGAACTAATTCCAGTTATTGTTTTTTTCCACCACCAATACAGTGTAGCGGGCACCTCTGCCAAACAACTTTATGAATATGAAATGTCCTGCTTCTGTAGAGGAAAGGCATAGCTAATTACTGAAACAGAATATTGCTAGGAGACATTTCCATGCTGTTTTATACAGTGATTCCTGATCTTTTCTACTGTAAATAAAAGCCTATTTTATTCACAGCCACTGGTAGCTTGGCAAAGAGACGTGAGCTATTGTTTCTCCATCTGTTAGCACCTGCTGCCAGAATGTTAAATCTGCATGAGTGTTTTGTGTTTGTTTGTTTTGGAGCAGAAAGGTATGTTTTAAACCCAAAGCTAAATGTGTTGTCTAATGTTTTGGAGCAGAAATGTTTGTTTTAAACCCAACACTAAATGTGTTGTCTAATGTTTTTGGTCAAACGTGTATGTTTAAACTCCAGGTTTGATATGTTTGTATAATCTCTGAATGGTATGTATTTGTGTTGCAGCAGAAATGTATGAGGTTTAAAACTGACACCACTGTGTGCAGAGATGGGCAGTATTTATGTTACATATATTTGAAATACATATTTGAATTACTTCTGAGTATTTTGTCATTTGAATTACACTGGGTTGAACTACACTCCAATGTATTTTGTATTTTCAAAATAGTGTCATTTGTATTTTCAAAATAGTGTCATTTGTATTTTCAAAATACTTTTCCATTCAATGTTTTATAGCAGTTCAGTTTTTGTGCCCCCCTTTCACCCTGCATTGGTATCAGAAGTCTGAAACACTATGGCATGATAGAGCATCTGCTAAATGAACTAAATATAAATATATATGTACAAATGTTGATAAATAATGTACTTGATACGGTTGTGATATGAATGCACTAATTGTAAGTCGCTCTGGATAAGAATGTCTGCTAAATGAGTCAAAAGTAAATGTAAAAACTAACAATTGCAAAGCATGCTGAGTATTATTCAAATGAGCTCTGCCCTGAAACAAGGCCAATAATAATACCCATTGTGCTTTGCAGTTAATTTTGGTTTGTTAATTTTCACATATACATTTACATTTTAATAATTTAGCAGACACTCTTATCCAGAGTGACTTGCTCAACTAAAGTAGATAAACAACAACATATTACAGTCATTTTTGTAACCGGTTCTGAGAACATTGTTGCTATTCAGGCTGTCTACTAGCAAATGTAATTTTTTAATTTTAAATACAAAATGCATGTATTTTAATTAAATACTTTATTATTTTGATACATTCATCTTCATGGTATTTTGTATGTGTGTTTTGTCATTTTTGGCTACCCCTGACTGTGTGTGTGTGTTTTGGAGCAGAAGTGTATGAGGTTTAAGCCCGAGGCCACGGTGTGGGTTGCTAAGCAGCAGATCCTGTGTACACTGACCCAGACTTTGAGGGACGTGCTGAACTACGGCCTCTTCCAGCCCGCTGTGGAGGGCCGAGAGTCCGGCTTCCTGGATGAGGAGTGTGCCCTTAAAGACTACCCTACTCCTACCAACACTAAGGGGGTCCCCACTCTGGAGGTACAGGAACCATTCAGTTCTCCATCCACCAGGTCCAGCACTAACCCTAACCTTAGTCCTAACCCGAGACCTAACCCACCGTACCCTAACCCTAACCCTCAGACTATCCCACCCACCACCAGCAAAGTGATCCCTGGTGGTGCAGTAACAGTTCTGCTCCATAAGTCTGTATGCTCAAATCACTGATTTCTCCACAAAACACAGTACCTTCGTCAGACTAGCGCATTTTAATCCAAGAGTGGATCTTCGTCACGTCACAGAGAGGCATTCTTGGCTCAAAATGTTATACTAGCCTATAAAGTATGTGGTGGAGCAATGGTTTGTGCATCGCATGCCCTACTTCATTTCTCCACTACTGCTCCATGACGCAGGTCCAGTCCTCCTGTATTGTCAAACATACGTTACTGATTGTTCCAGAACATACCTTATTAGGCCAGCACGACGTTGCTGTGGATTGTGAGTGCAGGCCCTGTCTACTTCATTTCTTAAGCTCTGTTCAATTCCTGGGGTCCAGTCCTAACACAGCACTGGACATGCTGTTGTAGTCCACCCAGGGGTGCTGTATACCACCCAGGGTTGCTGTATAACACCCTGGGCTTTTTGATCCTTCGATGTCGGCTCTTCCTATCATTGTGAAGCAGAATTCACCAAGCGTTGGATTGTTCTCCCACTAATAGGGAACGTGAGCTGGGTTTAGACCGTTTTGAGAAAAGTTAGTTTTACCCTACTGATGATGTGTTGTTGCAATAGTAATTCTAGTAATAGTAATCCTAGTCTTCATAGTAATGGGACCTAAAGTAAAAATGGTTAGCTTCACTGTCCAAATACATATTTAAAGGGATTACTATAGATAAATGAACAGAAAATGTATTGAATAAAAACTCCCTTGTCAATTCTGTTGGCCAACCAGTGGGTGTGTTTTCTGGGGTTGAATTACATTTATTGTTGCTGTAGCCCACCCAGGGGTGCTGTATACCACCCTGGACTGTTGTATACCACCCTGGGCTGTTGTATACCACCCTGGGCTGTTGTATACCACCCTGGGCTGTTGTATACCACCCTGGGCTGTTGTATACCACCCTGGGCTGTTGTATACCACCCTGGGCTGTTGTAGCCCACCCCATCCTACAGAAGCACTTCTCCTGTTTGATCATTATCAAAGAATTTCATCTGGAAGAATTCAGCCACTTAATGAATGATCAAGGGACTGCATCACTATAATAAGTCTTTGTTTTCCAAACAGCTCAGCTGAATGGTGATGAGGCAGCATAGCTGGGAACTCCCTCTTGGCTCTCCCTGGCTCTGTTCTTTGTTCTATATCTCCTCAGTCAGGGGGGTCCCCTGGTATCGCTAGTACTTGACTGAAGTTTTAATTACTGGCTGCCTGGGCGATCTTCTCTGGTAGTGGTACACCTTACTTAGTATTAAATATATAGATCATCATTAGCAGTGCTGCCAGATGGGTATGATAGTGACTGGTTGTTTAATCAGGACCATTGGGAGATGACTAGAAGTGCCGTGTCGTTGACTATCATTACATGTGAAGACTGTATATTATCAAATCAATTCTCTATGTGTAATTTAATTACGTGATTAAACTAATCATGTAACTTTAATTAACTAGGAAGTCAGGGCACCACGGGAACATGTTGTTTTTAGAGTTTCAATTTCCCAAATATAACTTTAAACAGTCGCTTATTAATGAATTTGACCTCATCAGTCTCATTACTGGACGTCGCAAACCCTTGGATATCTACACGAACCCTAGCATAGAATCATGAATCAGTGATATGCAAATCGGCTTATTTATTTATTTACTAAATTAATCAATCACAAGATTACAGAAACACACATAAATAGTTCATACGTTGGTTACTACATGATACAAATAAAAATTCCCTAGCGGACGAAACCGATATGACGGCTTGGTAGACAAAGGAAAGGGGTGGGGACCAAGAGAGGGAAACTCACAGAGGATTACTACACTCATAGAAATTGCTAATACTTTGAACATGAACAACCGCTCATTCGAAAAGAAATTTGTAAGTCGCTCTGGATAAGAGCGTCTGCTAAATGACTTAAATGTAAATGTAAATGTAAATTGCTATTAACATATTTACGAGTGTCTGCCTTTGTTGTCCCTCTCAGCGATTGCCGGTCTGTCTGCTGGATGGAAATGTTCTTAGATTGGCTGCGTTTACAAGACTAAAGTATTTAAACATCTGCAGTCTGAATAATTGTTCTTTAGTTTGTAGATGTCTTTGCCATTTCAACGGGGGAATGATCTCCACGTTCTCTGGTCTTGTCCTTTGGTAGAGTTGTACGTACATTCCACACTATTTAGATGTAAACCTCATAATTGAGAAATGTACACAACCAAATACACAGTAATGTGTGTTTCCTGTCCTTCATGACATCACCAAATGAAACACACTCGACATGACTGTCCCTTAAGTGTCCACGGACCATTCCCACATTCTCAAAAATATAAATGTTGTTTAAACAACTTCTTACGGATTAAGTACCTGTACAGGAACCAAATCAGTGGAAATTCCAGAGCGCCAACTAATTGTACTCAATACAACTCAAACTTTCATTAAAACTCACATGCAAGGTACTCAATTAAAGCCACACTCGTTGTGAATATAGCCAACATGTCAGATTTGTAAAATGCTTTTCGGCAAAAGCATGAGAAGCTATTATCTGATAGCATGCAGCCCCCAGAAACACACAAAGGGGACGTAAACAAAGAAATTAGCGTAGCCGGCGCTACCCAAAACGCAGAAATAAAATATAAAACATTCATTACCTTTGACGAGCTTCTTTGTTGGCACTCCTATATGTCTCATAAACATCACAATTGGGTCTTTTTTCCGATTAAATCGGCCCATATATACCCAAAATTGTTATGTACTTGAGTGAAGACCCAAAAGCGGTTTTAACAGAAAACAGAGTTCTTTAATGAAAAACAGGAATGGCATAAATCCTCTTCCAACGTAGTCAATGGAACAAAAGAACGTTGGTATAATGCAGGATGCACCTGCCAGGCAGACTCCGACAGGATAGGACAAGGTGGAAGCAAACGCGACGACAGCTTGCTTCTGGCATCAAAAAACACAAACAAGAATCAGACACTGAAAGTAGCAGGAACAGAGAGAGAAATAGAGACCTAATCAGAGGGGGAAGAGAGAACAGGTGTGAAAGAGTGAATGAGCTAGTTAGAGGAGATGTAGAACAGCTGAAGAATGAGAGACAGAGAAGGTAACCTAAAAAGACCAGCAGAGAGAGACAGAGTGAAGAGAAAGGACAGGAACAGACATAACAAGACATGACACAAAATGTCCATTTATGAACACCGAGAAATCCATGGAAAAAGTCACGTTTCCGAACGCGACGTCATTTTATAAAATTCATAAAGTTGCCTATAAACTTTGACAAAACACTTCAACCTACTTCTGTAATCCAAGTTTAGGTATTAGTAAACGTTAATAAACGATCAAATTGATCACGGAGAGATCTGTATTCAATAGCTAGAAGTTTTCAAAACAAAGTCCATTTCCTCACGGACATTTTTTCAGTTGCGCACCTGAAGACAGGATGTGCTATTGACTAATCTGACCAAGGATAAAGGGCCCTGGTAATCACAACACTGGCGACATCGTGTGGAAGCTGTAGGAATTGCAAGCACAGTTCCATCATTTATGGCAAGCCATAGACAATACAAAGACTGGCGGATGGGTTTTTTCTTTGTAGATTTTGTGATCAGGTTTTCTTGCGATTTTGACAACGGAACTCGTTCTGTTATAGTCACAGACACCATTGAACCAGTTCTAGAAACTTCAGAGTGTTTTCTATGCACACATACTAATCATATGCATATACTATATTCCTGGCATGAGTAGCAGGACGTTGAAATGTTGCGCGATTTTTAACAGAATGTTGAAAAAAGTAGCTCGATCTCCAACAGGTTTTAATTCTCCCATTTTGGGGATTAGGAGTTTTGGCAAGGAGAATGCTTTTGTTCTCCATAGGCTCTCTCCCGCCATACTGAGAGTTTCTACCAGGAATTTATGACCGTTGTAAAACCTGATGTGGGAGAGAAAGTGAGAGAGGGGGGAGCCACGATATACACCCAAAAGGGCTACGTCGTGACAGAAGTCATGACAAGTCTTACACTACATCATAATGTATTATCATTTTTGGGCTTTAAGTAAAGTGTTGAAGTAACTTTTCTTCTTCCATTTGCAGTTCCGTTACAAGAGCCGGGTCTATCAACAGCCCAATGTGAACGAGAAGCAGATCGCCAAAATCCACACGCAGGTGAGAAAAATAAATGAAGGGCTTTATATTTGTTTTTTTGCTTCTTTCAGGTTGTACAATAGATTCATTATATTAATTTAAATGAATGTGAATATCAACGGCTGGTGTAAGTTCTTGTATTGGAACGGGTGAAAGCTATACCTTGGACAGTTATACCCTGTATCCGCCATTTCTGTAACCATGTTGAAAAGGTCAATGTGGAAAGGAAATGTCAAGGCCAGTAGAGTTATTGCAGTCGTGTGGAAAAATATATTATTAAGGGAACTTGTCTTTGATATATTCATTATATTATGAGTGAAAGAACATTTCAGGTCTTCTCCCTGTAATGCTGATAGAATTAATGCCCTATTAATCTACAAGCTGAATATAAAGTGTGAATTATTGAAGTGTAGAATTTCCATGGGCTCACTATTCAGCAGGTACGTATTTAACATGATTCAGTATTTGATTGAGACAGACAGACAGCTGAGTCCAGGACATTTCCCATCAATGTCCTCCTTCTGGATCAAACAGGAATGCCATACTAAATCATTTATCCATCGAATTCCCTTCACTCTGTTTTCCCTGGTCTTTCAAGTTCAGTGTGTGTGTGTGTGTGTGTGTGTGTGTGTGTGTGTATGCAAGCCTGTGTGTGTGTGTGCACGCAAGCCTGTGTGTGTGTATGTGTGTGTGTGTGTGTGTGTGCACGCAAGCCTGTGTGTGTGTGTGTGTGTGCACGCAAGCCTGTGTGTGTGTGTGTGTGTGTGTGCACGCAAGCCTGTGTGTGTGTGTGTGTGTGTGTGTGCACGCAAGCCTGTGTGTGTGTGTGTGTGTGTGCACGCAAGCCTGTGTGTGTGTGTGTGTGCGCACGCAAGCCTGTGTGTGTGTGTGTGTGTGTGTGTGCACGCAAGCCTGTGTGTGTGTGTGCGCACGCAAGCCTGTGTGTGTGGTGTGTGTGTGTGCACGCAAGCGTGTGTGTGTGTGTGTGTGTGTGTGTGTGTGTGTGTGTGCACGCAAGCCTGTGTGTGTGTGTGTGTGTGTGTGCACGCAAGCCTGTGTGTGTGTGTGCACGCAAGCCTGTGTGTGTGTGTGCACGCAAGCCTGTGTGTGTGTGTGTGTGTGTGTGTGTGCACGCAAGCCTGTGTGTGTGTGCACGCAAGCCTGTGTGTGTGTGTGTGTGCACGCAAGCCTGTGTGTGTGTGTGTGCGTGCGCACGCAAGCCTGTGTGTGTGTGTGTGTGTGTGTGTGTGTGCGCACGCAAGCCTGTGTGTGTGTGTGTGTGTGTGTGTGTGTGTGTGTGTGCGCACGCAAGCCAGTGTGTGTGGTGTGTGTGTGTGTGTGTGTGTGTGTGTGTGCGCACGCAAGCCAGTGTGTGTGGTGTGTGTGTGTGTGTGCGTGCGCACGCAAGCCTGTGTGTGTGGTGTGTGTGTGTGTTGGAGTTCAAAGTGTAACTGCTTATAAGGTATGTGCACTGGCTGGCGTAAGTCCCCCTGCAGTGTGTCTGTCCTGCCTGAAGGCTGCAGACAAGCCTCTCTCCCCCACTGCCTGCCACTGTTCAGCTCAGCTCTGGGACCTGCTCTCTTAACTATTTATAAGTGGCCTCGAAAGCAGCATGTGTCCCTGGATCAGTCCTTGGGAAAGCACCATGAGAGGAACAGCAGTGGAGAGACCTGAGGAGCCATCACGTGACACCCATACTGTACTAACCTCATATCAAATCAATGTTTTTTGTCCATCCGCCGAATACACCTGCTGTAGACTTTACCATAAAATACTTGCATACGAGCCCTTAACCAACAATGCAGAGTTAAAACATATAAATAAAATTGTAACAGAAGAGGAATAAAATCAAATACACAAGAATGGAGCTATGTACAGGGAGTACCAGTACCAGATCAATGTGGAGCTATATACAGGGAGTACCAGTACCAGATCAATGTGGAGCTATATACAGGGAGTACCAGATCAATTTGGAGCTATATACAGGGAGTACCAGTACCAGATCAATGTGGAGCTATATACAGGGAGTACCAGTACCAGATCAATGTGGAGCTATATACAGGGAGTACCAGTGCCAGATCAATGTGGAGCCACATACATGGAGTACCAGTACCAGATCAATGTGGAGCTATATACAGGGAGTACCAGTACCAGATCAATGTGGAGCTATATACAGGGAGTACCAGTACCAGATCAATGTGGAGCTATATACAGGGAGTACCAGTACCAGATCAATGTGGAGCTATATACAGGGAGTACCAGTACCAGATCAATGTGGAGCTATATACAGGGAGTACCAGTACCAGATCAATGTGCAGAGGTACAAGGTACAAAGTGACTAGGCATCAGGATAGATAATAATAAGGTATTTGAGGTAGATATGTACATGAAGGCAGGGTAAAGTGACTCGGCATTAGGATAGATAATAATAAGGTATTTGAGGTAGATATGTACATGATGGCAGGGTAAAGTGACTAGGCATCAGGATAGATAATAATAAGGTATTTGAGGTAGAATTGTACATGAAGGCAGGGTAAAGTGACTCGGCATCAGGATAGATAATAATAAGGTATTTGTGGTAGATATGTAAATGAAGGCAGGGTAAAGTGACTAGGCATTAGGATAGATAATAATAAGGTATTTGAGGTAGATATGTACATGATGGCAGGGTAAAGTGACTAGGCATCAGGATAGATAATAATAAGGTATTTGAGGTAGAATTGTACATGAAGGCAGGGTAAAGTGACTAGGCATTAGGATAGATAATAATAAGGTATTTGTGGTAGATATGTAAATGAAGGCAGGGTAAAGTGACTCGGCATCAGGATAGATAATAATAAGGTATTTGAGGTAGATATGTAAATGAAGGCAGGCAGGGTAAAGTGACTATGCATCAGGATAGATAATAATAAGGTATTTGAGGTAGATATGTAAATGAAGGCAGGCAGGGTAAAGTGACTCGGCATCAGGATAGATAATAATAAGGTATTTGAGGTAGATATGTAAATGAAGGCAGGCAGGGTAAAGTGACTATGCATCAGGATAGATAATAATAAGGTATTTGAGGTAGATATGTAAATGAAGGCAGGCAGGGTAAAGTGACTATGCATCAGGATAGATAATAATAAGGTATTTGAGGTAGATACAGTGGCTTTGCGAAAGTATTCACCCCCTTGGCATTTTTCCTATTTTGTTGTCTTACAACCTGGAATTAAAATGGATTGTTTTAAATAAAAAAATCCTAGTTATGACGTCATGACAAATGACCTGTTATTGTCCCTTCAGTCACTGGTTGTGTTTCGTACAGTGCCAACTATGTGTAACACATAAGATATGCTTACGAACTGGAAGGAATAATAGATAACAACATATGTGGATGCTGTTAATACCCCAGCAATAGTCGTTACCAGCTGCACACTACAAAGAGTACATCCTTGTTTACCACCAAAATGACATGGCACCCTTCTCTCCAAATCGCCCATAGGGCACTGGTAAGTGCACTATATATGGAGTAGGGTATCATTTGGGACGCAGCCATGCAAAAACCAACCCCTCATACCCCAAAATAAAGACAGTGATTACAGGAGCATGTTTAATTATGGAAGAGGGATCGTGGGTTGAGGGACGGGGGCTTGCGAAAATTTTAACCCACCTTGGCATTTTTCCTATTTTGTTGCCTTACAACCTGGAATTAAAATTTAATTTTGGGGGGGGTTTGTATCATTTGATTTACACCACATGCCTACCACTTTGATGATGCAAAATATGTTTTATTGTGAAACAAACAAGAAATAAGACAAAAAAAAACAGAAAACTTGAGCGTACATAACTATTTACCCCCCCCAAATTCAACACTCTGTAGAGCCACCTTTTGCAGCAATTACAGCTGCAAGTCTAATGGGGTATGTCTCCATAAGCTTGGCACATCTAGCCACTGGGATTTTTGCCCATTCTTCAAGGCTAAACTGCTCCAGCTCCTTCAAGTCGGATGGGTTCCGCTGGTGTACAGCAATCTTTAAGTCATACGATAGATTCTCAATTGGATTGAGGTCTGGGCTTTGACTAGGCCATTCCAAGACATTTACATGTTTCCCATTAAACCACTCAAGAATTGCTTTAGCAGTATGCTTAGGGTCATTGTCCTGCTCCAGTCTCAAATTTCTGGAAGACAAACAGGTTTCCCTCAAGAATTTCACTGTATTTAGCACCATCAATCCTTCAATTCTGACCAGTTTACCAGTCCCTGCCGATGATAAACAACCCCACAGCATAACGCTGCCACCACCATGCTTCACTGTGGGGATGAGGTTCTCAGGGTGATGAGAGGTGTTGGGTTTGCGCCAGACATAGTTTTTTCCTTGATGGCCAGAAATCTAAATTTTAGTCTCATCTGACCAGAGTACCTTCTTCCATATGTTTGGGGAGTCTCCCAAATGCCTTTTGGCGAATACCAAACGTGTTTGCTTATTCTTTTCACTAAACAATGACTTTTTCTGGCCACACTTCAGTAAAGCCCAGCTCTGTGGAGTGTACAGCTTAAAGTGATCTTATGGACAGATACTCTAATCTCCTCTGTGGAGCTTTGCAGCTCCTTCAGGGTTATCTTTGGTCTCTTTGTTGCCTCTCTGATTAATGCCCTCCTTGCCTGGTCTGTGAGTTTTGGTGGGTGGCCCTCTCTTGGCAGGTTTGTTGTGGTGTCATATTCTTTACATTTTTTAATTTAGGATTTAATAGTGCTCCGTGGGATGTTTAATGATAGGGATTATATTTTTTTTTAACCCAACCCTGATCTGTACTTCTCCACAACTTTGTCGCTGACCTGTTTGGAGAGCCCCTTTGTCAAGGCGCTGTATGTACATGAAGGCATGGTAAAGTGATTAGGCATCAGAGTAGATAACAATAGTTGTAAAATAAAGACCATGTAGCAGCAGCATATGATGAGTGTAAATGTGTGCGTGTGTAAATGTGTATGTATTTGTGTTTGTGTCGTGTCGATCTGCATGTTTGTGTTATGTGTGTTTGTGTGCGTATGTAGTATACATGTATGTGAATATGTGTGGGGTTTGTGTGGGAGTGTCAATGTACTGTGTGTGAGTGAATGTGTATATGGTTTAGATATATAGTCTAGTGAGTGTGTATAAGGTCAGTGCAAGATAGAGTCAGTGCAAATAGTTTGGGTACCATTAATTGACTATTTAGCAGTTTGGCTATTTAGCAGACTTATGGCTTGGGAGCAGAAGCTGTCTCGGAGCCTGTTGGTCCGAGAGCAGATGCTTCGGTACCATTTGCCTCAGCAGTCATGTGTCACTTACACATCCCTCCCTCCTTCTCTCTCAATTCAATTCAATTGGCATTGGAAACATGTGTTAACATTGCCAAAGCAAGTGAAGTAGATATTAAACAAAAGTGAAATACACAATATACCTAAACAATAAACATTACACTCACAGAAGTTCCATATGAATAAAGACATTACAAATGTCATATTATGTACATATAAAGTGTTGTAACGATGTGCAAAAGACGTCTGCTCCCGCTCTTCCCTCCCCTGGCGCTTGAGGGCGGCAGGTTGCCCTGCATCACGCATTCCTGCCATCATTTACGCACACCTGCCTTCACTTGTCACACGCTTCAGAAATATTGGACTCACTTATCATCTGTTTATTACCTCCCCTGTATTTGTCAGTTTCCCTGCTCTGTTCCCTGCTGATGCATTGCTTGTTTTTTTTGTCTTTGTTTTCTTGTATGCTGACGCTGTTCCTGTCTCGCTCCATGTCCGTTCCTTATTAAATGTGTGACTCCCAGTACCTGCTTCGTCTCTCCAGCGTCATCACATGTGACAGAATGCAGAAGCCATGACACGAAGCATCGGGGAGTACTGGCATTCTGGTTGGTATGGTGACATCGGCTCTGGGTTGCCACCGATGGAACTGGGGGTGCCTAGCCAGCTTGTCGGGCTTTCACTCCCTGGCTGGCTCGAGAGGTTTCCTTGCCTCGGTTGGCTCGGCGGCGTTTCATCCCACGTCACTCTCCACTGGATCATCGGGCTCCCTCGCTGCAGCAGGATCAACAGGCGTCTTGCCTCAGTCAGATTGTCTGGCTTCCATGCCTCAGCCAGCTCGCCAGGCTCTCACGCTCCTGACGGTTCATTGGGCACCCACGTCCCAAACGGCTTGCCTAGCGCCCATGTCTCGGCCGGTTCACCCTGGTGGGATGCCGGGTGGCGCCCCTGGGGGGGGGGGGGTACTGTCCCGTCTGCTCCCGCTCCCCCCGGGCACTTGAAGGCGCCAGGCTTCCTTGCATCACGCATTCCTGCCATCATTTATGCACTCCTGCCTTCCCTCGTCACGCGCTTCAGCAATATTGGACTCACCTATCATCTGTTTATTACCTCCCCTGTATTTGTCAGTTTCCCTGCTCTGTTCCCTGCTGATGCATTGCTTGTTTTTTGTCTTTGTTTTCTTGTATGCTGACGCTGTTCCTGTCTCGCTCCATGTCCGTTCCTTATTAAATGTGTGACTCCCAGTACCTGCTTCGTCTCTCCAGCGTCATCACACGTGACACATACATTTGGCAGGAGGTCTCTCTCTCTCTCTCTCTCTCTCTCTCTCTCTCTCTCTCTCTCTCTCTCTCTCTCTCTCTCACTCTCTCTCATAGCTTGTCTTCTCTTGAGAGCCAGGTCTTCCAATGGTGTCCTCTATCAATATCAAGGCCATGCACACTGAGTCTGTACATAGTCAAAGCTTTCCTTCATTTTGGGTCAGTCACAGTGGTCTGGTATTCTGCCTCTGTGTACTCTCTGCTTAGGGCCAAATAACATTCCAGTTTGCTCAGTTTTTTGTTGTTGATTCTTTACAATGGTTCAAGTAATTATGTTTTTGTTTTCTCATGATTTGGTTGGGTCTAATTGTGTTGCTGTCTTGGGTCTCTGTGTTGTCTGTTTGTGTTTGTGAACAGAGTCACTGTACCAGCTGGCTGAGGATAATTTTCTCCAGGTTCACCTCTCTGTAGTTGAGGGCTTAGTCAGATTCAGATTGTGTACTATTCATGTGAACAGGGTTTCAGGTGTGATTGCAGGGTACAGTGAAACTCTTAGGCTCTGAGCTCCAACATGCAGGACCAAGTGAAATAAAATAATGAAAATTGTAATATAAAATAACAATATAAATAGCACTGTATAATATTAACTGTAGCAGTGATGAATAAATACAATGGGGGTGGGTCCATAGGGGGAGAGGGGAGCAGGTACCTGACTAGTGCTGGCTATTCAGCAGCCTGATAGTCTGAAGGTAGAAACTATTGGCCAGTCTTTCAGTTTTTGCCGTGATGCTGAGTGACTGAAGCGGAGAGAACAGGGCATGGCTTGGGTGGCTGGGGTCCCTGGTGATCTTCTTGGACTTCCTGTGACACATGTTGTTGTAGGTGTCCTGTATTGTAGGAAGTGTGCACCCAATGGTGTGTTTGGCTGCACGTGTCCCCCTCTGAAGAGCCTTGTGGTCCATGGCGTGATAGAGCCTGACAGTATGCTCTCGATGGTGCTCCTTTAGAACACTGTGAGGGGCCCTCTGGGACAGGCCATATTTCTTCAGCATCCTGAGGTTGAAGAGTCGCTGTCGTGCCTTCTTCACTACGGTGTCCTTGTGGCTAGACCATTTCAGCTTCTCTGAGACATGTCCGCAGAGGAATTTTAAATTATTGGCCGTCTCAACTGCAGCCCCATTGACGAGGATGGGGATGTGTCCAGCCTGGTTCCTTCTGAAGTCCACAATCAGAGTGACCAGAGAGATATACCTGCTGGAGCATGTGCTACAGGTGGGAGCTGCTATGGTGACCGGTGAGCTGAGATAAGGGGGGACTTTACCTAGCAGGGTCTTGTAGATGATGTTTAGGCCAAGGTAGGTCTAGTTTTTTGTGTACTCTAGGGCAACAGTGTCTAGGTGGAATTTGTATTAATAGTCCCATTTTTTGGAACATCATTATTTTGGTCTTACTGAGATTTTGCACGCCCAAATAATTTTGCACGCCCAATTTTTCAGTTTTTGATTTGTTAAAAAAAGTTTGAAATATCCAATAAATGTCGTTCCACTTCATGATTGTGTCCCACTTGTTGTTGATTCTTCACAAAAAAATACAGTTTTATATCTTTATGTTTGAAGCCTGAAATGTGGCAAAAGGTCGCAAAGTTCAAGGGGGCCGAATACTTTCGCAAGGCACTGTATCTGAACTTGTCCAATAAGAAATGCTCATTTTAGTTTTTCTTGTTTTGCTACATTGTACACCAGTGAATATGACTCTGATGTTCACCTATCCGTCTCTCTCTCCATCCCTCTCTCTATATGCTCCCTCCTACCCCTAGGCCAACTACAGGAAATTAATGGATCACATTCAGCATCACCAGCTGGATAAACTAGCAAAAATGTTGGAGAAAGGCCTCGATCCCAACTACCACGACCCAGACACTGGTGGTACGCTACACACACACGCGCGCGCGCGCACGTGCACACGCACACACACACACACACACACACACACACACACACACACACACACACACACACACACACACACACACACACACACACACACACACACACACACACACACACACACACACACACACACACACACACACACACACACACTATGATTCAATGTGATGTGTTTTGTTTTTATACAGCAGCTGCTGCTACCAAGTAAACAATGTCAGATCAATTATGGATGTCTTAGTTTACTGAGGAGAGAAATCAGATTATCAGCTCTCCTCAGATGAAAGTTTACGGCTACAGTACAATTTCTTATGTTTTTGTGCACCTCATTCTGTTGGGCGTATATATGGCGAGTTTCACGGACGAAGCCAAGTCTGGGACTAAAAAGATATTTAGATTGCCATTCTTCATTGAACATGGCGTGTAGTCCAGGACAAGGATTAAACTATGTCCAGGAAACGTACCCATAGTTCATGATGTTAATACAATAAACGCACGTTTCTGTTGAAAAAAAGCTCTATAACAGTAAACAGCATGTTGTGTGTTTGTATTGTAGAAACTCCACTGACCTTCGCTGCCCACCTGGACAATGTGGCTCAGGTCGTCGTTGTACTGAAACACGGTGGAGCACATCTTGACTTCAGATCACAAGATGGGATGACCGCTCTCCACAAAGCAGTCAGGGCAAAGAATCAGGTCACACTGAAGGTTATCCAGCACCTCTATTATTTTTTTACAGCTTATATAATAAGTTGGCCCCAATTCACTCTCCACTCCTTCCCTTCGGGCTTACCCTTTGATGTGTGCAGATCTGTAAGGTGGAAGCAATATAGTGGAAGCTCCACCAATACCGCTTCATCTGCACCCTTCAGGTCTGCAAACATGGAAGTGTTAGGGCCAAGGGATGAGATAGAGAAAGTACTGGGATCAACTGATACTCTTAGATGTTATGAACAATCTATCCCATAACACCCCACATTCAGGTGTGATAGTTGAAAACGCCCTACATAGACAGACATAACATACTGTAAAGCAATATATAGGTTCATACATGTTTATAATAAGTTATAAACCATTAAACCTGCAGGCTTTAAGTAAAGTGTTTCTCTGGGTGAAGTTTCCCCAGGATCAGCTTCCCTTTCCCCAATCCTGACCTTATCCATCAGTGGGGGAAATGCTAAACTTACCTAAGGTCAGCATCTAGAGGCAACTTCATTTCACACCTAAAGGGCTCACCCTTACCCTCGCTGTCTCTCCTCAGGCTCTACTGGAACTAGGCGCCTCCCCAGACTACAAGGACAGTCAGAGTCTGACGCCACTGTACCACACAGTCCTGGTGGGAGGAGACTCGGGTTGCTGTGAGCTCCTGCTGAGGGCCCGCGCCACAGTCTCCTGCCACGACGAGAATGGCTGGCACGAGATACACCAGGTTTCGCTGTTGTGTCTAATAATTATAATACTTTTGACTGATTGGATGTATATAGGGATTTTCCAAAGGCTCAGTGTTTTAAATGGTATTATAAACTGGGTGGTTCGAGCCCTGAATGCTGATTGGCTGACAGCCGTGGTATATCAGACCGTGTACCACGGGTATGACAAAACATTTATTTTTACTCCTCTAATTACGTTGGTAACCAGTTTGTAACAGCAATAAGGCACCTCGGGGGTTTGTGGTATTTGGCCAATATACCACGGTTAAGGGCAGTATCCAGGCACTCCGCGATGCTTCGTGCATAAGAACAGTCCTTAGCCGTGGTATATTGGCCATATACCACACCTCCTCGTGCCTTATTGCTTAATTAAAGCGAAGAGCATCAGTTCATCTGCCACCAATGTGGTCATCTCAGTGATTTAGAGGAGACCCACGTTGAAGTAGCCATCACACTTTAAAAAAAACACATTTAACCCAAGCCTTCGCTATATGGACTCTCTTGAATAAGATATCTTCTAGTTGATTATAGATGTTAGCCTTTTGATAGACCTTGGAGAAACAAGCTTTCCTAGATCATGGGGGGCATAACAACAGTAAGATGCAGTATATTTTAAAGCTCAGCTCAGCTGGTACTAGGACTGACATCTAGTGTGCAGATCAAGACACTGCATAGAATGTGTATGTCTCCAGAGTGGGTAGTCTATTCAGTAGTTCCCAAACTTTTTATATTCCTGTACCCCTTCAAACATTCAACCTCCAGCTGCGTACCCCCTCTAGCACCAGAGTCGGTGCATTCTCAAATGTTGTTTTTTGCCATCATTGTAAGCCTGCCACACACACACTATATGATACATTTTTTAAATATAGGAATGAGTGAGAGTTTTTGTCACAGGACCAGGGCACAAATAATAATAATACTCAATAATTTTACATATAAAACCTAATTTGTTCATAAAAAATGTGAATAACTCACCACATGTTAATGAGAAGGGTGTGCTTGAAAGGATGCAGATGCCTCTGTGGTGTTGGGTTGTATTGGAAAGAGTCTCAGTCTTAAATCATTTTCCACACACAGTCTGTGCCCGTATTTAGTTTTCATGCTAATGAGAGCCGAGAATCCACTCTCACATAGGTACGTGGTTGCAAAGGGCATCAGTGTCTTAACAGCGCAATTTGCCAAGGCAAGAAACTCTGAGCGAAGCCCTATCCAGAAATCTGGCAGTGGCTTCTGATTAAATTCAATTGCACCCTCAGCTCACTCAGGTGCTACGCTATATCACATTTGACATTGTCCGTAAGCTTGAGTTCATTGGCACATTAAAAAATCATACAATGATGGAAAGACCTGTGTGTTCTCCTTGTTAATGCAGACAGAAAAGAGCTCCAATTTCTTAATCCTAGCCTCAATTTTGTCCTGCACTTTGAATATAATTGCGTAGAGTCCCTGTAATCCTAGATTCAGATCATTCAGGCGAGAAAAAAACATCACCCAGATAGGCCAGTGTGAGAAACTCGTCATCATACAAGCAGTCAGACTAGTGAAAATTATGGTCAGTAAATAAACCTTTAAGCTCGTCTCTCAATTTTTTTAAATATGTCAATACTTTGCCACTTGATAACCAGCGCACTTCTGTATGTTGTAAAAGCGTTACATTGCCGCTGCCCATATCATTGCATAATGCAGAAAATACACGAGAGTTTAAAGGCCTCGCTTTAACAAAATTAACCATTTCCACTGTAGTGTCCAAAATGTCTTTCTGGCTGTCAGGCATTCCCTTGGCAGCAATAGCCTCTCGGTGGATGCTGCAGTGTACCCAAGTGGCGTTGGGAGCAACTGCTTGCGCGAGCGTTACCACTCCACTATGTCTCCCTCTCATGGCTTTTGCGCCATCAGTACAGATACCAACACATCTTGACCACCAAGTCCATTTGATGTCACACTGCTGTCCAGTACTTTAAAAGTATCCTCTCATGTTCTGGTTTCCAGTGGTTTGAAGAAGAGGATGTCTTCCTTAATTGACCCCCAATTAACGTAACAGACATGACTCATCCAGCTGTAATGCATAGAATTCACTGGCTTGTATGCGAAGTAGTATTTGTTTCAAAACATCTACCATGTCACTGGGCGCCAGGTAGCCTAGTGGTTAGAGCGTTGGACTAGTAACGGGAAGGTTGCAAGATTGAATCTCTGAGCTGACAAGGTGAAAATCTGTCGGTCTGCCCCTGAACAAGGCAGTTAACCCACTGTTCCTAGGCCGTCATTGAAAATAAGAATTTGTTCTTAACCTGTTGCGTCGCGCAATCCCGGATCCGGGATTCTATTTATAGCCTCAAGCTCATTAGCATAACGCAACGTTAACTATTCATGAAAATCGCAAATGAAATGAAATAAATATATTTGCTCTCAAGCTTAGACTTTTGTTAACAACACTGTCATCTCAGATTTTCAAAATATGCTTTTCAACCATAGCTAAACAAGCATTTGTGTAAGAGTATTGATTGCTAACATAGCTATAAGCCTAGAATTCAGCCAGCAACATTTTCACAAAAACAAGAAAATAATTCAAATAAAATCATTTACCTTTGAAGAACTTCAGATGTTTTCAATGAGGAGACTCTCAGTTAGATAGCAAATGTTCAGTTTTTCAAAAAATATTATTTGTGTAGGACAAATCGCTCTGTTTTGTTCACGTTTGGCTATGAAAAAAACCTGTATACAGTTATAGCCTCAAGCTCATTAGCATAATGTAACGTTAACGATTTCTGAAAATCGCAAATAAAATGAAAATAATGCACCTGCTCTAAAGCTTAGCCTTTTCTTAACAACACTGTCATCTCAGATTTTCAAAATATGCTTTTGAACCATCGCTATTCACTAATTTGTGTAAGAGTATGCTAAGCTAGCTTAGCATTTTGAGTAGCATTTAGCACGCAACATTTTCACAAAAACCAGATGACCAAATAAATAAAATCATTTACCTTTGAAGAGCTTCGGATGTTTTCAATGAGGAGACTTTCAGTTACATAGTAAATGTTCAGTTTTTCCTGAAAGCATCTTTGTGTAGGAGAAATCGCTCCGTTTTGTACATCACATTTGGCTACCGAAACGAACCGAAAATTCAGTCACCAACAACATCAAACTTTTTCCGAATTAACTCCATAATATCGACCGAAACATGGCAAACGTGTCAGGACCCGGTTACGAACCTGGGTCTCCGGAGTGAGAAACAGTCACTTAACCAACTGAGCCACGAATAGTCAGCAGAACCCAGAAGATGAGGCAGACACAGCAGTACTTAAGACGGTGTATTTAATAAGGTAAAAAGGAGAAGTCCTTCAATACAAAATGGCAAATCCAAAAGGTGGTAGGTATAGCACAAAAAAGCCTCAAGAGATACTCAAAAACAAAAACAGAATTCCACAAGAGCATCCACCGGAAACGACAAGAATACACAGAACACTAGGGCTGGGTGCTAACATACAAACACAGAGCACAGAACTGAGGGAAACTAAGGGTTTAAATACAATCAGGGGAAAAGAGGCACAGGTGCAAATAATAATGGGGAACAAGGGAAAAAACAAAAGGTCAAAAAGCACAATGGGGGCATCTAGTGACCAAAACCCGGAACAACCCTGGCCAAATCCTGACAAAACGTTGTTTGGAATCAATCCTCAAGGTGTTTTTTCACATATCTCTTCATTGATATATCGTTCGTGGAAGCCTGCTTTCTTCTCTGAATTCCATGGAAAAATACTTGCAGCTGAGGTTTGCGCACCAATTTTGGCGCAGGACACCGGGCGGACACCTGGTAAATGTGGTCTCTTATGGTCAATCTTCCAATGAAATGCCTACAAATACGTCACAATGCTGCAGACACCTTGTGGAAACGACAGAAAGGGCAGACTCATTCCTCTCGCATTCACAGCCATATAAGGAGACAATGGAAAACGGAGCCTCAAAAATCCTGCTCATTTCCTGGATGCCGTTTCATCTTGGTTTTGCCTGTAGCTCACGTTCTAGGGCACGCACAGAAAATATCTTTGCAGTTCTGGAAACGTCAGAGTGTTTTCTTTCCAAAGCTACCAATTATATGCATAGTCGAGCATCTTTTTGTGACAAAATATTGCGCTTAAAACGGGAACGTCTTTTTATCCAAAAATGATATAGCGCCCCTAGAGTTTCAAGAGGTTAACTGACTTGCCTAGATAAATAAAGGTTAACTAAAAACTGATGTGTCGTGAAACAGTGTTGTTTGATGGAGACATTGTCTGTAATGTTTTTGTTGGCCTTTTCCCCCAGAATTGTCCCAGACATGTCTGCGGCAGAAAGTCCTCCACAATAGTATGGGGCTTGCCTGTCCTAGCCAATCGGTAGCTCACCATATAAGATGCTTCTAGCCCCTTCTTATTAATGGTATCCTTTGCTTTTATACATGTCTTATTACTCGAAAGTCGTCTTTATTCTTGCTCAAAAACTCCTGTGGCTTTTTTTTCAAATTGTCATGTTTCGTTTCTAAATGTCTGCGCAATACTGCCCAAAGGTTTCCCGCGAGAGTGTAACTGTTAATATGACTGGATGTTAATTATTTGACTAGGCTACCTGTATTTGACATTGTGTTGTTAATTTCGCTGAACACTAGATGGTTTAATTTTATTTTTGGCAGGGAAACGAGGCTACTCAGGCGAGAAAAAAACCTCACCCGTTGGAAAATATCAATGTACTGTTTGAAAACGTAAAGAAATTATTATTATAATAATTTAATTTGAATTTTAATCCCATTTTGATTTGGCGTACCCCCGACGGCATTGTACTTACCCCTGGGGGAATGCGTATCCCAGTTTGAGAATACCTGGTCTATATATCATCCACGTGAACACAAACCAGAATAGACTTCTCTTGCCAATCAATGACTTTCTAAATGTTTGGTTGGTTATATTTTCTATGATAGTCCCAGGTTTGCCTTATGTAAGTTACTGTATGGATTGTTTGATTTTCTTTTGTTTTGACCTGGTCTTTGTGATGTCTTCTGTGTTTGTGTGTCAGGCGTGTAGATATGGACATTATTTGACATGGTCTCTGTGTTTGTGTGTCAGGCGTGTAGATATGGACATGTCCACCACCTGGAGCAGCTGTTGTTCTATGGAGCAGATATGGGTGTCATGAACGCCTCTGGAAACACGGCTCTACACATCTGTGCTCTATACAAAGAGGTAAGAGACCAGAGTTCAAATCATCAGAGCACCAGAGCACAAACCACTAGGGCGGCACGTAGCCTAGAGCGTTGGGCCAGTAACCCGAAAGATTGCTGGTCCGACTACCCAAGGTGAAAAATCTGTCGATGTGCCCTTGTGCAAGGCACTAAACTCCAGGGTTTAGCTCCAGGGGCGCCATACTGCTATGCCTGACCCTGTAAAACAACTAATTTCACTGCACATATCTGGTGTATGTAAAATAATCATCAGTCCATCTACTGTACAGAGGGGCTTTATATTGTACCATCTACTGTATAGAGGGGCTTTATATTGCAACATCTACTGTACAGAGGGGCTTTATATTGTACCATCTACTGTATAGAGGGGCTTTATATTGCAACATCTACTGTACAGAGGGGCTTTATATTGTACCATCTACTGTACAGAGGGGCTTTATATTGTACCATCTACTGTACAGAGGGGCTTTAAGTTACACCATCTACTGTACAGAGGGGCTTTATATTGTACCATCTACTGTACAGAGGGGCTTTATATTGTACCATCTACTGTACAGAGGGGCTTTATATTGTACCATCTACTGTACAGAGGGGCTTTAAGTTACACCATCTACTGTACAGAGGGGCTTTATATTGCAACATATACTGTACAGAGGGGCTTTATATTGCACCATCTACTGTACGAGGGGCTTTATATTGTACCATTACTGTACAGAGGGGCTTTAAATTACACCATCTACTGTACAGAGGGGCTTTATATTGCAACATATACTGTACAGAGGGGCTTTGTATTGCACCACCTACTGTACAGAGGGGCTTTATATTGTACCATCTACTGTACAGAGGGGCTTTAAATTACACCATCTACTGTACAGAGGGGCTTTATATTGTACCATCTACTGTACAGAGGGGCTTTATATTGTACCATCTCCTGTACAGAGGGGCTTTAAATTACACCATCTACTGTACAGAGGGGCTTTATATTGCAACATATACTGTACAGAGGGCTTTATATTGCACCATCTACTGTACAGAGGGGATTTATATTGCACCATCTACTGTACAGAGGGGCTTTATATTGCACCATCTACTGTACAGAGGGGCTTTATATTGCACCATCTACTGTACAGAGGGGATTTATATTGCACCATCTACTGTACAGAGGGGCTTTATATTGCACCATCTACTGTACAGAGGGGCTTTATATTGTACCATCTACTGTACAGAGGGGCTTTATATTGTACCATCTCCTGTACAGAGGGGCTTTAAATTACACCATCTACTGTACAGAGGGGCTTTATATTGCAACATATACTGTACAGAGGGGCTTTAAATTACACCATCTACTGTACAGAGGGGCTTTATATTGCACCATCTACTGTACAGAGGGGCTTTATATTGTACCATCTCCTGTACAGAGGGGCTTTAAATTACACCATATACTGTACAGAGGGGCTTTATATTGCACCATCTACTGTACAGAGGGGCTTTATATTGTACCATCTCCTGTACAGAGGGGCTTTAAATTACACCATCTACTGTACAGAGGGGCTTTATATTGCAACATATACTGTACAGAGGGGCTTTAAATTACACCATCTACTGTACAGAGGGGCTTTATATTGCACCATCTACTGTACAGAGGGGCTTTAAAACTTCTTCTGACTCCCCATCCCGGGTCCGGGAACGTAATCATTGCCTGACACTAATTAGCATAACGCAACGGACATAAATCTTCCTAGAAAATCTTCCTACTCATGAAAATCACAAGTGAAATATATTGGAACACAGCTTAGCCTTTTGTTAATCAGCCTGTCATCTCAGATTTTCAAAATATGCTTTACAGCCAAAGCTAGACAAGCATTTGTGTAAGTTTATCATAGACTAGCATAGCATTATGCCTTGCTAGCAGCAGGCAACCTTGTCACGAAAATCAGAAAAGCAATCAAATTAAATCGTTTACCTTTGATGAATTTCAGATGTTTTCACTCACGAGACTTCCCAAAAGATTATTTTTGTAGGCGAAATAGCTCCGTTTGTTCTTCACTTTGGCTGAGAAATCGCCCGGAAATTGCAGTCACAAAAACGTCAAAAAATATTCCAAATTAGCTCCATAATATCGACAGAAACATGGCAAACGTTGTTTATAATCAATCCTCAAGGTGTTTTTCTAATATCTATTCGATAATATATCCTTCGGAACAGTTATTTTTCCAGTAGGACCGATTGGAGTAATGGCTACCTCTGTATTTTACGCGAGAGTCACCCTGGGAGCCATCATGTGACCACTTACGCAATGTAGCCGCCTACGGCTATTCTTCAACATAAGTGCGTAAAACTACGTCACAATACTGTAGACACCTTGGGGAATACGTAGAAAGCGTAAGCTCGTTGATGGTACATTCAAAAATGAAAATACTGCCCCTAGAGTCGCAACAGGTTTTAAATTACACCATCTACTGTACAGAGGGGCTTAATATTGTACCATCTACTGTACATTGCTTTTATTATACCACTAGTACATTGTATTGGTATACTAGTGCCTTGATATACTAGTACATTGTATTGATATACTAGTACATTGTATTGATATACTAGTACATTGTATTGGTATACTAGAACATTATGTCGATTTACCAGTACATTGTATTGGTGTACTAGTACATTATAATGGTATACTAGTACTTTGAACACATCCCGGGGGAACACATTCCGGGGAACACATCCCGGGGGAACACATCCTGAGGGAACACATCCCGGGGAACACATCCTGAGGGAACACATCCCGGGGGAATACATCCTGAGGAACAAATCCCGGGGAACACACCCTGGGGGAACACATTCTGAGGGAACACATCCCGGGGGAACACATTCTGAGGGAACACATCCTGAGGGAACACATCCTGAGGGAACACATCCTGAGGGAACACATCCTGGGGGAACACATCCCGGGGGAATACATTCTGAGGGAACACATCCTGGGGGAACACATCCTGGGGGAACACATCCTGGGGGAACACATCCCGGGGGAATACATTCTGAGGGAACACATCCTGAGGGAACAAATCCTGAGGGAACACATCCTGAGGGAACAAATCCCGGGGGAACACATTCTGAGGGAACACATCCCGGGGGAATACATTCTGAGGGAATACATCCTGAGGGAATACATCCCGGGGGAATACATTCTGAGGGAATACATCCTGAGGGAATACATCCCGGGGGAATACATTCTGAGGGAACACATCCTGAGGGAACACATCCTGGGGGAACACATCCCGGGGGAACACATTCTGAGGGAACACATCCTGGGGGAACACATCCCGGGGGAATACATTCTGAGGGAATACATTCTGAGGGAACACATTCTGAGGGAATACATCCTGTCCTGGGGGAACACATTCTGAGGGAACACATCCCGGGGAACACATCCTGAGGGAACACATCCCGGGGGAATACATCCTGAGGGAACAAATCCCGGGGAACACACCCTGGGGGAACACATTCTGAGGGAACACATCCTGAGGGAACACATTCTGAGGGAATACATCCTGAGGGAACACATTCTGAGGGAATACATCCTGTCCTGGGGGAATACATTCTGAGGGAACACATTCTGAGGGAACACATCCTGTCCTGGGGGAACACATTCTGGGGGAACACATTCTGAGGGAATACATCCTGAGGGAATACATCCTGTCCTGGGGGAACACATTCTGGGGGAACACATTCTGAGGGAACACATTCTGAGGGAATACATCCTGGGGGAATACATTCTGAGGGAATACATCCTGGGGGAATACATTCTGAGGGAATACATCCCGGGGGAATACATTCTGAGGGAACACATCCCGGGGGAACACATCCTGAGGGAACACATCCCGGGAGAACACATCCCGGGGGAACACATCCTGAGGGAACACATCCCGGGAGAACACATCCCGGGGGAATACATCCTGGGGGAACACAAGACAATATGGTCTTAACATCAATGGCTTAAATGTTAATCTTTCCACTGTCATATGAATCCCAGAGCCAACAAGGCACTTAACCCTAATTGCTCTTGGGTCGCTGTTAATAACGGCTGACCGTGGCTGTGACCCCACTGTACGAGGGTGTGTTAGGGGGAGTGGGGATATCGAATAAACACATGTCCATTTCACACATGGGTGTAATACACACTACATGTTTGAAACAGGACAAATACAAGCACTCACCAAATAATAATAATTATACACACACACACATTTGTAAGATGGTGATTTGAACATGGGAAGTGTGTGTGAAATATCTCTCCGGTTGTCTGTAGGGGTCACTGCTCCCATTAGCTATGGCATAGATCATTAAGCCTTTCTACACACTGTGCTCTCTCTGCTACAATTATTATAGAGATTATAGAGAGAGAGAGAGAGAGTGTGTGTGAGAGAGAGAGACAGGGAGGGATAACTTCCTCTCTCTGGGTTTGCTGTTGTGTAATCTCTTCCCTCGACTGCTCTGCTCCTACAGGCTGGGTTTATTTCCCTGGCTTTCTGATTAGATGCCCTTTTGCATGACAGCTTTAGTGTGATCTAATGACTACAATGACAGCCACTAGGAGGAATGAACTTCACTGATTTAACCTTTTTGAATATCAGTCTGATTTGTGTGGGTTGGGGCTTGTACACGTAATATTATTATTGTAGATATCTGCCATATACTAGTGGCAGTAGAATTTAATAAGAGCAAGTAGGAGGAGGATGAGCTCGAACATTGGTGTGTGTGTGTGTGTGTGTGTGTGTGTGTGTGTGTGTGTGTGTGTGTGTGTGTGTGTGTGTGTGTGTGTGTGTGTGTGTGTGTGTGTGTGTGTGTGTGTGTGTGTGTGTGTGTGTGTGTGTGTGTGTGTAGGCACTGTGTGTATGTATGTGTGTATGAGCAAGCACTGTTTGTGCATGGGCGTGTGCATGCGTGTGTGCCTGACTGTATGTGTGTGTGAGGGCCCGCGCGCCTGTATGTGTGTGTTCACATGCACGTGAATGTGTGTGTGTGTGTTTGCAGTGGTGTTTCCGTGGGTGGGCTGCTGAATCCAGCTAACAGCAGGCTGAGGCGGGCTGCAGTGCCACAGACAGTTACCAGAAGCTGATTCTCTCTTGATTTTCTCACCGAGCTTCACACTACATGTTTTCACTGCACTGAGATCCTTTTTGGAGAGCTGAGGGAGAGGCCTTGCTTTACCTGGAACATAGACAAGGGCATCATCAGACTTTACCTGGAACATAGACAAGGCATCATCAGACTTTACCTGGAACATAGACAAGGCATCATCAGACTTTACCTGGAACATAGACAAGTCATCATCAGACTTTACCTGGAACATAGACAAGTCATCATCAGACTTTACCTGGAACATAGACAAGGCATCATCAGACTTTACCTGGAACATAGACAAGGCATCATCAGACTTTACCTGGAACATAGACAAGGCATCATCAGACACACAGGACAGGGTGAGCTCTAGCTCCAGCAATGATACGTTCTGGAATGTTCTGGATTCACTTAAATTCCAGAATGTTCTGGATTAGTTGATGGAATGTTTAGTTCAGGAATGTTCTAGAATCGGTGCTAGATTAGTTGATGGATTGTTCAGTTCTGGAATGTTCTAGAATCAGAGCTAGAATAGTTGATGGAATGTTCAGTTCTGGAATGTTCTAGAATCAGAGCTAAATTAGTTGATGGATTGTTCAGTTCTGGAATGTTCTAGAGTCAGAGCTAGAATAGTTTCTGGAATGTTCAGTTCTGGAATGTTCTAGAATCACTTAAGTTATAGAATGTTCTGGAATCAGTTCTAGATTAGTAGATGGAATGTTCAGTTCTGGAATGTTCTAGAATCGGTGCTAGATCAGTTGATGGAATGGAATGCTTGATCAAGATGGTTTTCTGGTTTTCTCTCTCGTTAAAGGGGTTCAGAGAATTACAGAGTAATAACAAACAGTAGCAGGCAGCAGAGAGAGAGAGGAAGAGCGAGAGAGAGAGTGAAAGAGAGAGAGAAAGAGAGAGAGAGAGAGAGAGAGAGAGAGAGAGAGAGGGAGACAAAGAGGCAGATAGAGAGGGAGAGAGAGAGGAAGACAGAGTTTGTTTATTTCACTTTTGTATATTATCTACCTCACTTGCTTTGGCAATGTTATCATATGTTTCCCATGCCAATAAAGCCCCTTGAATTGAATTGAATTGAATTGACAGAGAGGGAGACAGAGAGAGCAATGGAGTTGAAATAAATGAGGTCCTGGTCTTACTCTGTTCCCCCTTCTCTTTTCCTTTGGTCCTCCCTAAGGAACACTGTGCCAGAGTACTGCTTGTTCGTGGTGCCAACAAGGAAGTGAAGAACTACAGAAGCCAGACACCATTCCAGGTATGGACTGACTCACACCTCTAAAATGTACTGCTCACAGTACAGGCTTGCTGTAAAATGTAGATCACTACATTCCATTCTCCATACTAGCATGCCACTTGCAATGCATACCCAATCCATTGCTTCGTTCTTCAAAGTGGTATGGTATATAACGGTCATTCATTAAGCTTCTCAGATGAATTACATCAGTAGAGAGCTACATGTGTAGTATTTTAATTTGAGCCAGTTTTCAACAGCAGGAAAATAATCCTGCAACAACAGGAAATGTGAATTATTATGTGGATTATAATTAATGGACATTTTTTTGTAGGGGTTGATACATTTTTCTTTAGGGGCAAATAAAGTCTGACATTTTAAAGTGGAAATGACCGACTTTACAAGCCTTTTTAAACCTTGAATACACTACAAATTTGCATTTCTCAGCATCAAAAGAGATCCTACATCTGTAGTGTAGTATGTGATACCTTTAGATGCTTGTAGTGGTGAAGCTTCATAACATTGCAACCCTTCCTTTTGTTTCTTTGCAGTAGTATTTTGGCAAGCAGATCAGTCTCCATCTGTGTGTTTTCAGTCGAGTCTTGTTCACGTGTGGTTTTAAAAGGGAAAAGCAAGATTGTACACACAGAATGAGCGTATTTTTAGGTTGTTAAACAAAGCTGTTTTAGAGTCAATGGTTCCTTATTTGGCAGGCTTTTATGTAAGACATCCCTCTCTCTGAACAAACAGTCAATGGTTCTGGGAGAAATGTTCATGTTTATTTTAATTTTATTTTACCTTTATTTATCTGGGCAAGTCAGTTATTTTCAATGACGGCCTAGGGTTAACTGCCTGTTCAGGGGCAGAACGACAGATTTGTACCTTGTCAGCTCAGGGATTTGAACTTGCAACCTTTCAGTTACTAGTCCAACGCTCTAACCACTAGGCTACCCTGCCGCATGTGTCAGCATTCCACAGTGTTCTGAACTCCAACTACCAATTAGTCATAATGGAGGTGTGATGCATTTAGGGAGCTGAAGTCAAAAGGGGTATGGATACTGAATAGCTTCCTAGCTGTAGTTGACTGTATTTTCTCCTTTTCCTATTCATCATCCCTACCCTGTTAACCATCATCTTTTCATGCAGATAATTTCATATCCCACAAATAATGAAATTGTTTTGACCCATTTGTTATTGGCAGCAGGTCAACACAGCTGCTATTGAAATAACAACTACTGCACAGAGGTTCATTATTATCAAGCACATAAATCATTTTTATTCCGTGAAAGAGTCTCCCTTTGTGACGTGTTTATGGTTCAAAGTTGAACATCTTCCACCAAATCTCCTCTTTACCTCCTCATGCTCTCGTAGCAGTCTGACATCTAAACTCCTCTGCTTTAGTCTGAGCTCCTCAGTTACTCTAAACTCCTCTGCTTTAGTCTGAGCTCCTCAGTTACTCTAAACTCCTCTGCTTTAGTCTGAGCTCCTCAGTTACTCTAAACTCCTCTGCTTTAGTCTGAGCTCCTCAGTTACTCTAAACTCCTTTGCTTTAGTCTGAGCTCCTCAGTTATTCTAAACTCCTCTGCTTTAGTCTGAGCTCCTCAGTTACTCTAAACTCCTCTGCTTTAGTCTGAGCTCCTCAGTTACTCTAAACTCCTCTACTTTAGTCTGAGCTCCTCAGTTACTCTAAGCTCCTTTGCTTTAGTCTGAGCTCCTCAGTTACTCTAAACTCCTCTGCTTTAGTCTGAGCTCCTCAGTTACTCTAAACTCCTCTGCTTTAGTCTGAGCTCCTCAGTTACTCTAAACTCCTCTGCTTTAGTCTGAGCTCCTCAGTTACTCTAAACTCCTCTGCTTTAGTCTGAGCTCCTCAGTTACTCTAAACTCCTCTGCTTTAGTCTGAGCTCCTCAGTTACTCTAAACTCCTCTGCTTTAGTCTGAGCTCCTCAGTTACTCTAAACTCCTCTGCTTTAGTCTGAACTCCTCAGTTACTCTAAACTTCTCTGCTTTAGTCTGAGCTCCTCAGTTACTCTAAACTCCTCTGCTTTAGTCTGAGCTCCTCAGTTACTCTAAACTCCTCTGCTTTAGTCTGAGCTCCTCAGTTACTCTAAACTCCTCTGCTTTAGTCTGAGCTCCTCAGTTACTCTAAACTCCTCTGCTTTAGTCTGAGCTCCTCAGTTACTCTAAACTCCTCTGCTTTAGTCTGAGCTCCTCAGTTACTCTAAACTCCTCTGCTTTAGTCTGAGCTCCTCAGTTACTCTAAACTTCTCTGCTTTAGTCTGAGCTCCTCAGTTACTCTAAACTCCTCTGCTTTAGTCTGAGCTCCTCAGTTACTCTAAACTCCTCTGCTTTAGTCTGAGCTCCTCAGTTACTCTAAACTCCTCTGCTTTAGTCTGAGCTCCTCAGTTACTCTAAACTCCTCTGCTTTAGTCTGAGCTCCTCAGTTACTCTAAACTCCTCTGCTTTAGTCTGAGCTCCTCAGTTACTCTAAACTCCTCTGCTTTAGTCTGAGCTCCTCAGTTACTCTAAACTCCTCTGCTTTAGTCTGAGCTCCTCAGTTACTCTAAACTCCTCTGCTTTAGTCTGAACTCCTCAGTTACTCTAAACTCCTCTGCTTTAGTCTGAACTCCTCAGTTACTCTAAACTCCTCTGCTTTAGTCTGAACTCCTCAGTTAGTCTAAACTCCTTTGCTTTAGTCTGAGCTCCTCAGTTATTCTAAACTCCTTTGCTTTAGTCTGATCCCCAGCTGAGCCAACTGTCTTCTCTTGCATCATGTAGGAGTCAGTGGAGTGATGCTGTTTATATAATGTACACTTCCCCTGAGTGCTGATGCATCCTCTAATTCTCTCTATTATTCATCCATCCCTTCACACTTAAAATACTTTAAATAAAATGATGTTTCCTGCCTCAATTACTCTTTAATTACAGCTCATTTGAAGGGGGCCATAAACCGCATTCACCTCATCCAATCAAATTCTGATTAAGTTTGCCCAGTTAGGCAGCCATCTGCTGACTGATGGTGGCAAATTAAGTGCTGAGACTCAGCATGTGCCCTAAATGGCACCCTATTCCCTATATAGTGCACTATGGGCCCTGGTCACAAGTAGTGCACTATAGAGGGAATAGAGTGCCATTTGGGATATACACACTGATTCAGAGGAAATTGAAGCACTTCAATTCGTGCTCCTCTTTCCTGACCCACTTTCATCCCAACATCACGTCCTGTCTCACTTCTAGTACACCCAGACATCATACTTCACTTCACCTCAGTATGGTTAGGGACCAGGTAAACCTTCCCTGGATCAAATCCTTCCTTCCTCATGCCCCTCTCTACTGCCCTCTCTCTCTATCTCTCTCTCTCTCTCTCTCTCTCTTTTCAATTCAATTTCAATTCAAGGGGCTTTATTGGTATTGGAAACATTTGTGACTCACTACCTGGATTCGGTCTTATGTAGCAAAATTTGAAATTGTGTTTTTTACATTGGATAAAAGTAGAGACTCAGAGCTGCAAAATGATATTGTATACACTGCATTTTAGCTAATGAGCCAGCCAGCTACCATTAGCTTGTTAAACAACAATGAACGTATTTCCAAAATCATGTTGTTACCACCCTGCATGAATCTGCTGCGAGCTAACCAACCAGGTTCAATGTTAGTTAGCTAACATTAGGCTCTAACTAGCAAAGCAAGTGGATCTGGGATACGAATAATAACTTCATACACGTAACGTTAGCCAGGTGAGCCAGCCAGCTAATGTTAGCTAGCTAGCTAACAGTATGTTTTAGCTTGAAATCAAATCCACTTTCTGTCAAAATTAGAAATGTGTAATATCTGAAAATATAGCTAGCTAAAGCTAGACTATCTTACTCATTTACATCATTATGCATGATGGACGCGTCCCCCTGTCACGGATGCCTTGCCACGATTGCCCTTAATTTGAAGATGTAATCCGGAGACAGGAGTTTTCTCCATCTCTTTAGCTATCATACTCTAATTACACTGATTTCAAAACTCGATCCTCCAGAAAGTGGAGAGTAACATTCATGCAGCTCCAATACACAATACATTTTTTTTAAATCAGCGTTCGACAGGATTACCAACACAGATTGACCAGCTGAAATAGACAGAAGCCCTCTATATGGCAGACCAATCCGAAGTCCTCTCTCGGCATGTCCAACCCACTCATTATCTCAGCCAATCATGGCCAGTGTGAAGGTTGCTGACTTTTTCTGTGTCTTAATGAACAAGGCTCGTAATTTAACAATATTATTGCACACAAGTTTGTTATTAAGGCACATGAAAGTTCCCATGTTCCAGAAGGCATTTCTGCCCAAAAAACATATATTTTTTTTAAACGTTAAAATGGCTCTCCTGTGGAGTCGTGACGACATACGCCTAGTTTCCTGAAACGGGTCACATATGTTTGCATTGACAAAGCAAGTGAAATGGATAAACAAAAATGAAATAAACAATGAAAAGAATAAAGATGTCATATTATTCAAATGTCATATTATGTCTATATACAGTGTTGTAAAGTAAAAAAGGGAAAATAAATAAATGTAAGCAGTTGATGTTATTCTTCAATAACACAGACCCCAAAGCAAATTAGGGGGAGAAAAATATATGAATTCATAGAAAACAAATCATAGTTGTTATGCTGGAAAGTGGATGGTAGATGTTTATTCTTCCCTGTTCTCAGTGTTTTCTCTGCTGAACAAAGAGAAAGGATGTAGTTTATACCCAAGCTTAGCCTGTGGTTGACCAATTAGAATTCCTTGCAGCAAAATTAGGCCAATGGTTGAATACTAAGTATCCCATTTCAGGCTCAATGTATAGACAATTTGGTCCAATGAGAACTTGCCACATGTAGCTGTGAGTCCAGGACTGGAACCCCTTCACAGATTCTAAACAGATGTTGAACTGAAAAACAACCCATGTCCGTGACCCATTAATCTTCAGTTCCCCATTACTCGAAAAATGTCCATTGATCGTTTATTCCCCGCGTTGTGTATTTATCTTTGAATATTGTTACATAAACATAAATATGGGTTGTATTTACAATGGTGTTTGTTCTTCACTGGTTGCCATTTTCTTGTGGCAACAGGTCACAAATATTGCTGCTGTGATGGCACACTGTGGTATTTGACCCAATAGATAAGTTTATCAAAATCTGTGGTGCAACGTGGTGTTGGTGGATGGAGCGAGACATGATGTCCCAGATGTGCTCAATTGGAATCAGGTCTGGGGAACGGGCGGGCCAGTCTATAGCATCAATGCCTTCCTCTTGCAGGAACTGCTGACACACTCCAGCCACATGAGGTCTAGCATTGTCTTGCATTAGGAGGACCCCAGGGCCAACCGCACCAGCATATGGTCTCACAAGGGGTCTGGGGATCTCATCTCGGTACCTAATGGCAGTCAGGCTACCTCTGGCAAGCACATGGAGGGCTGTGCGGCCCCCCAAAGAAATGCCACCCCACACCATGACTGACCCACCGCCAAACCGGTCATGCTGGAGGATGTTGCAGGCAGCAGAACATTCTCCACGGCGTCTCCAGACTCTGTCACGTCTGGCACATGTGCTCAGTGTGAACCTGCTTTCATCTGTGAAGAGCACAGGGCGCCAGTGGCGAATTTGCCAATCTTGGTGTTCTCTGACAGATGCCAAACGTCCTGCACGTTGTTGGGCTGTAAGCACAACCCCCACCTGTGGACGTCGGGCCCTCATACCACCCTCATGGAGTCTGTTTCTGACCGTTTGACCAGACACATGTACATTTGTGGCCTGCTGGAGGTCATTTTGCAGGGCTCTGGCAGTGCTCCACCTGCACCTCCTTGCACAAAGGCGGAGGTAGCGGTCCTGCTGCTGGGTTGTTGCCCTCCTACGGCCTCCTCCACATCTCCTGATGTACTGGCCTGTCTCCTGGTAGCGCCTCCATGCTCTGGACACTACGCTGACAGACACAGCAAACCTTCTTGCCACAGCTCGCATTGATGTGCCATCCTGGATGAGCTGCACTACCTTGAGTTGAGTTTATTTTTATTTTTACAGGGACAGTGCACATTAATCAACGTTTCAGTAAAAGTGCCGGTTTTAGCCAGCCGGCTAATTTTCAACCGCAGGCCCTGGGCAGGTTATTAAAAACAATTACAATATAGACAATAGCAACATAGAACAAGCAAGACATAGCAACATAGGACAAGCAAGACATAGTATACAGACAGAGCAACATAGGACAAGCAAGATGTAGCATACAGACAGAGCAACATAGAACAAAAAGCAGCAAGACAAAATTCATAAAAGCAACAAAGTGTTTCCACACCTCACAAGCTACAGACAACAGACAACATGGAAAGCGGCAACACACATCTAGGGACCATGTTCACAAATCTGATTGACCTTTAGCCATGTCTTCAAGCATTTTGTGAAAGTGTGATATGTGGTGCAGTTATGTGTGTCTGATGGCAGTGTATTCCAGACATGGGAAGCTCTCACAGAGAATGCAGATTTACTAAAGGTGCTTTTCCTTAGGGGAACTATACAGTCACCTCTCATGGCAGACCTTGTGGATCTGCTGCCATATGTCTGGGTTTTCTGTTTAACCAAAATATTGAGTGGAGGGGGAGCCAGGCCATTAAGGATCTTGAATACAAGACATGCGTCGGTGTATTGCACAAGGTTTTCCCAACTCAAGAGCTCATGCTTTCCAAGGATGTGACAAAGATGATGGCTATTGGGCTTCCTATCAAGCATTTTGA